>NC_136915.1:70760674-71469473 GCF_949752795.1 Hyperoodon ampullatus
TATGGAATCTAAAAAAAAAAATGAGAGAGAAAATGGTCAGAGGAGGCTAGGGGCAAGATGGGAATAAAGATGCAGACCTACTAGAGCATGGACCTGAGGATATGGGGAGGGGGAAGTGTAAGCTGGGACAAAGTGAGAGAGTGGCATGGACATATATACACTACCAAACGTAAAATAGATAGCTAGTGGGAAGCAGTCACATAGCACAGGGAGATCAGCTTGGTGCTTTGTGACCACCTAGAGGGGTGGGATAGGGAGAGTGAGAGGGAGGGAGATGCAAGAGGGAAGAGATATGGGGACATATGTATATGTATAACTGATTCACTTTGTTATAAAGCAGAAACTGACACACCATTGTAAAGCTATTATACTCTAATAAAGATGTTTAAAATATATATATTTTTATTTCAGAAATATGCCATTCTGAGTCATGATATTAAATGGCAAGTATTGTTAATAAAAATATATTTAATCACAATGTGTGTTTCCTAGTTTGCGATACAGACGAAAACACAGGATCCTAACTTAACTAAATACAGTAATGATTACTCTCTTTTGTGAGGTTTACATATTATTTAAAATTTACCTAGCTTAATTAGGATGAACTATGAATATATTAAGAAAATATGTTATAAAATAGTTTTTTATCACTATTTTATAGATTCTTTTTGGTGAGGGCTTAGTTTATCTTTTATTTTATATTAAAAAGATGGGTTTATAGGAAGGACTTGATATAATGAAAGTATAATTGGATGTCGTCACTGTTAATCGTTTCAGGTATATAAGAAGGAGGAAGACATCAAAGGGGAAGAATCACTGTCTAGGTTGTGTCCACAGAGTTGACTATCAGCAATCTCTCTTTCTTTATCATGCCTAAGGCAGGAGTAATCTTCCAGTTTCCTCTGACCTCTAAAACATTTCAAGAGTGAAAAAGCCACCCCAGAAGAGATCAAAGGAATGAGTGTGTATAACTTCTGATGGTATCATGGTGGAAATGCACTTGTAGATTTTGTTATAGTTCTTTTCACTATCTCACTTTATTTTCAGTAATTACTTTCACACTTGTTTTATGTTTCCAGGTCCCTTTTTGTGGTTATATACATGTCCATTCTTGTTTTAATAAGTACATCTCATGAGGTGGTATTCATCACTGAAATATTTTGGTTAATTACCCCCCTTTCTCTATTAACTGCTATGCTTCATATTTCCCTTAATAACTCATCTTACATCCTGCTGCTTAGAAGGTGGAGAAATGCTTGCCTTTTAGAGGGATTTTAACTCGTTCTGGTCACTAGAAAGGAAGAGTATATTAAATGGATTCAGGGTACTTGACAGGAGTTAATACAGTTTGAAAGAAGAGATTTGTTTCTATCGCACTCAAAGGATCAGGTCGAAAAGCCTTTCTTCCTTCCATTTCCTATTATTGCTAAAGGTATAATTTGGACTCCATTTTAAACTAAATCCTTGGATGGGGGGGCGGGGGATGTGAGTCTGTCCAAACCCAGCTCACACTACATTTGGTGCTTATGTTTTATGAGGAACAGGTTATAAGATCCTACTCCTAGGGTTAAGGTCTCAAGATGCGAGAAAGCTTCCTCTATCAGAGACCTGAGACTTTACACTCTTTCTCCACTCAGAGACACGTCATTCTCAACATGGAAGCATTTAGAAGGAGATACAGAAGTTATTTTCACACTTAAGAACTCCTCATTCAGACAGAGGGTAGCCAAATGTCATTCTTTTTGCTTCACTCTTCTTAGAATTTCACATAGTTTAAATAAGAAATTTATCTCCTTCCTCTCATGTTTTCTTACTCTAATAGATTTCTGTTTTTCATTTTGTTTTTTGCTTGCTTTTTTTAGTGACATTGCTAAGA
This sequence comes from Hyperoodon ampullatus, assembly GCF_949752795.1. Lineage (NCBI taxonomy): Eukaryota > Metazoa > Chordata > Mammalia > Artiodactyla > Ziphiidae > Hyperoodon > Hyperoodon ampullatus. The sequence continues at coordinate 70,762,551 of NC_136915.1, forward strand.
ACGAATATCACCAGCAAGGAAAAATTGAGTTCCTATGTAATTATGCTGCTATGCAATTATAAATATCATAGTAACCACAATACAAGTTTTTTTTTTAATCTCATAAATGTCTAAATCATTTATACTGGCTACACTTACTTTCTTTTTCAAGATCCTTTTGTATGATTAACACCTTTTATTGGTTTGTCCATTAATTAAATTATTCATCCTCAATATTTTGTATGATATTGCAGGCACTGCTACAAGAGAAAAATGAAACTTTTTGTCTGAGTACCATGTGGTAAAGCAGGTGAGTTATTCCAGTTCAGTATCACAAGAGTGAACAACTGCGGGATCTTGGGTCCAAAAGGGAAGTGAAGCAGAGGTGTAATAATGACAAGAGAAAGAACTGCTAGCAGTTTCAGGAGATGAACGCTTATGCCAAAATCCTGTAGGGACCTCTGAGCCATAGTAGAAAGATACACGGTATTTGTGTCTCAGTTGTCAGCCCTGCAGCAATGAATTTTGCTAAGTGAGAATTCTCCTCCTCTTGTACCAGATTTACACAGTTGAAACCAAAAAATTCAGAGGAATATAGCAGTTGGAGTGCAGGGCAACAAGAATTGGGAAGGAAGATCGGGCATATTACAGGAACGGCTTTAGGAATAGTTTAACACTACCCACCTTCATGTTACCTACATCACGGGCTGCCTGCTGGAATCAGTTGTTTACATCTACACATAGGTCTGCCCTCCACCTGAGCCAGGTGTTCTTAATTACCAGTTCTGCCTGGAGGGGCATACTGGGATTGATTCTTGTATTCACAGACACTATGTTAAACCTCTGAGCTTGTGGCCAAAAGGAAAAAGTCAAGCAAACAGACAAAACCCTGTCTCAGTGGTAAAGGTACCTCCTTATTACAAGAACTAGATCTCCGTTCTCCCTACTCAACAGCTTCCCCTCAGTTTCTGTGGGTTTTCTACTTCCTGGCTTGCATGATAGATCAATGAGAGTGAGAACTAGGACTTCAGCAAGGTGTTGCTGGGTTTAAGTACCTATTTGCTTCGCTAAGTGTAAGGATAATAATTATGTTGGCGAACCTTCCATACTGCTTATCCTGTGCTAAGCACTTTGTTTATTGTGTCTCAATTAATCTTCACAATAACCTTGCGTAGACTAAATTATATTCCCTTTTACACAGAGAAGAAAAAATAAGGCACAGCAAGTTAAAGAGTGCAAAGAGCATTTTCTGAATACATGAATGAATACATTCAGTCAATGGGAATATTTATTCAGCACCTCAAAGTAATCCTTGTCTATGGAAATCAAGTCTTATTATATGAAAAGGAAGGATGGGAAGGAGGAAAGAAATGAACATCAAATTTTAAACATCAGTGCGGGACTCAAAGGCTAGCAGGCATCATTGCCCTAGGCATACTGAATCATGAAATCAGTTGAGGGTTAAAGAAGTGAGACTTAGAGTTGGGGAAGTCAGAGGTGGGGGAAAAAGGCATTTTTAAGCATGAGCTAGATGAGTTCTGATTCTCTAGTGTGCATGTTTGAACTCTGCCCTGTTTTATAATACTGATTGCCTGTGGGTGGCCCCAGGGTTAATTGTGGCTAGAAGGGGCCCTGAAGCCTTTGTGTAAATCCTTTTTGGAAGAGAGGCTGGGGTCAAATATCTGAAAATAATTCACATTTCTGAGTTCTTTTTGTGGGGGTGAATATGGAACCATCTATCTTGTTTTCTATACTCTGAAATTCATGTCTTTCTAGTTCTTTCCTCTCTTTTGCTTCTGGTAGATGTTTTTTTGTTTGTCTCCTTTCTCTCTTTTCATGTGCCAAGAAATGACTTGTAAATTAGAACTTACCTAGTTATTTTGCTAGCTGCTAATTATTCCACTTACCTAACTAGTGATTTATCCTGGATTTTTATTAAAAAGCAAAAAGTCATTCCAGCTCTGCCTTGATGACCAGCCTCTGGGCCCCATCAATATTTACCAACACTTTCAAAACCTTTGGGCTGAACAATATCTGCTATTTTCTCTACTTTTATTGCTGACAATTATATTCTATTATAGAATGATTTCTAGGGCTTCCCTGGTGGTGCAGTGGTTGAGAGTCTGCCTGCCGATGCAGGGGACACGGGTTCGTGCCCCGGTCCAGGAAGATCCCACATGCCGCGGAACGGCTGGGCCCTTGAGCCATGGCCGCTGAGCCTGCGCGTCCAGAGCCTGTGCTCCGCAACGGGAGAGGCCACAACGGTGAGAGGCCCACGTACAGCAAAAAAAAAAAAAAAAAAAAAGAAAGAACATAGGCTTTAGAGCCAGACACACTTCAAATGAATGCTGTATTTGCCACTTATCAGCTTTTGCCTTTGGGAAACCAATTTAAACTTCTTGAATCTTAGTTTTCTTATCTGGAAAATGGGACTAATGATATTTACTCACAGGCTCACATAAGTTAAGGAGTATAAAATCTATTACATGTTGTTTAGAACATAAGTACCTAACAGGTGACTTGTAAATTTTAGTGTAGTTACATGTGTACTCATCTACCACCACCCACCGACATCCCATGTATGTATTTACCTCATTATTGAATAAATATGGTTACAACCAAGCTTGGCAGTTGCCAGTGGATACCATGGATGAAGTGTCCTTCTACATCTTCACTAGCCACTTGGATTTGGACTACTTCCTCCTCCTCAGTTCTAAGTCTAAGACCAAAGAGTAGCTCCCTAGCTGCTCTAGTGACATGGATTTCTACTTCAAAATATCACTGAATTGTATTTTTTTTCTTTCTCAACCAATTATCTAGCATAAATCAGTAAAATTTTCTGATGTCTCAGAAGCATTTTAGCTTACAGCTGTTCATAAACCTAGATTGAGAATGAATTATCAACAAATAGTAAAAGAATAATATTTCAATTGGGAAATGAGAGACAACTTATTTTCTCAAATACATTTTTCTAAAAAAAAAGATGTTTACGTTTTGGAGTTAATAGATCAAATTAGTACCTTCTTACTATTTTTTCCTAATTTTAATCAATGAGATTTCTTGAATGTATTTTAGTGGACATACATAATAAAAATCAGAGAAAAATGTATGAGAAAGAAAAGATACTAGTTATTAAAATAATTAACCCAGAAAGATGGAAATATTTAAGTTTGTACTACAGTTGCATGTATTCTTACAACCTAAATTGTTAAACAATAAAGTTAAAATAACTTCATTAGTAAACCACATTATGCAGATATTTTAAGTGAAAATTTATTTGATTTAAAATGTTTAGATGATTAGATTGTATTCATAGAAAAAAATCCAAACCAATAATTAATCAATAACACCTGAAAATTCTCATTTTAATGAGATTATCATATCATTTCATATAAATGATTTTCTTCCTTATGAGAAGAGCTTTTGATCCTCATATTTTAAACCATTCCCAAACCCTTAATCTTGTGTATAAATACCATCAAAAGAGAGATTTTATTATTATACTTATGAACCAGGGTGATATTTGGAGTTTTACTAACTGGTACCCTGTAGACACCAATCAATGAGACAATAGTATTGACCAATTAGAACGGATACTGGTGTGGAACATCCAGTAGAGTCGCATTAGTGAATACTGCCTGCACATTAGCCTGTATGTGGATTTAAAACATAGAGCTATTATTATATGTATTCATATTTTGCCTAGACTATTCATTGCCCCAAATTGACAGGAATACAATAAAGATCATGAGTTTCTGCTGATACATGTTTTGTAGAGCCAGAAGAAAAAAATAGCTAAATGTCAAAGTAGTGAAGTTTATTGTATGTAAGGAATGTAGTAAAATTTCAGAGCCTAACAGATTCTTTCTTATCTAATTATCATTATTCTCTTTTAATTGGAAGATACACAAATGTCAGACATTAAATCTAAGACAAATGTCAAGTGTAATCCCACACCTATACAGTAACATCCCTAGCATCCACATACAATTCAGCTGATCATTAGCAATTAGTAGCATTTCTCTGTCCATCTAATTGTTCTACTGATCTTTCCCAGGTGATTTTTCAGTTCTCTCAATGCACTGGCTTGGAGTTAAAATGTTATTGGCTTTTCATCTTGCAACCATTTCATTAGGGTTTTAGCCTGACTGAGCCCATTAAAATTGCTGCTGCAAACTTGGGCTGTGTTTACCCATGTGAGGTAAAGTGGAGCACAGGGCAACAACCATTCATAATTCAAATCCAAGAAACTCTTTTGCCTGAAATATTTAAATAGTTGAGACTAAGTGTTTTCTCTGCTTGAATGACAAGAATTACTTCAGTTCTCCACTTCAGTTTAAGTGAATCAGTCTGAGCCCATTTGAAGATGGTGAATTATCTATCTTAGCCAGAACCATTTCCTAGGACTGCTGTGAAAAAAGGAAATCAGGTAGTTCTTTCTCAGGTCTTAGCACATCTCTGTATTGAATCCTCCTTGACCAATCAGTCAGATAAGGAAAAGGAGTCTTACATAGTTTCAGTACCTCACTCTTTCAGAATGAGAGAGCAGAATATCTACCCAGCTGGGATCCTAACCAAGGGCTGCCTAATGCCAGAGCTCATGTTCCTATGAGTATCCCACAATGCCTATAAGACCAATGTTAAAGGAACAAGAAAGATGAGATAGCTTTGGGTCACTGATAGCTTACTACCTTTGGTCCAACACTGCAGCAAAAGAACCTTTTCTATGTACAATGTCATCTAAGCCCGCAGCACAGGACAAAGTTTTTCTACCATTGCTAGGAACAGAATTGTCCTGAAAATGTCATGATCAGTTACCAGTGACTAGTGCAAAGAGTCACAGCAACATAAGGAAGTGCCAAGCAGGGACAAATATCTAGAACAAGATGCAAACCCTTACAATAAATCGTACCCATAATTAAATTATCAGATAAAAATCAATGATATGAAAATGTCTTTAAAAACAAAATTGCATTACCTTCCATTTGTATTCTACAAGGACTGTCTAGCCCACAGCCATATTCATTCATGCCCATCTCACCATAGTTCTTACTTGCCAACACCTCTCAAATATATGTTTTGGAACGTGATAATAGCACTGCATATACTTACATGGTAAAATATTAAATTCAGGTTCCTTTTCCTTTCTGCAAGATTTTTATTAAAAAAAAAACTAGGAATAGTTTATAGATTGAGGAGTGAATATATATGGTTTATTTAAGCATGCTGAATATTAAGTGATTTTTCACCTCATTACCATGTGTCTACCCATGCACCTGTGTTATTCTCCTAGCAGAGATTTTAACAATAATATCTAACTTTAATAAAGCCCCTGTTATGTACCAGGTACTGAGTCTGAACCCTTTAGATATGTAACCATTTAACCCTTATACAACTATATGAGATATTAGAATCTACATTTTAGGGCTAAGGAAACTAAAGCTTGGAGAAGACAGTTAAAGCATCTGAAATCCCTCAACCAAGAAATGGCAGAGCGGTGATTGGAACTCAAATAGTCTGGTGACACATACTGATTAAGAGTTTTATGTGGTACTGTTACAATGTAGTTAGAGAAACTTAAATTTCTTCTTTGAACTTAATATCCATTGCCTCTTTCTAGTGAAATTTTAATCTCCAAGTGAACTTTTATGAGAATGAAAAGACAAAAATGTAATTTTGCCTAATTTCACTCATAAGTGATTTTTTTAACTTCTGGAGTCCTTGAGATTTTATAATTTATTAAAATAAAGTGACTTTTAATATTTGACTATATTTATGCATTTTAATATGTTTAAAGATGCTTTCATGTAGTACATACATTTCAGTTCATAAAACAATGCACAAAAACAGCAAGACTGTTTTAGATGGTGCTAGCCATACATGATGTATGACTGGTGCTCTGCTTCCAGATCTTTCAAGAAGATATTTGTTTGCAAGCAGTGAGACAGTTTCAGTAAGAAACTTAGTAAATCTGTGATAAGTTTTAAAATAATTTCTAGGATGTTATATAACGGTGGTTCTTAAATTTTCAAATACCCATACATTGCTTACCAAAAAATAAGTTGTGTTTTTTGCAAAAATGTGGACTCCAACAACCTTAACTGCCTAAGCCATTAATTTGAAAATGTTGTCTTTGCAATTATCTGTTCCGCATCTGAATGTGGTCTCTATTTCAAGAGACTTGGTATAGTGTTATTTCATCGTGCAAGTAGGCCAAGACCGGAGTTCTGTATTGTGTGCTGCTGTTCCCCTTTCTTGGGAACTTCTGATGGAGCCAGCATTCCTTCCTGATGGACTTCAGCATAATATTATACAGCTCTGCAGGCAACTACTACTAGCCAGTTAGAATTGACATGTGACTTCGACTCTACTTGTCACCCCTATATAAAAATTTAAAATCATAATCATAATCATAATAATGATGATAATAAATTTAAAAGCCCAAACAACAGCCTCAACAAAAGAAAAAAGAAAAAAAAAAGAAAAAAAGGAAGAAAAAAAAAATCTTTTCAGGAAATAGACCATGGCCAAGGAACAGGTCTAAGCTATAACAGCACCAGCCAATGAGTAAACACTTGAAGCTGCAAGCCTTTTCCTGTTTCATTTTCTCAAAAGCTGTAAGTCCAGGTTTCTGATGGGAGCTCAACCACAAATTTCTCTCTAGACAGGATAGCTATGCAATTAAATTTGATGATATATAAATACTTGCAAATGTCTGCCTTGTATTAGAAGTTTTTGTTTGCTCACCTTAGATTGCTAATTGAAAGTCTCTTGAAGGCAGAGACCACGTTCTTCGTAAGTGTTCTCCTTTACATGTTTTTACTGTCAATGAATAGTTATCTAATAAAAATAATTGAATAAGTGATTCTCTAATCATTAACATATTCCTGGATCAGTTTTAAAGTGCTTTATTTTCTATAAAGATCTCTGCTATTATCTAAACAAATAAGTGTGCACATCTGGTTTATAAACAAACTAATATCAATAAGATCTAAAATTCCCTGAGCCTGACCTTCCCCACCACTAATGACACCTACAGCAGGTGCCAAATTTTGCATATTAATTGAATCTGTTACAGACAGTCTCATTTTCGGTCTTTAGATCGTCCAATCTAATTTAATGTCAAAATTTCATTGTCTCATTTTTTTTTCTGTGACTTGGAGATTTCCATTTTTGATAGTTGAGACAGTCAAGAAATCTGTTACAAAAGAGGTTTAAAAAAACTTTATGACTGATATGTAACAGGTTAGTGATTGATCAATTCAGTTAAAATATACTGAAGCATGATGAATATAACCTCAGATTTTATACTGTATTTTCAAAATGTGCTCTCTTTTTCTTAGCTCCTCTTGGTTTAATTCTTTCAAAAAATATATTATACAGATAGAGGTTTTTACTAGCTCTAGCAATTCAACATCTACCTGCCACATTTCCATAATCACAAGAACACTAGAGTCACACCTCAAAATTATTAATCTTATCCTTATTTTATCTCTAAGGAATTTCTGAGGATCAATTATCTGGAGCAGATGTGTATGAAGGAGAATTGGTGGTTGAGTTTGTTTTGTAACCTTGAGATTTTATTTTTCTTTATTTTACTTTAATGTAATTTAAATTGAGGGAGTGTATTCTTCCTGGTCATTTAAACAATTATGAGAAGACATGAGGAAACAACTCATTATGGTCATAACATCCGAACTGGGTCTCCCTTCTATTGCCATGCATCGCTCTTCCAAATATCCTTTTTCTTGACATGACTATTTATTCCTTCACAAGTCTCAAAAGATCACCAATTCATCCTGGAAGAAAACTTCCTTGTAGGAAAAAAAAAAAAAAAAAAAAAAAGATTTTTTTTCCTATTTTTAGAGTCAAGGGGATGACTACCCTTACAGTGCTGTCAATTGATATTGTGCTATAAGCACAGCCCTGCATTACAGAATTGTCAGGAATCACCAGACTCACTTCAAGTTTAAATTCTCCCTTCCTTCTCCAATCAGCCGTTACCCAGGTCATTTACCCTTACAGTTCAGGCTTCAGCTAGGTTATGGAAAACAACAGTGGAGAAGAAAGTTGCTTTCTTTCCTCTTCCCACCCTACCTCCTCTCCTGATGGGACATGCCCTGGGTGAAATGGGGAAATCTGTTGCAGTAGGTGCTGCTGTAACATGATAATGGGACTCTTGGAATGGCAGATCCTCAAATTTTGGTGTTTTCCTTTAGTAAATCTTTTATTAGTTTTTCCAAGGATCAGCCCTACTTTTCCCCGCTTGAGGACTTCTCAAAGTCGGAGTAGCTGAGTGACATAGTCACTTGTTATATATCACTTTCCTATCAAACCTTTCACCACACCAATTACTTATGCTGGGGACATTTTTCTTGGTTGGGTCTTCTCAAGATTCCTCCCATGTGCCCATCTTCCTCGGTTTCTATGATATTCTAGAGAAAACATGCATCTTTTCTGTGACTATGTACCTGGTCTTCCCTGCCATCCATCCATCTATCATCACAGCCAAATATTACAACCTCCTCTCCCTTACATATTTTCCAGTCATGTGTCAGCCACCCATTCTCTTTGATCCACAAACTCTTGAAGTTCTCTTTCCATGACTCAGAGTGGGAAGTGGAGTTCCTCTCTTCTCTACCATAAGAAGAGTATGGAGAAGCACAGAGCTCTCTGGTGACTCTCCGCATGTCCAGTCTTCTCTGCCCTGATAAATCTGGCCTCCTTCATATAAGGTAAATGGGGATGAGACACTATGGTGACAAATTAGTTTGAGGCCATATCTTAAGATCCCAGGGCACAGGAATTCTAGTTTTCTCTTTCAAATATGTGGGCACTTGAAATTGATTGTTTTCAGTGTTGAAACCTTAGCTAAAGCACCAAATCAAGAAAAAGACCTATTGGTGTCCTGTTTTATAAACAATGAGAGGAAGTCTAAAGAAGTGTAAAAATGTTAATGTTAATGAGACTGCTCTAGATCAGCACTACCTTTTTGGTTCCAGAAAGGAATTGTCAAACCATAGTCCACTCCTCATTCAAGTGTATAAAAGATTAGATAGTAAATGTGATGGAAAATCAGAGACAACATATATTTGACCCATATTCATTTGACAGAACAAACTTTTACCATAGGGTATACATACTCCGATACACAAAGTAAAAACATGAAATCTAAGAAGATTAAGTAAGTTGCCAAAATCTAAAGAAATTTATTTCATAAGTAACCTAAAATCTCAGTCTAAAAGTTACCTTTCAATTTTTCTATTACTCTAATACAGGTAGAATTCTAAACAGAATGAGCCTTACCTGACAATTCTGTGTAACTTGTTAATAATATTAATGTGTTTGTTGTGGGAGTTGTAGTTAAGTGTATAAAGCATAATCATCTTTAATAATAAGACATCGATGATAGAGCAGCGCAGTGCTTGCTGCATGACTGCTGACTACGGCTTACTGAGAATGCAGGTGAAAAATGGGCATCGTGATAAGAGGGGATGGGGGAAGTTAGGCTAAAAGGAGAGAATAGGAGCTTTAGCTTTAGGCAAACGACTATAAACAGTGTTCAAAATTAGTTCATTAGGATTTGGGGAATTTAAAGGCAAAGTGTTTCTCTAAGCAATAAACCCATCAACTTAGATACGTAAATGTTAAAGAATACTTTTGTCATTACTGCATATCGATATAACATGCTTATATGTAATGTTGGTTCAGTTTTATTATGGGAAAAATTTTTATATATATATATATATATATTTAACTTTTCATCATGGAAATGTCAAGCATATACACATTAAACATAATTTTATAATGAATCTCTGTACCCATTGCCCTACCCTATTTATTGATAATAAATTATCAATATTCTGCCAATTTTGTTTTATCTATACCTTCCCATACTCTCACTTGATTATTTTTTTAGGTAATGTACATAGTTTGAAATACAATGTACCTGAAAAACTGATACATCAATGTAACTCATAACCTGGATTATGAATGTTTTTAAGAAGGTATTTTGGGTGTAAATAGTAGTTAATAAGCTCTAGACTCACTTGCAATTCCATTTCAACTTCTGTTGATAAATTATGAAACTTATTTGATGCCTGGATAATAAATTTAATAAAATTTATTGTTTGCAGGCAATTTTGAATGTTGACTGAGACTGCCAGAAGTAACAAAAAATCTTCTTTATATAGCTCAGTGCTGAGTAGGCTTAAACAACCTCTGCCTCTAGAATGCAATGTAATTATAAGACATGATTACAACTGATTATAATCAATCTGCATAGTCTTAAGTGTAAGTTATATTGCTGCAGCTGTGGTTAGATTAAATCATCACATAAGATACAATTTCTACTAGATATGTAAAATTATTTGAACAAACCCAAATACAGTAAACTCGTAATACCATAAATGCATAGTAAATTTTGTCAATTGCATAATACTTTAAGACTCTGTTTATCACAAAATAAGTTTTCCCTCTACAGAATTTAGTCTTGATTTGAAAGACAAAACTGTTGTTTCACCATTTACCAGATGTGACTTCTGGCTGTTGGTTGTCTGTGCTAGTAATTTATGTGCACTGTGTAGTGTGATTGTTATTATATATTTGAAAATAATACTCTGCGAAACATATGCTGTTAGTGTGTGTGTGTGTGTGTTTTTTTTTTTTCCCAACTGAAGACAAAACAGGAGACGATTTCTAACTTTCATTTTCAATTTTTATAATAAGGTCATTTTAATCTTAAAACCTTAAAGTTGAAACTCACGCTCACCAAACACATATTGTTGGAAACTAGAACTGATAAATTAAGTATAGTCCTTGTTCTCAATATACTACAGGTGCAAATTTTAGACAACAAAGAATATAAATTTAGACACATTAAACCCACAATAATTAGAAAAATGAAAGTAGCTCTAGGACACTAGGCAGGGAACAGAGTATAAATTTGAGGTTTAATCACCTCAGAGATGAAAGAGGGGAAATTCTTGCTCTTTTTCTAGTATAGGGCTGCTACGAGGATCAAATGATATGATTCATTAAAAAGTCCTTTAAATCCATTAAAAATTAGTAATATTATTCTTAAGTAATCTACGGTTCTAACTTATTTCATTTTGTTTCCTGAGTCAAATGTTGCTACAAAAATAGCAGTATATCGAAATCTCAACAAAAAATTTTTTTGTAATTCTTGTTCTGAGAATAATATAATGAACATTACTCTGCCTACTTTTTAATCACTCTGTGGAAATAATTTTTAGGTATATAGTAACTTAATCAAATAACCTGGAAGCGTGCAAAGAGTAACTCTGGCAGTCCACAGATGCAGCTCTTCATCTAGAATACAAGCTCACTACCAAATAAGAAAGCACATTTTAATTACTTAAAATCTGAAAAATAATTCAGCTTTCAACATTAAAATTCTTTCATATTTTGTGTAGACTCACAACACATTACTAAATTTCAAATATGTACTTACTGTGGCAAATGGAGAGACCATTCTTGGCAGGCTACCACCCACAAGGCACTGCAAAGACAGTGGATGCACTCTCCAGTCTTTATGTGAAGGAGTCCTTTTTGGAGTCAGGAGCTTTGACCTGAGAGGCAGGCTTCAGGTTACGCACACATCTATTCCTCTACTGATCTGAAGCTGCTCTCAAGGAACATCAGCTTTGGATACCATCTTGGTACTCTCCCTCTGCCATGCTCCAGCTCATGGGTATCACCCAGAAAAAAGCTTATCATCTGGATCCCTGATTTCTGAGACTGCTGCTCAGGGGACACCTCCAGATTGCCTTATGTATTTGGTCTGCATATATTTGCATACTTTAAAAGATGCTGCCTGTGGGTCTGACTTCTAATCAGCCTGAATCTAGGCGCTGAGATTCTCCCTTTTGAGAAACTGATAGGTCTTGACACATCCCCAACTACTAGGAGCTATCAACATGTAATAGACTATTAGGACAATCACAGAGGTATAAGAGACAACCAGGAGCTGAGGACAGGTTGAATGACAAATTTATCTCCTATACAAGGCCACTCCTTCAAGACTGGGAGAGGTGATTATTTCATGTACTGCATAAAAACCGATACAGAGAATTACATAAAACAAAGAAACAAAAGAATATGTTCCCAATAAAAGAACAAGATAAAACCTTAGAAAAAAATCTTAATGAAATGATTTACGTGATAAAGAGTTTAAAGTAATGATAATTAAGATATTCACTAAACTGTGGAGAAGAATGGATGAACAGAGTGAGAACTTCAACAAAGAGATGGAAAACATAAGAAAGCATCAAATAGGATCCGCAGAATCATGCAATATTACAATACAGAATAATACAATATTCTTCACAGAATTTGCTGAAGAATGCAATAATTGAACTGAAGAATACACTAGAGTTATTCAACAGCAGACTAGATGAAACAGGAGCAAGAATCAGTCAACTCGAAGACAAGGCAGTGGAACTCCACCAAGAAGAGCAGCAAAAAGAAAAAAAAAAAAAGACTGAAAAAAATATTAAAGATAGCTTAAGGAACTTATGGGACAACATCAAATGAACTAACATTAGTATCATAGAGTTCCCAGAAGGAGAAGAGAGAGTAAGTGACACCTAGCAGCAGATTTTTCAGCAGAAACTTTGCAGGCCAGAAGGGAATGGCACATTATTATAAACTATATTATATATAGAAAACCCTAAAGACTCCATCAAAAATCTATTAGAATTAATAAACAAATTCAGTACAGTTTCAGGATTCAAAATCAATACACAAAAATCTGCTGAATTTCTATGCACTAATTGTCAAAAAGAGATATTTTTTAAAATCCCATTTACAATTGCATCAAAAAGAATACAATAGGAATAAATTTAACCAAGGTGGTGAAAGACTTGTATATCTAAAACTACAAGACATTAAGAGAATAAACTGAAGAAGACACAAATAAATAAAAAGATATTTCATGCTCACAGCTTGGAAAAATTAATGTTTTTAAATGCTAATACTACACAAAGCAATATATAGAATCAGTGCAATCCTTATCAAAATTCCAGTGGTATTTTTCACAGATATTGAACCATACTAAAATTTATACAGAACCACAAAAGACCCCAAATAGTCAAAGCAATCTGGAGAAAGAAAAACAATGCTGGAGGCATTATGTTCCTTAATTTCAAACTATATTACAAAGCTATTAAAACAGTATGGTTGGCATAAATACAGACATGTAGATCAACAGAACCAAATGGAGACCCCAGGATCAAATCTATGCATAAATTGTAAATAAAATTATGCAAAGGAGCCAAGAATATACAATGGGGAAAGAACAGTCTCTTCAATAAATTGTGTTGGGAAAATTGAACTGCCACTAACAAAAGAATGAAACTGGACCACTGTCTTACAACATACACAAAAATTAACTCAAAATGAATTAAATACTTGAACTTAAGACCAGAAAAAATAGAACTCCTAGAAGAAATAATAGGTGGTAATCTCCTTGACATAGGTCTTGGAAATATATATATATATATATATTTTAATCTGGCACCAAAAGCAAAAGCAACAAAAGCAAAAATAAACAAGTGGGACTATATCAAACTAAAAAGCCTCTGCAAAGCAAAGGAAACCATCAATGAAATTAAAAGGCAACCTGCTAAATCTAATAAGAAGCTAATATCCAAAATATGTAAAGAACTCATGAAACTCAATAGCAAAATAAATACATAAATAAATAAACAACCCAATTAAAAAATGAGAAGATCTGAGTAGACATTTTTTTAAAAAAGACATACAGATGGCCAACAGGTACAAAAAAGATGCTCTACATCATTAATCATCAGGGAAATACAAATCAAGCCACAATGAGTTATCACCCCACATCTGTTAGAAAGTTTATTATCAAAAAGACTGGAAATACCAAGTATTGACAAGGATGTAGAGAAAAAGGAGTCCTTGTGCACTGTTCATGAGAATGTAAATCTTGCCTTTTGGGACAATATGGATGGACTTTGAGGGCATTATTCCAAGTGAATATGTCAGACAGAAAAAGACAAATACCATATGATCTCTCTTATATGTGAAATCTAAAACAAACGAACAAACAAAAAACAAGCTCATAGATACAGACAACAGATTGGTGGTTGCCAGAGGTGTGTGTGGGGAGTAAGGCTATATTATATAAAATTTATAGCTGCCAGATCTCCCTTCAGCATTGATAGTTTCTAATGCATATTTAAGGTATTTGTGCATTTTTTTAATGTTTCAAAATGAACAGCTCTTTTTTCTAAACCAGTAAAACATCAACTTTCTCTGAACATAAAAACTTAGCCTTTAAAGAGAATAGTGAAATAATGTATGCTAACACATATATATGGAGTCTAAAAAAGAAAAAAAAATGGTTCTGAAGAACCTCGGGGCAAGATGGGAATAAAGACACAGACGACGTAGAGAATGGACTTGAGGACATGGGGAGGGGGAAGGATGAGCTGGGATGAAGTGAGAGAGAGGCATTGACATATATACACTACCAAATGTAAAATAGATAGCTAGTGGGAAGCAGCTGCATAGCACAGGGAGATCAGCTTGGTGCTTTGTGACCACCTAGAGGGGTGGGTTAGGGAGGGTGGGAAGGAGATGCAAGAGGGAGGAGATATGGGGATATATGTGTATGGATAGCTGATTCACTTTGTTATAAAGCAGAAAGTAACACACTATTGTAAATCAATTATAGTCCAATAAAGATGTTAAAAAAAAAAAGCTCCAAAAAGTAAAAAAGAGAATAGTAATATTGATTTTGGGTAATGATTATATTTTAAAAAGAAGAAAAATGTCTCACTATGCTACAACACAGGGATTCTTATTTAAAATCAAACTCATGTACTGTTGATATACCCCCAGGTAAACACTAAGTTTATATGGAATTAAGAAGATTAGTGGGAACAAAGCACAGATAGTAAATACAGAACCTACAGAGGCCATCTGTCAGTAGATACTAAAAAATTACCTGTTTTTTCATAAACATTTGATCTTTGCCAACTTCATAGAAGTATTATGTTCTTCAAATAAGGAACACAAAATAATTCGACTCAAAGTCTTGACAATTTTTCAAAAGTGAACCTACAGGGCTTCCCTGGTGGTGCAGTGGTTGAGAGTCCACCTGCTGATGCAGGGGACACGGGTTCGTGCCCCAGTCTGCGAAGATCCCACATGCCGTGGAGAGGCTAGGCCCGTGAGCCATGGCCACTGAGCCTGCGCGTCCGGAGCCTGTGCTCCGCAACGAGAGAGGCCACAGCAGTGAGAGGCTCGCGTACTGCAAAAAAAAAAAAAAAAAAAAAAAAAAAAAAATGTGAACCTACATATAAATTATTTTTCACAAGCTTTTTGATGAATCTTTTTCTTTGAAATGTGCAAGTATAAAAATTTTGGGTTTAGCAACTTTCACACAGGGGATAGGTGTCTAAGAGAAGCTCTCAGTGTGAGTGGGTAAGCAGGAGGTGGTAGCCAGTAGTAGCAGGGTCAGCCCTCAGCTGCAGTGGGTGCCATGTTCTTCTTCATGTAGGGTTCCTTACATCACCTGCACATTTGGTCACATTAGGGATCAATATGAAAATGCAGACCCAAGTGGAAATAGGCGTTTCAGCTCAAGGCCAGTGTGCTCCCCTCCCCAATCACTATCAGCTCCTTATATCTCCTCCAAGCACTATCCCAAGGAGGGTGAAGGGGAAGAGGTAGAATCTGAAAGATTAAACATTTTCTCAGAAGAGACTGAGTCATCAAAAAAGAAATGTTAAGCTCGGGGGAAGAAATGAGATACCATGAACTGTCAAGCCTTCACTCCCCATCAGCTGGGGAACACAAGTTGAGGTTGTTATAGAAAATAATGGAGTGATATTTTTATACATCCCTGACCACACATTTTACACTTACCTAGAATATTATTATGCTTCATTAACATGCTTATTTTCCCACTTCTAAAACAATGATTCTCTACTATCTTCCTCTCTTCTCTAACTCCTTTGCTCTAATCATTTCCCACCTTTCTGATTCCTCGTCTACCATCTATATCACACTTCCTACAGTCCCATTCTTCCTTCTGCCGACCAACATTGACTTTACTACTATTGTAAGGTTGCCAGATTTAGCAAATAAAAATACTAGATGATAGGTAAATTTGAATTTTATATAAAGCACGGAACACATTTTTAGTATAAGGATATTCCAAATATTGTACAGGACATACTCAGAGCAAGAAAATTGCTCATTATTTATCTGAAAGTTAAATTTAACTGGGTGCCTTTTATTTTATCTGGCAAACCTATACTATTTCCTCTTTATACAGTTTGAGACTTTTTTCGCCCTCAATTTTCCAAGCAATTAAAAGAAACATTCTCCTTTGTGGAATACACATTGTTGTACTTTCTTTTTAAATTATCCTAATAAGACAATATGAAAAGTATTTAAATATGCTAACCTGTGGATTCAAACACACAAGCCAGGAACTTCTTCAATGCTTATGAAATTAAGATACACAGTTTGATTTCCTATACAAAAGCTAGGTCAGTAGGCCTCCCCATCGCTATTTTGCAAACTTAATACTAACTCAACTCCAATTAAGATAAAGAGAATTATTTTGATAGAAATTCAGGCTAGATTTTACAAGACTCAAAATCCATTATATGCTTCATCACTCTTACTTGAGGTGAACAAAAAAGTCACTCTGGTGGCAACCCCAGTGCCCATTGCATTTCAGTTCTGCTAATTATCATACTTAATATCAACCCCCAAGCTAAATTAATGATATATTGTTTTTGTTATCTATTCCTGAATAACAAACCACGCTAAAACTTAGTGGTTTAAAAAACAATTATTTTATTTGCTCATAAATTTACAATCTGGGTTAGATTCACCTGAGTGGTTGTTTTGCTGACCAGATTGCTGGTGGCCTATTGAATGGATGGATTCAAATAGTGGGTTGACAAGGGACTGGGCTTAGCTAGGACCCTGGAACAGCTGGACTGCTCTCTCTCCAGGTGGTTATGACCTCTCCCCCTTCACATGGTCACTCTCTGTGTGTGCTCTGTGTAGTCTCCCCAACAGAACAGCTGGCCTTCTTGGCTCATCAGAGTTCTCAAGTGTGCAGAATTAGAAGTTACTAGACTTTAATTAGGCATAGGCCAGAAATTCCCACTTAGGCCAATGTCATTTCTACCACATTCTGTTGGTTCAAGCAAGTTGCAGTTTCAGCCCAAATCAAAAGGAATTTCTAGAGGTATGATTCATTTGGGGCTACCAGTATAATAGACAACACATATAATTAAATGATGGTCAAGAGATGGTGCCTTAATAAAGTGTGTATATATATATATATATATATATATATATATATATCATCATATAAAGTATAAATATATATATATTTAAATTTTGATTATTACAATTAATGACATAGCTTATACCATTTATTATTTCTTTATTTCTTAAATAACTATCTAAGAATGGGGGAGAGATGGAGAAACTTCAGGGTCTGGTGCATAAAATTTCTTTTAGTGTGGCTAGAAGTCTAGATTCTTGTTGAATTTTCTATTACATATTAGTTTTTTTAAATTTTTTATTATGGTATAATGTACATACAATTTCACAAATTTTAGTTGCACAAATTCATGAATTTATACATTTGTGTACTATTGTATAAATACTATCCATAAGAAAACAGGATATTTACAGCATTCTAGAGGCTTCTCTGTGTCCCTTCCCTCTCAACTTTCTTCAAGGTTAAACATTATTATGATTTTTGTCACTATAGATTAACAATTAATTGAACTTTTCTTGCTTAAAATATGGTCTATTTCAGTAAATGTCTACAAGTACATGAAAAGAAAGTGCATTATAAAGTTATTGGTTGTAGACTCCCATATAGGTAAATAAGTTAAAGTTAGTGGATTGTGTTTTTTAAATCATCAATATTCTTACTAATTTACTAATTTTTTTCTGCTTGCTGTATATGGTATTTAAGGAGGTATATTAAAATGTCCAACTAAGTTTGTATATTCATCTATATTCTCTTTTAGTTCCATCAATTTTTACTTTATAAATTTTGAAGCTATGTTTTCAGATAAATGCACATGGTTTTAGGGGGGCTTTACCTGCTTCTTTACTAAAGAAGGCTTTACCTCCTTATTCTCACTTCCTCTAGTTGATAATTACAGCATAAGGTAAAGTGATATGGAGGAAATTATTTTGTGTTGGCATAATACACATATTAATCATCTGGGGTATTCCACGCTATAAAATTGTAATTGTGGACCTTTCTCTATTCAGTTAGAGTAGAAGATGACAAATACTGAATATAGTTTTTGAAATCCCCAAACTAAATATTATATTATATTTTTTTCATTTTGGATGATTTTCATTTGTATACCTGTGACTAAGCTTCTGCACCGATCACAGGTGTTCTTTGCCATCCTATTTCCAAATGAGTACATAGTAGCCATTTCCAGTTAAAGGTCATTTTAAACATCCATCCGTTTCCCTACTTGAGCAGATGCCTCAATTCCTCTACAGCATTCAGTTCAAGTGGAAGGTGTATATTCTTTCCAAGTAGAAAAATTATATCTAATAGTGTGGTTTGCTTGTAGACTTTTCATTACAATTTTCTGACAAGAGTGCTGATGAATCACCCCACCTGATTATCCTCTTTGAAATAATAACATGCACTCTGCTAGAGGGATTTGAGATTTTTTTTTCTTTTTCTGCCATTTAACTCAACAAATATCCTTGCATGTTAATCTATTTAGAAATATACCAACTATTGCCTTCAATAAAAAGTTATAGTTGACAATTGCTGATTCTTCTTCCTCATATTCATTTGTTCTCCCAAGATTTTTCTATGAAGTCTTTCACAAGAGTGCTTGAATAAGACTATTTATAAAATGCCAAAATTTTTTTGAGGAGTTAATCCAACCAAGGTCAAGGAGAGGATTGGATACATTTTAACAGGACCACTCAAAATAATTTTGTCAATTCTTACCTGCTTAACTTCGGAGAATACACACACACATACACACACACACATACACACACACCCTGTGTAATGTTGTTAGTCATCATGGGGTATATTTTTTTAGAAGTGTTCAGTAAAATCACATCAAATGATTTAGAATTAATTATGGAGAACATATTTCACTTTTATGTGTCTTGATAATTACAACTTGTTATTTTTAAGAGGATTAAAAATATAAAAATCTCAAAATAAAATATTATGTACACAAAGTAAATTTTATAATAAATTATATATCCATATTTTAAATGGATATATTCCATGGTTTAAAGTATAATACTTTAGTGATCATTTTGATATATTTCAATCATAAAATTTATCTTATAAAAAGAGGTTATATGAAGTCTGATCACAGCACTGCCATATTCACCTACATATTTAGGCAACTAACTTGGTGGACCTCATATTAACACTTAAACTCCATGGACATAAATATCTTCATCTGTCAAATGGGGGTGGGGGACTAGGACTAGTTGATCTTTTTGGTAATCATCATAATAAAAAATTTTCAGAACAACCACTGAGAAAAAAATACTAATAAGCAAGATCTAATGGAATGAAAATGTATTTGACCAAAAGAAAATGTTGGTTTTTTTTGTGCAAAAATATAAAAGAAAAGAATAATTAGAAGGAGCAAAATGTTAAAGGGAAATTAAACACTTAAAAATGTAAATTCATTTACATTTATATATAGTTTAATTTCTTAGTTGTGGGACAAGAACAAGAAATTGATCTTCTAGTGAGAGAATCATGGATTAAAATGTACTTAACATGGACGCTCAGCATGACCAGTTCAATCACAAATTGGTTTAATTAACTGGTTCTATGGAACTTCATAAAAGTTAAATGAAAGGAAAAGGTACCTAGTAATTTAAAATCCATTTGCTCATTTCTTTTCTTGTTCTATGAAGTGAAATGATATATGGGTGGAGAAAAAATAGGCTGCTGAAAAGGAAGGAAAATCCTTTTTCCTATCTCCTCCCTGACAGACTATGTACATCTGTTTTTACCCTGGCATTTGGAGAAAGAAATTTCTTTAAAAAAAAAAATATTGGAGTATAGCTGCTTTACAATGCTGTGTTAGTTTCTACTGTACAGCAAAGTGAATCAGCTGTACGTATACATATATCCCCTCTTTTTTGGCTTTCCTTAACATTTAGGTCACCACAGAGCATTGAGTAGAGTTCCCTGTGCTATACGGTAGGTTCACATTAGTTACCTATTTTATGCATAGTATCAATAGTGTATATATGTTAATCCCCATCTCCCAGTTCATCCCACCCCCCCTTCCCCCTTGGTATCCATATTTTTGTTCTCTACATCTGTGTATTTCTGCTTTGCAAATAAGATCATCTATAGCATTTTTTTTTTTGATTCCACAGAAAGAAATTTCTTAAGGAGCGCTATTATGTAAGAGTGAGTTGATTCTGACAATGCAGTGACCACACTAGCCTCGTGTGATGATGGATAACAGAGAGTCCAAGACTTGTCCTCTGTCCATTTGCTCCAGTGACCCTTCTGCTTTTACATTCTGCCTGTGTCCAGAATCCAGATTCTGTGAGGACTGGGGGATGTTTTCTGATGCCTGTAAGGAGAGTGAAACCTCCTTAAGTATGTTTAAGCAATTTAAGTATGTTTAAGTCTGTTTGACCAACAACCTGTTCTAATGTGTATCAAACAGATGTAGCATTTTTCTTTGCTTGTTTAAATAACTAGATTTTACACATAACAAAACACGTGTGCTAGTGAGATTTCAGTTTAGTTCAATAATCATTCACTGAACATTTCTTGATGTGCTAGATAGATTCTCTGTGATAGTATAAAATGATAAGTTGTGGCTTCAACATCCAATTCTTTAAAATGTAACACAGCTTCTAATTCCTTATATTCCTTTTGTGAATGACCTCTCTCACCTCAGTATCTTCTCTTCTAAACAGTCTAGGAGGGTCATCCAAATAGTTTAATTTCCTTTGTACAAACGTGTCTATTATTGATTAACATAAATAATCATTTATAAGTAGTTACTAAGTGCTTGACACTGTGCTGGGCTCATTCACATAAAAGAAAATCTCATTCATTCATCAAAATTATCTCCATGTTATATATGGGAAAGTGACTAATCTAAGATGATTCTATTAGGATCTGATTGAGCCAGAGGCTTACTAGCCCCTGTGATTGCAATTCTGTGCTCTTTCACTATATTGTAGCTGGGCTGCAGATTATGGCAGACTATGGAATTCTAGGGTACTTTACTAATATAATATTCCCCAGTAACTGTAACATTAATATTTGAAGATTAAGTTCAAATTGGATTTGCCATTTTCTTGCTAAATGAAATTGGACAAATTATTTAACCTTTCTGTGCCTCAGATTTCTCAGTTATGTGTAAGGATAGTATTTACCTCCATGATTAAATTAGTTAATATATGTACAGTTAATATAGTAAGAGAACTTACTGATTTGTTTATTAAGAAATAGATATTTTAGCACTAAATAAATACAATGTTTGACAGATTCAAAATATGATTGTGAAGTGATTTCATGGAGTTCTAGTGAAGATTAAAAAATACCATCTACATAAAATGCTTAGACCAGTGCCTGACAATAAATATTAGTTTTTATTATAGTAACTGAATGTGATTAACATCATGGTATTAATCACATAATGTTTCAAACATGTAAACCAAATCTAATATTATGGTATTTGTTTTAGACCTACTTCAGAGCCTTGTATCAATCTGTCCACATGCCAATGTCGAGAAATATAAACTTAGTGTTTTGTTTTTGTTTTGTTACAAAGCTGATCAAACTGGTTTTATTAAAAGGAATTAAGTAAAATTCTAACTTACAACCACAGAGAGCATTGTGTCATCTTAGTGAAATATACAAGGAGATAGGTGAAATTCAAGAGGCAAGTTTCCTCATCAGCAAATAGGGCAAGCTGAATGGGATTATTTCTAGGTATACCCAGATTCAACAACCACTTTCCTGCTCAGTCACGTTTGATCAGCTTGTTTTCTTTTAAGAAACAACAATTACTTGTCCAGGCTTTGCATGCAGGAAATGCAGTTGCAATGAGTGTGTGGTAGGGCTGAGGGAACACTAGGTGACTTGTCTTGAACTGTGTTTTCACAGCAAACATCACCTAGGTTTCATACAGGCTGAGTAGGACTGATGCTGATGGCTGATGGAAAGCTAAAGCCCCTCAAAATCATCTCTTGGCACTGAAGGTGTAAAAGTAAGTAATTGTTTACATTACACTGTTCATGTTTATGCTTCTGAATAAAAACCAAAGGTATATAGTTTTATTTTATAATAATCTATAAATACTAATTTGTTACTAAAATGGAAAAAATGGCAATAAAGGGTGGAAAGAAGTGATTTTCAGCCCCAAATTTAGCAATGATTTGTCAGGTGATACTGATAATTCATTTAATCCCATTCTCCACAATTTTGGGTACAATGATAGGAATATACAAACAAATCTCTAAGGCCCATTTTACTCTACCCTTTGAGCTTAAATATACATATATTTAAATTATACATAAATTGAACATATATGCATATATATAACATATATAGTCATATATGTATATAACATCTATATGTATATATACTACTCACTGTTTTTAGGAATGTGTGGATAATTTTACATTTAGCAAAGAAGTTAATTAAATATCACAGATTTTCTTACTATTTCTAAATGAAGATGCAATACAAGATGCATTATTATATAGGTTATAAAATAATTGATCATTCCCTTAAAGTGATTCTTTAGTACACACTGTAAAATATGGTGGCCATAAATGGGATATTTTCCATTAACTATAATTTTACAGAAATGTTTCTATAAACCATAATCTTGTAGATATTTTTCTATAGACAGAAGCTAATCTTGACTTTTCCCTTTATTGGAACTATGTGGCTATCTGCCATCTGTACCTTAGCAGACCAGTGAGTATTTATTTATAAGAATATAACTTTAGATCCCTGGACCATATGATTGAATAAAATGTGGTTCTGGCTGAAGAGTTACTGCATATCCTAAAGAAATAACCCTCTTTGCCCATAGAGCTTAAACAAGGAATGAAACACGTTATTTCCAATTGCACATTTACTTTATTGAACCCGAAAAGCATGTAGTACCTTGAAAACAACAACGGTAAGATAATATCCTGTTTAATTAGAACCAAAGAAAAAGCTTTCCCCTTCACTGTTGTGTTCTTACAACTCACGTGAGTGTGGCAGTAATATTTAACTTGTCAGTCAAGATGTTTGACAAAATAATCATAATAATGAGTCTTAGGCAGTAATGAAAAGATGTGCCTGGCATATTGGTTTGTACAATTTGCCAGACATTAAAATTCGAAGTTACTTTATATTAGCAATAATCTATGTGTTCTTAGAAACACAACAGCTTGGCCATTTCTAGTTGTAATTACCAGTGATAAACCTGTCCAAATATAAAGGTATGCAAGCTAAGCAATACAATAAAAAATGTTTAGGAATAATTTTAGAAAACATTAAAGAAAAACTTTATGTTCAAAAATCTCCATAAAAATGGATAAGATTTTCTGCCTATCAGAACATTTTATATATATGTATAAAATACTTATATGTATATACACATAAAATACATACAATAAATATATATCATGTATATGTACATATATATCCATACAATACTTTCCTTGCCCATAATTTTAAAAACATGCAAAAATGACAGTTTGATGAAAGAATAAATGAGTTTTAGACTCCATTAATATAAAGGTATTGTTTAGGTCATTTTCTAGGCTGGGTATTTCAAAAATATTTGTGTATTTCACATGACACTTTAAATAGGCCTTATCAGCTGTATGTGAACTGTAAACCTCAGAATTATTTCTTCATAGTTAGTTAGAACTATAGCTAGTTCAGTTCTTATGTGCTGCTATATGAAAACCCTTCCATGAATTATGGGCAACTGAATTAAAGACTCATTGATTTGGCACAAGCTGTGGGCCAGGCACTGTGATATATTAGTGAACAAGATAGGCACATTCTTTGATGTGACACTTGGAGCTCAGAGATGAGACCTAACATGTTCTACTCACCTTTAGCAGTTCTGTCCAAACATCTCCTTAAGGAAGCCATATAGACCACACAAGACGAGGTTAGTGACTCTGTTATACATATTAGCAGTTTATACTCTCTCCTCTCAAACACACATATATATTTCCATATATATGTGTATATAACTGTATATATAATTGTAATTAAATCATTGGGCTATTAGTTGTTTAATGTCTGTTCTTCAGCTAGAGTATAAGATCTTTAAGGACAGAAATTTTATCTTCCTACATGTGCTATATTCTCAGTGCCTAGAAATTGATTTGTATAAAAGTTAATAACCAAGATTCCACTTGATTCTACCAACAATATCATAATATTAGTTGTGTTAAACTGGCTAATATAACCATACTGGGTTTCTTGGTTGATAGTTTTTTTTTTTTTCTTTTAGCCCCTTAATTACATCATCTCACTTCCTTCTGTCTTCCATGGTTTCCCCATGAAAAAACAACCATTAGTCTTTCTCCTTTGAATATTAATTGAGGTATTAACTGAGCTGTTAATTGAGGATAGCTTTTATGTAATGAGTCACTTCTCTCTTGAAGCTTTCTGTATAGTCCTTTAGTCTTTCCACAGTTTGATTGTGATGTATACAGGTGTGGATCTCTGCCCTAATCAGCCCAGGGCCAGCCACCGGAAAACTAGACACAATCCCTAGCCAATCCTGAGCCTGCTCACCCTGCCTTGCCCATTCCTTCCCACAGAAACCACAAGAAAGTTTCTTGCCCGCTTCTCCGCTCATTCTCTTTGTCTCTGGATTGACCCTGATGCTTCCCCCTGTGGTCCTGCATGGTATAGAATGTCTCTTCTTTTTGGAATTGATAGTAACAAACTATCTTTTCAATTGGCAATCATCTCCTAATTTGTTGACTTTACCCTATGTGGATGATAATAAAACCTATATTTTAATACAAAGGTTACTACAGAAATGGGGAAAAAGAAGGGACTAGAGCAATTTAGAATACCACAAAGTTCAGTATTCTTTCCAAGATTCACCTGTTTTTCTTCAACATATGCTTTTCAGACTTTTTTCAAACCCTGGATTAATTTTCAGAATTCTGAAAAACTGGTTTCTTTTCTTTATGAAGAAGTGAATATTTAGAGGTTCTTACTCAACTCTTCCTGCTGATGTCACTTCCTGCCTTTTTTTTTTTTTGTTTGTTTGCTTGTTTTTTAAAGAAGATGTTGGGGGTAGGAGTTTATTAATTAACTTATTTATTTTTGCTGTGTTGGGTCTTCATTTCTGTGCGAGGGTTTTCTCTAGTTGTGGCAAACGGGGACCACTCTTCATCGCAGTGAGCGGGCCTCTCACTATTGCGGCCTCTCTCGTTGCAGAGCACAGGCTCCAGATGCGCAGGCTCAGTAGTTGTGGCTCACGGGCCCAGTTGCTCCGTGGCATGTGGGATCCTCCCAGACCAGGGCTCGAACCCGTGTCCCCTGCATTAGCAGACAGATTCTCAACCACTGCGCCACCATGGAAGCCCCCTGCCTTGTTTTTGACTAAATGAATATTTTTAAAATTTTCTTTTATAACCTGTATTTGATTATTTAGATCCATCATCTACTTTTTGGGCAATTTTGAAATATTTTACGTCTATGTTATAAACACCACAATGCATTGTTATTTTTGCTTTAAAATTAGTTATTATCTTTAAAAAAAAGAGTAAAAATAATTTTTATATTTATACACATATTTACCATTTCTTCACTCATATCTGTAAATTCAAATGTTCCATGCTCCATCATTTCCTTTCAGCCTACAGAACTTCCTTCGACTGATATCTTCTGTAGTGTAGGTCTTGCAATGTACTGTGATGACAAAGTCTCTCAAAATTTATGAAAATGTCTATTTTACCCTGATTTTCAAGGATAATTTTGCTATGTATAGAATTCCTTTGCTTTTTGGACCATATTGCATCTGGTAAGATGCAGCATTTCATTTCTTTTTCTGGATGCTTTTAAGATTTTCCACTTTGTTTCTTTAGCAGTTTGTGAATGCTGAGGAATGGTTTTCTTCTTGCATCTTATATTGATGTTTTTCACTAAAATAGGGAAATAGTTATTATTTCTTTAATTTTTTTCTGAATGATATTATTTTCTTTCTGAGACTAAAATTATACATATATTACATTGGTTGATATTATTTTTCATGACACTTTCAGCTCTCATCATATTTTTTCAGTTTTCTTCTGCTCTTTAGGTGGGATAATTCCTAATTTTTATTGATCACCTTTCTCCTGATCTACTGATTCTCTCTGCTAGACTATCCAATTTGCTTTAATTCCATCTAGTTCAGTCTTCAATTTATATATTGAATTTTTCCAATTTTATAATTTCCAATCAGATTTTTTTATGGTTATCATTTCTCCACTAAGATTCTCGATTCTTCCACTCACTATGTTAATCCTTTCTCTTAAGTTTTTGGCCATAATTATGATTGTTTCAAAGTTCTTTATTACTAATTCCAACATTTGAATTATCTAAGGTCCTGAAGTGGCTGCTTTTTTTCCCTGATTATAGATGACATTTTTCTAGTTGTTCATATATCTAGTAATCTTGATTGCATGTAAAATATTTTGAAGGATACATTTTAACCAGTTTAGATTCTGTTGTGTTCTCTTAAATGGTATTGAATTGTGTTTTGGCAGGCCATTAAATTGTTGACAGATTCTCTTAATTCTTTCAGCCTTGATTTTATTTTTGCTAAAGCAGATCTATTCTGTTTTTGTTATTTGTCCCGAGGCACGCTCTTTACACTAGAAGGTGGTTCTTACTCTAAAGTTTGGTCTTTCTGGCCATCTCAGCTGAATTCCAAGGTGCTTAGCAAGGTTTCTTTACTCTGGCTGGCTAGGAACTTCCATATCACCCAGCCATGTAATCTCCAGTTGGTCTCAGCCAGTCTCAGTAAATATGTTTCTCAGAATCTTTTACTGTGCATATGCAGTCTTGTCCTCAGCTGATAACTCATAGGGAGGCCCAACATAAACGTTTCACCTCTCCCATCCCCACAGCTCCCTGCTCTCTGGTAATGTACCTGCAAATACAGATGCTTCTGAAGTCCTCAACTTTTCTCTCAGCTCAGCAAGACTGCCATGCTTGCCTTAGGTTCTATACTCTGCATGGGGTTAGAAGACTGGCCCTGTCAAATAACCAGAGAGAACTGAGTCTGACTTCATATGTTTCCTTTCTCTCCAAGATCACAGTGCTCTGGTACCACCAACTGATAATAGTTTCCTCATATATTTTGGCCAGTTGTACAATTGTTTAAGGTAGGAGTGAAAGTACAGTACTAGTTATTCATTATGGTCTTTTTGTTTATTTATTTATTCAGAAGTTTAAAAAATAAGAGGAAGACATTGAAATGAATCTCTCTCTCTCTCTATATATATATATATATATATATATATATATATATACACACACACACACACACTAGATACCTTATATAATTTTATAGTATTCCATGAATATAATAATATTATATATATACTGTATATTAGATTACATAGTTTGATTTTTATAAATTTACTAACAGTATTATATGTGTGTGTTATACATACATACATACTAGAACTAATATATAGGCATGATTACTGTGCAATTCTAGTGTTACTTATAAATGCCTTATCATTTTGGCACTGTGCTTATTACATAAAGCAAAATGGGACAGGGGAGATATCTCCTTGCTGACGTTATATGGTTATCTTCTTTTCTCATCTGATTCATTTTCAATGCTCAAATTCTGTATTTCATTCCCATACATGATATATATGGACTCACTTCAGTTTGAGCACTAATTAATTAATTAATTTGCTGCTATAAATTTATGTCTCTGTAACTATCCAAATGTGTCTTTAAAATACAACCAGCATTAATTATATTTTTATAGCTCTTCAATATTGTTTTCTGTTTGCTGTGTCACATAGTCTTACACATGTTAAAGGGGTATCTCACTCCTAATTCAATATATCTGCAGCAATTGAACCATGACAATATTTTATACATCTCTCTGGATTTGAGAAAGAAGGGAAGGACTTAAATAGTATTGCTACTTAGAAAAATGTCACTGACTCCTTACCTCCAGTACTCAGAATACATTTAATCTAAACCACAAAATGTTCATTCCTATGTTCCATTCCCAGCTGCTTCTGCCACATTTTCCTTATAAATTGACTGTTTGGTAGACTCCCTGAATTCTATTTTGATCCCCATTATATAAGCATTGAGGGTAACATAAGAACATCCTCAGGCTTAGACATAGTCAATAGATTACAAATTATTTTTCAACAAACTTTTATGGCTTATTACAGAGCAGTCATGGTTCTAGGTGCTGGAGAAACAATGAGGAATAAAGTCAGGAGTCGATCTTTTTCATCTATAAGTTTTTCACCGTTATCAAGTGTCTGTCATATAGTAAGCACTAGATCAATTATTATTGAATAATGAATGCTTAATTTTATATCAAGCCCTAGAGAATACAGTGGGATGAGAAATGGAAACATATTTTTAAGCATCTTCACAATCGACAGTTGTCAAAATAGTATGATAAAATGTGAAATGCCAAGATTCATAATATGCTTTGTATTCATCATTATTGATTAATTTGAAGATTTGTATTACAAACTATCAATGTCATTTAAAGAATATTATTTCATTTTGTGATGCCAATTTTCTGTTGTGAATTGATTTTGCTTTTGACATAATTCTCTGGTTATACTGGCATTATGTAAGCATAAGCCCTTTTTTTGCCAGTCAAGCTCCATTTCTTTGTCAGGAAAGGCATGGGAACCCTTCAGGGTAAGAAATGGGAACAGCTGTCCTAACCAGTGCTAGTGTCAACTTGAGTTTTTTTAGGGCAATGATACTCTGGGCAACTCATGCACCAAACCAGAAGGCTTTATTTATCTCCATATTAACAATTCTTAAGAAAAATTAATTACATACATAACGTCTTCACTTTATTTTTTCATAGTAAGCTTCATAGAAGTCAAGTGAAAATTTACAATGAAGGGGAGATTACTGTCAGAAAAATGTGTATTATTAGCTATGCCAGACTACTAGAGCTAGTTCTCCATAGCAGTTTTCTCTTCTGAAGCTGAACAGCAGCAAGGTGAGTCATTATTAGAAGCACAGCAAGTTCCTGGATGCAGCCCGTTTGGTGAAAAGCTTATTCTAAGGCATTCGATTGCATGTAGAGAGGAAAAAGGATTTCCAAAGCAGAAAGATATCTTTGAAGAGTTTACACCCCTAAAGTGATTTCAAAGCAACACATTTTAGCTGCTTATAATTCTTTTTGTAAAGTACGATATGGCCTGCTCCAGATATATGATATTATAGTAGCCATTTATTCAAAGAGATGGCTACCTATAAAGACTCGAACTCCAGAGAAAATTAAAACATTTTCCTAGTTATGCACAGAAATGCTTTAAAAAGCATTTACCAATTCATTAAGTTCTCTCTTTTTCTTCCTTTCCTGGCCCCAAGTGGCCAGCTCTCAACTATGCACTGATGGAAAGTCCACTTTAAAAGGAGAGGGTTATTAGGAGAATGATTTGTTTCAGTGTACAATATTGTACAAGATGACTGGAAAATTAGGGTTGCATAAGGACAAACCTTGTTTGCCCCCAAACATTTAGATTATAGGACTATTTATTGTAACTACCAACAAGAAACTGACTAAAAAGGGCATGGTGCTTTCTGAAACATAGCTACTTGTGGACAGGGTGATTTATTTACTTTCACTTTATATTTACCTTTCAGATGCTTTAATCACAGGGGTGTTTACACTTTTTCCAGGTCATGAGTTTTAATTGCCATACACACCTTAGCATTAGCACATCATTTTGCACTGTTAGTTTACTACATCACACATGACCTTCAGGCCATAGATGAATGCCTTTTGAAGCTATTGAATGCCTGAATAAAATGGATATTTTTCTGTATATATAACTCAAGGAAATAGTTTGATTGAAGAATATGATTATCAAGACTAAAAAGAGATACAAAAACAAATATGGTGTTAATTTCTCTTATGTCATTAGTCTTTATTTCACAATTTCACTTTCTAATCTGTTGCCTCACTCCCCTCTCTTGGGAGTAGGGCTGAAAAATTAAAAGAGTGACTTGTTTGCACTCTAATGTTGAACTTTGGAGGCAAAACTTTAGGGAATCGACTTGGCAGTGAACCAATGATGAGTTATTCACTGGAATATAAAATATCATGTGGAGTGGTAGAACAATACAAACAATGACATTATCTTTTGCCTGAAACTATTCTAAAATTATCCAGACCAGGACAAGAAAAATGCAAAAGTATTTTGGAAGCACTGTTTATTGAAATTGATGTGGAATGTGAGTTTGTGTGTGTGTGTGTGTGTGTGTGTGTGTGTGTGTGTTTGTTTTGGGTGTTTATTTCTACCAACACTAAAAATGTTGCTGAGATTCACTTAACTAACTACTGGATGTCAGTGTTGCACCACTACTAAAAATTTGAAAAAAAATATTAGGAGTACAAAATTACTTACAAAAAATAATACATTAGAAATTTACATTTATAGAAAGGATTAAATAAATGCCCATTAAAAGAATTTTTATCCACCCTGCTTATTTTATGTTGTTTCTTTTTTTCAGTAATTAAATTAGTTTAGATTAATCCATCCAAGGCTCAAAGTATTAACAAGATTCTTAAATATTTTCTCTTTGGATATTTCAATTCATATATTGAAAAACACTGAAACCAGCTGAGGAGAAATAAAATAATGTTTTAAATAATTACCTATCTACTATCTATCTATCTATCTATCATCTGGATACAACATTTCACAGCACTGTTTTCTAAGTTGTTGTTTTTTTTTTTTTTTTTTTTTGCAGAGAGCAGATTAAAAGTAGTTTATTTAAAGAAAATATCTTAGATATGTCATGGCAACTAGCCCAAAGCAAACCATAATACATATGTGTTTTATTTCTCACAGAAAAATACTTTGCTTTTAAATATTACTTCTTTATAGAGTTAGAAATTATTGGCATACTACACAGCAGTGTTTCTCAATCTTTTTTCATTATCTATTATCCATAAAAAAAAAATTACAACACTAACAAAAGATTTTAAATACTAAGGAATAAGAGTTTATCTGTAGATTTGAGCTCTGGGAAAACAAAATCCATTGTATTATCTAAGTTTTTTCACCCTTCCCAAGCCAGTTTTCTCCCCCTTGGGGTTAATATCACCAACGTTGAAAATCCATGTTTTACTATTCTCATAAAATTTCTATTGCCTCATAGCAGTCATTTATTCATTTCTCAAGCTTTACAATTACTTTTGGATTGAAAAATGCCTATAGTTAATTAAACACACCATTACTTTCATTACTCCTATTTTCAAAGGCTAATCTGGTACAATAATTAAAAAACTAAAATGAATTATTGATTATTACTTAATGCTTATTTTTCTGACTTCAACAGGCTATTTTCATAATAAGTTTTGGTTTAGCCACCTCATTTCACCAATGAATAAAAACATACATATATACACATATAAACAGAAATTTTGAAAATAAAGCTTTTTCTTTGCTGAATTGTCTCCTCCACTTCCAAAATGCTTGTTTCCTTAAATTGTGTGAGTATATGGTCTAAAAGTTATGTATAATATATTCTTGTCAATGAATATATTCAGAGTTGCTTTCCCTAGTACTGTAGCCTACATCTTTATTCCTATTAGCATTTATTTATTTTTCTAACACAGACCATTCCAAGAAAGGGAAATCCAGAAATCTGTTATGTTTTCAAACAAGTTACACTTATACAATAAATAAAGTAAAAATCCTTAGGGAGATTTGATTTTTAAAGGCCAAACTTGGTTATTTGATTACTACTTATAGCTAAAATAAATGAATAAATGACTGCTACCTAAACAAATAGTTTAAAAGCAAATATAATTTTAAAAGATACAACTTGTTGAATCTGGCATCATAGCAAATCATTTTCTATAACTGTCTTCAAGTAAAAAATATGGGAGAATTAATAGTTCTTAACACTTTTCAAATTACTAGCCAACAAAACGTCAATTCTTATCTCGTATCATTGAAGAATTGCTGACTGTTAAAATATTGTGAATGTTTTTAGAGGGAGAAAGTATTTAAAAATAAAAGAAGCTCTTAATATTTGGGACATACCACATAAAATATATCCCCAATGAATGATTCAATAATATTCTTCATTTACGAATGACAGCTGACTTCTGAATTTATTTTATTTAGTTGCTTTTCATAAGAAATACTAGTATGATTATATAAAAACATATGCAGCCCTGAAACCCCATGAGTGGCTTAAATTGTTTATAATTTTATCCATTTGGGCACGAGAATTGAAACAGTTAACCCTTAATTATATGTAATAATCAGGTGGTGAAAACATGGGTAATTTACATGAAGACTTGACTAAAAAGCAAATAAATATGTTATGAAGTCTTCATTTTTAGTTTTGTAACAAATGTGATCTTATGAAGACATTGTTAGGAGACAGTTTTCATGGATGTCTCATATCTCTACACATCTTTTGAGAAAGGGCTTGTACCACATTTTTCTGGACTATCTTATCAAAGATGTTTGTAGAGCAAACAGCCTTGAAAGATATAGTCCCTCTTTTGCCCTCCTTCCCCCCCGACCCACATTCTAAGCAAATGGGGGGGATTAGTGTAACTTCCAATATAACAAAGGAAATGTTTGCTTCTGGAGCAAAGGTCAGGCAGGTTTATTGCCCATTATAAAAGACTGGACTCCTAAACTAAAAACACACCTCTATGAGAATAGATGTCACTCCCTTTTTTTTTTTTTTTTTTTTTTTTTTTGCGGTACGCAGGCATCTCACTGTTGTGGCCTCTCCCGTTGCGGAGCACAGGCTCCGGACGCGCAGGCTCAACAGCCATATCTCACGGGCCTAGCCGCTCCGCACATGTGGACCGGGGCACGAACCTGCGTCCCCTGCATCAGCAGGCGGACTCTCAACCACTGCGCCACCAGGGAAGCCCATATCTCTCTCTCTTTACCTGACCCTATGGGAACTAGATTTCAGAGATCTGGAACACATGCTGAAACACTGCTACTGCTATTGCTGTGAGTAATAAAGGAGTTTTGATGTCAGCATTCAAAGAATAATCTCTCCTTTTCCCCTCCCCCTCTTTATCTCCTTCTTTCACATACGTATAACATGAATATTAAGTTGACCCATAATCAAGTCTCTTAGAGGAAAAATACAGTTTTACTCTCTTTGCCTTGTTCTTGCCTGGGCCATCTGTGTAGTTCAAGTCAACATCACAGGTTAGGGGAGACCCTTCAGGAGAAATGATTTTCAGATTTCAGAATCGTTGATATTTTAGAAGGGGCATTCACTGCATATAACAAGACGCTTGGGCCATTACCCCTCACAAGGTAGTATAGTGAAAATAATGTTAGGGTTTGGCCAGGGACCCTTAGTTTAATACACTACCATTTCTTCACAAAGCATGACTATTCAAACTGTTAAAAAAAATTCAACTGAGTCATTTTTAAAGGTCTACTGGCTTTACTCAATGATTCATGAATCGGGCAGCATTTAACCCAGCAGATAGAAAGGAGCTCTGAGGAACTGTGCAAAATGAAAGACTTTTATAGGCAGAAGAAAGCAGGAACAAGGAAGTTATACTAGACGAAAAAACAGGTTGGTTATTGCAAAGTTACTTTTCTTTACAGGATGTCAGAGGTCTATTAGGCACATTAACTAATTTATGTTGATCAGGCAGTTCCTGATTAACTAGTTTAAGATTCTATTTCTGGGAGAGCTGCAATTGTAATTAAGTCTCAGTTTGGTGACACAGGGCTTACAAAACTGGCTACTTTTTGGGTCCTTGGCTTTGTTTTTAACAATACTAAGAAACACTTGCAAAACAGTTCCAGTCATGTTTTAACAGCAAATAAGTTTTCCACAAATTTTGGAAAATGTTTGTGGTACTAAGAGCTTTTTGGCTTAGAAACTGTTGAGGATTGTGGTTCTAGAGCTGTGGGTTAAAGGGAAGAGAGGTTGAAATAGACATAAATATGCTTATATCTGAAGTTTAACCTAGTGGTCAAATCCAACTGCCTGGAGCCACCAGTCCACTTTCAGCAATACATTGTTATGTAATTTTCTTCCCTTTAAATCTTTCATATGGAGATGGATAGCAAGGATCTAAAAGGGATTTCTGTTTTTCTACTTTCACTGAACAAAATATTAGTACACAGGTTCTCTCAAAATCAGTCTTTTTTTCCCATTTAGTGAGAGAAATAGGAAGATAATCTAAATCTCCTAACTACTAGTATGAATGTTCTTCTATTCCTTGCAGAAATAAACAATGGCCCTTACCCTTCCAAGGGAGAAAAATAAGAAAGGCCATTAATATTAGGTGTTTTTTTGAATCCTGTCCTTGATCATGACCATTCAGATGACAATCCTTCCTGTTTTTGCAGGAGCAAAGAGACAAGAGTAAGGAAAAGTCTCAAGATTTTTCCTCCTTTGGATGCCAACATTAACTTAATATGTAGTTAAGTAACTGAGGCCCAGGGAGGCTAGATTTCCCAATCTGTGAAGTGGGAGAATTCTCCAAAAAGGATTCTTGTGAAAATGTGATGATACATGCAAAAACAATTTGGAAAGCATAAAGAATTATGTAACGGAACATGATTATTTTGATGAAAAAAATGGTTGTTTAAGCAAATATGTGCTTTTTAAGCTAGTTGATACTATTAAGAGAACTGGGTTTGGGAGACATCTTTCTGTTCCTTGAATTACAAGTCCCTCAAGGCAATGGGTCAAGCCATGCTCAGTTATGACTTTGCTAGAGCTCCTAAAATAATGATTTTCTTTTAAAAATCATTCAATAAATTGATGTAGACAGAATGATCATTTTGAATATTAGGAAATTAATGTGCTTTAAAAGAAATGTGGCATAGAAAAATGTTAGAAGAGCACTTTGTTTGTTAAATTATGTGGAAGAGATAGTTTAAAGAAGTTGAAGTTATTTTAATTCAGAGGAGATAAGGGTAAAAACTAAGTAGATGGATGTATATAAGTAGAACAAAGTAAATGCAATTAAATACACGAAACTAACTAAAAGTTTATTCCTTTTGAAATTATTACTTTCTACAGATTGTTATGATTTTTATTTAATTTGATATCCTGGTTAGAATTAGAGCAGTGAGAATTATGCTTTACAATTCCCATGTAAAAATATAGAACACTTCATAAATTTGCACATTATTTTTTGTGCAGGGACCATGCTAATCTTCTCTGTATTGTTTCAATTCTAGCTTATGTGCTGCTGAAGTGATATACTAAAGTATATCATAATGACTAAATCTAAACAACTAGATCAATGGCTTAAACAATTAGAGAAAACTGGTCTAAAATGGACCAGAAGGGTTGATGTAATAAGACATTAGGTACTTTGTTTCAAACATAAGAAAACTAAAAAACAATCAGCAAAATAAACAAAAATGACAATTTCAAAAACATGGCATTTACCACTTGAAGAAATGCTCCAGGGAGATTTCATGGAAGAAAGACATAGAATCTACAGGCGCTGCTACAGTGGTGGTGGGTAAAGGTTAGTGAGAGTTAGAACACATAAACATTTTTGGCAGGAGGTGTGATCCTACAGGCACTGCAGCTAAGACATGACAACAGTACACTCCACATTCTGTAACCAATTCTCATGAGTTTACTTTAATGTTTTTGCTATGACACATATGTAAGTTCATCACAGTAAATTTTCATTTCAGATGGTTTGGGGTAAAAAATAAAAACTACCAAATTTGATACATTAACAATAAAAACAATATTTAAAAAATGCATGAAAAAGAAAAATAAACATGGGTGAGATGTCAGATAGAAAGATAAATACTGTGTGATATCACTTATACATGAAATTCAAAAAATACAACAAACTAGTGAATATAACAAAAAAGACATAGACTGACAGATATAGAGAACAAACTAGTGGTTACCAGTGGGGAGAAGGGGAGGAAGAGTGGGAGGTATAAACTATTGGGTGTAAGATAGGATCAAGGATGTGTTATGCAATAAATGGAATATAGCCAATATTTTGTAGTAACTGTAAGTGGAAAGTAACCCTTAAAATTGTACAAAAATAAGAAAATTTAAAGAAACATCATGAAGAAAATAAAACATAAAAATGACAAGAGCCAAGTGAGAAAAGATATTTGCCACCCATGTCACAAAGCTTTAATTTCCTTAATAGAGAAAGAACCTTCGAGTAATTGTTAAGAACAAGACCAAAAAAATAGAAAAATGGCAAAAAATACAAATTGTTCATAAGCATATATATATATATATATATATATATATATATATATCCTTTCAACAGATAAAAAGATGTTCCACCTCCCTCACATAAAAGAAATACAAATTAAAACTATACTGAGATATAACATTCTTCATATACCAAATTGGCTAAAATCCAAATATTTGTTTTTAAAGATGTGCGAATACACTTCCATATATTATTGCTGCTGTTGTAAAACTATGCAGAAGAGTATTGGCTATATCAATCAAAATTACTAACACACATACTCTTTGGCACAGCAACCCCAATTTGAGGAACCTAACTGAGATATATGTATACACTGAAGAAATATGAAATGGTATATGTATAAGGTTATTTACTGTGGCATTGTTTATACCAGCAAACATTGAAAGCAACTTACATATCCAGCTGAAGAAACTGGTTGTTTTACTTGGCAGATCTATGCAACCTTAAAAAATAATGTACTAATATAAAGAGAACTCCAGGATATATTGCAAACTTAAGAAAGCAAAGTACAGCATTTTGTGTATCATATACTAATTTCTAGATAAGTAAGAGGAAAAATAATACACATGCTATCATGTTTAAATTAGCAAAACACACACATTCATAAAGACCATCAATTGTCTAATAAAAATAAGAGAAGGGAAAAATTGTGGTAGAGGGACATCAATGAAAACAGGATTTCTCTATGTATATCTTTTGTATAGAATTTTAACTTTAATCATGTGTTGTACTAATTATTTTTAAATCCTGTAGATGAAAAACAAAAGAAACAGATGAACCTGACCTTATAATAAATCAGTGATAAAAAGACAGAAAAAAAAATCTACTTAAGGGGTGTTAGGGCACAATATATTGAATAAACAATAGTTAAATACATATTAATTAAATTAATTCACTAAATAAATAAATCTAAACTTACTTTATTTTATAAATAAGCCAAATAAAAAGATAAAATAATAAATCAAAGATATTAAATAAAAACTCTAAAATGTTAAAATCATAAACAAATTGTCTAACATCTTGAGTAGAAGCAGAATTTTTCAATTAATAGACAATGATAGAACTATGGCCATCTTCATTTGAAAACATCCTTAAATTCATGTAGTCCATTCTCATCTAAAAGGGAGAGAAAAAGTTACATTGATTTGAGGTTAAGTGACATTGAGACTGTCCCTATCTTGGTTAAAATGTCTTATTTGGTGATTCTTTGATACTTTGGCAAACAGAATCTCTAATACTGAAGGTAGCATGCTGCTTTATATGAATAAGATCATGAGTAAGAAAGGGACTCTGAAGTAACATAAATGTCCATTGATAGAGGGATGGGTAAAGAAGATGTAATACATATATACAATGGAATATTACTCAGCAATGAAAAAGAATGAAATAATGGTATTTGCAGCAACATATGTGGACCTAGAGATTGTCATACTGAGTGAAGTAAGTCACACAGTGAGAGACAAATATATGATATCGCTTATAAGTGGAATCTAAAAAATAATGGTACAAATGAACTTATTTACAAAACAGAAATAGAGTCACAGAGGTAGAAAACAAACTTATGGTTACCAGGGGGGAAAGTGGTGGGGGAGGGGAGGGATAAATTGGGAGATTGGGATTGACATATACATATTACTATATATAAAATGGATAATTAATAAGGACCTACTGTATAGAACGGAGAACTCTTCTTAATACTCTGTTATGAACTATATGGGAAAATAACCTAAAATAAAATATAGGGGAAGATGGCGGAAGAGTAAGACGCGGAGATCACCTTCCTCCCCACAGATACATCAGAAATTCATCTACACGTGGAACAACTCCTACAGAACACCTACTGAACGCTGACAGAAGACCTCAGACCCCCCAAAAGGCAAGAAACTCCCCACATACCTGGGTAGGGCAAAAGAAAAAAGAATAAACAGAGACAAAAGGATAGGGACGGGTCCTGCACCAGTGGGAGGGAGCCGTGAAGGAGGAAAGGTTTCCACACACTACAAGCCCCTTCGCGGGCGGAGACTGCAGGTGGCGGAGGGGGAAAGCTTCGGAGTAGTGGAGGAGAGCACAGCAACAGGGGTGTGGAGGGCAAAGCGGAGAGATTCTGGCACATAGGATCGGTGCCCTCAGGCACACACCAGCCCGAGAGGCTTGTCTGCTCGGCCGCCGGGGCGGGCGGGGCTGGGAGCTGAGGCTCGGGTATCGGCTTTCAGTCGGAGCGCAGGGAGAGGACTGGGGCTGGCGGCAGGAAGAGAGCCTGAAGGGGTTAGTGCACCACGGCTAGCCCGGAGGGAGTCCAGGGAAAGGGTCTGGAGCTGCCGAAGAGGCAAGAGGCTTTTTCTTCCCTTTTGTTTCCTGGTGCGCGAGGAGAGGGCATTAAGAGGGCTGCTTTGGGAAGCGCCGGAGACGGGGGCGAGCCGCGGCTAAAGGAGCGGACCCCGGAGACGGACGTGGGACGCTGGGGCTGCTGCTGCTGCCGCCGCCACGGGGCCTGTGTGCGAGCGCGGGTCACTGTCCGCCCCGCCTTCCGGGGGGCCTGTGCACCCCGCCACTGCCGGGGTCCGGAACCCGGGGACTGCTTTCCCGGGAAAGCGCACGGAGCGCCACGGTCTGGTGCAACGTCACGCCCGCCCCACACTGCGCGCCCCTCCCTCCCCTCTGCCTGAGTGAGCCAGAGCCCCCTAATCAGCGGCTCCTTTAAACCCGTCCTGTCTGAGCGAAGAACGGACGCCCTCCGGCGACCTACGCACAGAGGCAGGGCCAGGTCCAAGGCTGAGACCACGGAGCAGTGAGAGCAGAGAAGAGACAGGGAAATCTCTCTGTGCAGCCTCGGAGGCAGCGGATTAAAGCTCCACGGTCCACTTGATGTGCCCTGCGTCTGTGGAGTGCATGAATGGACAGCGAATCATCCCAAATTGAGGAAGTGGCCTTTGAGGACAAGATTTAAGACTTTCCTCCCTTTTCCTCTTTTTACAATGAATTATCCCAAATTAAGGAGGTGGACTTAGAGAGCAAGGTTTCAGACTTCTCGCCCTTTTCCTCTTTTTACAACGAAATATCCCAAATTGAAGAGGTGGACTTGGAGAGCAAGATTTTTGATTTTTCCCCCTGCTCTCTTTTTGTGAATGTGTATGTGTATTCTTCTGTGTAAGATTCTCTCTGTATAGCTTTGCTTCCACCATATGTCCCAGGGTTCTACCTGTCCGTTTTATTTTTCAATAATTACTTTTTAATTTTAATAATGCTATATTTCATACTTTATTCTATTTTACTTTACCTGCTCTTTCTTTTTTTCCTACCTTCCCTTCCTCCCTCCCTCCCTCTGCCCCTCCTTTCGTTCTTTCTCTCTTTCTTTCCTTCCTCCCTCCCTGCCTCCCTTCTTCCTTTCACTCTTTCTTTTTCTTTCCTGCCTCCCTCCCTCCCTCCCTCCTGTCTTTCTTTCCTTCCTCCCTCACTCCCACCCCTCTTCCTTTCACTTGCTTTTTCTTTCCTTCCTCTCTGCCTCCCTCCTGTTTTTCTTTCTTTCTTTCTTTCTTTCTTTCTTTCTTTCTTTCTTTCTTTCTTTCTTTCTTTCTTTCCTTCCTCCCTCCCTCCCTCCCTTCTTCCATTCACTCTTCCTTTTTCTTTCATTCCTCCCTCTCTCCCTCCTTTCTTCTTCCATCCTTCCTCCCACCCTCCCTCCTTTCTCTCTTTCTTCCTTCCTTCCTTTCTTTCCTTCTTCCTTTCTTTCTCTCTCTCTCTTTCTTTCTTCTACTAATTCTTTCTTTCTACTTTTTCTCCCTTTTATTCTGAGCCGGGTAGATGAAAGGGTCTTGGTGCTGCAGCCAGGAGTCAGTGCTGTGCCTCTGAAGTGGGAGAGCCAACTTCAGGACACGGGTCCACAAGAGACCTCCGAGCTCCACATAATATCAAGCAGTGAAAATCTCCCAGAGATCTCCATCTCAACACCAGCACCCAGCTTCAGTCAACAACCAACAAACTACAGTGCTGGTCACACTATGCCAAGCAACTAGCAAGGCAGGAACACAACCCCACCCATTAACAGAGAGGCTGCCTAAAAACATAATAAGGCCACAGGCACCCCAAAACACACCACCAGACGTGGACCTGTCCACCAGAAAGACAAGATCGAGCCTCAACCACCAGAACACAGGCACTAGTCCCCCCTACCAGGAAGCCTACACACCCTAATGAAACAACCTTAGCCATGGGGGACAGACACCAAAAACAACAGGAACTACGAATCTGCAGCGTGCAAAAAGGAGACCCCAAACACAGTAACATAAGCAAAATGAGAAGACAGAAAAACACACAGCAGGTGAAGGAGCAAGATAAAAACCTACCAGACCTAACAAATGAAGAGGTAATAGGCAGTCTACCTGAAAAAGAATTCAGAATAATGATAGTAAAGATGATCCAAGATTCTATTTCCAAGATCCAAAATCTTGGAAATAGAATAGACAAAATGCAAGAAACAGTTAACAAGGACCTAGAAGAACTAAAGATGAATCAAGCATCGATTAAAAACACAATAAATGAAATGAAAAATACTCTAGATGGGATCAATAGCAGAATAACTGAGGCAGAAGAACGGATAAGTGAGGTGGAAGATAAAATAGTGGAAATAACTGCTGCAGAGCAAAATAAAGAAAAAAGAATGAAAAGAACAGAGGACAGTCTCAGAGACCTCTGGGACAACATTAAACGCACCAACATTCGAATTATAGGGCTTCCAGAAGAAGAAGAGAAAAAGAAAGGGACTGAGAAAAGATTTGAAGAGATTATAGTTGAAAACTTCCCTAATATGGGAAAGGAAATAGTTAATCAAGTCCAGGAGGCATGGAGAGTCCCATACAGAATAAATCCAAGGTGAAATACGCCAAGACACATATTAATCAAACTGTCAAAAATTAAACACAAAGAAAACATATTAAAAGCAGCAAGGGAAAAACAACAAATAACACACAAGGGAATCCCCATGAGGATAACAGCTGATCTCTCAGCACAAACCCTACAAGCCAGAAGGGAGTGGCAGGACATAATTAAGGTGATGAAGGAGAAAAACCTGCAACCAAGATTACTCTACCCAGCAAGGATCTCATTCAGATTTGATGGAGAATTTAAAACGTTTACAGACAAGCAAAAGCTGAGAGAGTTCAACACCACCAAACCAGCTTTACAACAAATGCTAAAGGAACTTCTCTAGGCAAGAAACACAACAGAAGGAAAAGACCTACAATAACAAACCCAAAACAATTAAGAAAATGGGAATAGGAACATACATATTGATAATTACCTTAAATGTAAATGGACTAAATGCTCCCACCAAAAGACACAGATTGGCTGAATGGATACAAAAACAAGACCCATATATATGCTGTCTACAAGAGACCCACTTCAGACCTAGAGACACATACAGACTGAAAATAAGGGGATGGAAAAAGATATTCCATACAAATGGAAACGAAAAGAAAGCTGTAGTAGCAATTCTCATATCAGACAAAATAGACTTTAAAATAAAGACTATTAGAGGAGACAAAGAAGGACACTACATAATGATCAAGGGATCGATCCAAGAAGAAGATATAACAATTGTAAATATTTAGGCACCCCACATAGGAGCACCTCAATACATAAGGCAAACACTAACAGCCATAAAAGGAGAAATCGACAGTAACAAAATCATAGTAGGGGACTTTAACACCCCACTTTCACCAATGGACAGATCATCCAAAATGAAAATAAATAAGGAAACACAAGCTTTAAATGTTACATTAAACAAGATGGACTTAGTTGATATTTATAGGACATTCCATCCAAAAACAACAGAATACACATTTTTCTCAAGTGCTCATGGAACATTCTCCAGGATAGATCATATCTTGGGTCACAAATCAAGCCTTGGTAAATTTAAGAAAATTGAAATTGTATCAAGTATCTTTTCCGACCACAATGCTATGAGACTAAACATCAATTACAGGAAAATATCTGCAAAAAATACAAACACATGGAGGCTAAACAATACACTACTCAATAACGAAGTGATCACTGAAGAAATCAAAGAGGAAATTAAAAAATACCTAGAAACAAATGACAATGGAGACACGACGACCCAAAACCTATGGGACGCACAAAAAGCAGTTCTAAGGGGCAAGTTTATAGCAGTACAATCCCACCTTAAGGAACAGGAAACATCTTGAGCAAACAACCTGACCCTGCACCTAAAGCAATTAGAGAAAGAAGAACAAAAAACCCCCAAAGCTAGCAGAAGGAAAGAAATCATAAAGATCAGATCAGAAATAAATGAAAAAGAAATGAAGGAAACGATAGCAAAGATCAATAAAACTAAAAGCTGGTTCTTTGAGAAGATAAACAAAATAGACAAACCTTTAGCCGGACTCATCAAGAAAAAAAGGGAGAAGACTCAAATCAATAGAATTAGAAATGAAAAAGGAGAAGTAACAACTGACACTGCAGAAATACAAAAGATCATGAGCGATTACTACAAGCAACTCCAGGCCAATCAAATGGACAACCTGGAAGAAAAGGACAAATTCTTAGAAATGCACAACCTGCCAAGACTGAATCAGGCAGAAATAGAAAATATGAATAGACCAATCACAAGCAATGAAATTGAAAACGTGATTAAAAATCTTCCAACAAACAAAAGCCCAGGACCAGATGGCTTCACAGGCGAATTCTATCAAACATTTAGAGAAGAGGTAACACACATCCTTCTCAAACTATTCCAAACAATTTCAGAGGAATGAACACTCCCAAACTCATTCTACGAGGCCACCATCACCTTGATACCAAAACCAGGCAAGGATGTCACAAAGAAAGAAAACTACAGGCCAATATCACTGATGAACATAGATGCAAAAATCCTCAACAAAATACTAGCAAACAGAATCCAACAGCACATTAAAAGAATCATACACCATGATCAAGTGGGGTTTATTCCAGGAATGCAAGGATTCTTCAATATACGCAAATCAATCAATGTGATACACCATATTAACAAGTTGAAGGAGAAAAACCATATGATCATCTCATTTAGATGCAGAGAAAGCTTCCGACAAAATTCAACACCCATTTGTGATAAAAACCCTCCAGAAAGTAGGCATAGAGGGAACTTTCCTCAACATAATAAAGGCCATATATGACAAACCCACAGCCAACATTGTCCTCAATGGTGAAAAACTGAAACCATTTCCACTAAGATCAGGAACAAGACAAGGCTGCCCACTCTCACCACTCTTGTTCAACTTAGTTTTGGAAGTTTTAGCCACAGCAATCAGAGAAGAAAAGGAAATAAAAGGAATCCAAATTGGAAAAGAAGAAGTAAAGCTGTCACTGTTTGCAGATGACATGATACTATACATAGAGAATCCTAAAGATGCTCCCAGGAAACTACTAGAGCTAATCAATGAATTTGGTAAAGTAGCAGGCTACAAAATTAATGCACAGAAATCTCTGGCATTCCTATACACTAATGATGAAAAATCTGAAAGTGAAATCAAGAAAACACTCCCATTTACCACTGCAACAAAAAGAATAAAATATCTAGGAATAAACCTACCTAAGGAGACAAAAGACCTGTATGCAGAAAATTATAAGACACTGATGAAAGAAATTAAAGATGATACAAATAGATGGAGAGATATACCATGCTCCTGGATTGGAAGAATCAATATTGTGAAAATGACTCTACTACCCAAAGCAATCTACAGATTCAATGCAATCCCTATCAAACTACCACTGGCATTTTTCACAGAACTAGAACAAAAAATTTCAAAATTTGTTTGGAAAAACAAAAAAACCCGAATAGCCAAAGCAATCTTGAGAACGAAAAACGGAGCTGGAGGATTCAGGCTCCCTGACTTCAGACTATACTACAAAGCTACAGTAATCAGGACAGTGTGGTACTGGCACAGGAACACAAATATAGATCAATGAAACAGGATAGAAAGCCCAGAGATAAACCCATGCACATATGGTCAACTTATCTTTGA
Source organism: Hyperoodon ampullatus (assembly GCF_949752795.1). Classification (NCBI taxonomy): domain Eukaryota; kingdom Metazoa; phylum Chordata; class Mammalia; order Artiodactyla; family Ziphiidae; genus Hyperoodon; species Hyperoodon ampullatus. Next base: position 70,807,042 of record NC_136915.1, read on the forward strand.
TAAAGGAGTCAGGAATGTACAGTGGAGAAAGACAGCCTCTTCAATAAGTAGTGCTGGGAAAACTGGACAGAGACATGTAAAAGTATGAGATTAGATCATTCCCTAACACCATACACAAAAATAAGCTCAAAATGGATTAAATACCTAAATGTAAGGCCATACACTATCAAACTCTTAGAGGAACACATAGGCAGAACACTCTATGACATAAATCACAGCAAGATCCTTTTGGACCCACCTCCTAGAGAAATGGAAATAAAAACAAAGATAAACACATGGGACCTAATGAAACTTCAAAGCTTTTGCACAGCAAAGGAAACCATAAACAAGACCAAAAGACAGCCCTCAGAATGGGAGAAAATATTTGCAAATGAAGCAACTGACAAAGGATTAATCTCCAAAATTTATAAGCAGCTCATGCAGCTCAATAGCAAAAAAACAAACAACCCAATCCAAAAATGGACAGAAGACTTAAATAGGCATTTCTCCAAAGAAGATATACAGACTGCCAACAAACACATGAAAGAATGCTCAACATCATTAATCATTAGAGAAATGCAAATCAAAACTACAATGAGATATCATCTCACACCAGTCAGAATGGCCATCATCAAGAAATCTAGAAACAATAAATGCTGGAGAGGGTGTGGAGAAAAGGGAACACTCTTGCACTGCTGGTGGGAATGTGAATTGGTACAGCCACTATGGAGAACAGTATGGAGGTTCCTTAAAAAACTAAAAATAGAACTATCATATGATCCAGCAATCCCAGTACTAGGCATATACCCTGAGAAATCCATAATTCAAAAAGAGACATGTACCAAAATGTTCATTGCAGCTCTATTCACAATAGCCCGGAGCTGGAAACAACCTAAGTGTCCATCATGGGATGAATGGATAAAGAAGATGTGGCACATATATACAATGGAATATTACTCAGCCATTAAAAGAAATGAAACTGAGCTATTTGTAATGAGGTGGATAGACCTAGAGTCTGTCATACAGAGTGAAGTAAGTTAGAAAGAGAAAGACAAATACCGTATGCTAACACATATATATGGAATTAAAAAAAAAAATGTCATGAAGAACCTAGGGGTAAAACGGGAATAAAGACACAGACCTACTTGAGAATGGACTTGAGGATATGGGGAGGGGGAAGGGTAAGCTGTGACAAAACGAAAGAGAGGCATGGACATATATACACTACCAAACGTAAGGTAGATAGCTAGTGGGAAGCAGCCGCATAGCACAGGGAGATCATCTCGGTGCTTTGTGACCGCCTGGAGGGGTGGGATGGGGAGGGTGGGAGGGAGGCAGATGCATGAGGGAAGGGATGTGGGAACAGATGTATATGTATGACTGATTCACTTTGTTATAAAGCAGAAACTAATAAAAAAATAAATAAATAAAAAATTAAAAAAATAAAATATATATACACACACACATATATATATATATATATATATATATGGAAAATTGATTCACTTTGCTGTACACCTGAAAATAACTCAAAATTGTAAACCAACTATACTCCAATAAAAATTAAATATATATATATATCTTTACTAAAGTATGTCCTCTCATTCTGCCATAATTTCAAACTATTAGAATATTAAGAAAAAGCTTAGTTTACTATTTTATATAATCCATGAAAATGTCAATTTCACAGCAAAATAAAGTTAACTGCAGTTATTTAATCCGTTAAGACATTAAATATTTTGTTAATTTTGAAAATAAATTATGGAAAGTGGTCTTATAAGCTACACCAAAGTCTAATGTATTATTCTTTTATGAATTTCTTAAACAAATATTTGTGAACTACTCATTTTGCACAAAGGACTGAACCATGAAAACAAAATACCCAAAGTTCCTGTACTTGTGGAACTTATACCCTTTGGGAGGAGGCAATTAATGAACAGATAAGCTAATCAATTTATAACATATCTGGTGATACTAAAAATTAGAAAAATAATGAATCAGGCTAAAAGAACATTTAATGAGTGTGTGGTGAGACACTGATATATTTGACAGGGCATTTAGAGTGGACTTCTCTGCTTGGATGACACAAATGAAGAGGGAGAGCCCAGATGTGCAGATACCTAAGGAATTGCTGTTTCAGTCCTAAGAAAGAGCATGGTTAAAGACCCTGAGGCCAGGGTATTCTTAGTATATTTGAAGATCCTCAGGAAGTCAGAGTGGTTAGACCACTATGAACTGGGGAGAGTGGTGAGAGGTGAGATCAGAACTATCCCTTGGGACCACATTGACCAGTACCTACAAGGACATGGTACCAAGTTTGGATTTTTCATTTCCAATTTGATAAGTTAAAGATTTCCTATTTTGAAACAAATACAGCATTATAAAATCACAAAACACACTTTTTAAAAAAAATTTCTGCTAGAAGCAGATGAAATTCTAGAAGATTCTAGAGTCAATTTCTTCTTTTTAAACCCACTACTTATCTGAGGACTAACTCTATGGTAAATTCCGACCTAGGCAATTTTAGTACAATAATGTTAGTTAATGAAGAAAATTACATCCCAATACACAATTTATTTACTGTTTATACAACCATTAGCTCATGTAAATCTGCAAGGGAAGAACATATCTGTATAGTCCACTCCTACCCAGGGAAACTCCTTAGCTATACTAGAAAATTGCTTCTAGGATTAGGCTCATTTTACTAATCTAGGCAATAGATTTTGAACTCACCAAGGAATCTACAAGTAAAACCTCACAGCAGGTGCAGCTGCAGGTGGCAGCGAAGCTTTCCAAATAGCCACTGAATTTGTCAGTGTAGAAGATCTTATGTCATCTGGTAAGTATCTCTAATGGACAGGAGTGGCTTTGGGGCAAAATAAAATTCTCTTTTATGTACAGAGTCAGAAAAAATGCTATTAAGTTTTTGTTTGTTTGTTTAGTTCCAAAAAATGGCAGATAGATTTTTTTTTCCTTTTGAAAGAAGTCTAAGGATGTTTCTTTAAAATAAATTCAAATTGTTATCTGATTACTTATGCTGAAATGGATCTGCATTACATTTGTAATTACTGGGTAATTTATATAATGATTCAAATAATAGTTATAACTTTAATAGCATATGTCTGGAATGTGTATTATCCAGCCTGAGACATTATGTACAACTACAGTTCTCCTAAAATGTAAAACATCATCTTCTGACAGCTAGAAAGATCAGGCAAAGGCAAACAAATGCAGGAAAGCCCTTCAAAAGTTTACGTTGGTAAAAAAGAGGAGTGTTGTGAAGTGGTGCTACTTGAGAAGAAAAAGTTTCTTCCTGACCACTCTTGACTTTAACCAGTGGGTGGCGGTGTGGGTGTGAGACAAGGTAGTAGGATAAAGGTCATGCATGCCCCTAGGATTTCTGCAAAATTAAAAAAATCAAACTCCCAAGGAAGTGCTGTGAACTTTTACTTCTGTTTTTTTTTTTTTTTTTTTGGAAACACACATTTGAATTACCCTGGGCTATTACAGTTTGGGTACTGCTGGCTTTGCTCCATCTTTTTGCTCTTGAACGGCAAAGAAGGCATAATTAATGCAAAAATTTGAGAGGAACTGGTTCCTGGCTACTGCCCTTCTCCTTCGCTATTCCCTCTGGCTCCTCAGGTCCATGTTAATACAGAAGTCCCCACGGCATCATCAAGGGGTATTGTTGCTGTTAACTTATACAAGCTATCGAAGAAATTATGTCTTTTAAGTATATCATCGTGAAATTATTTTTAATGATTATAGAAATACAAATCCTTAATTGTGCTTATTAAATCTAAGATGTTGGAACACATTTTAAGGAATTGGCAGTAATAACAGTGGTAAACCGCAAGGCAAAATAGTTAGGCAAATATGAATTAGAGTTATGAGAAAAATCTGCCTAAACATAAAATCATTCTGTTTATCTCTTTAAAAACGGAAAGAAAAAAGGGAAGAAAACGTGTTATAGGTTTAGAAACATAATAAAGAAAATTTTAAATAGAAGTGATGAATTCTGAGAATCTCAAGGATCAGAGTCTTAGGTTGAGTTTTCATCTCTTCTAGGCCCTAAGAATCCACCAACTTAGTTCACCTTTCTGGGAATAAATTGTGAGGGAAAAACAACTTGTTGTGTTAATTGTTTGTTCACAGAATTTATGAAGAGAATCCAGAGTATTTCCATCTCCTGGAAGTGTTTTAAAATTTGAAAACTTGGTAGATTCTAGAAGACATTTGTTATTCAGATTATAAATTTTAAAAGGAGTTCAAATTTGGTCCACTAATTTTATATCTAATGGTGCAGTATCATCACATAAAAATAATGTTAGGAGAGCCTTCAGGAATATAGCATGAAGCTTAGTAAATAAATTAAAATAGAAAATGGAAAATGGAAAAATGGAAAATGGAAAAATTCGGTCACTGGAGCTTAGTGTACAATTTAGAGCATAATCAATTTTATTATAATTAAAGAAGCATAGGATAGGGATGAGAAAGTTGATAAAGGAGATAGGATGGTCTGGATAAAGAAAAAAACTAATTTATAAACTTATATTCTCTATGAGCAAAAATATTGCCAGCTGGAAACATACAAAAGACATTTTGAATGTTACTGAAATACAGGTGCTAGTGATTTTCTTTCTAAAAATTCACTCCATATGTGCAATGGCTTATGGTACTCAATACCCAAGGACACTTCTCAGAAAAGGAAGAAATAACACTTATTACCTAAGTTGAATATACTCATTTTAAATAAACCATTCTTATTTAACATAAAGCATGTTTTAAATGCTTTAATTTTGCTTTCTGGAAAAGACATGAATTTTATGATTATTTACTTATAATTATTCCAACATTCTAATTACATGAAACATTCACAATGAATATAGACTTAAATTCTTTGCAGAGCTTAGAGAAAAAGACAACACCTGGCTATTATATGTGCAATGAAGATTCAAGTTAGTAACAGTTTGTGAAAGTCTTATAACTCTAGAGTCTGTAAAAATTAGGATAATTTATTTTATCTTCTTTATTATGGTATATAATAATCTATATACAGACAATTATAGCTTATATTATAAATATAAACGTATTTTTTATAAAATATAATTTAATGAAGCCACCACTCAGGTCAATAACTAGAAAATTGCCAAATTTTAGCAACTACCTATGTTCCCCTATCCCATAATGACCCTCCACCCTGAATTTTGGTTTGCAATTCCCCATTGCTTTTGAAAACAATGAAAACTAAACAAGAAACTTAGTTCAATCAAATGATTCACCTTGTCTTTATTTCCTATCGATTCAAAATGCCTGACATAACTGGTACTATGTCATAGAGCTAAGAGCCTGCAGACATGACTAGGGATTGTTCAGAGAGGGGGACATATTATAACACAACTTTAAGTCAGTTGATGACACTTAAACACAATCTTCTCTTACCTTATTCATGACACTGAAGTTTCATACAAACCTCATACCAGAACAAGGAAAAACAATTTGTAAGCAAAACTGTTCTTTGACATGAGACCTACAGGGTGACATATTCTCCTCCTCCCTGTAGATGATGCAGCCATCCCTTTGGAAGAGTCTCAGAAACTGTATAGTGTGTAAGAACAATAGACCCCTTCTATCAACTCCATCTGTTTCACGCGAGAACAAGACATTACTGAGTGTTGCTGGGGAGCTTTAGGCACCAGACAGATAATTTTTCTGAGAGTCCTCCTTCATAGAAAATGAAAGAACACACAACTCCTTGTTTGTTATGTCTTCTACAAACACCCCCCCCACAAAAAAAAAAAAGTAAAAGATTTTGAACAGAATTATACAGAGAAAGAAGTGAGTGAACATTTAGGCAGAGGCTTTATATATCAAAGTAAAAAAAAGAAAAATTTGTACTCTGTGGGCTGCTTGAACATACAGAGTCTACATGATTTTTCCCAGAGAGTAATATGTGAGAGTTACTTTGATAATTTTCTGGCAAATGGCAGTTGTATTTTATTGTCATAAAAATCAGTATACTATGATAATATTATGGCAAATCAGTGTTTTAAGTGCACTAGGATTTTTTTAAATTTTCAAAAATGTGCCATATGGGGTAATAGTAGTCCTGTGTATAGGACAGTCTTTTGTGAGTGTTCATATATATTATCTCATTTAATCAATACAAGTATCAGATAAGGGTGGTATTGATGTATTTAACTTTCAGGCCAAGTTAAGAGAGGATTTACCCAAGATCCCAGAAAAGATAAAGAATAGTGTAATATTTATTTTCAGGCAATGGTGTACTGGTTTATATTTAACAAGCTCTGGCTGTTGGGGGTGGGAAGGATGAGGGATGAGAGCTGTCAAATGATGGCATTTGACAATTTTCATGGTGTAAATACTCCCACCATGCCAGATTTCACACTACCTGCATGATGTCAGAATGAAGAATTTGGAAGTGGGGTTTAGTAGCAAAGCATTATACAGTATTTATACCATAAAGAGACAATAGACACAAATAGCATCAAGAATATAGAAAATGGTAAAATGTAGTAAAAAAAAGAGATGATTTTTGAGCGTTCATTTTTTTAAATATAATCATTTAATTGTAAGTTTATGTAGTTTAATTTTTAATTATGCATGAGTTTAATAATCAGGTACCAAAACTTCTGAAAATTTAATAAATCAGCTCTCATAAACTAGTACGAGCTGGCTTTAGACCACCACTATGCTCCGGACTCTACAGATCCCAAGTCCTTTCATGATGTGATAGCTGGCTTTGCTATAAATGTATTGTGTTAGAGCAGAGCATAGAGAAATGACCTTGGCATTAACAGACCTCGCTTGAACTTGGCTCCACCACCAGCCAACTTGTGATCAAGGGCAAATCATTTCACCTCTCTGGCTCCTAACAGTTTCTATTTGTTGAAAAAGAAGTTTCAGGTTTCTGCTTTCAAAATGTGAGCTATTTAAAACTTCTTTATTTACTATCCTCAGAACATTTTCTTTGTTCTGTTAAAGGAGAAACACTCTAGTTAAAGTGGAAAGTGGGGCTGGGGAATTTTTTTTTTTCTTGCGGTACGCGGGCCTCTCACTGTTGTGGCCTCTCCCGTTGCGGAACACAGGCTCCGGACGTGCAGGCTCAGCGGCCATGGCTCACAGGCCCAGCCGCTTCGTGGTATGTGGGATCTTCCCAGACAGGGGCACAAACCCGTGTCCCCTGCATCGGCAGGCGGACTCCCAACCACTGCTCCACCAGGGAAGCCCCAAGGGGAATTTTTTTATATGTCTGGTACCACATGTGCTCCTTAGAACACTCCAAGGAACCCCTAATTTCTAAAGATTTCCTGCTATCATACTCTACGAGAGAATATATTTGGTCAAAACAATTACACTGTGATGGATGTTATACTACAAACCCTATTTCAAATCACCTTCTAGGTAAGATACTTATAATTTACTGTTGTGCCTTAGTTACCCTTAATAGTCTAAACTAAACTCAAACAATGAAAGCTAACATTTCCAACCAGAACACCTGATTTTTCCTCCACTCTCCTTCTCTCCTCTGATTTCCATCTCAGTGAATGGAGCTACCATTCACCCTGTTTCTATGGATAAACTTTTGCTGTCATCCCGACTCCTCTGTTATTCTCACACTTAACCTCCAATCTGTCAGCAAGTTGACTTGCTGCTATCGTCAGTTTCTCATTTATTTATTTAAAAAAAAAACTTTGCTGGCCAACTACGAGGTGTCAGGTAGAGTTTTAGGTTTTACCAATAAACAATTAATAAAACAAAAACCTTGCTCCCAGGAAACTTTTATTATGGTACAAGAAGACAGAAAATGGAAAAGTAAATGAAAAGTAAAATGGAGGAAGTGGCTGGAAACTGACAGGAAGGGATGGTAGTTTGGTGGACGTTCTCTCTGCTGAGGTAAAATGAGAGCAGTGACCTGAGTGGAAAAGAAGATATGCTCTTTGGGATATCTGAGGAAAGTTTGCTCCAAGGCTCAGGGCTAAGGATTTGAGGTGGGGTCATGCTTGGCATTTTTGAGGAGCAGAAAGAAGCTGGTGCATTTGGACAAGAACTCAATAGGAGATAAGGAAAGAGGGGTGACAGTCACAGCCATGCAGACTATGGTAAGAATATAGAGGATAAGAACTTTGTTTGATTGTTTTAATTTTTAATGGAGGTCTTTTTTTTTTTTATAAATTTATATTAATTTTGGCTGTGTTGGGTCTTCATTGATGCATGAGAGCTTTTCTCTAGTTGCAGCAAGCAGGGGCTACTCTTCATTGCAGTGTGCAGACTTCTCATTGCAGTGGCTTCTCTTGTTGTGGAGCATGGGCTCTAGGTGCGCGGGCTTCAGTAGTTGTGGCACACAGGCTCAGTAGTTGTGGCACGCGGGCTCTAGAGCACAGGCTGAGTAGTTGTGGTGCACGGGCTTAGTTGCTCGGCAGCATGTGGGATCTTCCTGGACGGGGTCGAACCCGTGTCCCCTGCATTGGCAGGCGTATTCTTATCCACTGCGCCACCAGAGAAGCCCTTTTAATGGAGGTCTTAAATTGTGGTGTGTGTGTGTGTGTGTGTGTGTGTGTGTGTGTGTGTGTGTGTTACGCGGGCCTCTCAGTGTTGTGGCCTCTCCCGTTGCGGAGCACAGGCTCCGGACGTGCAGGCTCAGCGGCCATGGCTCACGGGCCCAGCCGCTCCACGGCACATGGGATCTTCCCGGACCGGGGCACAAACCCGTGTCCCCTGCATCGGCAGGCGGACTCTCAACCACTGCGCCACCAGGGAAGCCCTTAAACAGTGTTGTTGTCTTGAGTTATTTTTGTAATGGATTACTCTGGTTGATGAGTAAATACAGATTGACAGGAGGGGACAGAAGGCTTTATTTTACAGCAGTAAGTTAGAAGCAGTTAGGTGTTTGCTGAAATAATTCAGCCAAGCAAGCAAGGGTGGTGTCTTTAACCAGGCTGGAAACAGTGATGATGCTAAGAAATGATCAATTTCCAATTATATATTAAAAAAATATACCCTACATCAGTAGGCCTTTGAATGGGACCCTAACTTCATTTTATCATACGCTTTTCCTTGCTTCATTTGATTCATCCACACGGGACTCTTATTTTACAAACTCTCCAAAGCACTTAGCTGCTTCAAGCCATTTGAACTTGATATTTTCTCATTCCCAAAAGCTGGTTTTCCCAGAAGTCTAGTGGTTTGTGCTCCATTTAAGCCCTTTCTCAAATGCCCCCCTGAAAAACACCTTCACTCTCTATCTCATCTAAAATACCAGCCACCATCATTCATTATCCCTCATTTTACTTTAACTTTTCAGCATAGCCCTTAATGATACTACTTCAAATGTATTATGCATTTATACTATGTTGTGGGTCTCCCTCATTCCATGGCAATTTGTTTTGTTCACCACTGTTAAAACCAAATCCAACTTTCTAAAACATTGTGTCATTTCCACCTTTACAAACTGGAATCATTCCATATTTCCTAAAATTCTGATTGTCCTATGGCACTGATAAATACAATGACCACGTCCTGGTATCGCTATCCAATCACTCAATTTCTTCTATCACTCAGTTTTCAAATTTCACTAAGGGAGAAAAAAATCCTACATAAACCTACTTTTTTGGCAGTTAGACCCTGAGATAATATCCTTCAAGTGTCTGTATTTCAATGTACATTTGCACAGAGCCAGGTCCCTGTTCCCAGACCAATTTGCCTAGATCTCACCTTGCTATACAAGACATAGGATGCAAAGAGCGAAACAGATTGACAAGAGCTAAATTGTTACAATTGTGCTTGGCTTCGGCATGAAGGGAAGTATTGTATACACTGGAAATGTCAGTATTAAAAAATGTTTGCTCTTTGAGCTTTTATGCTGGGGGGATTTGAGATGCACTTAGCTCAGTAGATTTTGTCCATGTAAAGCACTTTTGTTGAAAATCTGCTTTTCTCCTGGTTGTTATTATTAACCAAACAGACTGCTTTTGTCAAAATTGTAAAACAGTGGCTGTTTCTCTTTCCTCTCTCAACTCCCATTATATTTCCTGGGTCCTATTACCTTCCTTCTCTTTTCATAATGCACTCACCTTGCTTCTTGACCACCACCAATATCAACTCCCATTTCATTATTATATGCATTTAGTTTCTGGTGAATTAGGCAAAAAATGACATAAAAAATGACTTATTCTAAGCACTGATAACCTGACAGCACACTCTAATTCAAGGCCTTCATAGCCTGCACATTCATTTTTGCCTCTCCAAGGTCATTTTTTGATCCAGCTTTGATTTCAGACAATGTGAAGAATTTAGGTTTTGTTTTGTGTGACTTTAATCTAGGCTACACTCTTTAAGGGAGAGGAGAGACAGATGTAGGAGAATTGAGCCACATTCATGTAGCCATGTTTTACTTACTAGAGGGAAAAATGAAAGAAGCTGATCTCAGGCCCCTTAAAGACTCTCAGTGCCATCCAAAGGAATATTTAACATGTGAGCACTGGAAATGCGGCTACTGCAAATGAGGATATTAATGTTTAACTGTATTTCAATTTAATTTGTTTACATTTAAATGAGCACACATGGCTAGTGGTGACTGCATTGGATGCTACCACAACAAGGGTTAGAGGGATTGACCTAATGGAGTCAAGGAACAGAAATACATGATTTCCAGTCCCTTTATTTCTAGGAGGTACAATTGGAAGGAATGGACACTGTCTTGCTACTTTTTGCTAACTTCTTACTTTGAGTTCCCACTAAATATTGCTAAATGTAGGAAACGGTAAGCTAGTATTAGCCATGTATGCCTGAGAGCTTCTAGATATATCCTACCATAGGGAAACATGCTGTTATTTGGAAAATTCTTATATTATTTCCTTTGGATATGATAACTTCCTGTTTTATGCTGCTTCCATTTCTCTTTACTTGGCTGTCCTGAGAAATGTTTTATTTGAAATGAATAAACAAACAACCCAATAATGAATCAATTACTTTGTAACTCGGTAGCAATTTTCATTCATGGCTATAATCTACCTTTGCTGAAAGTATTTTTTTATTGTTTATAACACTAATCCTTCATCATGTATATTCAGTCTAGAGACTTGACTTGTTTAACATGATAATAAAAGTCAGCATGTATTAACACTGTGCATACTTCTTCTAAGTGCTTTGGATATAAATTTCTTTTATACTGCAAAGTAGTTATTATTATTATCTCATCCTATGGATTGTAAAATAATATGTTGCTTTACCCACAGTCTTATGATTTGAGGACACATATTTCAACTATATAAGAAATGTTGTAAGTTCTTTACTTTTACATATATTTTATATCTCAGCTGTTACAAACTTAATTGTTATTTGAGAAAAGTTGATAATATTAATCCAATATTGAAATATAAATTAATGACTCTAACTGAAAAATCCATTTTTTCTTTATTTAATTCATTGAGTGTATTTAGTCATGTGTATTATGCATTTTTGTCAGGGATGTGATAGGACAAAAAGATTATCAACTACTTTAGAAATTTTGGGGAAAATTGTGCCTAATAGATTTCAAGGCAAATAGAAGAGAGGCATCTCAGTAATTTCAGCCAAGCTAGTCACACAATTTTTATGAACTACCTATGTTTTACTCTAGTTGATGAATCCTGACTTTCCCTTATTGTTTCCTTAATGATTTTATTCATTAATTTCTATTTTCCTCGATTTACTATTTTTGCTCATTACATTGTGTAAGGCCCTGATAACCTATAGATAAAATATCTACAAACTGTGATTTAAGATAGTCATAATCTAGTAGGAACAATGGGTACAATAGAAGCATTTACTTAGGAAATATTTTAGACTGAACAAAAATAAGATGATTAAAATACATTTTTTTAGAAATTAATAAATAATCACATCACTTTGTGATATTGCTATAGTCAAATAGTCTAATGGATAATCTCATAGATTTAATCTTCTGAGCTAAGTCATCTCCTATACTCACTATACTAAACTCAAAGAGGATGGATATCACATGTAAGGCTTGAATATTCTGTGGTAATATTTCTCAAAACTGCTGACTGTAAATATGTGTCTTCTGAGTTTACACTAGGCAATTATCCATGGAAGTCAAATATCCTCAAGTAACTGGATAAAACTGCCTTGTGATTAAGCATTTTCTAAATGGCAGAACAGTAGCAGTCTATTTAATTTTTAAATTATAATTAGATTTTGTTCTTTGATTCTTTCACTGAATTACCATAAAATGTCTCTCTTTCCTGATACCAGTTTAAAGCATTGGTATTTTGAGCATTGTTCTTGGAGAAAGAAGATATTAATTGAACTCTCAGATTTCCCATAACAATAGTGTAAAATCATTGACAGGATATATATATATAGTATACCTGCTATGTGCCAAACACCCCACTCAGTAATTGTCTTATTTTATTTAAATTAAACAAGTTTACATGGGTAGATACCTGGCAGGACTGGCATTCAACTTCATAGATTTCTCTGAAGTATCAGCTCTTAATCATCAAAAATGTTTATAATTCATCTCCCTATGTCCTTCCCTCTTTTCTTTGCCCCTTGTTTGCTCTAAGCACATATTTTGGCCATTTCTTCAGCACCTCTATTGGAAGTCCAGTTGAAAAACACATTTCTTCAAAAATAAATAAGCTCACGCACCAGGGACAGGTTTGGACGTAAACTTCGCTATCAGTGTTTTAACAGAGCAAAATGTGTTGTTAGGTTTACCCATGCTGGACTCTATGCAAGTGAATTTGTATATTTAATAGCAATAGAGACTCATGAAGAAATCTCCCTCACTCATAAAACTGTCCCTAAGATTTGCTGCCTGATTTAACAAATACAGTATGACACCTAGTTAAATTTGAATACGTACACTAAAAATAATAATAATAATAATAATAATAATAATAATAAAAATAGTGGCTGTTTATCTGAAATTTAAATTGAACTGAGCATCCTATATTTTACCTGGCAACCTGAAGGAAAACAATCTTTCTCTCACAGGACTCAAGCAGTCATGATTACATATTTTAAAAATGAAAAAAAAAAGATAGTCAATATGACCTTTTATTATCAACCAGTGGCAAAACACTATACTGCTTTTCGCACAGCAGAAGCTGTGTATGAGTTGATGGAGTTTAAGACCTGATGACAGTTTTCATGCCAGGGAGGCATGTGGACACTTAGGGCCCATAAGGATACTGCACTGAAAGCTCCACGCTGTGTGCTCTATCTCAGATTTCATGCTAATAAGGCAAACATAGCACGTCCTCCCCGAAAAGATTTCAGACAGTAGGTAACAGAGGAACACAGCCCTGCAAATTTAGGTCAGCATTTTATGAACTCATGATTAGTGTGGTGCCAGGTTTCTATAACGTAAAATCTGTTTTACTTAATGCAAACCATTTTTAATATTTTAGATAAAGGTTTTCTTGAATTAAGTGTACGTTTTCCCATTTCTGACTCACATATGATCTTTATTATTTGGTTCCCTCATCCAGAGCAGTGACTGAGCATCTGGGCCAACTAACTTTTTTCTGGATCCTTTGAAGAACTTTCCTTTTTTTTTTTTTTTTTTCTTGCAATAGGGTCATTTTTACCTATTGCAAATTTCTAGTGTCTCTTCCCAGTCTGAAAACTTTCTGCCTCTGTATAATTGGCCTCCTACTTCTTTTCCTATCCCCCAGCAGTTTTATCCTGAGGCAGACACAATTTATTCTTCAATGCTTATACAAGAAGACTGTACACATCCTTGCCAAAAAGCAAGCCTTTGCCAAACGGAATTCCTGCGTGGAGTTCTTTCAGAATCATGTCTTCTAACCAGAGGTGCAGCCAAAGAACAATCCAGGCAGCCGCGTTAGCTGTCATACTTTTCAAAGTCGCTGGCAGGCAGCCGAAAACACGGTCTGCCAAAGTCTCCACTTCCATTTTAACCAGAGCACAAGTCTTCAAGGACGTTCTCTCAACTCTCACAGCCACTTAGAAATGGTTCCAGAGGCTCTGCCAGTTTCCTGACTGAATGCAAGTTCCTGCTACTTTGAAAGTTTTTTAAAGGGAAACATCTGCTTCTCTATGGGTTTGGTTCAGTTTCCATTAAGGCAGTGAGCTTTCTTCATCTTTTATGAAATCTTAGCAATTTCAGCATCCATGTTTTAGTGGCTTGCCATATTTCAGCTTTTAAATATCAATATGTTTGTATTTTATGGAATTTTTAGGGAGCATTGGAGATTGATCTTTTGAAGCTTGCATCATCAGTGTGATATTAGAGTCTAATCTATAGTATACCTTCTTTATTATTTAGCTTCTCCTTTCTCCCCTGATCCCTGTTAGCCTTACACCATAGGTATGGTTCTATGTGAAAAAATTGATGAACCCATACATATACTTATCATTATTTATCTTAACTAATTATTTACTCTCATTATAATTTATTTTGGAATGATTCACCCATTGGCATAACTATCTGGACTTTTTCTTTCTCATCTAAAACGTGAGACCTCTGACACCACTACATGACCTTGAATGTGCATTCTAATTCTGAAACTCAAAGTCTTATTGTAATATTTGGATACCTGGAATTCTCTTTCCTGATAATTTTTTGCAAGAATATTTTCTCTACAACTTGTTTAAAAAGCTTTTACTCCATAAAGCATTAAATTGGCAAATAACAGTAAGGGAGTAACCATAGAAATTTGTTAGAATTGAAAGATGGGCTTTAGAAACTAGCTATCTTTTACTCTTGACATTAAATATCTTTTTTTAAGCAAAATTCTTAAACTTGTTATTGGTTGAGTGTACTGAAAAACATGTAAGCATTAAGTCTGTCATACCTATGTTGAATTTTCTGCTAAGTCACCTAATTTCCTCATTCATTCCACTTCTTTAATAAGTATTAATATGCCAATAATTACCCAAACTACATCTATATTGCTGTTCTCTCCTGTGGGCTGAGACGACTTATACACCTCTCTATAGGACATTTCTACTAAAATGTTCTACAGGCAACTTGAACTTAATGTCTTATAATATGTACAAAACCTCACTCATCATTTTCTTCCTCATTTCTCTCTTGTCTGTTTCTCATCACTGGAAAAGGTACAGCTATTTTCCAAGTAAAACATGCCAGAAATCTCCACATCATCCTTGATTTCTCTTTTTCCCTTACCTTCAGCATCTGAATAATCACCAAATACTATCAAATTCTACCTTTTAAATCTCTCATCAGTCTGTCTTTTTATTTCTATCCCATCACACTGCTGATTATACCTGGCAATTTCACTGCCATTTTTTTAACTGGTCCTTCAGCTTCAAGTCCCGCTGTCTGTGTAATCCAGACTCCAGTCAGACGCCAGAATGTTGCTTCTATAACATAAATATTAGCATGACACTCCTCTCCTTTAAAATTCTATATCAAAAGTCCTTAAAGTAGTTTAAAAGACTTTTTATCATCTGGTTGCGGTTTATCTCTTCCACCTCATAAATTGTCACTCTGACTTTTTTATTCCAGATATATTGAACTACTTACTGGTCGGAGGGCTTTCTTCTTGTGGCTTTTCTATGTGCTGTTCCTTAGAATACCCTCACTTCACATATATAGAACTAGTTCACTCTCACATTTACACTCCTACCTCCTGCTTTCTGTCCCAGGGAGGCCAATTTTGCAAGTTACCTCTATACTCCTCTTAGTTTCCAGCTTCTAGTAGAGTTCACCTAACAGGCAGCACCAGTGACAAAAGGTTGGAAGGAAGGAAATGAAGTCGAAGTCTGTACTCCCTGAGCTCCCTTGCTGCAGGGTTCTCATGGGTTGGTTGCCTCCCATGACCTTCCATGAACTAAGGTCCTGGTTCCTATAAAGCAGCCTTCTCTACCCTGGCTTTCTGTTTCCAAGTTCTAGTAACCTCTGCTTCCCTTTTCCCCTCCAAGCCTAGCACAGTACCCTGCCGTCTCCCTTGTGGTGTCCTTATACCTCACTCAGACATTTAACATTGTCCCTTGATTAAACTTCCCTCAAAGTGTCTAATTGTGTCTTCAATCCATCTCCTGCAGGAAACTGACTGATACAGGGAGCCTGATGTCAGTATTTGGACACACTTGTCTGGAGTTCAGAGGAAGTTTAGCACTACAGGTATACATTTTTGAATCGTTGACAGTATGAAAAGTGCGAGTAGATTTAATGTCACAGTATTGAATGATTTTCCTAGGGAGAAAAGTGTAGATAAAAAAGAATAGCTGCTTAGCAGTGAGCCCTGTCATTCCAGTGTGAGGATATTTAACAAATGGTGGTTTGGAGGAGATGAAGAGAAGTGAGGTAAGTGAAAACCAGACAACTCCCCAAGGGAAGCCTCTCTGACAACACTCCCTCCCTCCCCAATATGTTCAATGCCTTCTTGATATCTCCCAAAGTAGCTTATGTTGGTCTACATCTGCCCTAAGACTACAAATTCCTTAATGATAGGACCACATGAATGTCCAAGAGTCTGTGTAAGCCAAGACACATAAGCATTCATCAGCAGCACTATGGGTAACTGCTTGGAGGAAAACACATCTTGCAAATACACACACACATACATGCCCACACACACCTTGACCAAAGGGAAAAACCAATAATGTGATTAAATGTTCAAACATTTCTTAAAGAATACATTGTACATACACTTTACCCACCGTGCAGAGCAGCTAAGCTCACTCATTTGGTCCACATTGCCTAAACTCTCTCTTTTACCATAAGATCTTTGCTGTTCTTTTGCATAATTAAAATATTTCATCCATTAAACTTCAAATATTCCTGTACTCATTTTCAGTAAGGTGACTTCCCCTGTAACAAAATATCAAAAGATAAAACCCAATAAAGCCCCAAAAAGCATTGAAATTATTGTTTTCACAAGGTGTTAAATCCATGACCACTTTTTCAGGCCAGGTTATCCATTATGTTATTTGGGCTTCTATCTTGCTAAAAATCAGTGCTGGATAGACACTGCCAAGCATTTGGAATAGACAACAGGCATGACTCTTGGAATGAGGGACATAGAAAAACTACATTTCCTTTCTATAGCCAGCAGTAGGGTTAATGAACTATTCTTTATTATAACTATCACTGCAACTGCCACAGAAGAAGGATTCAATAAATTCTTTATTTTTGATTTGTTGGGAAGGACACACTAATAAAAAACTAGTAGGCTGATTAGAAAATAGACTAAATAATTAACTGAAAGATATTTGGAAAATTATGATTAAGACACTGCGGGATGAAAAAATAGTTTGACACTTGACACAAAAAACAAGATAATATTTATACCCCAACTGCATTCTCAGGAAAGGGACCTGATTTTGATGAACCATTTGTTTGTTTTTTTTCTACTGAGTTATTTGATGGATTTGGGAGTCTGGGTTTTGAGGGAACGGATGAGATGCAGAGATGAAAAGAGGAGGCAGAGAAAGTAGGGCCCACAAGATATCAGAGGCTTTGTTCCATTTGGAGTACCCTTTCTTTAATGCAATAATTTTAAATAAATGATACATATTTTATAAAATTCATGATATAAATGGATAGGTGCCTTGGTATGTGTACATAATCCTATGAAAGAGAGGAGTTTTATATTCAGAGTAAAATAAAGACTTTTAATGACAATTTAGTTGTTGGAAACAATAGAAATCATAAAGGCCTAAGCCCCAAGAATTCTTCAAGTTCATGTGATATAATTTTAAATTTCACAAGCAGTGGTCTTGGCAAGTTAGGATCCAGTGTTTCAGGCGAGTTTGTCTGGATTTCCTAGTGATAAGTAAATCTGAGCAGATAGCAAGTTTATATGAAAAAGAAATGAAAGTTCTTGGGCTATTGAAAATGTTGAGAAAAGATAACTCTTTCTATAAATCTTAAAATGATTGGTACGTACAATTTGGTTAACACAACAGATCTGCATTAAGCATACTGACAGGTAGGTTATAGCAGCTGAGAACATAAATGCTTGGCTCGAATCCCTGCTTTCAGGACTCTCTGGTCATGCAATTTGAGGCATGTTTTAAAATCCGCTCTATTTCAATTTGCTCATATTTAAAATGCAGAGAGTAATAATATCTACCTTCTAGAACTGATAAGAAGATTAAAATTATTGTAATAAAGCACCTAAGTTAGTGTCAGCTTCATATAAAACCCATATTACATATTAGCTATTATTGATGGTGATAAAAACAAATGCAAATAACCCTTCTGCTATAAAATGTATACTTTTTTAGGAAATAAAATAAGCAAAAGCGAGGAAGCACTTTTCAAAAAATAAAACATGCTGATGTGATTTCAATGGATGAAAGTTATAAGAACCCAGATCACATCTTAATATAAAGATGTTTACCAAAATCAAAATTATCCCCAAATTGGAAAATAATGTGCTTCATCTTGATTAATATTTTGTGGGAAAGTAGTGGTTCTCAACCATGACTGCACATTAAAATGATCTAGGGATATTTTATAAATAGACCTACTAAATGAGATAATCTAGCAGTGATGCTGTGCACGTCTATTGTAATATACAACCAGGGCTGAGAAACAGAGTTGCCGAACTAATTCCTGCACCGAGTGTGGGTTTGGATTAGCTTGTAATTAGTCTGCTCTTTATAGGATAATATGATTCTGGTTTTATTAAACATTATGACATATGATTTTTTCAATCTTTTAACCTTGCTCTTTGACCTCTTTTTTGTATGGATTTTCGAGTAATTCCTGAACTATCTTTTCCTTGAAGATATGCACAATTATGGCAAAAGATGTGTTGCTTTAGCCTTAGGTTTTAAACTATATCCACTTAAAACCAAGAACTTAAAAGGTTGATTTGTTTTACTGGTGTCTTGACTATGAATGAGTTTTGTAGGACATGATGTTTTTCTGAAATAATTACTTCTAGAATAAGTTCCTCCAATTTATTTTTAAATTAAGAAGCTTAGAATCATGGCATTCAGAATATACACCCCGATTGATTACTGAAATGTGGTATAGGCATTGCCTAAGATGTAATAAGCATATTGTTGAGAAAGATTTCATACATATTTTAAATTTTCATATTTTTGCTGCATTTCAGTACCACAAGTTGTATTTTTCATTCAGTGACTGTCCTATCAAACCTAACACATATTTGTAAATCTTAATTCAAACTCAATGGGTATGGATCCATACAAGCTTAAATTGCAATTTCGCACAACTGTAGTTTTAAATTACAAATCATGAATGCATTTAATGTGCTCTGCTCTCTGGAAAGTGGCTTTAGAGAGCTATGTGCATTAAAGGTGGCACAAAACATTACAGGGCAAAGAGAAAACATTTACTATCCTTTTGCTACTCACTAATAATTACTCTTAATTCCAATTTCCTATATTCCACACCATGACATCATTCTCTCCTAAAGATATAATTTTTCATTTTCTGTTATTCATGCTCCAAATCAAAGAATTTTATGAATATTCTAAATGTGTGCTGCCCTTAGGGAGACTGGCCTCTGACAAATGCAGTTATAAGATTATATCATTAAAATTTACCATCATCTTGGTAATAAGATTGCTCAGAGCTTATCAGCCCATCAGTATAGATGATCGCCCATGTGTTTTGCTGAGCAGACATCATTTATTCCAGAAAAGTCATTCAGTATGTAAAATCATTTCCTCTAGTGACCAGTTTATCCACATTCGACTCTATATTATCCCCCGTACCAATCCAATCCTCTAAAATCATCTAGCTCTCTTTATTTCATCCTTCATAGCAGTTACCTTTCCAAAACATAGATTGTATCATACCATCCCATCCTCAAAAACCTAAAAAAACTTCCCATTGTTTAAAGAGGACAAAGTGACTCCTTAAAATGACCTTTAAGTGTTGCATGCTCTCCCTTTGAATTGCAGTTCCTCCTGCCCACGCCATTCCTCTTCACACTCTCCCGCACTTTTCTGCCAGGCATGTCCCCAGGTCTCTGACTTTGCTCCTGATTTTCAACTATTCTCAAATATACTTTGTTTCTTTCTCTACTGGTTTATTGAAATCTCTAGCAAAGAGGCCTGTTTAGAAATTACAACTTCCTTGATCCCTTTTCTCTGAGGTTTACATATTTTTCTTCACCTGCACACTTGTCACTTATGCAGCACCTGAATATTCCACTAGACTTTTATTTCCTTGAACTCAATGCATTTTAAAGTTCTTGAGAATAGAGATTATGGCCTGTTTATCTTTGTATTGCTAAGACCTAGGACAATGTCTTATGCAAAAATAATGCTCAAAATATGTGAACTGAAAAAATACTGATTAAGAAATCATTTCTCATTATGTCCTTTAGGAATACTATGGTTTGTTTGAAACTGACATGTAAGTTAAAGCATACTAGTATATCATTGATAAGTGTTTGTGTGTAAGTAAAGATGTTATTCTGAGACCACTGTATATAATTCTGCATATCACTGCATGATCTGTGGTTCTTCAAATACTCAATTACCTTATATTTCTAAGATCTTTCTAGGAAATATTAGAAAAATAATCGATTTTTATTTAATATTGCACTTTTCTTAAATGATGCTTGAAATATTTCTAACCTTAAATGTCTTATTCTCATATAATTATTTTGATCAAACAAGTATGTAATTTAATCATTATAAGCATGGACAATTTTGTCAAATTTAGCAGAAAACCATCATTAAATAGTAGAAGAAGCGGACCTTCAAGATGGCAGAAGAGGAAGACGTGGAGATCACCTTCCTCCCCACAAATACATCTGCATGTTGAACAACTACTACAGAACACCTACTGAATGCTGGGAGAAGACCTTAGACTTCCCAAAAGACTCCCTCAGGTTACCTACACACAGAGGTGAGGCCAAATCAAAAGCTGAACCCCAGGAGATGTGCAAACAAAGAAAAGAAAGGGAAATCTCTCCCAGAAGCCTCAGGAGCAGCGGATTAAATCTCCACAATCAACTTGATGTACCCTGCATCTGTGGAATACCTAAATAGACAACGAATCATCCCAAAATTGAGGCAGTGGACTTCGGGAATGCTTGTAGACTTAGGATTGGCTTTCTGCATCTAATTTGTTTCTGGTTTTATGTTTATTTTATTTTTTAGAGCTTATTATAATTGGTAGATTTCTTTATTAATTTGGTTGCTCTCATATATATATATATATATATATATATATATATAATTTTCCTTTTTATCTTTTTGTGAGAGTGTATGTGTATGCTTCTTTGTGTGATTTTGTCTGTATAGCTTTGCTTTTACCATTTGTCCTAGCGTTCTGTGTGTCCATCTTTTTTTTTTTTTTTAACTATAGTTTTTAGTGTTTGTTATCATTGGTGGATTTGTTTTTGGTTTGGTTGCTCTCTTCCTTTTTTCTTTCTTTTTCTTTTTCTCCCTTTTCTTCTGAGCCGTGTGACTGACAGGGTCTTGGTGCTCCGGCCAGGTGTCAGGCCTGAGCCTCTGAGGTGGGAGAGCCAAGTTCAGGATGTTGGTGCATCAGAGACTTCCCGGCCCCACATAATATAAAACAGTGAAACATCTCCCAAAGATCTCCATCTCAATGATAAGACCCAGCTCCACTCAATGACCAGCAAGCTCCAGTGCTGGACACCCTATGCCAAACAACTAGCAAGACAGGAACACAACTCCTTAGTATTGAATAACTTATGGAATTTTCTAAGGATTGTAGATAATTATTTTATTGGATCCTGAACCTACCTTGTCAAATGCAATAATTTTTATGGGAAAATTGGACTCTGAAAATAGCCCAGTCATAGCATTACCTTTTAAATAGAAGAATTGGTATAAGGGCACACTAAAACACAACTTAAAGCAATGGGGAACACAAATCCTGACTGCAGCAAATAGACCATACTGCTATATGGGATTTGAAATAAAATACCACTAAGACTGAAGATGATACAAGTTATTTAAATATATATAGTATTTGGCATAGGCAAATGGTGAGTTTGCATATATCTTTAGTCCTACCTTACCAATATGTCTACTTAAAGTTTATCTATTCATAGCATATTTGATGTAATAATATATATTTTATTTAAAAACTTTAACATAGTGCAGTAAAAAATGTCCACATTTGTTTCACTATAAACTCATTGTTAAATTGCCATAAAATTTTGTATTTTACCAAGAAATACTCAACACTGGGAAAAAATATCAAGAAGATTTTCTTCCTATTCTCACTAACTAGAAGTCAACTTAGAGTTCTTAATTGCAGTAATAGACTCTAACTTTAGCTGTTCTAAGCTAAAATTAATTTTTAAAGCTGAGCTCACAAAATTGAAAGAAGCAGGAATACAAGACAATCCACCAGAAGTTCCTGTTTGGCAGGTAATCTGGTCAGGATGCTGCTATGGGGCAACACATTCCTTCCACTCCTTTTATCTTTGCTTCACGCACTGAAGATTCAGTGTTTAAGGTGGAACAGCTTGTGACGAAGCTGAGGTCACAAGCCTGTCCCTTAGTTGTCAAAGGATGGGAACAGAGAGGATTTGTTTTTTCTGCTTCTACCGTGGAAGGCAGATGACTGCCTTCCATAAAACCAGGCACTGTGAAGGTTCATCAGTGAAGGAATTAGGGTTATGAATGTCAGCTATGAGAACCTTTGGGAACATTTAGATATTATTGAGATGATGTAAAGACAACTACAATACTGGAGAGAGAAGGGATCCTTGGGGGAGAAGAAGCAGTGACAGGAAAGGTAGTTCACATTAGCTTGATTTTAAAGAGAAATTTCCAGTAGGTGGGCCAGGAAGGAAGACATTTCTGCTGAGAGGTTAATCAAATGGAGGCTGGGTAAAGGATAGATGACTGAATCCATACTTAAATAAAAGTAAAAATCATGAATTCTTACATAAAAAGTTAAGGAAGTTAAAATCAAAGGCGCAATTTACAAGTGCATGTAAATGAGAAAGTAAATGAGAAAGACACAGTGGCACAGAATGATGTTCTTATTGCTTTCATTTTTAATGACAAGCAGTGTAGGTTCACTGACGATTTCTAACGGCATCAAATGTTTTGAAGAATTGGCGTAGAGAATGATTTGCATTAGTATCAAAAATATTACAGGATGCCGATTCTTGGGTTTAAATATTGAAGGAAACTTTAATGAAATCATTCAGCCTTCATTTCTCAATGCTTCTAACATGCTTTGCTCATTCTCTGTTATAAACCATTATGTTATTTGAGGGCTGTTAATACACCTCTCCCTTAATTTGTAAATTCCTTGAAGGTGAAGAATTAACCTCATGCAATTTAACATCACAGCATCTAGCACAGAGCTAGCATTTAGACAGGTGTACAATAGATGTCAGATGAACTCATAAGATGCATATGAAAAGTGTGTGTGTGGTGAGGAGAATGCTCCCTGAGCCCACGTTTTCACCAGTTCCTAGCCTCAAAAGTTTGACACATTCTAGCTGGGATAATAAAGTTTTCCAGCAGGGAATATTAACACAAAATCTGAAGCTAATCTTTTTCTGATTAATCCTCTTAATTCAGTTCAACAAGCAATTATTGCATCGCTTGATTGTCATGCATGGTGCCAAGTACCAGGAATACATATATTAATAAAACCTCCTTCTTCCCTTAAGAAACCTACAGTCTAATCTGAGTTCATCTTTATCAGATTTCTGAGCTCCAACCAAGATGTGCTGATGCTGAATTTCTAAGGATATAGCATGGGACTCTGATTTAAATAAGCCTATGTGCATTTCTACGTGGTTGTCCATTTTATTGGCATTTGGTTGTTTGTAGTAGTCTCTTATAATCCTTTGTATTTCTGCAGTGTCAGTTGTGATTTCTCCTTTTTCATTTTTAATTTTATTGATTTGTGTCCTCTCCCTTTTTTTCTTGATGAGTCTGGCTAAGGGTTTATCAATTTTGTTTATCTTCTCAAAGAACCAGCTTTTACTTTTATTGATCTTTGCTATTGTTTTCTTCATTTCTATTTCATTTATTTCTGCTCTGATCTTTATGATTTCTTTCCTTCTACTGACTTTGGGATTTCTTTGTACTTCTTTCTCTAGTTGTTTTAAGTGTAGGTTTAGATTGTTTATTTGAGATTTTTCTTGTTTCTTGAGATGACCAGGACATGGAACCAACCTAAATGGCCATAGATAGATGAATGGATAAGGAAGATGTGGCACATATATACAGTGGAATATTATTCAGGCATAAAAAGAAATGAAATTGAGTTATTTGTAGTGAGGTGGATGGACCTAGAATCTGTCATACAGAGGGAAGTAAGTCAGAAAGAGAAAAACAAATACCGTATGCTAATTCATATATATGGAATCAAAAATAAATAAATAAAACAGTACTGATGAACCTAGTTGCAGGGCAGGAAAAAATAAATAGACATAGAAAATGGACTGGAGGACATAAGGTGGGAGGGCGAAGCTGGGGCGAATTGAGTGTAGCACTGACATATATACACTACAGAATGTAAAATAGCTGGTGGGATGCAGCAGCGTAGCACAGGGAAATTGGCTCAGTGCTTTGCAATGACCTGGAGGGGTGGGATAGGGAGGATGGGAGGGAGGCTTAAGAGGGAGGGGATGTGGGGACATGTGTATGAATATGTCTGATTCACTTTTTTGTGCAACAGAAACTAACACAGTATTGTGAAGCAATTATACTCCAATAAAGATCTACTATAAATAAATAAATAATTAAGCCTATGTGATTCTCAGATATATTAAATCTTGAAAATCAAAGTCTCAGTAGAAGGTAGACTATAACTTTGATGAAAACAGTCATCAATCTTCAAAGACAAACGAGGTGAAAAAGAGAAAGTTCACTAGAGAAGAGATCTTACAAAGTGCATCCAAAAGTTTTGTGGGTCTTTGGAGATTCTGAAATGGGTGTGAACAGAAATATTTAAAATGGTATAAAGCTTCCATGGGCAGGTGACCAAAGACAAGCTGGTTTCTGCAGAATTTTACAATACATATAAATACATATGCATATATATATATATATATATATATGTATATATGTCAACTGAATTAACAGTGTGAAAGAAAACAAGAAAAAGGGAAACTTTTCATAACTTTATCCATGTCATATCATATTTGGATAATTCATCACAACTGCCATAATTTGCAATATGTATTCAGAAAAGAACCTGTATTGAAATAAGAAAGGTGACCCAGGTCTCTGTCACGAGGAATTGTTGGCAGAGGAGTTATAGGCAGCAAAATCTGTCTTTTGTTTCTGTCAGAGAGAAAAGCAGATTGATAAATCAATTGTATTATTTCAAACAAAGAGGAAAAGCAAAGTCTTCACAATGGAAGAAGAGTCTATGACAAAAACACACTTATCTGAAACAGCAAGTTGATGTCCAGAATATTATTGGATATTGCAGTTTCTATAAATCAGTACCAATTGTACAGCTTTGAAAGAATTTACCAATTAATGTCTGGTTGTGAATGTAAAACAGATATGAATCTTATTTTAATTCTCTCTGTGTTAAGTATCTTTTATAATAAGAAAGCAATCACTTTTATGATTATAATCTACTGTTATTTTCAGAATAATTGCATGCTTTGATCAGAATCTGCATCACTGAGTGTATATAAATTTAATATATATGTGTTTTTTATGGAGTATGACCAAGATATTACAATTCAGTAGAAAAAGCAGATTAAAAAAGACATGAGATTATGTATGAACCTTGAAATTTTGTTTTCAAATAGACTAGATCTCTGCTACTGCAAAAAGGTATTTCTAATAAAAAAGATAGTAAGATGAGTAAGGATTGGACACAGGTTAGGATAAGCAGGATAGGCAGCAAACGAATATCAAGAAATAAATCTGGCTGGGACCAAGATCAAGATATTTCATATGGATAAAGGTTTTATCAGTTCTCTTACAAGGAGAATTTGGAACATAATACAAAATTCAGTGTATATTATCTGTGTGTTATCTTTAATGGGGCATGAGGTAACTTTTAGTAATTATTACACATTTTTAATTTATTATATTAGAAATATAATGTAGAGACAATTGAGAATTCTTAATACATAAGAAGATCTAATTTAATTGAGAATTCTTAATATAAAATAAAATGTTTTCTTTATAAAATTCAACTTGAAAAATAGGCACATTCTTAAAAAAAAATCTAGACCAAGTGGACTTCAAGTTAGTATTTTGGTGAATATATTTGTGTTTAGCTTGAGGAATTCACTATAAAATTTTGTCTTCACAAAATTTATTCCTTTCTGACAAAGACCTTGTCAACTGGAAACAGTGCCAATAAATGTAAAGGATTTTTATAGAACAAGCATGAAACAAGATTCTCTTTATACAAAACTATTCTTTCATGTCATATTTAATTTGTTTACATCTTGCCCAGTGAAAGGTGGTTTGAGAGTCAAAAAATGTACTTAAAGGGATAATCTCTGAGCAGATCAGAGCTTGTAAACTAAGGTAACCATAACCACACTCTGGTGACTGCTGGGCTTTCAGGTGTGTCAATTTCTAGACATTTCACAGAAAACTGAGAAATAGTTTCTTCTCTTGACTCCTTCTGTAATAACAACTGATAGCTTATTATAAAGTTAATGTCAGTGTGATGATGATTTATTCAAATATGTAAGCTGGGATGAAGTGAGAGGGTGGCATGGACATATATACACTACCAAATATAAAATAGATAGCTAGTGGGAAGCAGCCTGCATAGCACAGGGAGATCAGCTCTGTGCTTTGTGATGACCTAGAGGGGTGGGATAGGGAGGGTGGGAGGGAGAAGCAAGAGGGAAGAGATATGGGAACATATGTATATGTATAACTGATACACTTTGTTATAAAGCAGAAACTAACACACCATTGTAAAGCAATTATACTCCAATAAAGGTGTTTAAAAAGAGAAAAATGAATACATGCTGAAGCATCCATATGCCATGTTAAACTTTTATTGTGTTATTTATAAGATTTGATAAGGAAACTATTGGGACACCATCAGTAATTAAAAAAAAAAAAACAATGGAAGAACTGTTAAGTCATCTGCCAAAATGTTTTCCAATATAAAAAAGGTACTTTTAACATGATATTTTAATAACCTATTCCCTAAGAGTTAGAGGCTTACTCAAAAATATGTCTTTTAAATTAAAAGATGGGGAAGATATGTCTTTAATCATCCAAGATTTATACAGAGCATCAAATGGAGCAGGAGGAAAAGAAGGAAAAACAGAAATTTAACCTAGAGGCTTAGCAAGTCCACACCGTGGATGGAGCTTTCATTTTTCTCTTGACTGTTCTGAGCACAGGTTCTGTCAGCACAGGTGTGATGCTAGAGCTCATCTAAATGTGTCTGCATTTCTCTGCACCTGTGGATCACCATCAGGCCAACGAAAAAAAGAAAAAATGCCTTCCCTACTGTTTTACTTGAGTACGTTGCAATTTATTTAGGCTTAATGAGGTAAAAGAGAAAAGCCTCTGGGACAGTCTGCTCCTAAAAATCGGGCTTTTTCTTGTTACCTCAACAATGAACTTCTTCTGTTATCAATACGAAAGAAAAGGTGACATTTTAGGACACATGGGTACCTTTATGTTAGCCATAATAATATGTTAGTTCCATGGGTGGGGTAAATAGCAGCTAAATTGAGTGAAGATATGTTATTTTTTAATCACAGTGCTGTCACTCCATTTATGTGATACTCAGATGCAGTGACAAAAATATTCTCAGTAGATGCTATATAGAATGCTTCAGTTATGAAGTGGTTGAATAAATCTCATCATTATGTAAGAGAATGGAATTAGAGTAAAAGAACTTTGAGATTACGGTTGAGACACTATGATACTCGAATAGTGAAAAAGGTCATGAGAGACTCACTAACAATTTAAGTCTAAGAAAATATGCCTTATTAATAAGATATGACTCTAAATAATCATTGTAAATAACATACTGTGATTTTTTTTCACTAGGAGAGGATTAAAAGTTTAGATCCAAAGAAGATTGGCAAACATGAAAGAGGGTGGCAAAACAATATTTACTGGATCACAAAATGATTTATTTTAGAGAAATGTTCTCAGTTGTGGAATTCGTTGTAGCACATTTTTGCCTGTAGTAAGTAAAAGCCATGGTTATAATATGGTTAAGTTAGGGGTAAAATCAAAATAATACATGGGCCAGGTTTCATACCATAGTATTGAAAGCATATATTGAAGATGTCATAATTGATCTATGATGTCATTATGAGTGTGTAGCAGGAGGTTTACAATAAGTCTGCTGGGCCAGTCATATTAAAATTACATGTTACTTATGCGTATTTTAAAAATACATATGGATACCCATTTACTATACATGTTATACATACATACATAAAACATAAAATATATAAGCACTTTAACATTTATATATTGTGAGTATATACATATATACTCTGAGTGTGTGTGTGTGTGTGTGTGTGTGTGTGTGTGTGTATCCCCAGAAAAGCATACTTATTTCCAGGACATATGGGAAATTCTTCTTCATGTTTCAATTCAATAATAGTTTTTCTGTGATACCTTTTTTGTCAAGCACTTTCATTCCCCCTACCCAGAAGACTGAACACTATCTTCTTGGCAGTCTTACCCCTGTTTTTAAGTGATAGCAAAGATAGAACCCAGGTGTGCTTATTTATTTTCTTGCATGTGTGCCTTTCCATATTAGACCATAAACATCTCCAGAGCACAAATCATATTAATTCATTGTTGTGACAGAATGCTTAATGCTTACAGAGATCTCAGTAGCTATTTGTGGCTAATTACACTATTAATTAACTATTTAGTAAATGTCTATTAAGTGCCAGGCTCTGGAAATACAATAGTGAATGAAATAGACATGGCTCAAATGCCACTAAGAACCTATGAAAGCAAAATACCTGACTCTGGAGGTCACTCAGGGAAAGCTTCCCTAAGGAAATGAGTTTTCAGTTACAAAATCGATTTTATGTAAAACTTAGTTGAGTAATAGGTTTGGGAGCATGTCCAAAGGCCTTGAGTAGAAAGAGACATGGCTTCATTAGGCAACTTTGACTTTAACAGATTTAAAAGACTTAAAAAAAAAAATTCAGCCTACAAAATAAGGATTATAGTAGATTAACTCTGCTGAAAGTCTCTGTCCTACTATTTTGCAATACTGAAAATTTGTATTAGTATGTGCAATATATATACAAGGAGTTTCTCTTTGGCTTCTTAGTGTTATTTGGTTTCCAAGAGATACATGTAGGCAGAATGTGAGTATGGTCATTCCCATCTGAGAGGCCAAATTTCTGCTGTTGTCTCTGTCCAATAGTCAGGATGTAACTTGAAGTTTCTCTCTTCTGTCTGCTAACAGCATCACTTCTGCTCAGTTTGCATGGGGCCCTTCCTTCTTAGGTCACCACAGAGCAGCTGCTTTGGGGTCCTGCTGTTATCCTTCTTCCCAACATGTCCAGCTCAGCACTCTGAGAGGCAGTAGGCAATGTTTAATATTGGTGGACTGGCTGATTTCCAGGAACATATCTTGCCATTGGATCAAAAGAATGGTAAAAGATGAGAATTAGATGATATAATTAAAATGCTAAGATAATCAGAATGAAGAAGTAATACAACTGGCAGAGAGTAGATATTAAAATAAAGCCATTGATTTTGTATTAATAAAACAGTAAAATGTCTTATAAATACAACTGCTCTGTAACACTCTTGTAATTCCAAAATATACTGATAATACACCAAGTGTATTGCTCCTTGAATAACCCAAATATATATTGTAACTCTCAATAATTGAGAATCACATGAATGTATGCACAGTCATGAAATGAATTCACTCAAAAGTGACATGACTATCCATTCACTGTCTAATTTTCTTATGTAACACTTCTAAAAACTATAATTATCTGTGTCCTTTTTTCCAACCTCTAAGTGTCATGAAGGCAGAGAACTTATTCCAGTCCTTAGCTCAGTGCTGGACAATAGTTACAATGATGATAGTAACCGCCTTTTACTGAGTCCTAACTAGGTTTCAGGCACTATTCTAAGGAACGTTTAGGTATTAACACATTATCCCCTAATGCACTATAAATTTCGTTCCCAGTAAGAAGGAGTAAACACACTTCTCCTTGTCTCTCCAATAAATGCAGCTATGAAACTTGAGTAGGATTGATGGAGGAGCTCTCTGAGGACTCTGAGAAGTAAATAGTAGAAGGCAAAGTAAGAAAGAAGAACAAAATTTGAGTTACAAATGAACTTTTGGTGTTTTTTACCATACTATTTTTCTTCTGTATCCCCTGGCTTAGACTCAATGCAGCTCCAAACCCAGATATGGGCATTGGTGTGGACAGAGAGTACATTGGGAAACTCTATAGGATTCTCACTATTAAAAGACTTGAATCCATACTTAAAAACTTTCTAAAAAAGAAATCTATGGGCCAAATGTTCACTTTGATTTCTATCAAACATGTTAAAACATGTAGTACCAATTCTATATAATCTCTTCCAGAAAACAGGAGGAGACAACACTGCTTAGTTTATTTTATGAGGTCAGCATAACCCTGCTATCAAAACTAGACAAAGACAGTACAAGGAAAAACAACTACAGACCAATAAAAATATAGACATAAAAAGTTTAAGAAAATATTAGAAAATTGAATGCAGTAATATGTAAAATGAATAACACACCATGGCCAAGTGGGATTTAGTCTAGGATTGCCAAGCTGGTTCAGTATTCTAAAACTCAATCAATGTAATCCATCATAATAGAGAGAACATATCAAAATACTAAAGAAGAAAAATCACATGACCATATAAATTGAGAAAAATAATTTAACAAAATTCAACATCTATTTATGATAAAAATTAGTACACTCAATAAACTTGGAATAGAAGGGAAATTCTTCAATTTAATAAAGGACATCTATGAACAACATAAAACAAAACAAAAAACCCTGAAACTTACATCATACTTAACAGTAAAATTTTCTCTAGAAAATTGGGAACAATGCAAGGATATTTGATTTCAACACTCTCATTCAATGTCATATTACAGTTCCCAGTCAATGCAACAAGGCAAGAAAAAGATATAAAAGGCATAAAATTTAGAATATATTCCTATGCACAGACAGGATGACTGTCTACATAGAAAACTCAAGTAACAATACTTTTTTTTAACATGTAGAAATAATAAATTTGGCAAGTTTTCAGGACACAAATTCAACACACAATAGTAAATTGTATTTCTATATACTAGCGATGAACAACTGAAAACTGAAATTAATAAGTAATACCATTTAGAGTAGCTTCAGAAATAAAACGCTTAAATAAAAGTCTAACAAAGCATGTGTAGAATCTGTACTCTGAAAAATACTAAAAAAAAAAACACTGATAAAAGAAATTTTTTTAAAAGACCGAAATAAATTGAGATGTGCATTAATTGGAAGACTCAACATAGTAAAGATGTCAGTTAAACCTATATTAATGTGTAAATTTAATGCAATTTAAATTTAAAAACCATACAGGATTTTTGTAGATTTGGGTAAGCTTATTCTAAAATTTATATGGAAAAGCAAAGAATCTAGCATACCTACAATTAAAAAAAAAAAAGGAATAAAGAGGGAAGATTACCACCACATGATTTTAGATTGTATTACACAGCTGCAGTTATCAAGACAGTGTGGAATTGGTAAAAGATATATATATATATATATATATATATATATATATATATATATATAGATTGATATAGATATATAGATATAGATATATATATAGAGATCAATGGAGCAGAAAGAGATTCCATAAATAGATATATACAAATATGCCCAAATGATTTTTGATAAAAGTGCAGGGAAAATTCAATAAGTAAAGAATAGCCTTTTCCATAAATGATGTGGGAACAACTGAAATTAATATACAAAATAATGAACCTCAACCTAATTCTCAAAACCTTAAAAAAATTAAATCTAATGAATTATAGATCTAAATGTAAAATATACAATTATAAATGTTAGTAGAAAACAAGGAGAAAAATCTACACATGACACCATAAGCATGACTCATAAAAGAAAATATTGATAAATTGGACCTCATTAAAATTAAAAATTTTACTCTGAGAATAGTACTCTTAAAAGAATGAAAAGACAAGATTTAGACTGGGAGGAAACATTTACAAATTATATAATCAACAATGGGCCTATGTCTGCATATATAAAGAAATCTCAAAATTCAACAGTAATTGACAAACTGATTTTAAAGTTACATGGAGAGACAAAAGACCCAGAATAGCTAATTCAATATTGAAGGAGAACAAAGGTGGATTGACACCATGTGACTTTAAGACAAACTGTAAAGCAACAGTAATCAAGAGAATGTGGTACTGGAGAAAGAACAGACATGTAGATCAATGAAAGAGAAAATATATAGCCTACATAAATATAGTTAACTGATACTTGACAAAAGAGCAAAGAAAATACAATGGACAGTCTTTTAACACATGTTGCTGGAACAACTGGACATCTGTTTGTAAAGTAAAATGATTCTAGATAAGACCTTACGTCCTTCACAAGATTAACACAAAATGGATGATAGACCTAAATGTAAAATACAAAATAATAAAATTCCAAGAAAATAACATTAAAGAAAACCTAGATGACCTTGAGAATGCCAATGACATCTTAAATACATTTCCAAGGGCACAATCATTCCATGAAAAAAATAATTGATAAGCTATACTTCATTAAAATTAAAAACTTCTTCTCTGTGAAAGACAAGGTCAAAAGAATGAGAAGACAATCACAGACTGGGAGAAAATATTTGCAAAAGACACATCTGATAGAAGACTGTTGTCCAAAATGCACAAAGTACTCTAAAACTCAACAATAAGAAAACAAATAACCCTATTAAAAAATGGGGCAAAGGGCTTCCCTGGTGGCGCAGTGGTTGAGAGTCTGTTTGCCAATGCAGGGGACACGGGTTCATGCCCTGGTCCGGGAAGATCCCACATGCCATGGAGTGGCTGGGCCTGTGACCCATGGCCACTAATCCTAAGCGACTGGAGCCTGTCCTCCGCAATGGGAGAGGCCACAGCAGTGAGAGGCCCGTGTACCGCAAAAAAAAAAAAAAAAAAAAGGGAGGGGGGTGGGCAAAGACTTTAATAGACACCAAACCAAAGAAGATACACAGATGATAAGTAAGCATACAAAAAGATGTTCAACATCATATGTTATTAAGAAATTGCAAACTAAAACAACAATAAGAAGCCACTACACACCTATTAGAATGGACAAATCCAAATAATAACAACCTCAAATTCTTGTGAGGATGCAGAGCAACAGGAACTTTTATCTATTACTAGTGGGAATGTAAAATGATACAGCTGCTTTGGAAGAAAACTTGATGGTTTTCAACAAATTTAATTAAATTTAATTATACTCTTACCACATGATCTTTCTGGTATTTACTCAAGAGAACTGAAAACTTATGGCCATACAATAACCTTCACATGGATGCTTATTGTAACCTTATTTATAATTGCCGAAACTTGCAAGCAACCATGATGTCCTTCAGTAGGTGAGTGGATAAGTAAACTGTGGTTCATCTAGTAAATGGAATATTATTTAGTGCTAAAAAAGAAATGAGCTATCAAGCCATGAAAAGACATGGAGAAAACTTAAATGAAAATTACTAAGTAAATGAAGCTAATCTGAAAAGGGCACATACTGTATGATTCCAGCTATATGACATTCTGAAAAGGCAAAGCTGTGGAGATAATAAAAACATTAGTGTTTGTTGGGGATTAGTAAGGAGGGAGGCACAAATAGGCAGAGCAGAGAGGATTTTTAGGACACTAAAAGTATTCTTTATGATACCACAATTATGGATACATGTCATTATACATTTGTCAAAACGTGTGGAATGTACAACACCTAGAATGAAACCTAAGGTAAATTATAGACTATGGGTGATATTGTCTATGTACGTTCATCAAATGTAATAAATGTACCACTGTCATAGGGAATAATGATATTGGAAAAGGTTGTTAATGTGTAGGGATATGTGGTATGTGGGAACTTTCTGCATTTTCCACTCAATTTTTCTGTGAATCTAAAACTCTCAAAAATAAAGCTTATTTAATAATAAAAAAATACACAGTAAAATATTAACAACCCAACTAAAAATAAGCAAGAGACTTGAACAGACACCTCACAAAAGGGAATATATGAATAATGAACAAACAATAACACATGTAAAGATGTTCAACATCATTAGCCACTGGGTCAATGCAAATTACACCATGAAAATATCACTATTTTTATTAGAATACCTACAAAAAAAAGATGACATCACCACCAAGTGCCAAGGAGAATAGAAAGCAACTCTCATGCATTCCTGGTGGGAACATAAAATGGTACATCCTCTCTGGAAAGCACCTTGGCCCATCAATATGACCCATCAATCTCTCCCTTAGATATATTTTCTCTGGAGAAATGAAACTTTATGTTCACACAAAAACCTGTGCATGAACATTTATAGGAGCTCTGTTGAAAAAATCACCTAAAGATGGACAAAACAAAAATGTTCTTGAATGAGTTAATGGATTTTTTTTTTAATTGTGGTACATCCAAACAATGGAAAAGCACTCCTCTATAGAAAAGAAGGAACTATTGATGCACAGGACAAATTGTATGAAACTCAAAGGTTATGCTAAGTAAAAAGCCAGGCTCAAAAGTTCATATGTTGTATTATTTCATTTGGACATTTTTATAATGTCCTCAAAAATATAGGGTTATAAAAAAGATCAGTGGTTGTCAGGAGCTCATTGTGGGGGTAAGGTATGAATAAAAAGGGATAACAGAGAAAGTGGAAGCTATGGGGTTGATCTGTATTCTGGTTTTCATAGTAGTTATACATGTATTAAGTTTTCTAGAACTACATGCCAAAAGAAGTGTAATTTATGATATGTTAGTTTAAAAAATAAAACTCTATGAGTTTGATGAAATCATTATCCTCATTTTGTGATGTAGAAACTGAGACCCATTGAAGTTAAGTAGTTTTCCCAAAGGTGCAGAACTAGTAAGCATTTGGGTCAGGAATCAATCTGAGACAGTCAGACTCCATGGCTGTACTCATGCAGTAGAAATAAGTTTCATAAATTATTGCTGAATTAGTGCATCAGTCAATGAAGTAAGCAATTAATCAAATGTCTAATTACTTTGGAATCAGTTGCCAGCATGCTTATCTAGCTGGCAGTAATCCTCTCAAGGACCTAAGTTAAGTAAGTCAATAGATCCAGGTCAAGCAAGACATATGGCCATTTCTGAAAACTCCAATCCTTACACAATAGCAATAATAGTACTACTATAAGTAGAGAGAGTTTGAGGTCCCCAAACTTATTCTGTGACTCCTACAGGCACCTGAAGCTCCCTTAAGCTCTGCCTGGGGGGATGTAGGAAGGTGCCACTAGAGCTCATACTTGTCAGTCATTCCCAGTCAGTAGTCAATGAGACATATGAATTAAAATATGGAAGCTGCACACAGATAGTTTTATGAGAAATAGTTCTCAAATTAAATATGTGTATATATATATATATATATATATATATATATATATATATATATATATCGCATACTATACAATTTGTCCCAGATTACAAAAAAGAAAATATTTTCAAAATATTTTATAAATCTAGGTTAATTCAAATTATTCTTAAAATATGATACAGCATTAACATCAAGTTCAGTCTTTCTTTTGACTATCGATTTTAATCTATGACAAAATAATAGGGAATCAAAGTAAAAAGTGTATTAAAACAAAGGATTTAATGTAAAAATTTAATGGAGATCTCTATGTTTATTGGACAAAAGGTGAAAACAGATGATTGCAACTGATTCAAAATAGAAAGTTTTTAACATAATTCTTTAAGGATTTGTATATTTCTTATTTAAAATGCTCTTTCAGTGTTAGATATGGAAGGATTTCCTATAATATGAGTAAGGATATCTCAAAAATTGCATACATTATATGTTGTTCTATAAACTCTGGTCTCCATTTTTGTTTTTGAATGCTTCAATCTCATTCCTTCCTTTGTATTTGGCATTCCTTCCACTTATTTCTAATCTCTGCAAGGCAGTCTTTTTCTACATCTAAGTTATAACTCAAGTGTCAACAAATAATGAGCACTTTTTTTTTTTTTGGCAGCCAATATCTGAACTCTCAATTTGGCAAAATCTCATATTGTGTAAATCTTTATTGGTGACTGGATTCCAATGCACAGAATAGAGAGGATGTGAAAACAACAAATATTTCTTCTCCTTGACTTCTGGTAGACAGAGTATGGGCATTAAACTTTGATTGCAACAATCAGATGTTTTCACCTAAGGCTCTAATTCTGAAGATGTTCTGCAAAGATGTGGGAATAAATAGGGATTATTTGTTGCAGTAGCAGTGGTGTAAAGACAGAATCAAGCATCCAGCAGCCATGTTGCCACCCATGCCTCCTGGCCACAGTCAATCCTGAGGTGTGACTTAAGCAATGTCCCCTTAAGCTTTCTAGTCTTTTATTAATTTTATCATTCTCCTAGAATGGTTCTTCAGAATTCTCATTAATTCTGTTAGCTATTCAAATACATTCTTTTTACTGATAAACTTCTCCAAAGCTGCTTGTTGTTGCTGAGCTCCTAGGATCCTCAAAGATGCATCCGTGATTACTCTATTGAAAGAAGAATTCACCTCTCTATAACAATACCTAGAAGATGCTTTCTCCTCCTCCTTCTTCTTTTTCTTCCAGATATGTCTGTCTTTAGAATTATTTATATAATTGTTTACGTTAGTCTCTCCTCAGATATCAGCAACATAGTCTCTCCAATTAAATATCAATATCACAAGAATATTGTTGAAAGAAGGGATAATATTTGTAAACTATTTTGTACAAAACTTGTACATTTAAATGGTCAATAAATTATAATAAAGTTATTATTATTAAAGAAGACAGGAATAAGTGAAGAAAATAGGAGCTTCCTTAATGGAAATATTTAACATTTTCCAGTTACCCTCATAAGAATTTATAGATTTGATTCCTTTATAATTAAAAAACAGAAAATTGGGAAAATAGTAATTAAATTAATGAAAAATGCAAGAACTTTTCCTTTGACTTATCAGATTATGCTATGAATAATCAAAACATTATATAATAATATATCAATTAATTATAAATATTAATTGATATATTATTGTATAATAATCAAAATAATGTACTCCTTGAACAATAATAGATGGATAAAGGGCAGAAAAGAAAGCTAAAGGAACCACATATATAACAATTTTAGTTTTTAATAAGAGAAAAATTCCAAATACTGGTGGTATACTAAACTAAAATTTTGGAAAAATGAAATATATTAGATAGAAACATATGTAAAAATAATACTGTAAGCAGTAAGAAACAGCAATCAATGTTCACCTGATCTCAGGGAAAATAAGTAATTTCTAAATAAAAAATAAAAAGTAAAATATGAAGTAGGTGACTGGCAGATTTGACTAGCAAAAAAGAAAATGTAGTGTATGTTAAACAAGACAATAAAAATTAAGGATACATTTTATCAATTAAGAAAAAATTGGTTACATAGTTGCAGACTATTTGATAGTAAAATATAAGAAGAACAGTTACTTAGGGCTTGCAAATAAATTCATAAGAAATAGTTTAATGAAATTGTTTAGCAAGAGTCAACACATAAAGACATAAAATGAATTGATTCCAGATAAATAGAACATACTCAGCTTTTAATTATTGAAGGAGTATATGAGGTATTGTATATGGTACATTTAGTAAAATTAGAAAATCATATGATGACATTAGATTTAACCATACCAACAGCTTTTTGTGTGAGTCAAATTTTTTTTGAATAATAGTATCTTCATATGTTCCAAATGTTCCTACCATGCACTGTTTATACCTTTTTCTGAATGAATATTTGGAAAAATAAAATGTAAAATAAATATTATTCAACAACTTTTAACTATTAATTATATAATAGTTATTATAATAACTATTAACTCTAAGGAAGTAATCAGAAATATATGAAAGATTTTTGTACAAATTATATATTTTATACAGTTATAAAAGTACTTATATTAGTAAAAAGTAAAACATGCAAATATAAAAAAATTAACTAAATTAACTAAGATATTTTCATAGAAAGAAATATGAAGTCACTAAAATATCACACATTTTGAAACATTATTCCATTCTGAAGGGAAATATTAATTGATATATTATTAACTACAAAAATATAATTTAAAGAAAAGAATACATATTAATATTAAAAATGGAGGAGGGATGAATTGGGAGATTGGGATTGACATATACACGTTGCTATATATAAAATAGATAATCCATAAGAACCTGCTGTATAGCATAGGGAACTCTACTCAATACTCTGTAATGGCCTATATGGGAAAATAATCTTAAAAAAAAAAAAAGAGTAGATATATGTATATGTATAACTGATTCACTTTGCTGTACACCTGAAACTAACAAAACATTGTAAATCAACTGTATTCTGCTAAAAATTAAAAATAAATAGATAAATAAATAACTAAATAAATAGCTATACTAGGTAGGTCGGTAGGTAGGAATAGATAAATATCATTAGGTGATAGATTGATAGATAGAAGAAATAAAATTATAATAAGGATGATGGAGAACAAGAAAGAATATTCATGAAAGAAATGAAACTGAGAAAACATGCTAAAGCTAGTATGGTACATTGAACTATCTTTAATGTGGGTACAGATGTTATAGGTATTTTACATCTTCTACTTGTGTATTTTCTACTTTTTCTTCAATGAATAAATATTCCTTTCCTAATAAGAAATAAATAAATTAATAGCATAAGAATAACTCTACAAGTTTGGACACAAATATATAATAATTGCTAATATATGAATAAACACTTTTCTTAGAAGTATGTTTAAGGAATAAATGTGATTATCTTAGTAAGGTGGACTGGAGGGTGTCAAGTGGAAGTTGTAAAGGAGAATTTTCCAATCTCTTTCATACTATACTCTTTGAATTAAATATATATATATATATATATATATATATATATATATATATATATGTATATATGTCTTACTTTTGTTCATTCAATGCTATGCAAATTCTTGTTTTATACATTTTAAACATTATAAGTGGTGCTAATTTTAAAAGAAAGTAGATAAACAGATGACCTACTTTCATGCTCCTCAGGTGGTTTGAATTGTGTGAAAATATTCCTTGATTTATCCCACTTTGAAAAGTCATGTCAATTGGGTGCAGATTAAAATGACCCCAAATTTACTTAAGATCACAATTTTCACTTACCTTTCCATCATATACTAAAATGTTGACTAACTCTTAATGTGATTATTTAATTAGTATGTTCTTAATTTTTATATTCTTAAAAAAAAATGTCAATCAGTGCACAAATACCATGCAGGAATAGTTTTTAATTTGGCAAAAAATGGAATTAAACCGTGCCTACAATTTCTTCAACCTTCTGTTGTCTCCAGAGACTTAGCCTGGTTCAAATTGTGGGGAGGTTGGAGACAATCTTTTCAAAAGTGAAAGATTGAAAGCAGAAGAAATGATTTTCTTTTTTATAAATATCCCAAGAAAAATATTAACAGTTACCATTAAATGGACAAAATACTGTACCAATATTACTCAGCAATAGTGTTAATCTTAACTACTAATTAAATAGTATTCTATAAAACAAAAACTAATTCAAAAAGATATATGCATCCTTATGTTCATTGCAGGATTAATTACAATAGCCAAGATATGGACGCAACCTAAGTGTCCATTGATAGATGAATGGATAAAGAAGATGTGGTATATATATATATATATATACAATGGACTATTCCAGCCATAAAAGAAAGAATGAAATCTTGACCCCTGCAAAAACATGGATGGACCTAGAGGGTATTATGCTAAGTGAAATAAATCAGACAGAGAAAGACAAATACTGTATGATTTCAATTATATGTGGAATCTAAAAGAAAGGAATAAATATAACAAAACAGAAACAAACACATAGATACAGGGTACAAAGCTGGCAGTTGCCAGAGGGAAGGGGTGGGGGGATGAGTGAAATAGGTGAGAGACATTAAGAGGTATAAAATTCCAGTTATAAAATAAGTGATGAAGAGTTAATGTACAGTATAGGGAATAGAGTCAATAACATAATAAATTTGTATGGTGACAGATGTTAACCAAACATACTTGGTGATCATTTTGCAATACATAAAAACATCAAATCAAAAAAAAAAGCAAAAACAAACCAAAAACAGATGTGATCTACACCACTCTCCTCATAAACATCTTTGTAAGTTTTCCATTTGCTTTGGCAGAAAGCAAAACCCCCTTAGCTTGGTATCTGAGACCTTTTATCATCTGGCAGCATCCTACTTTTTTTTTTTTTTTTTGCGGTACGCGGGCCTCTCACTGTTGTAGCCTCTCCCATTGCGGAGCACAGGCTCCCCACGTGCAGGCTCAGTGGCCATGGCTCACGGTCCCAGCTGCTCCGCGGCATGTGAGGTCTTCCTGGACCGGGGCACGAACCCACGTCCCCTGCATCGGCAGGCAGACTCTCAACTGCTGTGCCACCAGGGAAGCCCTGGCAGCATCCTACTTTGATAGCTGCGATTCCTGCTGCTGCTCCTAACACATCTTTTATTCCAGCCACCATTCACTACTTGCCTCTGGCCTTCTGTCCTCACTGGTTCTGCTGCCTGGAGTGCTCTCTCCTCCATTCTTCTCCTGTTTGAGAATTCTTCTTATTAAAGAACAATAGAAAAAATGATGACTCTGGAAAAAAATAATCATCTTTTCACCATGTTTTATCTTGCTTCTTTTTCCTCCCCTCTTCTTTTTTTATCTCCTGTTTTCTTTTCCATTGGTCCCCCCTTTACCCCTGCCTTCCCTCCATCTTGTGAGCATTGTATTGTGGTATGTCAAATAATGTAAAATTTACAGCAGTTCTTTTTACTATTCTTACAACTTTTGTGTAAGTTTGATATTGGAATTAAATAAAAAAATATATCCAAAAAATAACATTTTTAGCCTTTTTTTCTAGGGAAAATGGTAGCTACACTTTAAGATCACTGCTTTCCAGTACCAGAAAATCTTTTATTTTAAATTGGGGATATCTTATATTAGATAGCTATTCTCTTTAAAACAACAGCCACCAAAAAAAAAAAAAAAAAAAACTAAATTTTCTTCTGTTAATCTGAAAAATTTAGTTGAGGTCTTTAATAAACCATGTCATGGTAAATAATGCAATTTAATGATTATGATATGACCTCTTCCAAAATGAATTTCCTAACTAAAAGGATGTCATTTTAGTAAATGAAAAACTTTCAATTCAGGCAGCAGGGTCTAGCACTTTAATTCTAATTAAATAATTCTAATTGTATTCAAAAAATAAATATATTCATAAAAGCAAATGCATAACATTTCTTGTAGTTTGTGAGAATTTAAAATAAAACTTGTGTTCTTTATTTAATTACAAATCTCATTTGTATTGGATTTCTTTTTCTTTAAGGAAGTAGGTTGTATTTCAGGAGATATACATTTTAAAAAGCCCTTCTTTAAACTAAAAGAGAATTATCTTTATCCTTTACCTAGAATAGTAAGAAAGTATGTTTATACTTTTTGATTCCAAAGTTTGAAGCTAAAAAAATTAAAATTTTGTGGGTGATCTTGAGATATAAAAAGAATAGCTTTCTAATTTAAGCACTGTGAGGAATCTCATTTCCCTGGAGGTAGCCAAAATTATTTAAGGCTTTTATGCTCATCACTGAAGCCAAAGGAGTTCCTCCATGTGAAGGAAAATAGATAAGAAAGGGTATCTCTTCCATGAAAGAAAAGGCAAAAATAGATTTAGTCCATAGAGAAATCTTGTGGGCAAAGACCCAACGTTAAATAGAATAAAATAGATTTCCTTGAGAGGTTTTGGAAAAGAAAAATCAAACTTACAAAATTTTTTTTCATGTCATTAGCTACCAGAATTAAGGCCTACATATTAACTACTACATTAACACTCTTTTACATAAAGTTTTTTTCTAACTAATCAAAAGAGAAAACTACGAAGTTATAAGGTAAAGATTTTTATCAGGGCCAGCTTCTTAGGCATGCAATTTCTGTAGTCA
This sequence comes from Hyperoodon ampullatus, assembly GCF_949752795.1. Taxonomy (NCBI): domain Eukaryota; kingdom Metazoa; phylum Chordata; class Mammalia; order Artiodactyla; family Ziphiidae; genus Hyperoodon; species Hyperoodon ampullatus. The sequence goes on from NC_136915.1 coordinate 70,849,199, forward strand.
CATAGGACACTGCACTTAGATGGGCCTTTGCTTGATCTAATACTCTGATTTTACTGTTTAGAACTTCTTAATATTTTATGAAAAGGGGGCTCTGACCTTTCATTTTGCACTGTGATGTATGTAGCTGTACCTAATTTCTATCTTTTTGTCAATTATATCATCAAATGTGCCTCATATATTTAGCCTTACTCCTGTGAACAGCTATTTAATTTATTATAAAATAGTTGTCTACATTAAATTGTGATGAGATAGTTTTTCACCTTCAACTTTATAAATTTGACACTAAACATTCTAAAATTGATTTTTTTCTTAGATTTTTGTGTTGGCTTGTTTGTTTCTTTTTTGTATCTTCTCAGGTCAGGGAAGCAGCTTCCTGGAAGAATACATAAAAGAGAGAAAACAAATCTGAGAGCAAAGAAACCAAATAGGATCCTGAAAATGGGGCATTTGCTTTAAAGACAGTGGAGATGTGCCTGAGAAAGAAAACCAAGAATCAAGAAAAAAACTACACCCAGACTGTGATCCAATAAAATATCATTGAACCAACCTGACCTTTTGAGCACTTCAGATGCTCAGGGATGAATTGGGTTGTGGGGATGCAGGGCAATATCAGAGAGCTAAAAATCATCCCCTAACCCAGGAGTAAAGACTTTAATTCTTGGAAAATGGTGCAAATTCTCAGGTGGAGATACTCATAAGGGTTTGATTCAGTCATTGAGTTAGTTTAAGGTACTGGTAACATTGTCAATCTTGTCTAATTCCCAGTAACATACACAGACCTAAAAGTGTCCCTGGTGTCTTTCTCATCACTGTCCATTTTTAGTACAGGCTTTTCACATCATTAGAGACTACTTTTGTCAAAGAGGATATTACATTTCTATGTAACTTAAAAATCATTACCTGTAAGGCAAAATTATCAGGGAAGTGTGGTTCTGTTGATAGTATTCAATTAAAGCAAGTTATGTTAGGTTTTGCTGTTAATACAAAGTATAGACACTGGAATAAATAGACACACGTAATAAAGTTTCAAGATGTACTTTTGTGTGTGTGATTGTATGTATATGGTTTGCACATTTATCTAATGGTGTGTATATACGTAATTGCTTTTTACGTTCAATAAGTCTCCACTGGTTTATCAATCACAGAGTAAAAAACGTATTCTAACAATGCAACTAACTATGGAATATGCACAAAAAATATGCGTTTCTTTGTAATACATTGACCTTGAAATTTAAACTTTGTAAATATATTATTTTATGAAAATATTTATTATAAGAAATTTGCTCAAAAGATTCATACAACTGTGGGGATTAAAAGATTTGTACTTCTTAAATTTAATATGAACTATATTATGTAAAAGAGTTTTAACAGATGGTTGGTTATTACCTGTTTCCCAATCACAATTAGTTTGTCTTTGTAGAAAAGATGAGGTAGGGAAGATCACTTTCTAAAGAGACAAGCATTTAGAGTCCTCTTTAATTGATTAAAAGTGCTACTTAAGAGATTGTTAAAACAAACAAACGAACCAGGAAGGACAGAGTTATCTGTATATCTTCTTTCCTAGAAGATACAAGAACTTTGAGTGCTTAAAAATACCTCTTCGTGCTGCATTTTGCAATGTTGAGTTAGGATTAGTGATTATTTTCATTTTCCATGTGCTATTTCAGTGTTATGTTGTACCTTCCACCCACCCAACTCAGAAGCTGATATCTTAGGTGTAAGCAGGCAGCAAGGTTAAATCTATTAAAGAAAAACACATTTAATATATAGATACATTTATCTTATTACATATGCAACCATTTTTGGTTTAAAAATATAGAATATTTTAGAGATTCCAAGAGGAAAACATGATCATTTTTTCCATTTATAGGTCACTAACATGATTAAAAATAATAAAAAATTATAAATCAGTTTCTCCAGTTTAGAAACGTGATTTGTCACAATTCACATAAAAAAGTAATACCCTACATGGCTCACTCACCTCTAGTCCCAGCGGAGATATCAGTTTTCCAGCATAGCTGTGCAATCGTCCAAGAAAAATAATGAGCCCCCCAAAATCATGTATACACTTCATTACATGTAAGTTGTTCATTTTGTAATTTACATGATTAGACAGTTTATAAAAAAAGAGTTAAAATGCTTGTCATTTATAATTTGTAGGAGAGCATGAACTCAAGAAAACTTCAAACTCTCTTTATGATATCAACATTGCCAAAACAATGATGGAGACAAAGTCTTTCATAGCCAGACATTGGCCCATCAATCAGCTTGCAGTCAGGAGAAAAATCGACTTTGTCATTATATGGTTCTTTAAAAAGTAATAAATTCTACACAAATGGCAAGCTGGCAGTGTGGCTAATTTATTCATTATCCACTCTAGAAAAATAATGTCATGCTTTCTTTTCCAGTGCTTCATTACAGTTTAGCACATCACCTCCCCACCTTTTTTTTTTGGATCCTTCAGTAAGAACACTTATTAAAATAAATTAGCTGCAAAACTTTTAACTCTGTCTTTTTTTTTTTGCAGTACGCGGGCCTCTCACTGTCGTGGCCTCTCCCGTTGCGGAGCACAGGCTCCGAACGTGCAGGCTCAGCGGCCATGGCTCACGGGCCCAGACGCTCCGCGGCATGTGGGATCCTCCCGGACCGGGGTACGAACCCGTGTCCCCTGCATCGGCAGGCGGACTCTCAACCACTGAGTCACCAGGGAAGCCCAACTCTGTCTTAAAGAAAAACTAATCCACCTTTCTAGTGGAAGCAACACTGATTAAATAAACCCAGTTCCATGCAGAGCAGATTAATTCCTTTAGCCACAGTTTTCAGCTGTAAACGATGTTGTATCTGTATTAGTTTGAACAGTGTGTAATAAGCTGTAAATTTACAATTGGTATTAACCTCTTTTAGTGTCTTTCTTTGTCTCTTACGGATGGCATTACTGATTTCAAGAAAGGGGTAGATGTGAATGCTAGAAATGTACATATTTGATATTTCAGTCATGTATATGAGATGTATTTATTTAATGAACTCATTTTTTACACTACCTATATTGATTAACCATAAAGCTAATAGGTAAGAACCATGTTGTTCTTACCACAAAAGAACTTCAGATATTTGTGAGACTCAGATCTCATTTATTTATTTATTTATTTTATTATTTGGGTATAGTTGCTTTATAATGTTGTGTTAGTTTCTGCTGTACAACAAAGTGAATCAATTATATGTATACATATATCATCTCTTTCTTGGACCTCCCTCCCAACCCCCCCATCCCCCCATCCCACCCATCTAGGTCACTACAGAGCACTGAGCTGAGCTCCGTGCACTATACAGCAGTTTCTTGGGGGGGGGGGGGGGTTGGTTTTTTTGGCTGCATTGGGTCTTCATTGCTGCGTGGGCTTTCTCTAGTTGCAGTGAACAGGGTCTACTCTTCATTGAGGTGCGTGGGCTTCTCATTGCAGTGGCTTCTCTTGTTGTGGAACACAAGCTCTAGGCGCGTGGGGTTCAGTAGTTGCAGCACACAGGCTTAGTTGCTCCGTGGCATGTGGGATCTTCCTGGACCAGGGGTCAAACCCATGTCCCCTGCATTGGCAGGCAGATTCTTAAAAACTGCACCACCAGGATGCAGCTATCTATTTTATACAATCAGACCTTCTTAGAAAATCCAGTAAGTAACATTTGGTCCAACCAAATTTGGATGAAATGATAGAGGCATTTTCCTCTTGAAACTTGAGATTCTTTAGTTGCGCGTGTTGGTTGCATTAACATCTATCAAAACTATATTTCCATTTTCTCGTAATTTTAAAGGGGCAATATGATAGATTATTTGCATATATGACTGCCCTCAGTCCCTCCTGTATATGCAGGCTGCTCTTGCCATCATAAGATAAAACTTATTTCTCCACCCTTTGAACGTGGGCTTTCTGTGTAATTTTCTTGTACCAATGGAATGCTGTGGAAATGACACTATACAGTCTGCAGGCCAAGGACGTTTCTGTTTTCATCCTATTGTGATCTAGCCTCCATGTGAAGAATCTCAGGGTAGATTACTGAGTGAGTTAGTCCCAGTTCCATATCCGTGGAGAGAGAAGCTTCCACATTTAAGTCTGCAGCCATTCCCTTCACTGCAGTTGAGGGTGAAGCTCACTAATGGGTGAAGCCATTCTGTCTGTTTAGCCTCAGCTGGGTTCCCAAGTGAAGGAGGTATGTGTGATCTCGACCAGCATAATGTGGAACAGAAGAACTTAGCTGAGCACAGTCAACCTACAAAATATCATGTAATACGTCTCTAGCTACTAACTTGAGGGATAGTTTGTTATAAAGCAATATAATTGATAATGGCAATTTCTTGTTTAAAATGTTAAAAACAAGAAAGAAATGCATTATTTTGTTATCACTAATATTCTAGAGTTAAACTACTTGTAAGATTTCTATTTTCCAGAAGTATTACTTCTCTCTCTCTCTCCCAACTACCCACTTTGGATATTAACCCCTTGGCCATCATCTTTCAATAATTTCACTAATCAGCTTTGTAATTAATTTAATAGCAAGATTTCAGACATTAATAATTTCTGGTCTCAGAATATACAAACATTATGGGTTGCAGTTCTAATTCTCAATGAATTAAGCCCAAAGCAATATTTTGAGGAGAAAATGTATTTTATAGTAAGGAATATTTAGCAATAGAAAATTATGTGTTCATTTGTGAAGAGATTAAAATGGCTCAAAGTTGTATATTGAAAAGATGCACAAAGCCATCCTTTACTCTGACTCCAGAGTGATGCTCATAATTTGCAATTTTAACTATTGCACCTCAGTACTTAAAACTTTTTAATAACTCACTATGTCTTTGTGATAAGGCTGCCCTCCACAGTGTGGCACATACAGTCTTCTTAATCTGTCCCTTACACATTTCTGTAGCATAATCCCTTTCCACTTCCTATTTTATATTCCATCAATTCTGATCTAGGTAGCCCAGACATATGGGTGCCGCTCCTTTCCTATTGCTTAATTTCTTCTCTCTGGAATGTACTTTTTGTTCTTCTTTATCTGTCTACCTTTTATTAATGACTTAAGACTCAGTCAGACCTGGCCTCTTCCCTGAAGTTTCCCTGACACCAATGTCATCCCAGTCTGGCCCTCCTCCACCACATAGATAACATTCAGTGCATACCTCTACCATTGCATTTATTACAGGGTTAAAATTATGTGCTCACTTGCCATTCTCTCCTACTTGTAGAAGGAAAAATAAATGGCATAACATATGGAAATTCAGGATAAGGTGGTTCTACAACCAAGTGACAGAAGTCAGGTAATATATTTCCTTAAGGAAGACGTTATCTAATAGGTAGTAATAACTTTCTCTAAATTTTCTATTAGATTTTAAGTAACACAACTACAGTGTTAACACCATAAACTTGGCAAATTCCAATTCCTTGTCAATTCATTAATGGCTCATTTTGAGTACCAGTCAATGCGGATATAGTTGTTTGGAAATATAAAAGTGATTTTCCATTTTTCAAAATCTTGGGTTGGGATCAACATGATCTTTGACTTCTCAGATTATAATGAATTATTGAGACTTGTTCATTGGGAATAAGAAGCTATTGAAAAACTAATTCCTAAAAATCCACTTATTAATCTTTACTATTTTAAATAGCTATGCATCTATTGGTGAGGTTTGGTTCTACATTTAAGACTTACTTAGAAGATAATGGAAGATATGAGCAAATGGACATCATTTATTCAAGTAGTTTTAATACTACTGTCTGGTTAATCATAGTGTACAATTTGCACCACTGAATCAAAAGATTGTGTCAGCTGTGATTTCATCATTTTACAAGAAATTTCAGTTCTGAAGTTTTGGTTTAAGATGATAGATTGAACACATATATTTAGTTTGGTTTTGATCTGTAATCCCACAAACACCACTGTCCAATGATTAAATTAAAGTTGTGTGTGTGTGTGTGTGTGCATGTGTGTATCACTAGGCTGAGGAGAAAAGAAAAGAACTCCAAATTTTTTGAATTCTGCAAAACAGATAGTTGAATGGTAACTGATTTAGTACAGCAAAGAAAGTTAAATCTGCATCCTGCACAAGAGAGTACTGAAAAATAATCTAAACTACAGAGTAAAGGTCCTGAAAATGATGAGGAACTCAAGGACTTCCCTGGGGCTTCCACTGCAGGGGGCGTGGGTTCAATCCCTGGTTGGGGAAATAAGATACCTCACGCCCCACAGCGCGGCCAAAAAAAAAAAAAAATAGTGATCAGGAACTCCCATACTCTGTGCCTCTGGAAATGAGAATGGAGTGGAGGGAGTTAAAAGAAAGACTGACTGAAAGCTGCTTGTAAAATGTTCAGGTCTACACGTCTCTCTTCCATAGTCATGGCACCGAGTGACTTCCATACATCCACCTCCCGCATTCCTAGTCTGGACATTTACCCCTGAAGCTATAAAATAAAGGGCCTTTTCTGGGAAACACTGAACAGAGATTCTTTTCAGTGCTTGATGTGTCTTTACGTTGAGTTGGTTAAGTTTCTGCTCAGTCCTTCATGCTCATCTGCATTGTGTAACCTGAGAACAGCCCCAGAGAAGTTTTAGTTTTGGTTTCTCCTCAGAGCTGGGGATGGCTCCCGGGGAGGTTACAGACTCCCGTTGCACATCCAGCCCATGACCCACTCTGCAGTGCTGCCACAAGTGCCAACTGTGATGAGCCCTATCCCTCAAAGAACTCATGCTTTCCCCACTGACGTATGCAAAAGGGACTCCTATAAACCTTTAGGGAAACTGGAACTAGATAGGGTACCAAAGATTCTATACAATTTACCAATATTGACAATATCAAACTTTCTTTGAATAAGAAGGTACTTGCTTGGTACTTAGTTTTACAAAACTCAGCAGTATGTGGTTTGAGGTATACATTCATGATAGAGAGAAATTAAAAGAAAGTCAAGGGGAATGATTACCACAAAAGTTAAGATAGTAGAAATGTAATCACGGAAATAGGGAATGCTAAGGAGCTAATAGATTTCCACCTTTTTAAACTTGGTGGTGAGGATGCAAACACATTTGATGATTATGATTATGATTATTTAAACTATGTATATATAAAAGGTATATACTCTTCTGTATGATATATTTTACAATAAAAGCATAATTTCCATTTCTTGTGGATCAAAAGTACATATTTCTTGAACATTATATCTAAATATTATATTATTAATAAGCTATATTATGGTTTCATAAATGATTAAAACATTAATGAAACATTAGATTGCTAACACTGCGATGTGAATTGCATAATAAAAAATATAATAACAAAATTTCCCCTCATGCTTTTCCCTTCTAGAAGGTGATTGTAAGCTTCCTTTTAAGAGTTCACAGTTTGTTAGGAGTTACAGAATAAACCATTCTGAATGCCGCATAAATGCCACTTTGAAAAGTAGCTATAGATAGGAGTTTTGTAAGTCAAAACTGATTTGTCATTGGAAATAGTTCTATAAAGGGATGTTGGATTGTTTTTCATTTTTATTTTAATGCAGGTTAGAAAATAAACTATTAATTTTAGTATAGTTTTTGATTTACAGAAAATCTATGGAAAATCTATGGGAATTCAAGAGAATTCTCATAAATCCACGCACAGCTTCTTCTATTACAAACATCATATTTTAGTATTGTACAGTTGTCATAATTAATAAACTAATGAACCAATAATTAATGAACCAATATTGCTACATTATTATAAATTAAAGTATGTGATTTATTCAGTTTTCCATACTTTTTACCTATTATTGTCTTTCCATTCCAGAAAATATTACATGTAGTTATCATGTAACCTTAGGCTCCTCTTAGTTGTAAAAGTTTCTAAGAATTTCTCGGTTTTTAGTTATTTTGATTGTTTTGAGGAATGCTGCTTAGGCATTTTGTAGGATGGTCCTCTATTGGAATTTGTCTGATCTTTTTTCTCATGATTAGGCAGGGTTTTTGGGTTTTTTGGAAGGAGACATAGAGATAAAAAGCCATTCCTATCACTTCACATCAAGGATGAATACTGTCAACATACTTTATCATTGTTGGTGTCAACCTTGAACACTTAGCTGAGGTTCTACAGTACAGGTTTCATCATATCAAGTGTTTTGGGGAGTTTTTGATTGTTATTCCCCCCTCTCTTTGTACTGTACTCTTTGGAAGGAGGTCAATGAGGGAGTTATTCTTCACCTCCTTGAGGATGGAGTATCTACATCTATCTATCTATCTATCTATCTATCTATCTATCTATCTATCTATATATATAATTTGGAATTCTTCTGGACAGATTTGCTTGCTCTTCATTATTAACTCAACCATTTATTTATATCAGAATGGCCTTATGGCTATTTCTTTTATGCCTTGGATTATAAACCAATACTCTTTTTTTTTTTAATTTTATTTTGTCATTCAGATTTTTACAGCTTTAGCCTTTGGGAGTTTTTTTTCAGTTGGCTCTCATGTCTCTTTTATATAACACCATTATATTTTCATTGAGTACTTCCTTGCTTCTTTCCTTTGATACTAGAAAATATTCCAATCCCATCATATGTATTTTCTGCCCCAGTCCTAGAGTCAACTTTTCTTCAAGAAGTCCTGGTTTCTTGTATTAAAGAATGATATTAGAAACCAAGATCTGAGTGCTAGGTGTGCTTATTGCTACTGGAGCTTTCTTACTTCTAGGTACTCTCAGCTGGCAGAGCAAGGAAATATATGTGGGTATACAAACATATTCATATATACATATCTATAAATATTTATATGTGCTTCTATCTGTATCTATATTAAGCTAAACGTGAGTTTATACTAATTTCTCCAACTCTAATCCATTAACATGTGGAACAGTCTAATCTTTCCTTGCTTATCTGTAATCTCCTAATCCAACAGTGATAAACCTGGGTCTCATCACCCACTACCCATTTATTCATTTGCTTAATTTCATATGTATATACGTATATGTGGTTTTCATATGTGTATATATATATATATATATATATATATATATATATATATATATATATATATGTTCATTGCTTTCAAAATTGTTAACCCATGTCGTCAGGAAAGAGAACTTTAATCAACTAGAATACGGTTTATATGTACAGTCTCTTTTTGCCATTAGTCTTATAGATTACACTAATTTCCAAAAGTGGTAGTTAGATTTTTGACCAAGAAACTAATATCTAATTTTAACGGAAATAATCCTTAATGCAAAATCTAAATCAAGCATTCAGTAAGCTCTAAATGATTAACATTCAGGAAAAAGTTTTATAAGTGAATAACAGGTATATGGAATGCAAAATTTTGTAGGTTTGGCAAAATATTTGGAGATCCCCAGAGAGAGAGTTCTCTAGATCCGGAAAAAAAGTTGTGTGTGTGTGTGTGTGAAGAACAATGCTGCTTTAGAATCGGTATTGCATTTCAAAGCAGATAATATTTTTATGGTGAATAAAAACCCAATAATGTAATCCAGGTTTAATTAGTAAAGTTTTCTGTTATTTGACAACAGTAAAACTATTATGTGCAGGTAACTAAATTAGCATATTTTTTTTGTTGTTGATCAAACAATCCTTTCTCACTTATCTGAGATTTGCTTCACCAAAACAAAGGAAAAAAAAAACAATAGTATTTCAATATTTCTATAGTAATATGCCTGCCTGTTTAGCTTTTTTTTTTTTTTTAATTTAATTTGGCAAAGAAGTCAATTTGTCGGCAAAATAAGTTTAGAGTCCCAACAGGAAAAGGGATTATCATGAATTTCTTCTACATTCCACCTCAACCATCCACTTCCAACCCTAATCATTATCACATCTATTTCATTTAAAGGTAAATGATGCTAAAAAAGCAACCTATGGAGAAACTGGTAAGCTGAATGGGAGATAAAATTGAAAGGAGAAGAAAGTATAACATTTCCTTTTATTACCACCAGAACATCATGGAATTACATAAGGTAGGAAAACTGATACTATAATTTGGTCCCACAAGTTTGCTTTTAACTTTTGAGGGAATTCAAAGAGAGAATGAAGAAAAACCTCCAAACATCAAATTAAAATGTGAATAAATAAATAAAAATGACTCCAATAATGTAAACATGCAATTAACTAATCTAAAATAAGCCTATGAATATAGATACTGATACTTTCAAGACAAGAAAACCTTTTGGCCAATTCTGTTCACTGTTAAATATTCCTCCCTCTGATTTCTAAATTTTTATTTCCCCATTTTTACTCTCTCTTCTTCTGTGTCTCTGTCTCAGTCTTTCTTTCACATATAAACGATCTGTAACAACATTTAAATAAGAAATCTTGCACTTATAAATATTAAAGAGTATTTAGTTATAAATTTAGAAAAATCACCTTAATAAATACCTGAACTTTTGCAGAAAATTGCTAATTCATAGAGTTGCCAGATACTTTCTCTTGGAGCTCCTCAAGCTTGGGTTTATGTCTTGTGCATATTTTCACTTCACATTATATATAGTAAAAATTCAATATTTATTATTTGATCAAAATAATATTCATTTAACAAAGTGCTAATTTGAACACCCTTGGAAATTTCATGCATATCTTAATGTATCTATCATTCTTTCATTCAGCTAAAAATGAATTGTAGATCTGGATTGAACACTCTACTCAGCACTACAAGTTTATCAATATAACAATATTTTAAAATACATATATATAGTTTTGTGAGAAATTAAAAATAATTAATAATTCAGGACTTTTCATAAAGATTCCCTGTAAATTTCAATATGTAAAATATGTAACACTAACCATTGTTAGAGCTCAGTATTATTCTTACATTTTCTAAGGTGTATACCTTTTGGAAGAGGCAAGTAAAAGACAAATGGCAAAGTTAACATGTAGTTGAGTAGAAAAGGAGAAAAAGAGGGAGCGTATATTTTTTGAGTTGAAGATATCATTGATCAGATTTCTTTGACTTGTTGGAAAACAATCCTCCAAAGTGACTCAGGCATGGACAGAAGAAATCAGCAAGTAGAGCCCCTCCTCCCCCACTGGCTCCCCTTCAGTTCGAGGTAAGAGGAGTAACTCATTTCCAGGGTCACCAGGAGAACCAAGTTCTGACAGCAAAACCAGCCTTTGTTCTTCTAGTAAACACGGTAATAGTCTATCTTCTCTTACTCTGCTTCTTTGTTTGTAAAATGCAAGATGTAACTAATTTGCCTCCCCTCCTAGGGTTCTTCAGAGAAATAATTATTAAAAGCTAAACAGTCTAGCAGAGATGCATAGGTTACTGTAGAGATTGTGTTCAGGTGTCAAATTTGATCACTTTTGCTTTGAACTGCAACTATTATGTCTCTCTGTTCCACCTTTTAAAACAAATTTTGTTAAATACACTTGAGTGCATATTAATTAAAACTTTGTAAGTGAATTTTTACATCCAGAGTGTATCTTAGCTATAACCAAATTCAAACTCGCATATTTTGCAATTGGAAGCCAAGAGACCAAATAATTTGCATAATGACAAATAGTGATTTAAAGGCAACTAGAGAATAGAAACTTGATTGGTCTTCTCAACTTCTAATCTAGATTTTTTTTTTACTTATTTAAATTTATTTTAGGGGACTCTTCACTCTATGGCATGTTCTGTGATCTGAGAACAGGAAATGATGTAGAGTGTTTCCTTTTTCTCATTATGCACACAATCTACTATAGATGTGGCAAAATACCATATGTCAAAATATTGGGCTGGGCAAAAAGTTCATTTGGGGTTTTCCGTAACCCCGAATGAACTTTTTGGCCAGCCTAATATTTAAACATTACGAATCATTGTTAAATAAGATAAACTCTATCCATTTATTTTGTCAGACATATCTTCATAATGAACCATGTTTGGGTTTAGAATTGTTGGATTTGTAAGAATTGCAGCTAAGAACATAACAGTGTAGTCTGAGTCAGCCTGTGGCCCTGGCCCACCAAGCTCTCAACCTTTCTACACACAAGTTCCCACACCCCATTTCCTTCTTAAAACTTCCTTCTAGCCCACACTATGTTGTTACCTTATTGCACACATATGGACATCCCAAACCTCCGTCTACACTCATTCTTCCCTTGGGCCATCCTTTGGGTTTAGAGGTTGGTCCACCTTCAAGAGAAGAAAGCTTGTGGCCATTTGAGTGGGGAAACTCCAGGATGCTAGTTACTCAAAGCATAGTCAGAGGAGAAGAAAATGGCAAACTGTGGGCAGGTCTCCTTGACCCTACAGATTCTTCAACCAATGGGAAGTGGCAAATACACATAGGAAGATCAGAATGGAACCTCTACAGCAGAGGTCCCATGCAAAGACCTTTCTTACATGAATCTAAATGTTGTACTGGGCACAGAAGACTGGTGCTAAATAAATCATTACTTAAAAGCAGACACATACAACAAAACAAAACAAAACAACATACACACACACAACTCCTTAATAGTGTGATTACATAAGAAGTACATGATAATAGGAGAGGATAAGATGGTGGAGATAAGAAGGTGGAGTCTGCCTTAAACTGGGTAGTCAGGAAAAGTTTCCATGGCAAAATAACAATTGAGAGACATATGAGGAGTTAACTAAATAAAAGATGGGGAACAAGGGAAAGGGCAACTGCTCCAAGCAAAGAAAGTAGTCCATGGAAAGGGCAAAAAACACTGTCTATGGAAATGACTGGAGAGGAAATGAGCTTCCTATTTGAAGGAACTAATTTGAGGTTAAGCACATTTGCTGTGATATATAAAGGGTTTCTCTGACCAAAGACAATTGGGGTCAAAGAACAAAGAGATTCTTGAAATACAATTCCATTAATAAATTGAGAAAGAAAACAGTAACTTTGAGTCAGTATGATAGACCTAGTGCCATATGAGAAGGCTGATTGTGACCATTTATGTGACTAGAAGGACAAATGGATCCTATCATCCTAGCACTCTGATTATACTTTGAGAAAATAATTGTTGTGGATTGTAATGTTGGAGCTTTAATATTTGGCAGCAACACCACATGCCTGGCCGGGATCTAAAACCACATATGTCATCACTAAAACACTTACTGTGTCTGATATAATGTGCAGGACCAATTTCAAAACAGTACAAAATTGTGATGGCTAAATTTTATGTGTCTATTTGACCAGGTTACAGTGGCCAGTTGTTTGGTAAAATGCTAGCCTACGTGCTGCTATGAGGGTATTTTGTAGATGATATTAATGTCTACAAACAGTTGACTTTTTTTTTTTTTTGTGGTACACAGGCCTCTCACTGTTGTGGCCTCTTCCATTGCAGAGCACAGGCTCCGCACGTGCAGGCTCAGCGGCCATGGCTCAAGGGCCTAGACCCTCTGCGGCAAGTGGGATCTTCCCGGACCAGGGCACGAACCCGCGTCCCCTGCATCGGCAGGCGGCCTCTCAACCGCTGCGCCACCAGGGAAGCCTCAAACTGTTGACTTTAAGTAAAAGAGATTACCCTTGATAACGTGGGTGGGTCTTATCCAAACATTTGAGGACCCTAAGACAAAAACTGAGGTTTCCAGAAGAAGAAATTCTGCATCAAGACTATACTATCCACTCTTACCTGAGTTTATAGCTTGCTGGTGTGCCCTACAAATTTTAGACTTGCCAGCCCCCAAAATTGTGTCAACCACTTCTCAGAACCTTGACTGATAATGAAACAAAACTGATTTCTAGTTTCTATTTTCCTAGTACTCTGTGTAGGATTGCTGACCCCTGTCAGACTGAGTATGCCTCCTCTTACTTCTTGAATAATTCAAGATAGAGATTCTAAAGGAAGGAAATAGTTTTTTCTGTTACTGTCCTAAGGAGTTATCAAGAAATTAATCAGAAAGCTAGAGATATACACGTTTGCCCTCAAGATCTATAAAATCTGGTTATATAGAATAGAATAAATAAAAAAGCACTTTGGAACTCCAATAATCAAAGTTAAAGTCAAAGGGAATATTCTGGCACATGAAATTGTACCTTCAGTTTTACAATCTAGAATTACTGAATTTTTGTTGAGTTTAGATATCTCAGGTAGCTTTAACAACAACCTTTTAGAAATATGACAGATGTCCTTATAATTGAAAATTGTTGAACCACCGTACAGGCAAACTAACATTGTTGGTAAAGAATAAAGTATTATAGAGAAGCTGTGCCCTAAGAATCTATACAAAGAAAGGACATTTACAAATGATGTAGAGTTTTAAAGAAAACCTAACTATTGAATATAGTGATTTTATTATGTTTTAATATCTAGACAGATATGGATATAAATATGAAGATACAGATATGCTCTCAATCGAGAATTATTAGAAATAACATGTTTTGTATCCTTAAAATAATTACAACATTCATATATTGCTATTAAAATATAATTAAATAAACAGGGACTTGGAAATGAGAAAAAAAAATCAAATAGGCTAATTATCAGGATTAACACAGATACCATAATTCAGCTTCAACTTTGATTGTTAGAATCAAGGGCAAAATGTTACATATAATATCTTAGACTTTTAGCTAATTTTGATAGAAGTATCCTCCCAAATGTTCAGATCCAATAAAGATTAATTATATCACTTTAATATGAAAGTAATGCAGGTTAACTTAAGAAATTATGAAATATTTTTTTTAATGCAGATAATTGACCACAACAAAACAGGAATACACAAGTAATTCCAACAACCAACAAAATCACCATTAATAACTATGGCTGGCTGATTATAAGGTGGCCCAACAATGATCCTTATGTCCTGCGTTTCACTTTCTTGTGTTACCCCTGCCTTTGATGTGTGAAGGACCTGAGGTTTGCTTCTAGTTAAAAGAATATGGCGAAGGAGATGAGATGTCACTTTAGTGATTAGATTACTCAATATAACTTCCATCTTGCTAGAGACTAGCTCTATTGTTTCCTCAAAGGGCGAGTTTTTATAAAGCAAGTAGCCGAGTTGGAGAGGCCCACATGGTAAGAAATCGAGGGTGACTATGGCAACAGCCAGCAAGGAAAAGAGGCCCTGGGTCCAACAACCTATGAGAAACCAAATTCTGCCAACAAGCATGAGAACTTAAAAGTGGATCCTTTCCTGGAGGAGCCTTTGAATGAGATGCTAGTGGATCTCTTGACTGCAGTCTTGTGAGACACTTTAAAACAGGTGTCCCATATAAGTCATGCCTGGATTCAGAACCCAAAGAAATGAGTGTTATCTTAAGCTGCTAAATTTGTGGTAATTTTTTTATTCAGCAATAGATAACTAATGCAGATTGTGGTATCTTGAAAGGGAGTTGCTGAAGAACAAATATCTATAAATGTAGGTGTGGTTTTAGTAGTGGGCAATGGGTAGAGTCTGAGAGGATTTTGGAAGCATATGAGAGAGTCTAAATTGACAAAAAGACTGTTCTGGACTTAGAGAACACTGCTGGTGAGGGCCAAAAAGAAGTGAGAAACTCATGCAGTTACATTGATATCTATCTATATTGCCCTTTGAATTCATGTTTTAAGTGAACATGATTTAGTGACATCATACACTGTTTAATTGGAAAATTATTGCTTCACTGAGTTTTGTAAATTCTCGAAAACTTGACACATTTCATTTATGATTTGAAAAAAATCACATTTGTTAATATCACCACTAATTTCATCAGAAAAAATATTTAAATATCAGGAAGCTGTCAACCTAACAGTGGTAGATACACATTTTTCAAAATTCAGATTTTTGCTTGAAAACTTGAATTTCATTATTGAGGTCGTGTTATCAATTATTTCCCTTAAAACTACAGGCTCACGGTTTTTTGGTAAGTGCAAATGCCTGATTAACCATAGTTTGTATGTTGGCCATTGTTGCAAGAAAAAAAATGATGTTCCATGATAAACGTAGTTAGTTCATCTCACTAATCACAAAAACCATGTAAGAGCTTTTCATAGTGAAAACCAATGTGCTATGGAATATAGAAAAGTGTTTTTGGGTTACATCACACTTCATCACACTACGTATTAAAAAGGACATGTGCCTAAAGACCAAGATTTAATAAAATCAATGTTTTTTTACTGTGTTATCAAGATGTTCTTAATTAAAACTGGCATTTCCTTTACTGTAAAGGCATGGCAGTGAAGAATAAATATTATCAGTACAAATTTCTGCCCCTGACTTAATTTATGCTAAGATGCCGAAAACTTAACCCAAGATTCCTTCTGCACTATCATACAAATGTCAACACAATGAAATGAGCAAATAATATATTTTGACTTTGTAGATGTCCTGAGTCTCAGGAATTCCCAGTGGTCTGAGGACCACACTTTGAGAACTGTTATTTTATACTATAGATTCAGATCCATGGCTTTTCTCTATCCCTTATTAGTTTGACTTCAACTTATGTTGCCAAGAGTAAAGTTCAAGGATGATTAACTGATGCAGCAGACTCCTACAAAGATAAAAATCCCAAATAAGGTAATTGACATTAACAGGACAGACACCAAGGGATGAGTTGTGCCATTTACCCTCTAGGGACCTGTCAATGCAGCTAAGTTCAGTGAAACCAACAGGTAGAGACATAAGGAAATGTTGAGTGTCTTATTCCAATTTATTTATGCTGTTGGTGAGCTTGCCAGAGGAAAAATTACATGTCCCATATACAAGAAGCTCTTAGCTTGTTTTTACATATTTTTATAAAATCAAAATTCCTTCTTCTCTTGCTTCTCCATAAGTTCTGTCTCTTTATCACCTATGGAGGCTCCTTCTGCAGTCTCATAGTACACCCATCTTAGGTATATATGTTAATTTCTGGATGCTATTTCTTTCCATTATCATATCTTTAAAATGTGAAACGACTAGATATTTTATCTCCATCATATATCGCTGACAATAGTTTGTGCTAACTAATCTATTTTTCAATGTCCTTATACAATGCTGTACTTTTTATATCTATCTATTTATTTTTAAAACGCTATTAAACCAAGACAAACCTTTCTATTTTGCTTTATTCCCCATCAAACAGAAATTTATTTTTCTAAACCCACTTTTATCTAGTCCATGTCATGGGAAAATACACACTTAAATTCCTCAATCTATCATAAACTTTTTTCCTAACAACTGAACCCAGGTCTTGCAATTTTCTGTGGGTATCTCAATATATTCTTAGCAAGCCAAACATTATGTACCAGCCACTGCAACTGGAACAAGAATGCCCTTGAGGAATTAAAGCATATGCAGAAAAAAAGAAACATAGAAGATATGTTACATTAAGAATTATAATGTCCACAAAGTTTAATAATAGGAAGTTAGTTAATATTTGAACTCAGTAAATTCTTAATTTAATGCTTCTCCATGTCTATATGTTACTAATATTGATAGATATTTTAGGTACATATTTTAGATAAGGCTGATCTTATCAAAACTAGATGTTAGAAGAGGGAGCTTACTTAACCCATGTGGGTGAGACAGGACTCAGTTCATAATGATAAGAAAATAAGATTTTCTATAAAAAATAATGGAATTTAAGATTACAGAGTTTCTGGTTGTTAAAATAAATTATATAACTTGAAAATCAAGAGACATAAGAGAATGATGACTTTACAAATAGATCTAATGATATACTAACTAAAAGACTCTATTAAATAGTCTATAGCATTGGGCTGGGCTCCAGAACTGACCATGTTCAATTTGGGAAAGTTTGTTCCTTGAACGAAAAAGTGAAGTTTTTCACTTCACTTTGCTTTTCCGGAGGGAAAAAGCAAATACTGTAGAGCAAAAGTGACAAAAATTTATTATAAATGCTATTTATTTATCTATTTAAATTATTTTGCTCCTTTGATTTAATAGACTGATTGTGAGAGAGGGACTGTGATCCCCAGGTGGTGGTTATGGTTTGGGATTTGATTAGGAGAAAATATTGTTTAAATGAGGAAGTCAGATAAAGCTTCATTTAAAAAAAAAGTGATATTTATGCAGAGACCAATGTGCATATTTGGGGAACATCATTCTAGTCAAAGGGAACATTCTCTGCAATGGTTCTGAGGTAGGAAGAAACTTCATCTACTGTAAGTACAATAAAGAGGTCAGTGCTACAAAAGGAGAGTAAACAAAGGGAAGAGTAATAGGAGATGAAGATAATAGGGGTGGGATCCTTTATTTTCTCAGGCTACTGTAAGAACTTGGGAATTTTTTCCTAAGATGAAAAAATAGTGAAAGTTTTGGTCATAGGTGACATCTTTTTCTAATAAGTACAAAAATGCTGTATAGGATAATGGCAACCTTGACAGGGTCAAAGACAGAATGAAGAACCCAGTTTGAAAGCTATTGCACCAGAAAAAAGGAAATATTATGGATATAATTTGAAGGTAAAACTAGAATTTGCTGATGAATTGGATGCAGAGAATGAGAAAAAGAGAAGGGTTAAGAATGACTCCAAGAATTAGTCTGAGCAACTGGAAGTAAAGCATTGCCATTAACTGTGAAGAAACTTACTATATTTGTTAATGATGATCAGGAATTCAAATTAACTGAAAAGATAATTGCATGTCAAGATGTGTAAGAGGGGCCAAATTTGGTTTCTAGCCATGGCAAAGTAATTGGTATGAGACCCATGATTCTAAAGCAAACTATATGAAAATTAACAAAACATGTGAACCTGTTTTCAAGCATTGGACAGTATGCATAAGAGCTGTGATCCATAAGAAATGTATAACTCTTATGAACCCTAATTTCAACCAATCTTTCTTCCTGGGGGTATGTTCTGAATTATGGCCTAATGAGATGACAGGCTTGTTGAGCTGAGAAGTCAAAATCAAGGTCTGCTTAAGTGGTTAAAATTTGTAGAACAGGTTACTAAAGAGTAGAAAGGTGAACAGAAGGTAGACACAGAAATATGCAAATATTCCCTGGGGTTATTTGTCTGAGGGTCGAGCTGTGCATGTATAAGGCAAGACTCCAACAAGGTCTAACAGAGAGCAGCTGCTAGGAAGCTGAGATCAGAACAGAGACTCCAGAGGTCATGACATATGGAGAGATAATAGAATTCCTAACTTCCCAATGAAAATTAGACCTGGCTAGGAAGTTCATTGCTCACTTGAGATTCCAAAAGTCCATGCCAACTGAAGTTAGTACAGTGTCCTTGACTGAAAACAAAGCACAGAATTAGAAAGAAAGAAAGGAAGCAAATGGACATGCTGAAGCAAAGAATAAAACCAAATCTGACTTGAACAAGAAGACACTTGACAAAAAAAATCAATAATTCTTGAGGGAACACAACACAATCCAGACATCCTACAAAGTATAATCCACAATATCAAGCATAAAATACCTGACATGTGAAGAAGCAGAAAAATATGACCCATCATAACTTAATAAAAATTCACTAAAAATAAAATTTGAGATGACTGCAGTTGTTAATATTGACAAGTAAGGACATTTTAACAGTCATTATAAATATGGTTAATGATTCAAAGAAAAATATAGGCATAATGAATACATACATGAGGACCCATCAGATACTGCAAAATAAAAAGTCAGCAAACTTGAAGATGGATCAATGAAATAATATCAAATTTGATGAGAAGAAAGGAACATATTGAAAAAAATGAACAACACATTAATGATTTGTGGAACAATGACAAGTGGTCCAACATGGTTGTAATTAAGTCTAACATCAAGAAAACACAGAGAACAGAGCAGAAAATATATTCAAGAATATATCATCAAAATTATGAAAAACATTAATGTATAGATCCTACAAGCTTAATTATCTCAAAAGAAGCGGAGTAAAATAAAACCATACCTAAGCATATCAAACTTTGCAAGACCAAAGTATATCTTGAAAACAGCAGAGTAAAGGACACATGCAGGGAAACAAAAGTAAAAATAAAACTGATGGCTGACTTCGGACCATACAGAAATGTGGACAAGAAGACTATTTTTAAGGTGTTAAAAAGTATTTATATTAATAATTCCAGAATCTTACATACAACAAAAGTAATATCTATCTGATAAGAAAAGTGATAATTTTAGATAAGGAAAAAATGAGAACATGTGTTAACAAAAGTTGTACTAAAAGTAATGGTAAAAGGTAATGTTGTGGGAAGTTCTTCAGTTTGAAGGGACATTATACCAGGTAGAAAAACTGAATAAATATCTATATCTAGATATATAGATATAGATAAAACAAAAAAAAAAAGAGTGAGAGGTTTAATGAAACTGTACTATTGTTAGAATTTTATATTTTATATGAGATGGTTTAATATTAAATATGAGTACAATAGTATATTTAAGGATATACATTATAATCTCTAATCAGAATATATATAATGAATACACACATATCTAATAAGTACATATACATGTATGTGTAAACATATATATACTTATACATATATATATGAAAGTATGACTAAAGTCAATAAAGAAATTAAATGGAATACTAGAAAATATTTAATTAACCAAATGAAGGCAGAAAACGAAGAAGTAGAGCCATATAAGCATTATAATAACTGTGAATATACTAACTACTCTAATAAAATGGTAGAGAATTGAACCCTGTAGGAAGTAATCCATCCAACGGAAAATAGGGGATAAGAGTGAAGGGGACTGAGAAAAAGAGACTAGTGAGATAGTAGTAGTGTGGGCCCAAAAGTCAAATTAAGTATAAGTTTTCAAGAAAAAGGAGGTTATCTATTTTGTCAAATGCTACAGATCAATAGGATAAAAACTGAGATATTACCAGTGGATTAATTTACCTGGAAGTTATTGGTAACTTTAACAAGAGCTGTTTGGATGGGATGATGTGAATGGAAGCCTGATTGTAATTGCTCCAAGAGACAATCACAGAAGAGGAACTGGGAAAATGAGTATGGTTCACAAATTTAAAGGTTTTTGCTCTAGAGAAAGATGGAGAAAGAACACCTGACTTTCATAAAAGAAAATCTTAAAGTAACAGAAATAAGCAGGAGGAAGTTGATAAAAAAAAAATTCCATATCTGTCTCTCAAGCTCAGATTTCTATTTAAAATGAGAGACATGTCACAATGCTAAGTGTACTTCAGTGGTTGGAGAGGAATATATTGAGAATAAAGTTCCCATTTTCTCTGCATCCTTATATTTTGGTGTCTTTCTATATGTGTCCCTGCTGCATTAATTTTTCCCTTTTTCTTCTCTTTTTTTCTCACATTTTTTACTACTTTTTCTGCTCTTTACAAAAATAATTATCATTATAATTGCATCTAGACTACAAACTTTACTGTATACTTTTTGTTCAGAATGTTAAATTGAGTTCAGTGGAGGTCCTTAAAACAAAATTTTAGTTAACAAATAAGAATAACAATATCTACAACAAAAATCTTTGAATAGAGGGGGCCCTAAAAATTCTAAAAAACTTTTCAAAATTTAAGTCAACCAAATTTACTAAAAATAACAGAATATATCAAAAGCTCATGGCCTATTCTGCCAAAATTATGCTCTAAATATGTATATAAATACATATATGCACATTATTTCTTTAAATTATTTAAAATCAGATGCTACTTTAAGTCAAATTTTAAAGAAAAATAAAATCATGAGTACTTTGAAGTACCATTGACCATTCTTACATGATATAATTTGCTACCTACCTATCCTTGGTTATAACCCTCCCATTTCCCTAACAACTACCTGCACTCAGACACTACTTGATGTGTTCTACATGCCACCCCAGCTGCCAATGTGAGGCTTGTGGTCTTAGAGGTAAGAAAGAAGCAGGTCAATTTGGATGTCAATGTTTTTCAATTAGCTAAGCTGCTGAACTAAACTTATCTCCCTAGGATTCAGCTATTTATACCTATACAGATTGGACAAGAAGAGTTTTTTTGAACTTTTTCACTGCCTGTATCAAAATAAACATAAAACAAAAAGGACATTTTTTTAAAGCCTGATGATTGTGCCCTCAACTTCAACCTGTCAGCCTCCCAATCTCATGACTTTAATTTAAAGAATAAAAATATTGTCTAGTGTGTGTGTGTGCTTCTCTCACATGACTACCCTCTGCTTGAAAATTCTATAGCCTAGGGTATTTATCACGCAATTGATGGGGTTTGATTCCCCTTGCTCTTCTTCTGCTAAGGATTACAGTTAGCTAAACAGTTTTTCTGCTGACCAAAGTTTATTTTTAACCTAGCTAGTTTCTTAAAGAAAATTACTTCTTGGAAAATTTTATATTCTAAAGCTTATTTGAACCTACACTCCAAAACAAAGCAATAATGTTTAAATAGACAAAATTTCCCTATATTAACATTTAACTAGACTGTTTTGCAATCTATTCCTCTATCTCTGATGAATTTATCTGTAAAAAGTCTCCCATTGTGAGAAATTTTCTAGAGAACATCCAATAATCATGTAAATGATTGCCATCTAAGAGAATGGCTGGTTTTCTCCTAGCTTTGAAAATGATTGGGGAAAGTTCACTGAGTTAGGTGCTTTGCTTACAAGACATAAACTAACATCTGCATTTGAGTTCCATTCAGAAATCTTGGTTTGCATATTTCTAAGTACTAATACAAGAAGAAGGCATCAGGGGTTCAGATGAAACACTCTACAGAAAAATACCACTTATGACTGTTCACGAACGGTGAGAAAATATTATCATAATTGACACTGTATCAATAGGGGTCTAGTGGATTGGATATCTTGCACAGCATTAATAGTGAAATGTCCTCAACTTTCATCTCCTATATGGCAGCATTTTGCCATGGGGTTGTTTATTTTCAAATCAAAAGTGTTAATTTTATTTCCTTGATTATTTTTATCTTCGTATGAAGATTGTGCCATCCTCCTTAAATTGTTCATAATTGAATGAATTATAGTTTTCTGAAGCAGCCATTTGCAATATTTTCCAATAGTGGATGAGGGAGTGGTATGTTTTTAGACTTTAAAATCCAAAGAATCCCTCCTAAGATGACACAGAGACAGACTGTTCCTTTCACATGTGGCAATCTATATTTCTTTGTGTCTGCCTGTCTGAACGAAATCAGGTCCAGAAGTTTTTCCTACAACTCTGCCTGCACTGATTTCTCACCAGTAAGGTATGTCTATGGACTCTGTCCCTGCACTCCAATGTCAGTAGTTTCGCTAGTGCTTCCTGAAATTGACCATTTACTTTGATAGTGAATTTTATCTAATTTGACTATTATTTGAAATACACATTTTTGTTTAGGTAACTTTTCTCAGTCTCTTAGTTTTATCATAGCAGATTTATGACATTATTTTCCTTGTTGATTTTGTGTGGCTTCCAGCAGGAAAGAGAGGATGATTCTACTTTGGCTCTGCTATATTTATCCAGCAAGTCAGGACATTTTTTTGAAATTGAAACTTTAGGAAGACTCTAAATGATGAGTTAAATGTGATTGACTTACAGTATAGGAAAATAATTTTATATAATTATGTAAACTGTCAATATAAGCATAATTGCACAGATATGGACAATGACTATAAACATTGTACTGTGATTCTGGTGTGCATTTCCAGCACTTTTTAAATAATAAAGTGGCTGTTTTATTCAAACCCTGTTTTTCTGTTTTCATTGATCAGAATTATGGAGGTATTCTATGCTAAGATGTCATTTTCTTGTGACAGGGACTTTATTTATAGTACAGTATTTCAACTTAATTTTACTATTCTGCCAAATTATTTCCACCAGTTTTTTCTACTGGATATGGCTCCATTTTCCAAAATGGAATAAACCACAATTTAGAGTTGTTGAAAATGAAATTTGATTTCATATCTTCTACTTTTTGCTTGAGTCATTTTGTAAAACACACTCATTTCTTTGCAGTTTGATGAGAAAAATAATATGGAAGTCTTAGAGCTATTAGGGCAGTTCAAAGATATTATGTATATAAAATGCCTAGCACAGATTCTGACAGAGAATATGTTATTATGAAAATGACCATGATCCAAACATTCTGCCTTCCTCTAGTAAGAGCATTCCATGGTAGCCACTGTGTTTTATACACTCAGTGTTATATCTGTACTAACAGTAGGGCTATTTAAAAATTTACTCTGGCTGATTGAAACCATATATCCCAGATCATAGTCTGAAGTCAAGATAGAATTTGGTTTTGTTTTCCTCTAGAGTCATTCTTTTTCCCATGTAAAACTGTAGGATCTTTATTTACCTATGTTTGCTTCAGGCTTTTAGTCCCATCTCTTTGTGGATTATTCACATATTTCAAAAATTATTATGTTTGAGGTTACTGGAAAAAAATATCATCAACAAATTTATTCATGTATGATTCTCTGTGTCTTTGAATATTGAGCTAATGAAAGTAAATTCTTTTATCTAATCACTGTGTTATATAGTTCATGCTTAATAGAGATAGTACTCAATAGTTTATGGAAAACTTCTGTATACATTACCTAATTTGTTCTTCACAACTGAGGTAACAGTTTTTCTCCCATTCTTTTTTCTAAAGGAAGAAAGGGAAACCTTGAGAGAGTAATAATTGCATAGGCTTCTGTCTCCATATAAATTTACTCAACAAATATTTATGGAGCATTCACTATGTATCAGGAACAGTTCAAGATACTATGACACCTAATTTTTTTAAACAAACTAATACGTTTACCCTATGGAGTTTATAATATAATGAGGAAAGATAAAAAATAACTTATTAAGGATAAGTTATTTGTGTTTTAGGTAGAATGGTTATGTAGACAAAACCCATCATGAGATCTAGTGCCCATTTTTGAATACCAGGTATTTTTAATTGTTATTCTTTTCACTAGTAGAAATTATTGTTTCAATCATAGCCTTAAGCAGAGTGCTAATATACAAAAAGATAAAAGTGATGCTGCAAAGGCTGAAGTGAGAGCCAAGAGTTATATTGCCCAATTTTGCTCTCTGTCAACCTTCAGCATTCTGAGGTACCTCTATAGATTGCTAGAAATCCTTGAAATAACTTCTGCACTATATCAGTAGCTTAAATGGAAGAATGATTTAATAAACTTTATAAAAAGTTGAAGTAGTTTTAAATTCATTAAACTTGCACAGAAGTCTTTCATTGTTTCTTATAAAAGACCTTGGGAATAAATAAATACCATATTTTAACTATTCTCCTGAAGAAGTCTACATTTTATATAAACTGACACATCTCAATATAATATGTAAAGATTTTGGAATACTCTTTGAAATATATGTTTACAAGGATATCAAAATCAGGTAAAGCAACTGTCTACTGATTTAATTATCTCACAAAAATTCACAAAAGTGAGCCTCCAAAATCAAACACATGTTAAGAAAAAAAATACAAATATTTTAAGGACATTTTGAAGGTATTTGCCATTGTTGTGGTCAGGTTAGAGAAGCAAACTATATTCCTAAACATTAATATGATTTTTCACTTGTTATCTTGGTCAACTTCCTCTTCTTGGGGAAAATTAGATCAAATATTGCTTTTATTTTAAAATATACGTTGTATATTTCTGAGCAATCTTTGCTCAATGGACATTCATATATATATAAACTTGTCATATTCAGTTGAATTGGAATTTTCCACATAAATATAATCAAAAAAAGGAATAAGCCTAATATGCTATAACTATGAAATATTTCAGCTTTCAAAGCAAAATGACCACATTAAGTAAAAGATAAATTGAGATAATATATTTTTGCTTTTCATGACATCATTACAAAATATAAAATTCTAAGTCAATATGCAGATCCACTGTGTACTCCTTGCATCCTTTGAATACTTTAATATTCAATATTTAATATTTAAGTTCTTAATATTCAGAACTTAACTAGGTCACTGTTACTATTTCTGATTCTACTTCTCTCATAACATGATGATTTCAATATTATGCATAGATGATTCTATCAAATCATAATCAATATAGATGATTTTACCAAAATTCTGGTTTCCAACCTTTTTTACTTCCTCTGTCCCTGTGATCTTATCTTTTTGCTCTCTTATTCCCATGGCATTACACTTGACTTTATCATTACAGTGTTAAGTGCCAATACTGCATATTTAAAATTTTAATTTCCTAACCATCACTTTCTAGTCTTTTATCTCACTGCCTCTCATACCTTAAGCATTAAGAAACTTCAAATCCCTCAATATCTTTAGTATCCATAATACATTGTTTTAGCACTCTTTCACTATTACTTTGTTCATGTCCTCATATCCAACTTTATATAGATTAAGTTCTATGTTCAATCATTAAATTTATTTGCCTGAACATATATTCAGTTATCTTACACTTCTCTCACTTTATCTTATCCACTGGGCTAAACAATAACCCCGGTTACATCCACTTTTCTTGCTTCCATACTGGTATAGTTAAATATGGTTGGAAAATGTATACTCACACTGCCACACGTGTGTGTGCACACACACTATATTCAACTCACTTCAATTTCTTGAAACTGAAATCATATAGGCCCAATATTCTTGCAATATTTTCCCAGTAAGTTAATCTCCTACTCTCCTAAATGACTATATTTTTACTTTCTCTCTCATTAAATACTCAACACTTTTCCCTGTCCTAACTCTAATCTGATTTAATCATGATTCAGATTTCATGTGGAAGGTAAAAGCAATCAATATACAAATGTGGAAACTCTTACCCCAACGAGAATCCACTCTCATACCTGCATCTGTATGCATGCACTGTCACTTTCCTCAGGCACAATGGGTGATCTACCCAAGTTGCTATCAATGACCAAATTCTCATCTTGTGTACTACTTCCCATCTCTTCTCATCTATTTAAGTTCATAGCTATAGTAATGTTTTTCTCTCTAATGAAAAATTACTATGTCCATTTTTCCCTCTTTACTGTGTCTTTTCCAACATCAGTAGTTGGAGGGAGACTTGAGGTTAATAGATATAGTTGTATTTGAAATATGACAAAAATACAGAAGAGTACACAAATCATAAGTGTATAGATTGATGCTTTTTCACAAAGTGAACACAGTGATGTAACCAGTACTGAGTTCAGGAGAAAGAACAAGATCAGCACCTCAAAAGTCCCACTTGTGCCCCCCAACCAGTGTCAGCCACCATTTTGACTTCTCACACTTTTTTTCCATTCTATACAAATGGAAATTACAATATATGCTTTTTTAGTTTGGCTTCTTTTGCTTAATATGATGTGTATGATATTCATTTACATTACTGTGGATAGTTGTAGTTCATTGATTCTCAATACTCTATGGTTTTCTATTGTATAAATACACCAGAATTTACTTACCCTTTTTACTTAGGATGGACATTTGAGTTACTTCTAGTCTGATAGTATTACTACTATAAGTAGTGTTGTTATGAACACTCTTGCTTCTTCCTTTTTCTGAAAAGATACATGGATTTCAACTAGTGTATAACTAGGAATGGAGTGGCATATTATATTTAGATTTGTAATATGTATCTAATACATGTATATATTGATAGATTAACTATCAGTGTGCTTGTCTGCAAAAGAAAGGGTCTTAATTGTAAGAAAAGGTACAGAATATAGTGTACAAGATTTATGGATTTAAATAATGTCAATATGTTTAGTTTCTCAAATATATTTATCTGCAGTCCAGAATTTCTTTGGAACTCTAGATTCAGCTCTCCATTGGCCAACTCAACCTTTCCACTTTGCTGACTGATGTATATCTCAAATTAACCTACCACATCATACTTTAGTCCTTTGCCCAAACTTGTTCCCTCTCCAGTCTATTCCGTCTTGTACAATAGCAATTCCAGTATTTCAAGTAGTGTTATTTAGCGATATGATATTCAAATCATCTTCAACTCTTCTCTTTCTTTCAGACTCTCCTTTAATATTTGGCAAATTCCATCAGTTTTACTATAAATACTCAGAATTTGACTACTTCTCAACAGCTCCACTGCTAATAAGGTCAGTCAGTTTAAGTCTGTCAACCATTCAGAACTGAGTCATCATCTCTCCATTCAGTCTTGCAATAGCCTGTGATCATTCTCCTTGATTTTGCCCTTACCCCTTTCAGTTTACTTTTAAAGTAAGAGTCAGAATAACCTCATGAACCCATAAAACATAACAAGTTCATTTTGCTAAGAACCCTTTAATGTCTTTCAATCTCATTCTAAGTAAATCCAAAATTGTTATACAGTAATGACTCATAGGGTCCAATGTTATTTTCTTTCCACCACTTTCTGTCACATTTTTCTCTGTGTTTCTGACCATTCTTTTTACCATCCTGGTCCTCCATTCTTTTTACTGGCTTCCTTGCTGTTCTCCTAACACAGTCTTGCTTCAATGTAGGCTGTTTGCATTTATTGTTCTAAATGCATGAAATAGTCTTTTCCCCAAATACTTGATGACTTCCTCCCTAACTTCCTTCAGATTTTTATTAGAATGTTTTCTTTCAAAAGGCTTTTCCTGACTACCCTGTTAAAAATTGCATTCATAATCCATGACCTCCCCTTTATGTTTCCTTTTACTTATCTTTTGTTAGTAAACAAATTTTCCTAGTAGAAACTGTGCTCCACACATGCCAGTAACTTTTTCTGCTTAGTTCACTTCATATTAAACAAGGAAAGTTTAATATATTACTCTTGTACAAAACTGGAGTTTAGGAAAATGACTGCTATACAGTATTTATGTAACATACATTATTGAATGAAGCAAAAATGTCAATATTTTTATTATTTGAGACTCCTCATTGAACATATTCTTATTTTTAGGCCAAAGTCCTAGCCTCTTTACTCTCTCAAGCCAAAAACTCAGCAAGACTCTTTTAACTTCACACAATAACTGAATGAAATAAATATAAGGCTGTGATTTTTCTTATTTTTTTGACAAAATTATAAGTTACACCATATAAACGTCCTACCAAGGTAAGTCCCATAAGCAATACTGGCCATGTGATACTAATGACATTGTGAGTAAACTGATCAAAGCCAATCACCTACTTTGGTTTATTATTATATGCTGTTCTAAGAACTAACTAATTAAATGTATAAATAAGTAAGTAAAGTTCCTTACAAAGGTTGTTTCATAGCTCTACTATATTCCAAACATTTGTAAAATAACTGGATAAATGAATCTGTATCTGCCCATTTCAAAAACCTAGAAAGTAACTCATATGTTTAAATGTGTATAATTATTAATGAGCTTGCAAGTGCCCTGGAGATTCGGGTCAGTCATCGACTCCAACAGAATAGACTTTAGAATTTGATTGTGAGAAAAACTAGTTTTGGAAGTCTGAAAACAACGTTTGTCAGATTTGTGAAAGAGGGTAATTAATTTAATGTTTATGTATGTCAATTTCCTCTTCTGTAAAATGATGATAAGAAATATTTATTTCATTTCATAGGTATTAACTGAGCAGCTACTGCATAGTAAGCACTGTGCTTAGTGAGTGTGTGGTACTATAGTTGCAAAATGAATATTACAAAACATGAGACAAATAATTACATAAACTAAATTACACATGATAAAGGGTTTCAAATTCTAAAACAAAATGAATATGGTAGTTACTTTTATTTTTCTATTTTTATTTGGAGCTTGAATAATTTTCCACCATTGAAGAGAACATTTCCAAAATAATATTGCAAAATTGAAGTTAAGGTATGATGGTAACATTATTAATTTCATTATACAAAAATGAGCTTTAATGTTTATAGTAAGAACATAACATAAAAAAGGGAAAATACAAGGTTAAAAATGTATAACCATACATTAATGCTAGATTATTACTTTTTTATTTATCCATTTAATTAATGCTTATTAATAGCCATGAAAAGACAGTATGCTAGTAACTATGAAATACTGAGAGAAGAGTAAAATTAAATTATATAATGGTGGCTGTCATTTACTAATGGAATTTATATATCAGGCACAGTGATAAGTTCTTTAAACCAGTTATCTCATATAATCCTCTCAACAGCCCAGTAAGGTTGGCTGTCAGTGTATCTATCACAGTGGGCATGAATTTTGGAAGAGAAATTTCTAGATTTCTAGCTCTGTCTTTCGTGCAAGTTAATAGGTATCTAAATGTGGACATGCTAATAAACATATACAAGCCTCATCAGTAAATGTGGGAAAATGACAAATCCCATCTTGTACACATGAAACAATAGATGTAAGGAGATTTGCATACTTATTTTTTTTGATACAGTGCTAAATAAATGCTATTACAGAAAGGTCTCAATAAATGATACCTATTACAATAAGGTAAGCTTATTAGCCCCATTTTAGAGATGAAGAAATTGTGTCCCAGAGAAAGTACAGAGTATGGTCAAGTTCCCCCCAGCTGGTAAGTAACAGAACTTGGATTTCAACCAAAGAACACCTGACCCTGTTGTCTGTGCTTCTAACAAGCTCTCCATGTTGCCTTCCTTCTTGACTTTAAGAAGTTTTTAATGTACTTGGTGAGAAAGAAATATATTTGTAATCAGATATTGAAATGAGATTCTTTCTCTCTTGAGTTTTAAGCAAAGGCCAAGAACACTACAACAAATAAGGGAAGGTGCCAGATTACTTGACAGGAACATGCTAAGAGATTATGAAATTTACTCTACCAACATTAGCTCTTCACCTACCTTGATGTTCAAAAATAAAGTTGAAAGGACCAGAAAATAGTGTTCTTTGGGAGAGTGTTGTCAGTAGGCTATATGTTCTCTTATGAAGGAAAGGGTGGTACTTTTTCTCCAACATAAGGTTGAGGGGCTTTAACAGAAAAGCTTAGAGAACTTGACATGAGCCTGGTTTCTGTTTTCTTACTTTCGTTGATCTATTTTTTTTTCTTTAGCTATTATCCATTATTAAAATTGGATATGGTTAATTGTTAAACTTATTTATATTACATCCTTATGGACTACTATTTTTCTTGCTTTACAAGCTAATAAAGGCCTCTGTCAATCACCATACTGATACAAAAAGTAAAAGGCCATGGCATTCAGTGCAGCTTTCTGGACTTATACTGTCTCCAGGTAAGATAAACAGTGGGTTTTATTGTGTACTTTATTGTATATTGTTTTATTTTTACCCAAGAATCATTCATATATTAGTTTTCTAGGGCTACCACAGCAAAATACTACAGACAAGGTGGCTTAAACAACTGAAATTTATTTTCTCACAGTTTTGGAGACTGGAAATCCAAGATCAAGGTGCTAGCAGATTTGAGTGTTCTGAGGCTTTCGTCTTGGCTTGCAAATGGTCACCTTCTTGCTGTGTCTTCACGTGACCTTTTCTCTGTTCGCATGCATCTCTAGTGTCTCTCTTCTTATAAGGAGAGAAGTCATATCGGATTAGGGCCCTACTCTTATAATCTTGTTTAACTTTAGTTACCCTTTAAAGGCCCTATTTCCAAATATAGTCTTATTAAGTGTTAGGGCTTCAACATATGAAATTGAGGGAAACACAATTCAGTCCATGACAAGGCATACCCTTTAAAAATACCTAATATTATAGTGGGCTTACAATGACTGGAAATTATCTCTGTCAAGCCCTATTCCTCAGGATCATTTATTTTTAACCATTTTTTAAAATTTTTATTGGAGTATAGTTGATTTACAATGTTGTGTTAGTTTCAGGTATACAGCAAGGTGAATCAGTTATACATATACATATATCCACTCTTTTTTTTTCTTTTTTTTAATATTCTTTTCCCATATAGGCCATTACAGAGTATTGTGTAGAGTTCCCTGACCCAGCAATCCTGGGCATATACACAGAGAAAACCATAGTCAAAAATATACATGCTCCCCAACACTCATTGCAGCACTATTTACAATAGCCAGGATGTGGAACAACCTAAATGCCCATCAACAGAGGAATGGATAAAAAAGATGTGATACATATATTTTTAACAGTTTTTGCTTCTAGTTCAACTCATGCTCCCTTCTTAATCTCTAAATAATATGCTTTTCTTGTTTTTTCTTGATATATCAATTTTCAGTCGTATTCTCTTTACTTATTTACTATGATCAGTGATGCTTTCTACCTTAACCACATACCTTTCCCATTTACACTTCCTCCTAGTCTCACTGTTCTCAATTCAACCATTGGTGATCTCATCTTTTTCAAACATACTAAATATTTGTTTTTAAAGTTGAGATATAATTCACATATCTTATAAAGTGTATAATCCAGTAATTTTAATATATTTACAAAGTTGTTTCAGGTCCCAAATCTTTGTTAAGTTTCAGTCCCATCTTATAAAGTACCTATTTCTTACTTAGGCATTCAACACACTTGTCACTCCAGAGATACTCTGAATTAAGAAACAGAAGTTGAACCTCTATATCAAAACTTGACCAGTCATTGTATGTGGGCTACTTCAGGGAGGGCCCACAACTTTGGGTGGCATTCCTCTTTGGTTGGTCCTTCATTGTTCATAGGTCAGTATAGAGCCTCCAAAGGAATACCCAGTCATCCTTGTCTGTGTGGTTAGACCACATTCTGCTGAGCTCTGGTTAATGAACCAATGATCTTTACTTTTAGGTAAGAAAAAAATCCCAGGAGGCATTGCCCATCTTTCTATGCTGACTCTTTTGCCTCTGAACAAAACACAATTTATGAACGCTAAGTCTCTCCCCTATCTTTTCTCAGCCCCAACTCTGATACCCTACCCTGGACTCTGTTTCAAAAATAATTTTACCCTATCAGGACAGGCCCAATAGCAGGTCCACTAACTATTAACTTATTATCCATGACACTTGTTATCTGAGTTGACTTAGATCATCCCCTATTCTGATCACGTTGCTGAAACCTCCTAACTAGACTTGGATATTTAACATCGGAAGTGCCATTTTCACAGTAGAATCCTGTACCAGAGGCCCACACAGAGGAGCAGATAAAATCCTGAGTAGTTACCTCAATTAATTTAACAATCCCTGCCAAGGTAAAAGCCTGGAGAGGAGGAAAAAAAACATTTCTGATTACTTCTCTCCCCTCTTGCCTCCTCCTCTTTCTCTCCCTACATTGTACCCTCCTGCTACCATAGCAATGGCTTACTTATAAATGGACATAGGCATTATCTTCTGTATTTTTCAAAAAAAATAATGTAATAATTACTCCAGATTGGCCAATGATATGTTTAGAGCGTATTCTTTTTTTAAAGAATTTTATGCTTTCTCTTTTGATAGAACAATCTCAGTTTCAAGGTTATTTTCTAGCTGGAAATGTCATATTTTTATGTGTCAGAAACTGAATGTTACTTTGGTATCGATCTTTGATGATTCCTACATGATAAGTCCTATTTTAAGAGCTCACATCACCATCACCACTACCACAACCATCTCCTTAGGCAGATGCGTGCCTTGATTGGAGAAGAGAAAAAACATCTTTCAGACAAAAAAAAAAAAAAAAAGGAAAAAAGACAAATAATTTTAAAAAGGTAATGTTATATAGATATGAAACTAAAACTGTATCATACATAAATAAATATATTAAATGCTCAAAGAAGTAAAGTTAAACACATTTTCATAGAACATTAAAAATAATGATGTAAAATGTATATATTCTACTGGGAGGTATACTAAATAACATTTTTCTATATACATTTGACCAGATGTGGACTACTGTTTATGTTAATATAGCTTATATAATACTCAATTGAATAATCTTTAAGATTTCTTTCTAGAACCCAATGCCAATTATTCTAGTAATCACGTAACATAAATTCTGTTTTTGTTGTCTGAAAAACAACTTCAGTATTCCTGGTTATATTTATTGATTATATTGAACTGTTTGACAGAAATGTTTGAAACTGAACTGTTAATAAAATGGAAAAAGCTTTATTTCTAAGATGTTAGAATGCTAGATTTCTGTTATATGTTAGATAACTAATGTACCTCAACAATTTATTTTTGGCCATATTTTTTGGCCAAGCTATAAATTTGAAAATAATATCTTCAAAATATTTTAATTTTCTTTTTTAAAATTTCTGTAAGCCTGTAAGTCCTGTTTGGGTCACTATATTTTTAAAAAGATAAAAGATGCAAATTGTTTTTGGGTAAGCTAAAATAACAAGAAATGTCGTAATTGAGAGCTGATTTTCTTTCACAAAGCAATGAGTGATTTGTAACAGGTGAAATATATGTGAATATAATATTTCAGCATTCTAAAGCAAATTAAGCTCCAAGTGTTTTACATAGACACAGAACGGAAATAATCTTAAACATTATTAAAATCTTGTATAATTATTGACTAAGTCTGGCAGTGATGTTTAATATTCCTTATTGGATCCTGTGTACTTTGAAGGGCCTCAGTGTGCTGGATAAATAAATAAATATATATATATATATATATATATATATATATATATATATATATATATAAAATTTTAGACAGGTAATTTAGGAGAATCATGGATTGAATGCCAAGCCCATTGATGAGCTAGAATAGAATACCATTATTCTTTTGGTAGGTTTTATAAAATAAAATCTATATTTAATAAACACAGTTATTATGTGATTAGCATGTACTTGAAAAGTAAATGGAAATTGATTACTTATAGACAAGGTATTAAGAAGTGCCATAACCTGTTTCTAATTGGGAAAATGTTTTCAGCTAATCTCTTGAGTTCACTTAAAATTCTTCACTCTTGAAGAACCACGAATTTTCCTGAAATCAGGTTGGTTGGTTGGCTACAGTGAAAAGAATTTATGAAATATTTGTGGTATTTGTCTAGTAATTTGATAAAGTGTAGAAGAGCTCTTGCAATAATCTTTGAAATGCATTTATTTAGTAGCAAAAATAAATTTAAGATAGAGTATAGTAAGTGGTTTAAAATTTTGGTCAAACAACTTTTCATAAAATTTTCATAAGCCTCATTTTGCATCCTCAGGACATTAAAAATATTGTGTCTTTATCAAAAACAAAATATCTATGATTATGACTTTATAGCAGTAAACCATTTTCCAATTTTTTAAAAAATAAAATGATTTACATTAGTTTTACAAGTTTGTATTATCAGCTTAACATCCCTACTAAGTAGTCCTCAGAAAAAGGAAGTTACCTCCAAAGCACGTTCCTTTCAACCATAGATCAAACCAAACTTTTTACAAAAATATCAGCAGAAGAAGTACAAACTCAAAAACTCATTGGACCCTCTAAAGGGTCCAGTTAAGAAATAATGAATCCATGTGAAAATAGCAGTCTTTCTACACATCATATTTTATAAAATTATTGTGTCGATTATTTTTAAACATTTCCAGTTTTTATAATGTAACTGATCTAATTTCACTATGAAACAAATGTTTGCTATTCCAAATTAAAAGGGATCATAGATAATAGAAATGTGATTTTTATATTGGCATAAAGATTATAAAAACATCTTGTCACCATTAACATTTGAAAGTGTGAATTTATAATTTGTATTTTCTGATGTCAAAATTGGTGTTAACACAGATCTATAGTAATGACATTTTTAAAAATATAGAAAAATTAGACTAACTACTGTATAGCACAGATGAGCCAAATCAAATTCACAATATTGTAAAGAGTTTCAACTAATTAATTTTGTGTGTGTATGTGATTTTTGTGACTGGCAGCATGGCAATTTTCAGTAAACATACAATGTGCTACTTTGGTTAATAGGCTGCAAGTTGAGGAAATACTGAGACACAGGTCTGAGCTGAGACACAAGTGTAGAATCGTCATTGACTCCTACAGGTCAGATATTTAGATCAAAAAAATTCCAAGTTATCTTTTCTAATATTGTTAATAATAAAATATTTAACTGAACTTACTAACAAGTAGGTAAATAATTGTAATATAACATGGGTTTTAGAGGTATAATATATTATAAAATATTGCTATTGTATGTATTCCTGCCTTGGTGAAATCTATAACTTCACAAGAACATTTTTAAATAAGTTCAGATTTCTGTATAATTTGAGATAAGAAGACAAAGTGAGTTAGAGGAAAAATTTTAAGTGCTTTTTTTTTGTAGGTTAAAAAAAAGAGGATAGGTCTAGCATTTTTTCAGTAAAATAAGTTTCAAAATGGAAAATTTTAAATTAAAAAAAATCTACCCCAAGACATAAAAATGTAAATATATTTTAGTCTCTTCTCCTATAGATTTAATGTATTATCATTATGTAATAAATTGTATTAGAGAGAATACTTCCTAAGGAAAGTAATTTTATAACATACCTTCATCAGATTATTTCTTAGTAATGAAGCAGCCTTTTATTTTTCAGTTGTGAATTTTATTCTGAAATTGAAAAATCACTGAGGAATACTTCATATTTTTCTCTCCTATAAAACAAAAGAAATAGAGTTTAAAAACTACTGGAATATTATATGTGAAAAGATTCAGATACTTAAGTGGGATTGATCTTAAATAACACGTTCTTATAAACTTATGTGCATTTTGTAAATCTCACAACTACAATAAGAACAGAATTACAGTATAAATATAAATATTTTCTAAATTTGCCTAAAGGAGACCTATCCCCCAAATAAAAATTTACACACGGGAAAAGAGAAATTATACCAAAATTATATCACCCTTTTCCAGAAAGTACTTTGTTTATATAAATATGATACTTGGTAATAAGAAAAAAATAGAATAATATAGAAAGTACCAAGAATAAACTGAAAATTTTCACAAATAGCATCATTTATTAATAATTATTATTTACTTTATAATAAATGTCTGTGCAAACATATCCCCCAGATATTATCATAGTAAATATATTTTTATATTACTGTGAAATATAAATATGAGTACATATATAGTTTTTACAAGTAGTTATAAGGCAAGTAATTGTGTAATCATTATCTAGGAAAAGAAAAGGAACATTGACAGTCACATTGAGGTATACTTATGTGTCACTCACTGATCACCAAACCATCCTACTCCCTGAAAGTTTAACTTCACTGACTTTTTTCATAATTACTTTATTTTCCTTTCGATTTGAACCCCTGTTTATTCACACCTAAATATCACAGTTAGTGTTTGTTTTTCACTTATATCTGTGTGTGCATGTGTGTGTGTTTCTTTGGTTAAACATTATGTTTGTGAGATTTATCCATGCTACCGTACTGAAATACAGTACTCCACTGTGTGGCCCTACTATAAATTACAAATTCCTTCTTTAGTTGTTGGATTGATTACTGAGGAAATAATGTATCAAACATTTAGTGAGCAAGATTTCCTGTTTCCACAATTGTCCCCTATACATTTTAGTTCTTGCTAATTTGATGGACTTAAACAGTGTATCACTGTGGTTTAAATTTATATTTCCTTGATTAATAACAACATGAATGGCATTTTATTTTAATTTATTAGCCACTAGGATATTTCCTTTTGTGCTGCACCTGTACAAGCCTTGGAAACATTGATCTGTTGGGCTGTCTTGTTTTGTAGGTGTGACCTTTACACTCTGGATGCTGGGTCTAAAGCATCTACATGTGAGACAAGTATATTCTCTCACCCTCTAGTTTCTTCATTATCTCTCTAGCTTCTCTTCTTGGGTTAAAAGTTCTTAATTTTAATTTAGTAAAAACTTTCTTTCAGTGATTTTGTTTTTCTTGTCTCATTTAAGATGTACTTCCTTATGTAACATTTATGAATTGATTTTTCTCTCACATTTAGGTTTTTAACCCACCTGGAACTGATTTTTGCTTCGGATGGGATGTTAAAGATCAATGTCTTTTTTTTTTTTTTTTTCCTTTTAATGACAAAGCCAGTGCCAATTGTAAAAGTCTTTTTCTATTTCCAGCTCACCTAGCCATCTTTGTCACAGATTGAGTTTCTGTATATTCACACATTTGTTTTAAGATTCTATATATTGGATGCTATTTTAAGTGGCATTTTATTTTCTAATTGGTTTTGTAGATGTTTAGTAATATAACTGATTTTTCTACATTGACCTTCTACCTAGCAACCTTGCAGAAGTCACATTAATTCTAATGATTTACCTATAGAAATGTTGGAATTTCTATATGTATAGTAATATAATCTGTAAATAATAAAATTATGGTTTTGTTTTTCTTTCTAGCCATATACTTTGCATTTTTTTCTTAGCTTATTTCATTGACAGACATTCCATTCCAAGTTGAATAGACATGGTGAAAGTGACCACTCTTATCTTGTACCCAGACTCAGAAGGACGGTTCAGTATTTGAACCACTCTAGGTAATTGTAGTCACTTACAAATAATCAAATTAAAGAAATTTTATGTCATTATTAGTATTGTTATAAATGGATCACAAATTTAATAAAGACTTTATTGAATCTGTTGAGATGATAATGTATTTTTCTTCTCTAGTTGCATATAAATATACACACATTTATTATAAATTTATAATAGCATATATAAATATCTTTTTATATATATTCATATATACACATAGAAATACACACACACACACACACACATTCCTGTTATAAAATATTTCTCAAATCCTCTTTTATTTCTTTAATGAGAAATGGGTATTAAATATTTTACAAAGCCTTTTCAGCATCTGTGGAAGTAATGACGTGCATATGTGAGGTGTTTTTTTTTTTTCTCTAATGCTGCATGTTAATAATTTCTGAATATAAAGCTATACCTGGGGGCTTCCCTTGTGGTGCAGTGGTTGAGAGTCCACCTGCCGATGCAGGGGATGCAGGTTTGTGCCCCGGTCCTGGAGGATCCCACATGCCGTGGAGCGGCTGGGCCCGTGAGCCATGGCCACTGGGCCTGCGCGTCTGGAGCCTGTGCTCCACAACGGGAGAGGCCACAGCAGTGAGAGGCCCGTGTACCACAAAAAAAAAAAAAAATAAATAAAGCTATACCTGCATTCCTGGTATAAGTAAATGAATATTTACGATGATTTCATTTAGTATTTATTTTATTTCTATTGATATGAGTATTTAAGACTATGCATTGTCTCATACTTTATGTGTTTTTTAATCATTTAATTATTTTTAATCATTATTATTATCATTATTATTATATTTTTAGTGGTTCTTTTATTTTGGTTTGCATTTCATCTTTCACTAAGAAATTATTTAACAGAAAGGTATTTTTTTAAACCTCTGTGTGGAATGAACGGTTTTTAGATTTGTTATAAATTAATTCAATTTTTATCACATTAGAATCAGAGAATGTTATTTGGATTATTATTATTTTAAGAAACCTGAGATTTTCTTTGTGATCTAATATATGACAAGATTTTGCAAAACCTCTATGTGCATTTAAGGAAAAGATACATTCTGTAGTAATAAGTATAATGTTTTGTGTATATTAATAAGATCTACCTTATTGATTTTTTTGTTTAGACATACTATATCTTCACATATTTTTGCCTACTTCACCTATCCTGGACTAATAACACAATGTATGTATCTCTTATTGTTACTTTTCTCTTACCTGCTTTTATTTTTGGTTTTCAGTCAATTCTTTTTTGTTTGGATACTTAATATTTTTGGTTAAGTGTCATACATTTTGTGTAGAAAAAATGTAAGAATAATATGAAGGCTAGAGGCTATTCTTCTCTATAGAATATTTACTGCTCTTCTCACAGGCAGATCTATTAACAGCCCTACACAGGGATTCAATTGATTCTAAGCTGAATTTCAGTGTTGCAAGCACTTGACTATTTATAATTCTCCTTCATTGGGAGAAAGTAATCCACCAGGTCCTAAGAGGAAGCCTGGGATGTTCACAGAATTCTTTCCACCTTGCAGGCCCTGAACTCCCATTGTGTCTCCTCAGTGCTGGCAGTCTTCTAAGACTTCTGCCAGTGGTCTACTTGTCACCCTTTCCTTCTGCTCAGATTCTTAGCTTCTTGGACTTCACCTTTGAATTGGCAAATACATCAGGAGGAAAGATGGTTTCAATTGTCAGATTCAACATTTTGGTCTTCTGTTTTACTCAGAATGTTGGCCTCACAAGTCCTTTTGTCCTTAGTGGCTTTCTGATAATTTCAAATAGACATATTAAACATTTGTCTAGTTTGTTGTTTGTTAACAGAGAGTTGGTCTGAAATAAGCTGGTCCATCATTGTCACATGTAGCACCTGTTCCATTTTAAAAGAAAGCATTCAGTTTTGAATAAGAATTCTCTTTTCTTATTTATCTTTTCACTTAATTTTAGCAATGAAATGTTCATTTACAATGTGTTCTGTATAAATGCCTATATTTGGGGAGAGATTGCTGCCTTGACAATTCAACATCTTTCCAAGGAATTCTTAACTATCAACAAGAGAGAGTTAGGGTAGAATTTTCATTATCAGTTTCTTATACTTTCACATTTTTATCAACAAAATGCAAAATACTAAATGCATGTTATATTGACAAGTTTGTTTTCCCCACGTTTCTGATCTTAAGGATGTAGTACTCTACTTACCCTCAA
Organism: Hyperoodon ampullatus; assembly: GCF_949752795.1. Classification (NCBI taxonomy): domain Eukaryota; kingdom Metazoa; phylum Chordata; class Mammalia; order Artiodactyla; family Ziphiidae; genus Hyperoodon; species Hyperoodon ampullatus. Next base: position 70,889,485 of record NC_136915.1, read on the forward strand.
TAGATATTGCCCTGGTCTGTGTAGCTTCAAGTTATTAATACTATAAACTGGGAAAGCAAAACCTTTTTTCTTTTAAGCCATATCTTCTGTAAAATATTTATTACAGCTAAGTCCAGAACTAAAACAGAAGACACAGAGATTCAAGATGGTAGAGGAGTAGGTGGACATGGAGTTCATCTCTCTCCACTGATGCATCAGGAATACACCTATAGATGCAATAATTCTCACAGAACACTGGCTGAAAACTAGCAGAAGACCTTAGACACTGGAATAGACTATTAAGATCCCTGCATAACTGGGTAGGAGAGAAAAAAAGAAGGGAGAAGGAGGAGGAGAGGAAGCAGGATGGGACCTGCACCCCGGGGCAGGGGAGCTGAAGCAGAGAAGGCATTTCCAAATTTGGGAAAACCCCCTCTCTGATAGGGAAACCCTCTCTCTGATGGAGAAATCGATTGGGATGGAAAGGAAGCATTTGAGGCTGTCAGAAGAGGGTGAAGCAGCTGATCTATGGCAGATGGGACAGGGTGAGAAATGCACAGATGGTCTGTACCACGGTCCTATGTGCGCTGGATTGGGAGGTCTGTTCACAGGTGTGCAAGGAGGCTGGGAGCTAGTGCGTGAGGATTGGAGAAAGTGAGAACTACTGTTGGCTGTGGAGAGATGGACTGAGGGGATGAAAGGGAAGAAATCCACAGCAGGGACTGGCTATGGAGAAAGACTGGACTGCCATGGAAGTGGATGCTATTGCTGAGTCACACACAGTGGGTGGAGCTACTATGGTAACCTTTTTCTCCACACATGCTGGCATCTGCCGACAGCAATAAAAAAAAAAAGCCCACTCAGGGCTGGCTATTGAGCGCTGGCTGCTGAGCAATAAAAAATCCCCCCTCAAGGGTGGCTCTCACGTACCTGCTGACAGGTGCCAGAAAAAGCTGGGTCAGGGCTGGTCTTCATGAGCCTTATGCTGGGCACCAGAAAAGGCCCTCACTAGTGCCATATCTCTTGTTCTCATGGCCACTGGTTTCTCTACACATTTGGTGCTGCCAGGCCTCCTGCGATCCAAGCAGTCATAACACCTCTGTGCCTGGTCCTCACAGGGGCAGAGGCAAAAGCTCCAAGGCAACCTCAGGACCAGACTCTTGGGGGTAGACCACACAGAGAGGTGGGGACAAAACCAAAGCTAAACCACAGGGACAGGGTGACTAAGGAAGAAGGTCAAAAACGTTTCCATCAGTTGTACAAGTTGCAGATTAAATCCCTGCAATCAGCTAGGTAAACTGTGTGTCTATGGAATATCTGAGTAGACAATGAATGTTCCCACAAATGAAAACAGTCTAGCTCTGGCAGCTGTGGACTTTGAGGGCAGCATATGCAGGAATTGGGCCCAGTCAGAGTCTGAGTGGTCCCACAGGGCCCACAGCAGGTCCAGAGACCAGACCAGAGACAGAGGAGGGTCTCTTGGGGAGACAGAGGTGAGCTGTGGTTCATGGCATGTAAGGACACTTACAGTGGAGACCCCAGGGAAACATAACTATTGCTATTAATTTTATTATGTTTTGAGTCATTCTGTTGTTGGTTCTAACTTTCTTTTTCTTGGTTTCTTTTCGTTCTTTTTTGGTTGTTTCTTTGCTGATGTTATTTTAGTTTTTTTTTTTTCTTTCTTTTTAGTCTCTTGGGATCTCTATGTTTTGTAACATTTTTTTATTTTTAGTTTTCTAATAAATTTCTATTTTTACTTAGCTTTTCTGTGGTTCTGTGTTCTCTCTTTTTTTTTTTTTTTTTTTTTTTTTTTTTTTTTTTTGCTGTATGCGGGCCTCTCACTGTTGTGGCTGCTCCCATTGTGGAGCACAGGCTCCGGACGCGCAGGCTCAGCAGCCATGGCTCATGGGCCCAGCTGGTCCGCAGCATGTAGGATCTTCCCGGACCGGGGCATGAACGCGTGTCCCCTGCATCGGCAGGTGGACTCTCAACCACTGCACCACCAGGGAAGCCCTCTGTGTTCTTTTCCCTTATTTTTATTTCTTCTTTCTCTTTAATATATTTTTCTTTCTTTTTTTAAAAATATATTTCCATTTCTACTTGCTTTTCTGTTGTCCTGTGTTTTTTTCCCTTTTTATTTTATTATTGTTATTTTTAATCATTTTTATTGGCTTGCTCTATTTCCTTGTTTATTCTTCAGTTGGCACACTGCTTTGGTTTTGTTTTTAGGTTACGTGTTTCTGTTAGTTTTAATCCTAAGTTTCTGATTTTGTTTTCGAGTTCTTCTGCTTGTCCGTTTTTTCTCTTGATTTTTGTTTTATTCAGCTCTGTTTTTGTGTTTTTTTTTACGTGTGGGTGTTTCCTTGTTTCTGTTTTTGTTTGATTGATTTTGTTTCTACAGTTTTTCAGGTTTTTTTAATATTTTCTATTTTTTAAAATTTGTTTCTATGTTGCCTTGCTGTTGTTCTGTCTTCTTTCCCCTTTCTCTTTTTCTTTATCATTTTCATTGGTTGGTTTTGTCTCTTTGCTTCATTCTTCAGTTGGCCCTCTGCTTTGGTTTTGTCTTTTGGTTTTGTGTTTTTGTTAGCTTTCTTTTAAGTTGTTTGATTTCGTTCTTGGGTTCTTTTGTTTGTCTGCTTGTTCTCTTGCTTTTTGATTTATTTGGTTCTGTTTTGTTTCTTTTGTGTGTGTGTGTTTCCTTGTTTTTGTTTCTGTTTGTTTCATTTTGTTTACCATTTGTCTAGGGTTTTGTTAGTCCTTTTTTTTTTCTTTTTTAATCACCTTTATTGCCAAGATGAGCAACTTGCGGGGTCTTGCTCCCTCGACCAGCAGTTGGGCCTGAGGCTCTGGGGTGAGAGAGAAAAGTCCATGATGCTGGACCACTATAAAATTCCCAGATCCAGGGAAGATTAATCACTGAGAGCTCTCATGGAGGCCTCTATCTGAATCCAAGACCCGGTTCCCCCCAATTGCCAGCAGCTCCCAATGCTGGACGTCTCACACCAAACAACAAACAAGACAGGAACACAAACCCACTGATCAGCACACAAGCTCTCTAAAGTCATACTAAGCTCACAGACCCCAAGACACACCACCTGACATGGTCCTTCTCATCAAAGGGAAAAGACTCAGCTCCACCCAGCAGAACATAGTCCCTCCCATCAGGAAGCCTACATAAGACACTGGGCCAACCACACCACAGAAGGCAGAGAACAGAAGCAAGAGGAAATATGGTCTGCAGCCTAGGGAAAGAATACCTTAAATACTGTAAATTAGACAAAATGAAAAGACAGGGAAAAATCTTACAGGCAAAGGAGCAAGATAAAAACACACAAAACCAAATAAACAAAGAGGAAATAGGCAAAATACCTGAAAAACAGTTCAGAGTAATGATAGTAAAGATGATCTAAAATCTTGTAAATAGAATAGAGAAAATATAAGGACCATTTAACACTGATCTAGAAGAAATAAAGGCAAACAGTAATGAACAACACAATAACTGAAATTAAAAACACTCTGGAAGGAATCAATAGCAGAATAACTGAGGCAGAAGAATGGAAAAATGAACAGGAAGATAGAATGGTGGAAATAACTGCCACAGAGTAGAATAAAGAAAAAAGAATGAAAAGAATAGAGGACAGTCGCAGAGACCACTTGGACAACATTAAGCACACAAACATTCGAATTATAGCTGTCCTGGAAGAAGAATTAAAAAAGAAAAGGTCTGAAAAAAATATCTGAAGAGATTATAGTTGAAAACTTCCACAAGATGGGAAAGGAAATAGTCAATCAAGTCCAGGAAGTGCAGAGAGTCCCACAGAGGATAAACCCAAGGAAAAATACACTGAGACACATTAATCAAACTAACAAAAATTAAACACAAAGAAAAAATATTAAAAGCAACAAGGGAAAAGCAACAAATAATATAAAAGGGAATCCCCATAAGACTAACAGCCAATATTTCAGCAAAAATTCTACAGGTCAGAAGGGAGTGGCAAGAAAGTGATGAAGAGGAAAAACCTACAACCAAGTTTATTCTACCGAGCAAGGATCTCATTCAGATTTCATGGAGAAATCAAAAGCTTTACAGACAAGCAAAAGTTAAAAGAATTCAGCACAAACAAATCAGCTTTACAATGAATGCTAAAGTAACTTCTCTAGGCAGGAACCACAAGAGAAGGAGAAGACTTACCCAAAGAAACCCAAAACAGTTAAGAAAATGGTAATAAGAACATACATATCAATAATTACCTTAAATGTAAATGGATTAAATGCCCTAACCAAAAGACACAGACTGGCTGAGGGATACAAAAACAAGACGCATATATATGCTCTCTACAGGAGACCCACTTCAGACCTAGGAAACATACAGACTGAAAGTGAAGGGATGGAAAAAGATATTCCATGAAAATGGAAATCAAAAGAAAGCTGGAGTAGCAATTGTCATATCACACAAAATAGACTTTAAAATAAAGACTGTTACAAGAGACAAGGAAGGACACCATATAATGATCAACAGATCAATCCAAGAAGAAGATATAACAATTGTAAACATCTATGCACCCAACATAGGAGCACCTCAATACATAAAGCAAATGCTAACAGCCATAAAAGAGGCAATCAACAGTAGCACAATAATAGTAGGAGACTTTGACACCCAATTTACACCAATGGACAGACAATTCAAACAGAAATAAATAAGGAAACACAAGCTTTAAATGACCAATTAGACCAGATGGACTTAACTGATATTTATAGGACATTCCATCCCAAAACAACAGGATACAATTTCTTCCCGAGTGCCTACAGAACATTCTTCAGGATAGATCACATTTGGGTCACAGATCAAGCCTTCGTAAATTTAAGAAAATTGAAATAATATCAACCATCTTTTCCAAACACAATGCTCTGAGACTAGATATCAATTATAGGAAAAAAACTGTAAAAATAAAAACACATGGAGGCTAAACAATACACTACTAAGAGGAAATCAAAAAATACCTAGAAACAAAGGACAATGATAACATGACGACCCAAAACCTATGGGATGCAGCAAAAGCAGTTCTATGAGGAAAGTTTATAGCAATAAAATCCTCCCTCAAGAAACGAGAAGCATCTTAAATAAACAATCTGACATTACATGTAAAGCAATTAAAGAAAGAAGAACAAAAAAACCCCAAAGTTAGTAGAAGGAAAGAAATCATAAATATCAGATCAGAAATAAATGAAAAAAATGAAGGAAACAATGGCAAAGATCAATAAAACTAAAAGCTGATTCTTTGGGAAGATAAACAAAATTGATAAACCATTACCCAGACTCATCCACGAAAAAGGAAGAAGGCTCACATTAACAAAATTAAAAATGAAAAAGGAGAAGTAACAACCAACATCACAGAAATACAAAGGATCATGAGAGACTATTACAAGCAACTATATGCCAGTAAAATGGAAAACCTGGAAGAAATGGATAAATTTACAGAAAAGTGAAACCTCCCAAGACTTAATCAGTAAGAAATAGAAAACATGAACAGATCAATCACAAGCACTTAAAATGAAAATATAATTAAATATCTTCCAACAAACAAAGCCCAGGACCAGAGGGCTTCATAGGCAAATCCGACCAAACATTTAGAGAAGAGTTCACACCTATCCTTCTCAAACTCTTCCAAAATATAGCAGAGAGAGGAACACTCCCAAACTCATTCTAGGAGGCCACCATCACCCTGACACCAAAACCAGACAAAGATGTTACAAAGAAAGAAAATTAAAGGCCAATATCACTGATGAATATAAATGCAAAAATCCTCAGCAAACTACTAGCAAACAGAATCTAATAGCACATTAAAAGGATCATACACCATGATCAAGTGGGATTTATCCCAGGAATGCAAGGATTCTTCAACATATGCAAATCAATCAATGTGATATACCATATTAACAAACTGAAGGGTAAAAACTGTATGATAATCTCAATAGACGCATAAAAAGATTTTGACTAAATTCAACACCCATTTATGAAATTCTCCAGAAAATGGGCATAGAGGGAATCTACCTCAACATAATAAAAGGCACATATGAGAAACCCACAACCAACAGTGTTCTCAATGGTGCAAATCTGAAACCATTTCCTCTAAGATCAGGAAGAAGACAAGTGTTCCCACACTCACCACTGTTATTTAACATAGTTTTTGAAGTTTAAACAAGGCAATCAGAGAAGAAAAATAAATAAAGCAAATACAAAAAAAGAAGGGGTAATACTGTCACTGTTTGCAGATGATATGATACTATACATATAAAATCCTAAATATGCAACCAGAAAACTGCTAGAGCTAATCAATGAATTTGATAAAGTAGCAGGATACAAAATTAATGCACAGAAAACTCTGGCATTCCTATATACTAACAACAAAATTCAGAAAGAGAAATTAAGGGAACACTCCCATTTAGCATTGCAACAAAAAGAATAAAATACCTAGGAATAAACCTACCTAAGGAGGCAAAAGACCTGATGAAGAAAACTATAAGACACAGATTAAAGAAATAAAAAATGATACAAAAAGATGGAGAGATACACCATGTTCTTGGATTGGAAGAATCAACACTGTGAAAATGACTATACTTTCCAATGCAATCTACAGATTCACTGCAATCCCTATAAAATTACCAGTGGCATCTTTTCACAGAACTAGAACAAATAATTGTAATATTTGTTCGGAAACACAAAAGACCCAGAATAGCCAAAGCAACCTTGAAAAAGAAAAAAACGGAGCTCGAAGAATCAGGCTCCCTGACTTCAGATTATACTACAAAGCTACAGTAATCAAGACAGTATGGTAACAGCACAAAAACAGAAATATAGATCAATGGAACAAGATAGACAGTCCAGAGATAAACCCACACACATATGGTCACCTTATCTTTGACAAAGGAGGAAAGAATATACAGTGGAGAAAAGACAGCCTGTTCAATAAGTAGTGTTGGGAAACTGGACAGCTACATGTAAAAGAATGAAATTAGAACACTTCCTAACAGCATGCACAAAAATAAACTCAAAATGGATTAAAGACCTAAATATAAGGCCAGATACTATAAAACTCTTAGAGAAAAACATAGGCAGAACACTCTATGACATAAATCACATCAAAATCTTTTTTGACACACCTCCTAGGGTAAAGGAAATAAAATAAAAAATAAACAAATGAGACCTAATGAAACTTAAAAGCTTTGACACAGCAGATGAAACCATAAGCAAGACAAAAAGACAACCCTAAGAATGGGGAGAAAATATTTGCAAATGAAGCAACTGACAAAGGATTAATCTCAAAAATATACAAGCAGCTCATGCAGCTCAATATCAAAAAAACAAACAGGGCTTCCCTGGTGGTGCAGTGGTTGAGAGTCCGCCTGCCGATGCAGGGGAAACGGGTTCGTGCCCCGGTCTCAGAAGATCCCACATGCCGCGGAGCGGCTGGGCCCGTGAGCCATGGCCGCTGAGCCTGTGCGTCTGGAGCTTGTGCTCTGCAACGGGAGAGGCCACAACAGTGAGAGGCCCACATACCGCAAAAAAAACAAAACAAAACAAAACAAAAAAAACCCACACAATCCCCAAAGGGGCAGAAGACCTAAATAGACATTTCTCCAAAAAGGACATGCAGATTGCCAACAAACACATGGAAAGATGCTCAACATCACTAATTATTAGAGAAATGCAAATTAAAACCAAATTGAGGTATCAACTCACACTGGTCAGAATAGCCATCATCAAAAAATGTACAAACAATAAATGCTCAAAAGGGTGGGGAGAAAAGGGAACCCTCTTGCACTCTTGGTGGGAATGTAAATTGATACAGCCACTATGGAGAATCGAATGGAGGTTCTTTATAAAACTAAAAATAGAACTACCATATTACCCAGCAAATCCCACTACTGGGCATATACCCTGAGAAAACCATAATTCAAAAAGATACATGTACAAAAGAACAGAAAGAAAAATTAAGGAGACTACCCCATTTACCATTGCAACAAAAAGAATAAAATTCCTAGGAATAAACCTACCTAAGGTCAAAGCCCTATACTCAGAAAACTATAAGATACTGATGAAAGAAATGAAAGATGGAACAAACAGATGGTGAAGAATCAATATTGTGAAAATGACTATACTACCCAAAGCCATCTACAGATTCAATGCAATCCCTCTCAAATTACCAATGGCATTTTTCACAGAATTAGAACAATTTTTTGAGCACCAAAACACACATTTCTTTGTCTTGTCAATTCCTCACAAATATTATTGGATCTTTGTTTAAAAAAAAAAAAGGAAAAGAAAAAAAAGATACATGTACCATAATGTTCATTGCAGCACTATTTACAATCGCCAGGACATGGAAGCAACCTAAATGTCCATCGACAGATGAATGGATAAAGAAGACACGGCACATATATACAATGGGATATTACTCAGCCATAAAAAGGAGTGAAATTGAGTTATCTGTAATGAGGTAGATGGACCTAGAGTCTGTCAAACAGAGTGAAGTAAGTCAGAAAGAGAAAAACAAATACCATATGCTAACGCATATATATGGAATCTAAGAAAACGGTACTGATGAACCTAGTGGCAAGGCAGGAATAAAGACACAGACGTAGAGAAGGGGCTTGAGGACACGGGGGGAAGGGGAAGCTGGGATGAAGTGAGAGAGTAGCATTGACATATATACATTACCAAATATAAAATGGATGGCTAGTGGGAAACTGTTACATAGCAGAGGGAGATCAACTCTATGCTTTGTGACAATCTAGATGGGTGGGATAGGGAGGTGGGAGGGAGGCTCAAGAGGGAGGGGATATGGGGATGTATGTATACATATAGCTGATTCACTTTGTTTGTTGTGCGGCAGAAGCTAACACAACATTGTAAAGCAATTAAACTCCATTAAAGATTAAAAAAAAACAACAGAAGATACAGTCAATTAACAATAAGCAAGACAAAATTTGTAAATAAGATGATATGAATAAATTAGGAGGTTCAATAATTGGTCAGGTCCTTACACAGCTTAGAGTATTAAAGGTAAAAATTATTATTACTTAAAATAGCAAAGGAAACAAAAAATCCATGTCATTGACAGAGTGATTATACTCTAAAGACAAGTTCAGTTTTAAGATAATGGGTGCAGTTATAATTCAATGCTAAATTTTTATGGCCCTGAAAAATTTCCCATTTCTCAGTTCAGGTGGGAGAAAGAATTGGGTGCTTATGAAATCATTAATAATAATCATATAAAATTAAAACAATTATAACAAAGAAAACATTTATCCAGCCCCTACTTACAACTATAGTTTTTGATACTGTATTATAGAGTTTTATATAATACATAAAGATGTAATATATTGCACTGATATTGCTGATATTCGTTATCAGCTAAGCGTCTATTATGTATATGGTGAGAACATTACTCATAAAACCTCGCTTAAAATTTATCTACAATTATTTATACTAGATAGAAGAAAATGTTTAGGATGTAAACGTGAATATAAAGCTAGATTCTCACTTTAAAAGAGACATAAAACGGGCATGAACAAAGTGTGACACATGATGAAAATATAATATTAACCCATAATATTTTAGCTATTCTGTTTCATATTCCCTTATGAATATCCATTCAGAATATTAACAGAGGCTTCATAGTATATGAAGACTGATATTAAAAGGAAAATAAATTAACAAACCATTTCTCCTGCAGTATTACCAGACAAATTACACAGTAAGTTTTTTAAAATTGACTTTTTATTTAAGTCAGTTAACCACAAACATTCTTTTGTCTCAGTATGATTTTTAAAATTTTAAAATAATATTTTGGAATTTATGAGGCAAAGTCTTAAAGAATGATGAGGACCACACACACACACGTGTGTGCACGTGTTGAGAATATCAGCTATAGTTAAGTGACTACATTCATGTTTTCTCTTAGAAGGTAGAGGGAATTCAAGTGGGTCACATCATTTATCTTTTACATTAAAAGTTTTTAGTCTATCTGTGCATACAGGCAAATACACACACACTGATGCACATGTTTCAACATTCTTTATTTGTAAATTACAGTCTATAAGTAACCCACATAAGGATGTGTTCATGACAGTTAAAAACTCCTGCTTCTGAGCTGCTATAGTCAAAATTAAAGTTTAATATATTTACATGAACGTGTGGATATCATTGTATCCATGTTCTTATTTTCAACTTTTATGCATTCTGGAATTTATTTATCTCACTAAGAGAAGATGGTTTAAATTCTCCTTCCACTGCCTTAGCACAACCACAGTTCTTTACTTCCACTAGGCAGATTGCCAAAACGTCAAGAAACTGTACAGAGAAGACAAAACATTCAACAGAAAGAGATAAGCAAAGAACAACTTGGCAAGATGTCAACTCTAGGGAAATGACTCCATACTAGATATTCTGTAAAGCATATTGAATCATAAAAAAATAATTTAAATGATATTTAAGCAAGTGTTATAAAAGAGAGAGAATTTCCTGAAAATATTAATAAGGACCCTAATACAAGAAATTGCAGAAAGACAAGCAATGAAAATGGTTTGGCCACATAGAAAACTATCAGGAAAATTGAATGGCATGATGAAGAAGAACAGTAGAGGCCTAACTAGAGAAAAGAGGTAGCTTGAAACCAAAATTATAATCAAGGTTTGTCTCATTGCTAGATATATACTCCTAGCTTTATATAAATTTAATATACATATTAAAATATTGTTTATTTATTCATTTATGATTATTATTATATATTTATAATATTTTAAATAACATTATTATTCATTCATTTATTTTTTAAAGTTACTTGTTGACTTATGAAATAGTAAATGAGCTGTCTCAGAAGCAGTCTGGGTGGGCATGGATATGGATGATTGCTTGACCCTATTGTTGACACCACTGTTATTGCCCTCAGCCCCTCAGGCAACAGCACCCTCACTCCCAGGCAGAGACACTGCTTTCTTAGTGTTCAGCAAGAAAATGATGATGATGCAGGCATCAGAGAGTCAGATGCCAGGTAGCTTTCCAGCAGCTCTTCTACAAAGAATGATTGTGACCAAAATTCTCCTATCATCTTGTTTGATCTCCCACTGGATAAAGTCTGTAACTCTCTCACTCCACATGTGTTCCAAATGCCATCACAGGCTCTGACCTTAAATTCATCAGTGAGAGTCAAAGGTTGATATCAGCCACTTTGCAAAGTATTAGAGGTAAAAATTATAAACAGGGTACTATCTCTGATCTAAGGAACCTTTAAAGACTATTGGGAAATGCACACAAGCAGGTGATCAAAAGTGAACCTGAATCATTGGAGGTTGTTAGAGTGAGTCAGGCAACCTGAGTTTGAATCTTATATCTATTTACTTTTCAGCCCCATGGCCTTCAGCAAGTTACTTGCCTTTCCAAGCCTTATTTTCCATATTTGTAAATTGGAAATATTAAGAGTTCAGATATTTTTAAGTTTACTAGGAGCAGTAAATGAGAAATTCACATAAAACAGCAGCATGGCAATATATAGTAACTTATCAGTGTAAGAAATTATTCCAATTATTACTAGCAGGAGTAGGTGTAGGTGATATACGTGCTATGTGAAATACAAGAAGGGCATAGGATTCAGATGTTAGGAGCAGATACTGGGAAGATGTGACTAGCTGAGGGAAAATATAAGTTGGTGAAATGGAGGAACAGGGGAGGGGTAGAGTATGGGGTAATATAGAACCACAGCAGAGGGTAGCATGTTCAAAACATGTTGAAAACCTTATAGAGCTATTCATTGGGGAGCTGAAAGTAGCTCAATATGGCTAAAACTTAGAATTTAGATTCAACCATGGGAACAGGTGAAATTAAACCTTTGAAATAGGGCTCAAGTTCTACATTATTTATTTCTATAAGCCTAATTAAAGAAACCATATAGGGCCTCCCTGGTGGCGCAGTGGTTGAGAGTCCGCCTGCCGATGCAGGGGATACGGGTTCGTGCCCCGGTCTGGGAGGATCCCATATGCCGTGGAGCGGCTGGGCCCATGAGCCATGGCTGCTGAGCCTGCGCATCCGGAGCCTGTGCTCCGCAACGGGAGAGGCCACAACAGTGAGAGGCCCGCGTACCACAAAAAAAAAAAAAAAAAAAAAAAAAAAAAAAGAAACCATATAGTTGATTGTAAACAGTTCTTATTACACATTGTGTAATTCATAATTTCCTAGTAATACTTTTGTTGTTTCAATATCATGAGATTATGAAAGAACCTTCTGTTTCACATGTTCATTTCCCCTTACATACACAATAGAGTGTGTAGGGATAGCCTCTACCAAGCTTCAGCAAAATTACAAAGAAAAGCAGTTCTCATGTAGTTCGGTTACATGTATGTGTGTGTTATTAATATTTATCAAATTCACATACCCATGAGCATAGGTACAGTTCAGGCAACAAATTTTAGTAGTATTACAATTCCAATTAAAAAAAAAAAAGAAACTGGAGTTCAAGAAGTTCACTTGCCCAAGGTAATTTAGTTTGTAAATGATAGATTGAGGATTTTAATCCAGTATTCTATTACCCAATTCAAAATTCCAGTTGAAAGATATCTACATTCTTCCAATTTATTTTATTTTTTCAACCAAATTAATTTTTGAATAGGCAGTACATATTATAGGACAAATTTCAAAATACTGAAGATTTCATCTATAGTTTGAAATATATCTCCCTCCTAATTTTGCAATCCATTTTCTCAATTCTCCTTCCTGGAGCAAATCCGTTTTAAGTAGAGATTGCTCCTTGTGTAATTCATCTACTCTGGCTCTATTATCTTAACCAAAACTATTAGAGTATGTCTACTGTTTCCAGTTATCTATATTTGTGGCAATAACTACATGGCTTTTTCATTCAAAACATTATGTTTCCTTTCTGACTGCCTCATCCCTAATACTTTACTCCAGTTTGCCTTTCACACAACTAACACAAAGGCTTTGAGTCAGAAAACCTGTTTACTAGTCCTGTTTAAAAAGTAGTTGTATGAGTCTGGGCAAGTATTTTACCTTTTTTAAAAAATACTATAAAATATATGCTGGTTGGGATAGCATATATTATAATTCTGCTTGCTCTCGTGGTCTATAATTTTTTCAAAGCTTCATCCCTCTACAAACAATTTTTATTTATTTTTTTTATTTCTCATTAATCCCCCTCATATCCCATCCACTTAAGCCAAACAAGTTAGGTTTTAACCCACTATCATCTAAGGCCATTTTAATCTCTTCTAATGCCCTACCAGTTTTCCAGAACTAAACTATTTTCTCTTTGCCAATACACATCAGTCATTTTCATTAAAATCCAATAGTGATTTAGCTTTGTATGAAAAAATATCTTAATGTATCCTCACTCAGCATTTACTAGTGTTTTCCCCATTTAAAACAACTCAAAAGTATTTGTTACATCAGTAAATTATGACTAAATTAATTTTTGTATATACTTCCAATATTCTAAGCATGTTCAAGGAAATGTATAACATGAGGATAAAGACTGGTTCAATTATTTGTTCTAAGTACATAGCGCAGAACTTGAGAATCAGGACATATTTAGTAAATATTTGATGAGTGAATGAAAGTCTCTTTCTTTCTTTCTTTCTTTCTTTCTTTCTTTCTTTCTTTCTTTCTTTCTTTCTTTTTCCTCTCTCTCACCCTCCCTCTCTTTCTCTTGTTTCTTCATTTTGCTAAATAGCAGTATAATATTATACAGTACCTATTTAGCATATTGAATTTTTTCACTAAACAAAATCTTAGAGATCTTTCCACATAGGCCAATAGAGCATAATCTTAATCCTGTTACAAAGAATATTGTATTCCACTGTTTTATCTGCCAAATTTTGTGTAAATTGCTTTTGCAACAATGTTAGTCTTATATAATTGAAAAAATTCATAAGGTGTATTCCTGGGATTGGAGTCCACAGGACCAAGAGTATAAACATTCTAAATTTTGATCAATATTGGAATACTCAGTAGAGGCCATTTTAGTTCACGCTTTCACCAGCAATGTATAGGAGTTCTTCTTTCTAAAGACTCTCATCACCCTATTCTGTTATCAAACTTTTGCTAATCTGAGAATTAATAAGTTTTTAAATTTAAGTTTTAGGCTTTATTCTCTTATCATGGTTGAAGATGATATATACCATATGTTTAAAAGTCATTTTTAGTGCCTTTTATATCTCTGCTTGTTTGTCTATTTTTCTGCCTGGAGTTTGTATGTTTTGTTACTGATTTTAATACTTCTTTATATAGTAAGAAAATTAGACCTTTGCCTATGATTTCAGTTATAAGCCATTTGTTTTTCTAAGTTTGTCATTTACATTTAGATTTGTTTATGTTTTTCCCCCAGGGGATTATTTTTATGAAGTTTAAATAATTGAAGTTTAAATAATTGAATTGAATTGTTTCATTTAGTAATATGCATTTAGGGTTTCTCATGTCTTTTCATGGCTTGATAGCTCATATATTTTTAGAACTGAGTAATATTCCATTATCTGAATGAACTACAGTCTATCCATTCATTTACTGAAAGACGTCTCAGTTGTTTTCAAGTTTTGACAATTATGAATGTAGTTGCTATAAGCACCCATGTGCAGGTCTTTGTATGAATCTAAATTTTCAATTCCTTTTGGGAAAATGCCAAGGAGTATGACTCCTGGATCATATGGTAATAGTATGTTTAGTTTGGCAAGAAACTGCTAAGCCATCTTTCAAAATGGTTGTACCATATTACATTCCCTCCAACAATGAATGAGAATTCCTCTTCCTCCACAATTTGTCAGCATTGGACGTTGTCAGTGTTCTGGCTTTTGGCCATTCTGATAAGTATGTAGTAGTATTTCATTGTTTTAATTAACATTTTACTCATGACATTGATGGGGTGCCCCTTTTCATATGACTATTTGTCATCTGTATATCTTTTTGGTGAAGTGTCTAAGGTCTTTGGCTCATTTTCTAATCAAGTAATTTTCAGATTTCTTTATAAATATATATTTTAAGTACTGTATAAACATATTTAAGAAACACTTGTTAAGCATGCCCAACATCCAGAGGTAGAAAATACAAGAATTCTTAAGATGTGATTCCTATTAACAAGAAACACAAAGTATAGTGAGGAGAAAGAAAACTAAATCAAAGATTACAATAAAAAATAGTAAACATAAAGTTATGTAATGGGAACACACTCAATAGTCACCTAATTTAAAATGTTCCCATTGTGAAGAAGGTATAATCAAATGTTACCACATGATTTTATGCCCAAATTAAGACATTATAATTGTATGAATTAAAGAAATAAGTGTGAGCACATTCAAGAAAATAAGGATGTCATAATTTTAGTCATGAGAATTAGCTAATAGTCCCTTATAAAGAAAACATAAGTAGTTAAATATGGCTAAAGAAAAGAGTGAAATATGAATGTAGAGAAGGATAAATCTTAAAATATTGGCAGAGTGCAGATTATAAAGGGTCTTTTTAAGTTTAGAGAGGTTTTAGAATTTTATTTTGAAAATGGTGGAAAATCTTTGGTTGTTTTTTAGGTTTGGGGATGTCATAATAAGACCTGGACTTTTTGTGAGAAGTTTGTTTAACAGCAGTGCAATAATCAAATGGATATAAATATTCAATGAAAAGTGATTAAAATGGAACCCTAAGAGAGCTCAGTGGTAGTGGGCACAAACATTTTTGTCTGAGAGGCTGTCATATTTAGGGAACTGTATTTCCCTGGAGCCATGGTGTCCATGGCTATAGGAACAGATGTAGGATTAGTGAGCAGCAGTGGATATGTTACTCGAGTGAATTAAATTCTACTTCTCTTTGTGCAGTAACTTAAAAGACATCTGTCTTGTATTGGTGACCCTCTTAAATAAAAGCTTGGGAGATTTTACTGATGACCATTTCTCATGCTCTCACAATGTGTACTGAAAAGCTAAGAAATCTAGTTATTTATGTGAGAAAGGAATTAGGTAGAGTGAAAAAGAGACTTAGAGTGATTTAGAAACGTGGCAAACTAAACTAGCATAGCCCACTCCCAACCACATCATACAAATACAGAGATATTTTGGATACATTATATCATTTTGTAAATTATTAACTCTAAGATTTAACAGACATAATTATGTAACTTTTGATTCTCTTTTTTTCCAAACATAGACATTATTTTTAAATATTCTGTAGAAAAGTATCATATTAAAATGTTTCTCTAATTACAACAAAATATTGAGATTTTTCTACAGAAGTCATGTTAATGCAGGTAAAAAATGTAGTGAATCAAGGATCATCATAAAGAAAGTAGTTATTATTTACCCACAAACAGGGAAATTAGGAAAATAGAAATCTCTTTATTAGCAGACAGTGTTTCATAAGAAAAATAACCAAGGAAACAAAAAACATACTATCACTTTAGTATTGAGTAAGGTCTCCAAAATGAAAACAGGGAAACCATAATATAAAGCCATAACCAGCTGCTAGTTAAATCCAAAATGAGAAAAAATACAATATAGGCTTATGGAAGTAAGCAACAAAATGAATATCAAGAGGACAGAATAAAAAATGGATTAAGATCTTCAGATTCAGAAAGAGAAATGGCACTTTAATAGAAGGAAAAAAATCAGTAGACAGATAATTTGGAGAATCTTTACCAATTAACTAAATTGCCAAAATTTTGTTTTGATGAATTTTCCCTTTCTTTGGTTCACTTAGAATCAACTCTTTTAAATAAATCTAATCAGCTGTATTTTCATTATTAGAACTACCTAAATTTAAGTAGATCCTATTGAGAATATTCTGATGCTACCATCCTTTAAAGATGGATCAAATATGATTACATATTGGAAAAAATATAAACATGAATTTAGCATCAAAAATTTGTATTCAAATTCTAGAACCAGTATTTCACAGCTTAAGTGAAACTGTAAAATATGCCATCTGCTCAGTCTGCATTACACGTTTAAATGCATTATATAAAATTTCTGTGAATGTATAATATCTACCATAGAGCTATCTATGTCTGAGAGAACAAGGAGAGTTACTACAGCAATAAGGATACAATAAGAAAATTTACATAAGAATTATCATGGAGTGTGAATATAAGCTAGAATACTTTTTTCTAAGGACACTAGAAAAATAACAGGTGAACATAGTTAAGACTTTCTGCATCCCAAGAGCTATTGTTAAATTTGCTCTCGGCATTTAAAAATATACATGCTATCCTCAGGATAGAAAGTTGTCAGTGTTCAGGTTAGAGCTAGGCAGTTCATATTTTCAAGATCTAATCAACATATACCACATTTACTTGCACTTGAAAATCTAGTTTTAAATTTTGAAATTTTTTTATACTTATTATCTTATATAAGACAAACAGTATATTCTATAAATTATAATATAAAAATTCTAATTGATTTTTCCTATAATTTTTACTCCTAACAAAAATATAGTAAAATAATACCTTTGACTGGAAACAATAAACCATTCTTTCATTAATTCAACAAATGTTCATTGAGCATCTAACATGTACCAGCCACTATGAGACATAAGAAATACAGCATAAGTGTACAAATAAAATCCTTGCTCTCATAGAATTTACATTATACTATGGTTGGGGGAAGGAAAAACTTAGCAAACAATTCATATGCCAGGTAAGTGACATGTACAGTGAAGTAAAATAAAACAAAGTAAGGGAATATAAGGGAATGAGTTAGGAAGTGCTATTTTAGATAGTGTCGTTTTGAAAGCTTCTTTTGATTAAGTGATACTTTGGCAGAAATCTAAATAAACTGAGAAATTAAGCAAAATAGATACCTGGGGGAAAAGAGATCTGTAAAGAGAGAACATTCTACAAATATTTATTGAACTCCAGTAAGTGTCCTCATTGACTGTAGTGTTATGGAAACAGTGTTTATGATCTTGTTTTCAGTCAAGACATACCATAAAAAGATATTTGTTATCACAAATGGCTGGATAGACTCAGTGAGAAAAATTTCATTGACTATGAGGGCTATGGCTTTCTACAGAATAGAGAACTCTTTTCCACATTACATGTTGGAGGGAAAGTTCTGAGCCTTTGAATAGTTACTCCTGAAAGCAAAGTCTTGCTCACTGTTGAAGTTCAGGACAAGCACCTATCACTTAGTAGATATTCAAAGAAGCTTTGTTGAATGAATGGATGGATGGATGTGTGGGTGAGAAAAATGTGACAATATCTTTAAGAAAGCATGATGCATGTGGCAAGAAAGTAATCAAGTATTTCAGGTAAAGAAACAGAATCAAAGGAGTAGAGGGCCTATAGCAGGTAGAATTGATGTTATCTGTGTGAGAAGCAGAGAGATAAATTAACAAAAAATTTACTCTAGAACTCAGTGATATCCATGATCTAAGTTTTAAGTAGTATTAGTAAATGTAAGAATATAATGAAGGTCAAAATAAACCTACACAGTTTGAATTTTATTTAACATTTTTATGGGTGCAAGAATACAATAACACTAGGGTAAGAATACTGCTAATTAAATAGTGCAATATATTTTTCTTATTTTTGAAATAAAGCTGTGACATGACCTAAGTGGTTACTGTTCACTTCTATTAATCTAATACACTCCCTGTATATTCATTTTAATTTGATTTAAAAATAGTAACAAAGATGAGGGCTTCCCTGGTGGCGCAGTGGTTGAGAGTCTGCCTGCCAATGAAGGGGACATGGGTTCGTGCCCCGGTCCGGGAAGATCCCACATGCCGCGGTGAGGCTGGGCCCGTGAGCCATGGCCGCTGAGCCTGCACGTCCGGAGCCTGTGCTCCACAACGGGAGAGACCACAACAGTGAGAGCCCCGTGTACCTCAAAATAAATAAATAAATAAAATAAAATAAAATAAAAATAGTAACGAAGGTGAAGAATCCAACAATCACACGCTTTGCATTATCTTGGACTATTTTATAACTACTACTAACAAAACTCAAATGATTTTGTGAACAATTCATTTTAATTTATCACAAGTTAGAAGTATTACTTATAGATTATAATACATATTTATAATAGAACTTCAATATATGAAGTTCACCTTTCACTGAATTTATGTTATTGTTTTAGCTTGTACTGTGCACATTAGCCATTGCAGGAGTTGCTTCCTTAATTAAACAAATATCATTTTATATACTTTGAGGAAAAACTAGCAAATACAAACTATATTATTTACTATTGAGTTTACTAAATTAATTTTATTTCAAATAAAACCTTTTTGAATGATACAATTATCTCTGATGACAGCTACTATAATGTTTGAAATCAGATGTTCTTAATATATTGGCAAAAATAAAATAAAGCTTAAAATGTGCATATGTGTTCAGACCTTGAAAATTTTACCAGCTGTTGCTCAAAATGTATTCAGTAAATTCATTGTGGTTACAATGTTTTAAATTGTTTCTTAAACACTACACAAGAATAATATTAAAATGAAACATTAGCTACTCAGAGTGCTTCTTTCTCTAGAGATGGGAAAGCTTCACTGTCCAAATGTTACATAACAGTTTAGGGGATTTGGTTCCAAGAACACAGTGGGTGAGTCCACATTTGTGGAATTCCCTGGTCACTGTTGTATAACTAAATAGTTGAGTATTCTAGTTGATTCCAGTTCTGCCTTGCAAACAAGTGTACAACTGGGAATTGCAGTATATCTGGTACTTTGGGGAAATTTCAAGGAAATTTCTTCCCCATAGTTTAACTGACAATTGAAGATAAAGACTGTCATTGGAATGTCATGCTAGATTGGAAGTATCTATTGTTTCAAGTGCAGACAAGACAAGCTAGTCCTGGTGTTAAAGACACTTCATCTCTGCAGGAGACTGTGTTCTTTCTCTTCATGTTTTACATTCTTTTACATTTTCATATACAGATCCTGGCACCTATCAACTCTAAAATGAACATTATAAAGAGTACACTATTTTTAGCTAGGACAATCATCAGTGCTTAAGAACTCTGAATAAATGCATATAACTTCTTGCAATTTTGGACGAGTGTGCTTTTTTTTTTTTTTTTACTTTTTGGCCGCTCCGCTCATGTGGGATCTTAGTTCCTCAGCCAGGGGTCAAACCTGTGCCCCCAGCTTTGGAAGTGTGGAATCTTAACCACTGGACTGCCAGGGAAGTCCCAAGAGTATGCTTTTTAATGTAAAATATTTATTTATCAGCAATTTTGACAAGAAAATCTCCTAAAGTCAGAAATGTTAATTATGACTTTAAATAAAATTTCTTAGAATATGGTAGTCAAATGACATACATTAATCTTGTTGTAATCAATTTAATAACATTACAGAAGAGCACTCTAGCAAGCTTATTTCCAAATTAAACAAAGAATAAAAACCTAAATGATTTAGTGCAATCACTGTTTTAAAATGAAATGTTTTACTTATTTGAGTTGTGCCCAATGTAACACATAGAACACAAATTATTTTTCGTGGGGAATACAATAAAAGTGCTTACTTCAAACAATGTATGATTAAATGGCAATACATGGGCCAAAACTTTAACTCTGTATAGTTGAAACTATAAGTCAGGAAGACTTTCTTTAAAAACCTACTTAGTATATAAAATTTATATACATAGTGCACCTAAAATACAGCTATCAGCAAAGAATATTTACTAAATTTGAAAGAATAACACCTATTAATTTTATTTGCCCTACAATTACATTATAACTAGAGTTTTAAAAAGTCTTTGGATTTTGAAGATTAAAGTAAAAAAGGGAAAACCATGTTGCTTTATTCAGAATTTTAAATATACCTGAAAATTTCATATTTTAATCAATTATAAAATGACACATGCCAAAAATAAAAGCAAGAATTGAAATATAATTGAAACAAGGTATTATTTTCTTTGAATGTATTGAATTAGGTGATTATATTTCTTTTATTGAGTATAAAAATGATTGACTGAGAAATAACATACAAATGTTTGTGATCACAGAAAAGATATGTCAAAATGTCATAGGTTCTGAGAAGGTAATGACAGAGGGTAGAAGAAAAAATGGATCAAATCTCAGTTTTGCTGCTTTACTTGAAGATTGAAATCCTGGAAGTTTTTGTTGAACATGAATCTGCCTCTCATGGTTTTGAAAGCATTTGACATTTTCAGTGACTTGAAGCGCATCAACATTTAAAAAATATTGCTCCCCAAGGAAATTACATACATGATGCTTCAATATAAAACAACAATAGTTTTGTGGAAAACCTAAACATGGTGCTACAAAAATTTGTGACTTTCAAGATATAGAACTAAATTCTATGATGAAGAAAGTGGAGAGAATTGCTGTTCAAAGTCCACTTTTACAACATCTAAGAATGTTAAATATTTTTTTCCTTTAATACAGAAAGGAGTTCTCTAAATTTTGTGATTGAAAACTAAGTGACTTAAACTTCAGGTACATTATGCCAAACACTAAAGCTTCTTTGAGACAGGATATACTGAAAAATGAAGGGTAATTTATCTTAGAAATATTATCTTTGTAGTAGACTATCTAATTTCTAATAGTAATTTCTAATGTCAGCCATAAATAAAAACAAAAAAACAAAACAGAAACTTTATCTCTTTACCAAATACGTTTTATGGAACTATTATTTTTTCGTGATGTCATTTACATGTTTAGAATTTCGAAGTTTGACTTTTTCTTTGTGATGCTGTTTTTTTTAATAAAATTGCAAAGCCTAAAACATATTTATGAAAAAATTTGAATATACTAGTAGAGATACACACACCTACATCCTTTAACTTTTTGACATTCAGAAATTAAAGTGAAAATAAGAAATTTCTTTATTTTGAATCTTTATTTTGTATAATGATTATTTAAAGAGCAAGTTATCCAGTCTGTACAGCAGAGGAAGAAAAGTGGGATCTGTGTATACAGAAGCCAAATACTTCCATAGTGATGCATTCACTCATTCATTCATTCATCAAACAAAATATACTTTTTGAGCATCTATGTGTTAAATACCGTCCTGTTTTCTGGGAATACAGAGATAAATAAGACAAGGTCTTGATTTTAAAGAGTCAGTGGTCTAGAGTGGGAAATATAGATATAAAGACAAATTACAATAATACTGTATAGATGTAAATAAGATATGTTAATATAAATATAATCAAATTAGGACAATGAGATGATTCTCAATTGCCAAGAAAATAATTCACCTTAATCTGTGGAATAATCCCACCTAAATGGGAATATTCCTAATGAAAAAAATTACTGCAGACGTTCCATACTACTACCAACAATAATAAGAGAGACTATGCTTTATTGAGTACTCACTATGTGCTAAATTCTCTTCTAGGCATTTTAAATGCATCCTCATAGCTCTATGAGTTAGGTACTCTTATTAAATTTTTTCCTGCTTTGGCAAGAGTAGCACAGAGAAATTTTGTAATTTGTTCTTGGTTTCACAGCTACTGAAAGGTAGAGCTCAGATATGAACCAAAGAAATTTGGCTATAGAGCCTATGTGTTTAAGCAACACACAGTACAGAGTAACATTCCCCAGTCTCTAAACAAAGAGAGAAAAGAAATGGAAACTTTCTCTTGACATTCCACAGTTAGAACAATCAGATAACTCTTTATACAAGGAAACAAATGTTTAAGCAACCAGTTTCAGACTAAGGAAAGATAACTACCACATAATCTCTTAGAAACAAACTTGCATTCAATCAACATACATGTATTGAGCACTTGATATATTCCAGACATTGTTCTAGGTTCTCAGGATATATCAAGAAACAAAAACAGAATGGACATTCTTGTCATTGTGAAGTTTATATTGTCTGAAGATTATATTCTAGTTAGCTTGTATTACAGACAAAAGAATATGGTTGACCATGTTCAAAATGACAAATTTTGTCTATTATATAAATATTCTAAAATTACGTTAGAGACTTGGAACAAAAATAGACTCCCTGGGCTAGTAGAGAATCTTTCTTCATAGCAGTCACTTAAATTTGCTAACAGTTTCCCACAATCTTGAAATAACTGTTAAATTGCATGAACTGAATTGCCACTTCAGTAATTTCATAAAGATAAAAAGCACTTTAAACCTTTGAACCCACAAGTCTCTGAGCTTTATCCCACAAATACCTGCCCCAAACTCTTTATTTTTTTATTTTTATTTTTTTATTTTTTTTTATTTTTTATTTTTTTTATTTTTATTTTTCCAAACTCTTTAAAACCATCTTTTATTTAGCCCATCAAATAATCAATCTTGTTAGTTGCTGCGTCTCCACATTTGTAATCTATCTCTTGTTTCTACTTAGGGGTTGAGCCATCACCATAAGGCATCAAGAGCTCTCTATTCTGAGCAAATAGAACTGACGTGATTATATTAGATGACAAGTTACGTAAAAAGATTTATGTGCTTATATACCTAAGTAGGTGACCAGATTTTGATAATTGACCAGTGATATGGTTCATATATTGGAAGTTAAAATTAGAGTTCTTTGAAATCTTTTTTTTTTTTTTTTTTTTTTTTTTTTTTGCATTTAAAACTCCAGAGAATTCATGTGAGTTTGTTTGACTATGGGCTTTCTTTCAGGCAACAAGGTATGCAAACTGCATATTGCCCTCCAAGAGTAGTGTTTACAACTAGCCAACCTTAATTCTTGCTAGTCTTAGAGCCCTAAGGTGACAATTATTTCTGAATTCATTAGTAAATGGACGTCTGGTATGATGACAAAACCAGAAGAGCTGTGTGTGTGTGTGTGTGTGTGTGTGTGTTTCTGGCTGCCTGAAGAATCCCTCGTGGCTGATAATAATATGTCACCTCTAATCTTATTTCCTATTTTTAACATGTATTTTCATTAACTCTCATTTTTTATGGTATCCTTCATTCTGAAATAGGATTTGCTTTCTTTCTACAGTAATTTTGGGTAACTTCATAGGAGGCTAAATTGATGGATAGCTTGTTATCAGTGTGCAAAAAGAAGGACAAAAATCCCAATCTAGATCATTTGATTGACAAAAAGGAAAAAAAAATATACTTGACTTTAAGTGAACTTTTCTCCAAATTTACAAATATACCAGTAAATCATGGAGTATAAATGACCATGATGTCATGTGATACAACAATTATTTTCTTTAACATATAAGAAAACAGTTACCCAGGTGTTACTTTCTCCCTAGACTATTTCAGATAGGTCCTAGGAAAAAAGAAACTTTACAAGCTGAAAAGTATATATACAGTTAAAGGAAACATAAATAAAGCCCAACAGCAATTATTTAATGGCATGCATATGCAAGCAAGTGCTGTCAGAAGCAGCACCCAGCACAGGAAAAAGGTTTAGTAGGGGAGGTATGTGCCAAACAAGCCAATTGAAATTCAGCCAGTCAGCAAACAAGAATACCTGTCAGTTTGCAAAGTGATATTTTGCTTTCCTTGGACAAACAATGTTCTTCTTCTGTTATAAATGGCATTACTTAGTTTGACATAACAGGATGTTTTAACCAAGGCACTTAAAGGAAGAAGCATTTCTTTGATTAACTTGAGGAAATTGAAACAAGGTAAGATGGATGAAAAGAGGAAAAGAAACATTTAGAATAGCTCATTGAAGTAAGCAGCAGATTGGCATACACAGGAAACACTGTGATGGAGAAAGTGGAGAAATGCAGCATGTGACTAATAACCTAATTTGACCTACCACAGAGTCAAATGTAATCTTTTATGGAGAAATCTCATTCTTGATGGTAAAAATAAAATTAAAATTAAAACTGGGATGGACTAAATCTGGCTTATTTGACAGTGCTATTTTTTTAAAAGCTTTAAAATTATCACACATTTTAAATAACAAGGGTTTCATAGATCTCATCTACTTTAAGTTTATTCTTTATTAAGTTTCAGGCATCGTGCTTAATGCTTTTATATGCATAATTCTCTCAAAACTCATAAAATGGGCACTGAACTCATCTTTATTCTAGAGGTAAGAAATTTAATGCTTACAGAAATTGTCAGTTGCCAAAATCATAGAGCTAGCAACTTAGCCAGAAAATCGGTGTCTAGACTTCTCACTTTTAAGCATCTTCTTGGCAAAAATGCTTCAATCTGTTGGGATATTTCTCCTCCTTTGTCATCATCCTCACATAACTTGTATGCAAAATGTTAATCATCATTTTCTTGAAAACTTAATCTTTTAGCTTGATGTAAGCTTTTCCTCAGAGTTTTTTTTTTTTTTTTTTTTCAATAAACAATTCACATTATCAAGAATGAAAGGACAGCAATTCACATCTGGGAGACAGCCCTGAAGGCCTTTGCTTTCCATGAGGGAAGCTCATGGTGGTTCACAATCAGTGGACATTATTTACTACTAAATTATAATGGAATTCCTATGGCATCACATATCATATTCACATTAGAGTCAAATGAGCTCATCGTGATTAATGTAACTACAGTGAATGACAAAGAAATTAATAGTGATTATCTGCTCATTGTAAAGGGTGGCTGATAATTAGTGCTATTACACAAAAACGTACATTTTAAGCAATCATCACCATGCATTCATTTAGCTCCATTACAATGCTGATCAGAATGAGTTCATTTGACAATCACACAGCCAGAACTCAGAAGCCCTCCCAGAGGCGGTGACCTCAGGTCTGAATAAAGAGCAATTCCATCAAGTTTTTAGAATTTTATTCAAATATATAAAACACAATATTCTTTCCTGAATATGTTATTTTGATGATGTGTGACTGCAAATGATATACTTTTTTTTTGGTTTTTTTAGTGCAAGACATTCATACAGCTATAAGACAACATTCACGCATTAAGACTTAAAAGCTAAACATACACTCTAAACACTAACATAATCAAATATTTTATTATTAATTGTGTTACACATTCATTCATAGTTCTGTGTCATTTTAGACAGCAAGATCTGTTTTAAGGATGATAAAATGTGAGGAGAAATGAGCACACATGTAACGTGTAATGCTGGGCACTTTCTAAACAGTGTGGGGAAATGGGTTTGTAATGTTAGAAAGAAGTTCTCTCTCTCATTTTTTAATTTTTTTTTTGATTAAGATTATAAATTGAATATTTGATTTACCTCTCTGATGTGTTGACCCTTCTGACAGACTAAGATGATGATTTTTATACAGGAACAAAATTGTCTCAAGTGGATTGTCATCAATCCCTCAGAAATAACAACTTGCAATATCATAAGTATAGCTCTCATCTTTTTTCAATTCAATAAATTCTTTTTTTTAATTGTAGTAAAGAATACATAGTGAAATCTACCCCCTTAACAAATTTTTAAGCATGCAACATGGTATTGTGAATATATGCATATTGATCTACAGCAGATATCTAGAACTTAATTAGGTAGATTCTAATTTGACAAAAATTTTATATGTTTTTTGTTACATAAATTATGGACTTTTCCATGTGGAATTCTTATGTTAGAGAAATCAGCTAGACTTCAGTTTTTTCTTAATTCAGCCACCTACAAATCATAAAAGCCAAGAAGTGAAGCATGGACATCATTTAACAGATAAAGTCTAAGGCTTACAGGACTTAACATCCATCACAAAGTTCATTTCCATGAACACTCATCACAAGTGAAATGCAGCTGTTCCATTTTGTTTTCCTCAAATGATTATTGACAAAGGAAACTATTCAGTGGCACCAAACAGACCTGTATTTGCTGAGTAACCTGACTCTTCAGGCACAATATTATTTCTGAATGTGACATGATCTTCACTACCTCAGTTTGAAAACTTCTGATGTCTTTTAAGTGAGAATATTCCTAAGAGAATTCTGTACTTTACTGAAATGCTCTATTTGCCCTCATTTTAAATGATGAAATTTTTTTGTCTCTCAAGCAGAAGGAAAAAGGTTAATAGTTGTATTACTCATTTCCCTTGAAACTTCATTTGATTAGAAAAAAAAAAAAGTGAAATAAAATATCCCACAGGAAAATCAAATTTTATGTATTTATGTATTGTAATATCTGCTGAAGAACACAGAGTTAACCCTGCAAATTTTTTTAGCAAATTTGGGAGGAGGGAAGAGTAGAGACTTTAAAAATTAAAGAAATATAAAAATTAACTGTATTTTAAAGTTTCTAATTGAGGGAATTGAACGCAGCTTATTAGTGCTACATCCTATCTGTTTTACATTATTCCATTCCAAGAAATACTTAATGGAATTTGCAATATGAAGTTCTACAGAATTTGGGTTGGAAAATGGACCTTGGAATCAGGCTGCCCAGGTCTGAAAACTGATTCTGCCTCTTTCTATAGGACCTTTGGGAACATACTTAATTTCTCTAGGACTCAATTTTCTCACTTGTAAAAATGGGCAGAGGGTATAATAGTTGTTCCTACCTGGAGGTTTTTTTGCATGATGAAATATAAAGTTCTCAGAAAAATTCCTGGCACAGACCGCTTGGAAAACATGAATGTTAAACTTGTTACTGAATAGTTGTCTAAACCAGAGGTCAGCAAACTATAGTCCTTTGACTAAATCCATCTCACAGCTTTTTTCCAAGTCTTTTTAGATTCCATGTAAAAGAGCGATCATGTGGTATTTGTCTTTCTCTGTCTGGCTTATTTCACTTAACATAATGCCCTCAAGGTCTATCCAAGTTGTTGCAAATGGTAAGATTTCATTCTTTTATATGGCTGAATTACATATTTATACATATTCATATTTATATATTTATATATCATATTTTCTTAATCCATTTACCCATCAATGGACACTTATGTTGCTTCCATAACTTGGCTATTATAAATAATTCTTCAGTGAACATGGGGGTGCATATATCTTTTCAAGATAGTAGTTTTGGTTTTTTGGAGAAATACCCAGAAGTGGAATTGCTGGATCATATGGTGCTTCTAATTTTAATTTTTTGAGGAAACTTCATACTGTTTTCCATAGTGGCTGCACCAATTTACATTCCCACCTACAGTACACAAGTGTTTCCTTTTCTCCACATCTTCCCCAATACTTGTTATTTCTGTTTTGTTTCGTTTTGCTTTTTGATAATAGTCATTCTAAGAGTGGTGAGGTGATATCTCTTTGTGGTTTTGATTTTCATTTCCCTGATCATTAGTGATGTAGAGCATCTTTTCATGTACCTTTGGCCACCTGTACATCTTTGAAATAATGTCTATTCAGATCTTCTGCCCAGTTTAAATTGAATTCTTTGTTTTTTTCTCTATTGAGTTGTATGAGTTGTTTATAAGTTTTGGATATTAAACCATTTTCATATATATGATTTGAAAGTATCTATATTTTCTCCCATTCATTAGGTTGTCTTTTAATTTTGTTGATGGTTTCATTTGCTGTGCAGAATTTTTTAGTTTGATGTAGTCCCACTTGTTTAGTTTTGCTTTTCTTGCTTTTGCTTTTGGTGTTAGTCTAAAAAAACATATTGCCAAATCCTATGTCAAGGAGCTTATAGCTTATGTTTTACTTCTAGGAGTTTTATGGTTTCAAGTCTTACATTCAAGTGTTTGGTCCATTTTGATTAATTTTTGTGTATGGTGTAAGACAGTGATTGTTTCATTGTGCTGCATGTGACTGTCCAAATTTCCTAACACTGTTTATTAAAGACTCTGTCTTTTCTGTATTGTATATTCTTGGCTCCTTTGTGGTAAATTAATTGACTATTTAGGCATAGGTTTATTTCTGGGCTCTCTATTCTGTTTCACTGATCTATTTGTCTGTTTTTATGCCAGTAACAGACTGTTTTAATTATTATAGCTTTATAATGTAGTTTGAAATCAGGAAGCGTGATGCCTCCAGCTTTGTTTCTCTTCCTCAGAATTTCGTTGGCTATTTGGGGTCTTTTATAGTTGGATACAGTTACACATTTTAAGATTATTTGTTCTATTTCTGTGAAAAATTTCACTGGAATTCTGATAAGGATTGCATTGAATCTGTGTATTGCTTTGGGTAGTGTGAACATTTTAACAATATTAATTTTTCCAATCCATGAGCACAAAATATCTTCCCATTTATTTGTGTCATTCAATTTCTTTAATTAATGTCTTGTGGTTTTCAATATTTAGGTCTTTCACCTCCTTGATTTATTTTATTACTAGGTATATATATATATATTTTGATACAGGAGTAAAAAGAATTGTTTTCTTCATTTATCTTTCTGATATTCATTATTAGTGTATAAAAACACAACAGATTTTTATGTGTACTGATTTTGCATCCTGCAACTTTACTGAAATTGTTTATTAGTTCTGACAACTTTTTGATGGAGTCTTTGGAAATTTCTATGTATAATACCCTGTCATCTGCAAACAGTGACAGTTTTACTTCTTCCTTTCCAGTTAGATGATTTTATTTCTTTTTGTTGCCTAATTGTTCTGGCTAGGACTTCCAATACTTTCTTTAATAAAAGTGGTGAGAGTGGTTATCCTTGTCTTATTCCTAATCTTAGAGGAAAAGTTTTCAGTTTTTTACCATTGTGTATGTTAGCTGGGGGTTGGTCATATATGGCCTTTATTATGTTGAGCTACATTACTTTATACTTGCTTTGTTGAGAGTTTTTATCATAAATGGATGTTGAATTTTGTCAAATGCTGTTTCTGCATCTATTCAGATGAACATATAGATTTATCCTTCATTTTGTTAATGTAGTGTATCACACTGACTGATTTTTGTATGTTGGACAATCCTTGCAACCCTGGAATAAATCCCACTTGATCATAATGTATGATCCTTTTGATGTATTGTTGAATTCAGTTTGCTAATATTTTGTTGAGGATTTATGCATTTCTGTTCATCAGTGGTATTGGCCTGTAATTTTCTTTTCTTGTGGTATCATTGTCCGATTTGGGTGTCAGGGTAATGCTGGTCTCATAAAATGGTTTGGAATAGTCTTCTCCTCTTCTATTCTTTGAGATAGTCTGAGAATAATTGGTATTATCTTTTTTCTTTGAAGGTTTGGTAGAATTGACCAGTGAAGTCATCTGGTCCTGGACTTTTGTTTTTTGGGAGGGTTTTGATTACTGGTTCAATCACCTTATTAGTAATTGGTTTGTTCAGATTTTCTATTTCACCATGATTCAGTCTCAGTAAGTTGTATGTTTCTAGGAATTTATCCAATTTTTCTAGGTTGTTCAATTTGTTGGTATATAATTATTCATAATAGTCTCTTATGAACCTTTGTACTTGTGTGGCATCAGTTGTAATATCTCCTCTTTCATTTCTGATTTTATTTATTTGAGTCCTCTCTCATTTTTTCTTGGTGAGTCTACTTAAAGGTTTACCAATTTTATTTATCTTTTTAAAGAACCAGCTCTTAGTTTTATTTATATTTTCTATTGTTTTTATAGTCTATACTTATTTCTTCTGTACTCTTTGTTATTTCTTTTTTTCTACTAACTTTGTTGGTTTTATTTGTTTTTGTTTTTTAGTTTCTTGAGGTATGGTTAGGTTGTTTATTTGTGACTTTTCTTGTTTCTTGAGGTAGGCATTTACCACTATGGACTTCTATCATAGAACTGCTTTTGCTGCATCCCATAAATTTTGATATGTTTCATTGCCATTTTCATTTGTCTCAAGATTTTTTTATTTCTCATTTGATTTCTTCATTAACACATTGTTGTTCAAAAGTATGTGCTTAATTTCCACGTTTGCGAATTTTCCAGCTTTCTTCATGTAATTAATTTCTAGTTTAATATCATTGCTGTTAGAAAGATGTTTAATGTCATTTCAATCCTCTTAAATTTATTAAGACATATTTTGTGGCCTAACATTATCTGGCTTAGAAAATGTTTCATGTACAGGTGAAAGAGTGTATTCTGTTTCTTCTAAATGGAATGTTCTGTAAATATCTGTTTAGTCCATCTAATCTAACATGTTGTTTAAGGCCAATGTTCCCTTATTGATTTTCTGTCTGGATGATCTACGCATTGACATAATTGGGTATTAAAGTCCCCTACTATTATTGTATTGCTGTCTATTTCTCTCTTTATATCTATTAATATTTGCTTTATATATTTAGGTGCTTTTATGTTGAGTGCATAGTGCTTATAAATGTTATGTCTTTTTGTTGGATTGACCACTTTATCATTACATAACTCCATTGTTTGTCTATTATTATAGTCTTTGTTTGAATGTCTATTTTGTCTGATATAAATAAAGCTACTCCAGCTTTCTTTTGGTTTCTATTTGCATGAAATATGTTTTTCCATCCCTTCACTTTCAATCTGTATGTATCCTTATATCTAGAATGAGATGATTTTTTAATCCATTCAGCCTCTCTATGTCTTTTGATAGGAGAATAGAGTTCTTTTACACTTAAAGTAATTATTGATAGGTATGTACTTATTGCCATCTTGTTAGTTGTTCTCTGGCTGTTTATGTAGCTCCTCTTTGTTTCTTTCTTCTTTTGGTCTTTTCTTTTGTGGTTTGATGACTTTCTTTAATGGTATGCTTATATTCTTTTATTTTTAGATTTCATGTATTTACTATGAGTTTTTGCTTTGTGGTTACCACGAGGCTTACATATAACAGCTTATACCTATAACAGTCTAATTTGATAACAACTTAAGTTTTATTCCATTGTAAAGCTCAACATTATTACTCTCCCCTACCGATGTTTAATGTTTTTGATGTGACATTTTAAATCTTTTTATCTTGTGTTTCCCTGTTTATCTTGTGTCATAGCCTTTTTTAAAATAAAATTTTATTAAAATGAAGCTGCACCAATTTTATTTTTTTATTTTTTTAAATTTTTTACCATGCTGTATAGCTTGCGGGATCTTAGTTCCCCAGCCAGGGATCAAACCCAGGACCTTGTCAGTGAGAGCACTGAGTCCTAACCACTGGACCTCCAGGGAATTCCATACACCTAGTTTAGATATTGACACCATCTATGGCTGCTTACATTCAAAAGCTGATTTGATTAGTCCTTATAGAAATTTTATGGCTCACAAAACCTAAAATTGTTACTATCTGGCCTTTTACAGAGAAACTTTTCCAGCCCCTGAACTTCTGTGGAGGTTGACGTTGGGTGTACCTTAATGAAGTCTCAGGTCATTTCGGAGATATCATCAGTAAGCTAAATAATCAAAGGAAAATCCTAGGAAGGAAGAAACCTAAATAAAAGCAAATAAATTGCTTAAGGGTGTAGTGTTCTAAAGAATGTATTATTATAAAGAATCATATTTATAATTCTTCTAGCCTGTAATATCCAATTATAGTTCCAGCTTCATCTAAGCACTTCTTTGCATCCAACAAGGGTATAGCACCTCTGGAAAATTTGACATTTTTTGAATAATGTACATTTTTTCCTTAGCTATCTGAATCTCCTCATGAGGTTTATTCTGCTCTGAATGCCCTCTGTCTTCTTTGTCACGTAGCCAGCAGGCAGAAGAACCAAGATTAAAGCTCACAAGTGTAAATCTTTAGCCCTAGGTTTTTTCTACTATACTACATTGCACATCTGCCATACTGGGCAATAGATTTCATTAAGTTAATATTCTTACACAGGCACACGCACACACACACACATTATTTGTGTATGTATGTGTGGTGTGTGCATTCTACAATTATATATACATACATATATTTATAAATTCAATTTATACATACTATATTATAAACAATTTAAATTTTGTATATATACATATAATTCTATAGATATATATTTGCAATAAAAATATACAATATATATTGCAAATATATAGCGTATATACACTATATATCACATATTATGTGACTTATCACTATAAAACTACAAATATATATCATCTAGTATGTGCCAGCATTATTCTAGGCACCAGGAATAGAGCAATGACAATTTTAGATGAAGATCAGTGGAAAAATTCCCGGTTATGTGGAAGGCTGAAGAGCAGTTGTCCTTTTTCACAAATTGGCCACAGCAGGTCCAACTGAAAATATGACCTTGGACCAAAATCTTGTAGAGGAAAGGAGTGAGCCCACGGTTTTTTTGAAGCCAGTAATTCAGGTAGAGGCAAGGGCAGGTAAGGAGGACCTGAGATGTGAATGTGGTTGGAGTATTATAGGAAGAAGAGGGAGACAAGCATGGTGGGGGTTAGAAAGTGAGGCGGGAGAATGGGGACAAAATTATAAGGGGCAATATTGCTATATTAAGCATCTGGGCATTATTCTGAGTGACAAGGAAAACCTCTGGAGGGGTTCGTATCTGATTATGGTTGTTGTTGTATGTGTATGTCATGAATTTGATTCTTTCCCCTTACAACCTTACATTTTAAGATATGCTTCATGATTCTTCCTAACTGATCTCCAGTAGGTGTGACACAATGCATTTGCTTTGGGTTTTCTGCTATCCCATTACTCTGTCAGGTATTTAATAATCTGTTACCAAAAGGTCACATTCATAGAAGATAATATTCTTATTTGTCTTCACTAAATGACTGATGCTTTAATACTATCACTATCCATACTCTATGTTTTACATTTTTACATATTTGATGTTCATATGTAGTGATGGCAAACTTTAAATATTCCAACAAGATTATTTGTTCACATTTTTTCTATTCATATGAGTATGTATTTATTGCTCATACCTATGACATGTAATATACCATTATATCACCTTTTATCTTAGTCAAAAATTTCCCCTTAGGTTAGTAAGGCCTTTTTTTCTACCATTTTGATGCAAAATTGTTTACCAGAAGTACAGTTAATTAATTAAATTTTAATTGAATACATTTGACATGTAACATTGTGTAAGTTTAAGATGTACAGTGTGTTACTTCAGTATATTTATATATTGTAATATGATTGACATTGTTACAATATTTCTCACATTCCATAATAATTATAGTACAATATTACTGTCTATATTCATTATACTGTGCATTAGGTCTCTATGTGCATTAGATCTCTACTTGTTACCAGTTTGTAACATTGAACACCATCACTGTCTCCCACACCCACCCCAATCCCCTGGTAACCACCATTTTACTCTCTGTTTTTTACAAGATTGACTTTTCTGGATTCCACATATACGTGATAGCATACAGTATTTGTCTTTCTCTGTCTGACTTTCTCACTTAGCATAATGCGCTCAGGGTGCATCCATATTGTTGCAAATGGCAGGATATCCTCCTTTCTTATGACAATGTCACAGAGAAGTCTACTCAATACTCTATAATGGCCTATATGGGAAAAGAAGCTAAAAAAAGACTAGACATATGTATATGTATAACTGATTCATTTTGCTGTACACCTGAAACTAACACAACATGGTAAATCAACTATACTCCAATAAAAATTAAAAAATAAAACACCAGAGACAACAGTGCTGGCATGGATATAGTGAAAAGGGGACACTTTTACATTGTTGGTGGAAATGTAAATTGGTCCAACCACTGTGGAAAACAATATGGAAGTTCCTCAAAAAATTAAAAATAGATTTATCCAACAATTCCACTTCTGCGTATATATCCAAGGGAATGAAAACAGGATTTTGACAAGATATCTGCATTGCAATGCAATGTTTATTACAACTTTATTCACAATAGCCCAAATATGGAAACAACCCAAATGCCCATCAATAGATGAATGGATAAAAAAAGATGTGGTACATATATACATCTTGATTGGTAAATTTATTTTTTTGAAAGTATATAGGAAACAATATTTGAAAATAAATTCTGGTTGCCATTCAGGACTTAGAAACCTATATGAATATCAGAGATAACTTTTCATTGAGAAAGTATATTACTTTCATTAAGAATATTATATTTTAACTTCTGGTAAATGGATGAAAGGAAACAAAACAATTAAGAGTATCCCATCTTCCCTATGTGAACATGTAATTGTAGTATGTGACCATGTGAAAATGTAGTCATGTTGACACAGAAATTCTATACTAAGATAAGGTAGATTGTTTATTGAAATGCTTTTTGTGCCTTCTTATGTTATTTTCTTGTTATTCTCCTATGATTTCTTCAGTCATATTTGATTCAAAAATTTAGAATCCCTTTTCTATCATGTGTCCTGTTTTATAGAATTTTCAATTCTATTGTAAATTAATTATGCTTATATATTTCTGCTTTAAATCTCATAAAACAACATTCTACCATTTAATTCTAATTGCTCTAGTCCTCATTTTTCAGCCTGATTTGTTGATCGAAATAAAACTCAATGAACTATCATTTCAAACCTGTGGTGAAAGTGTTTTGTGTCTAGACACATGCGTATTGAATATTATCAGAACTGTCTAACAATTCTTTTATGTACTTTCATGTTTCCTAACTCAGTGTATGTTTAATAAATTGAACATGGTTATCTTAAATAGTCAAATAAAAAATTTAAGACAATTTAAAATATTAATGATAAAAATATTTGAAACATCATTTCTAGTGAAATTGGAAGTTAATCATTACCAAGCAAAATTAGGTTTCCATTTTGCATGATCATTAAGTTGGAGGCAACAATAACACTGACTTCATTGGGCTGCTGTAAGGATTAAATTTAATTTATTGTATAAAATGTATAGCATTTTGCAAGCAAATAGCAGATACTCAGTGGTATGTGTTGTGATGAAGATGATGACAATGATAGAAAACATAAAACTGGAAGATGAGAATTCTTCTAAGTAGAAACAGTTTTCTGTTAAAGCTGTTTCTTATAGTTAGTTTTAAAACAACTTTTCTGTGCATTTACAATTCTTTCATCTGTGTCTTCAGGGTGAGTCTGATAATTTTGCAGAGAGCTGCCAAAAATTAGTTATTGTTCTGTTAATCATTGCTAATAAGAACAGAGAATTTTTCTAGTTGTCCCATGAAAATTATACTAATTAGAAATGTCTGAATTTTTGCATCTCCTTGGAGATTAATTTATTCATCATAATCAGTTAATCACTTTTCTTTACATAATTAGACAGCTTCTGGGGAAGACGAAGACCCTTTAGTTTTCCTAGAAGAAGACTATTTTAGCTGACACTAGTGAAACCTGGAAGTCAGCTCAAGACCTTTTTAGCATGTAGCATCCATAATTGCATACTGATTAGTGCTGGTACCATTGTTGTCCCAAGTAAAAGAAGGCTTCAGGAAATGTTTAGGTAATTGACTCTGAAATAATACAATGGACTTATTGATGGACATTATTTTTTATTTTATGAATTATTCAGTAACTGACATTAGTAGAGATTCACTTTATAAATAGGACCAGTCTCTACTACTTTCCTCAGGCAGCCTAACAAGCTAGATCCCTCCAAATTATCTCTGAATGAGACACCATTATTCTTGTATTATTCTGCTTCTTCAATAGAGAGAAGAGGAAAAGGGAGTCACATATTTTAAAGGTGAATAAATTTAAATCATTTGGGCAATATGGAGTCAAAGAATAAGTATGAGCAGGAAGAATGCAATTGATATTAGCAAACAATCATTATTTTAATAAGCTAGCCATTATGTGTGTGCTGGAACAGTCCTATTCATTTAATCCTAAATATGTTTTTTTTTAATTAACCAAAACAATAGAAACATATTTCTCTCCCAAAATTTCATTAAAAAGCCATTAAAATACGCATTTCAGGGAAAAACAACTTCAATCCAAAATTTTGTATTGAAAGGCAGGAAGGACAATTATGCAAAAATATGGTAAAATTTGGGTATATCTAAAAATTCCTCTATTAAACAAAACAGTTGATAATTTGGCTAATGTAGCCTGTGAGAGCAATGTGCCACTAAAATACTGGAAGTTTATAACATGTAAGTATGGCAAAAAGGAGGTGCCAATAGTTTTTAAGCATTTCAGCTCATTTTATTGGTGTTGGAGAAGGACAGAATCACACAAAATAATTGAATTGATTGCAAACATTTTAATTATCCTCCTCATATCTTTATTCAATTCTAACATTTTCCCATGAATTTCAAACAAATGCAATATTAATAAAATATTATTAGTACAAAATGAAATTCTAGGCATTTGTATACACTAGTACAATTTTTTCATAAATTGAATATTTTAAATCTAATAATCATTAATTTCTTTTAAAATATTTATTATTATATACATTTTAACAAATGTGTAGAGACAGTGTGTGCACTTCTCTTCCTTTACATTTATTTAACTGCATGTATAATCAGCCCTTGTTATCTCCTGGGTATTATTTCCAGGACCTACTTTGGATACTAAAGTCCATGGATACTCAAACCGTATAGTTAGCCTTCTGTATCCATGTTTCCACACCAGCAGATTCAGCCAGCTGTGGATCATGTAGCACTGTAATAGCTATTGAAAAGAATTTGTGTATAAGTTGACCCACACAGTTTAAACCCACGTTGTTCAAGGGTCAACTGTATTTTCCCTGTTTCTTAAAGAAGCTTTAGACTTTTAAATAAATTTATTTATATTTTGGAAGATTAAATATTGAAACTATATTTAGCAATTATAATTTCATAAGAATCACAGAATTTGCATTATTATTCTCTCTCAAGGCATTGAGGAGAACATATAAACTGAAATATAATGACTACTTTCAAATTCAACAACTCATCATCAGATTTTTCTATGATCATTTATCACCTAGACACTTAACAGTAAACAAGCAGCCCTGTAAAAGCCACAATACAAAACTTATTCTAACAATGCTTAAAAATACCAATATATTAAATATACTTTATACATTGGTTCTATACACTGATTTGCATAAAGTAGAGTTTAAACAAGGATTACTTTGAATACCACTCAGATGATGGCATCAAATTTTGTCAATGACAAGAGAAATTTCAGTTGTACTCTGATGTGTGAAAATTTCAAGAAAAATTGAATAGAGGTTTTCTGATGTGTATGTCTGCATATTGTCACAATGTAGACAATGTTACAAATCAGATTTAAAATGATACATTAAAAATATTTGATATTTCAAATAAATTGCCATTCAATATATAGGAAGGCTATAGTATGACAGCAGTGGATAATGTTAATACTGTGTAAATTGGGGAGATAAAAAAATCTTTATTTTTTTATCAGTAGGAATCCCTGCCAATTCTTGTTATTGTCACCACAGATTCCTGGACAAACTAGAACAAGAAAATTGTGTGCATATTTGGAGCACAGAGGGTCCAACTCCACATCTATCCATATGCTGATGCACCTGTCCCCATGTTTATTTTATGCATTAAACATTTAATGAGCACCTGCTTCATGGTGGAAGTTATGGTACAAGAGTAAGCTAACTTCATCCATGTGGGAATACACAGTGTCCTGGCAAGAAGACATGCAAGCATATTTTGGTGGCGCAACATCATATTATTTTTTTAATAAAAATTGTGGCTGCACTGGAGGCCAAAGGATGAGATGTAGTTAATTTGGCATGGAGAAGTCTGGGAAACGTAAATAGGAGAGATACCATTTTAACTAGATGATAAATGATAGATAGAATTTGGCCAGTTGCACAAGGTGCTAGGAAAATTTAACTATAGAACAAATTACACACACACACACACACACACACACACACACAGAGGTGCAGAGACTGTGGTTAAGGAAAGAGTATGAAAGAGTGATAAATGGTGATCTGCAAACAAATTAGGCAGATATTTGAATGTAGTGTTTGTGCCTTTTTCTCTGGGTAATGTTTTCCACTGAATTCAAAATTGTTTTAGAAAGATCACTTTGATAACATTGAGGATGATGGATGGAGAGAAAAGAATGAATACAGGGACCTCACTTCCTCTACTATTCTATCTCAGTGAATGATATAATTTTCCATGTACTTGCTCAAATAAGAAACCTGGTAGACATTTAGGCTCTTCTCTCTCTTTCAATCCGTCACCGAGTCCTTTCTCACTTTTGCACAGAAGTCCAAATCTCTGTAAATACACTGAAAAGAAGACAATTTTTCCCACCTATGATACATTAGTGATGACCACCTAATTGAGGCTCATATCTTCATTCTTGCTTTTGTCTTTACCTGGAATCCATGCTTTCCTAAACCATAGAGATGTTGTTAAAATACAAGTCTTGTCTGAGAAATTCCTTTACTATTTTCCCTGTTACATAGAACAATTCTAAAATATATCACCTTTATTATGGCCCAAGTTTGCCAATTAGTAAACTGAACATGAATGGCTATAAAAAAAGTCAGTTTGTAGATACCATTCTTCATAATATGCTGTTCAACTAATAAGATAATAATAAATAATTATGATGTCCATAATAGTTAACATTTACTCTCTGCTAAGCATGGTGCTTTATATATACTTTATGTACTTTATTTGGTCTTCACAATAACTCTTTGACATTATTTAGATGTTATAGATCGGGGAACCAATTGTACCAGGTTTAATTAAGGGTTGGATCTGGGAAAGGAAATCTATTCTATCTTTCTCCAAGCCCTTTACTCAACCACTAGCTTATGTTGCCTTCTAAAAGTAATAGGAGACGGAAGAGATTTTTTTTTTTTTAATAAAAGACTGAGGATGATTCCTAAATGCAAGTCAAAAGAAAGCCTAGTTCTACAGAAAATACAGAAATATAAATTTAAGACTAAATTGAAGGTCAAAATCAAACAAGAAACCAGGAGCTTATGAATAATAGCAAGAAAGAAATATTATTTTAGATGATTTTTATCCCTGAATTACACCCTGGTAAGAGTGGGCATCTATTCCTATTCCAGGCATCGCTATCAATCTGAGTCATGCCTGTCAAGAGTCTCTTTCTGAGAGAAACTAACAGTAATATTAAACAGATGTTAAAGATAGGTACTACCCTCAACAGATGCTACCTATTACTCTCAACAGAGAACCTGTGAAAGATGCACATGGGAGGAAATGCTAGTTGAAAATCCTCTCTGCCTGCTGTTTATAGTCTTATGTAAATAACTTCCCCTTCTGATGAATTTTCTTACTCAGAAGAGAAATTAACCCCCCTCCCAAACAAATACACTAAGAATAAGGAACTTTCACTGGGTCCTCAGGTAATTTATGGTAGAATTGAATGGAGTTCAGTCCGAGTATGATTCACTGAAATTTAGTTTTGTTTCATTTGCTGAGATGGGCATTTGTTATGTGTCTCCTCAACAGACAGGCATTCCCTCTTCTGGCAACTGCCTCTATAGGTTGAGGGTGGAAGGTAAGGAGGATGACACTCTTTCTTCACTTCAACTCACGGTCTAGTGGGATTACACCTCCAGGTAAATTCCCGGATAGGAGATTGTCAGCGTATTGCATTGCAGGGGCCTAAAATGAATCTCAAGTTTTGTCAAGAATACAGGGGAAAGTTCCAACACTCTTCCACTAGAGGTGAACCTTTAAGTATATAGTTCATCAAGCTGCTGGCAGCCGTCATGGAGTTCTGAGGAAGCAGAGGAAGCCACGCCAAAAAGAAGAAAGAACTCGGCCTCTGGATGTCATTTCAAAATTTGTCTCCAAATGCCCTGAAACCTCACTTCTCAAAGACTATTCAAGCTACTTCAGTCAATAAAGTCTTCTCCTTTGCTTTTACATTAGTTTAAATGGGGCTTCATGTAACTTGCAATGTAAAGCATTCTCAAGGAATGTTAACGTTTTCAATTAGTGTTTAACTTGCTTTTCAGACACTTTTTACCAGTGAACCATTTCCTAAGGATTTCTTCTTTGCTCATTCATTCATTCCTCCATTCATTCATTTGCTATTTCATCATATATGTTTTCTACCTAATATTACCCTGGCACTGTTCTAAGCACTGAGGAGGTTACAGTAACATCTGGGTTATCATTTATGGGCAACATATGATCTTGGAGAGTGTGGGAAATGTGTATTTTCTTACTGTATGAATATAAGTAGGTTCAGAAAAAAAAATCATTGAAGGTAGATGGAATAAAGAAAACCAAGGATAAGATGGCATTAATATGGACATTAAGGATCAGATATGCTTTCAGTGTGTAAAGTTGTGAGGAAAGGTCTTTTGGACAGAGAAAGGAGTAGGACAAAAGTCACGTAGCAGGAAAAATGGAGTCTAAGAAAACACAAATTATTTCACTTTAGCTACCACTTTGGCTGGAATTTTGTGTGAGTTTAAGAAGTTTGTATCATAGTGCATCAAGAAAAAGAAAAAAGGTTTATTTTCCCCCCCTCTGGCAGCTACCCATTAATGTGTCTTTAAGTGAAAAAAAAAAATCTGTCTACTGCTTAAAAGTCTTTTGCCTTGGAAACAATTCTGCACTGTGGGCAGATTATCATTCCTTCATCCCACAAACAGCAAATTTTGAAAGTGAGAATCTGACTGAGCTTTCACAATAATGGTTGCCTGACTTCTCTGCCAAATAAGTCTGCTTTACACTTTCCGAAATCTATCTCTTCACTCAGTTCATAAGGAACGACATGAAATAACCGCAGCATAATCAGGATGGCCACTAGGAGCTTTAGGCAGCTCGGAAGTTATTTAAGGTTAACCACACGGGAAGCAACTTTTGAATGTGACTTTACAAAAGCACTCAATTTGGATGGTGTTATTGCCATCTTTTTACATTCTAGTCCATAGAAAATGTAACATATTTGGGATCCAGGATGCTACTTCACAGAAGAAAGTTCTGTGTAATGGAGGCATAAAGGTGTAAGTTCAGGGGTCAACGAACCTGGTGGTTGGTGGTCTTAATTGTCTAAAACTCATAGACGTTTTGACCGTGCGAGAGGGAATCTTAAATGTCACTTGTCGCTTCTGCTTGACAACAGGTGGTAACTGCTGTCTAATATAACTGTCTCTAGCCACATATGGCTATTTCAAATTAAGTTTATATTAATTAAAATAAAAAATTCAGCTCTTCACTCCCCTCTGCTCACATTTCAAATGCTTCATAAATAGGTGTTGCTAGTGACTCAATGTTAGAAGCACAGATGTAGGATGTTTTCATCATTGCAGAAAGTTTTATTTGATAGGGTTGTTTATAACAACCCAACAACTGCTTTGCATGAGTACTCCTGTAACATGGAAGTCACCATCCACTGAGAGAGTTGCTTCTATTTGGGGGGTGATTCTGTCTCCTTATTCAGAAAGAAAATCTGTCTCATTCATGCGTAATATCTTCCAGTCCTGATTTGGTTTCTTAGGGATATATAAACTAAAACCATCTTTCATTTGTCAGTACTTCATGAGACCAAATTTAAAGTCTATTACAATATACTCAAGATGTTGAGCATCTTATATTTCCACTAATTCAATCTCCTTTAAAACCAAAGGCAAGGAGAGGAAGAATAAATAAACAATTTCTGACAATTTCAGAATCAAAATCTAATAAAAACCTAGTAATAATTATCATTGTTTTAGCACAATAAATTCCACATGGTTGACAACAAGTGGCTTTGAAATGGGCCTTTTAAAAACAATAGGTTATAAATGTAAAAATAAGAGACTTATTAAACTGAAATACGATTATGGTTGTTTGCTAAACAAATTTAAAACATTGATAAGCCAGCACATATTTTATTATAAGTGCTTAGCATAATGACCAATATATAATGGAAACTTAACAAATGTTGACTGAATTGAATTAACATGGTAATAAAGTAATATAAATTGTTGACTGATTACCATTTTGTCTGCATTTAGCACGCTTGGCAATCAACACCTCAGAGTTCAAATTCAAATTAATTTTTCAATTGCAGTTAGAGATGTTAAATAACCTCAAACTGTAAAGGAATTCTAGAAGTACAATAAAACATGTACTTTAAGAGAGTGACTTCAACAAACCAGATTCAAAAAGAATAATGTGACAAGTATATCACCACTATAAACCACTATACCCACCATGGTTCCTAGGTCTAACTTGCATAATACTTTCTCTTGACTCAAAAATGAATCTTGAGGGACTTCCCTGGTGGTGCAGTGGTTAAGAATCTGCCTGCCAATATAGGGGACACAGGTTCAATCCCTGGTCTGGGAAGATCTCAACTGTCTCGGAGCAATGAAGCTCGTGCGCCACAACT
The DNA here is from genome assembly GCF_949752795.1 of Hyperoodon ampullatus. Classification (NCBI taxonomy): domain Eukaryota; kingdom Metazoa; phylum Chordata; class Mammalia; order Artiodactyla; family Ziphiidae; genus Hyperoodon; species Hyperoodon ampullatus. Next base: position 70,932,397 of record NC_136915.1, read on the forward strand.
ACTGAGCCTGTGCTCTAGAGCCCACGAGCCACAACTGCTGAGCCCACATGGCACAACTACTGAATCCCATGCGCCCTAGAGCCTGTGCTCTGCAACAAGAGAAGCCACTGCAATAAGAAGCCTGTGCACCGCAACAAAGAGTAGCTACTGCTTGCTGCAACTAGAGAAAGCCCATGCGCAGCAACGAAGACTCAGCACAGCCAAAAATAAATAAATAAATTAATTAATTTAAAAAAATACTTGAAACAATAAAAAGGTCCTGTAATAGGAGAATGAATGAATAATAAAAAAATGAATCTTAAAAATCCCTGTTTATTTCATAATGAGTAACTTTAACCTTGAATTTATTTTTAGATTTTTCAAAAACTAAAATCAAATACTACAGTGCCTTTCAAAACTAATGAGTAAGTTTAACCTTGGATTTATTTTTATATTTCTCAAAAACTAAAATCAGGGCTTCCCTGGTGGCGCAGTGATTGAGAGTCCGCCTGCCGATGCAGGGGACACGGGTTCATGCCCCGGTCTGGGAAGATCCCACATGCCGCGGAATGGTTGGGTCCGTGAGCCATGACTGCTGAGCCTGTGCTTCCGGAGCCTGTGCTCTGCAATGGGAGACACCACAACAGTGAGAGGCCCACGTACCACAAAAAAAAAAAAACTAAAATCAAATATTACAGTGCCTTTCAAAACAAATAAGCATTATTTGGAAACTATTTTTTATCCTGAGAAAAAATAAACCAATGATAAATTTTACACTATTATGCTAGGTAAATTTTTATCTAATTGTTTGAATTTTTACTCATTTATTTAGATTTTTTTCAGAAAGCAAATTGCTGAAAAAAAATGTATAATTTACAGCTTTATCAACAGACTATATGTTACACAACTTAACTGATTAATAGGATATTTATAGCTATTTTGCTTTGTAGTTTTTCTGCAGCCATGCAGAACAAAGAGTTTCTTTTTTTTCTCTTTTTTTTTCTGTTTAACATTTGCCCCATATCTGATGGAATTCAGCATTGTTTCTGATATCCTAACTATGGAAATTTGGGCTGGAAAGAGTACATTGAGATTTGGTAGTAAATCTACCAATTTTACTATAGCTGGCATAATACACTAGTTCTAAAAGACTCTGTGTATATAAAATGTCTTGTAACCATAGGGAGTAAAAGTACTTGGGATGGTGTTTGTGAACTTAAATACACATAAAGGAGTATTCTCTCTGTATCAGTAAAAGCATGGGATGGCTGTGTAGACAAAGCCATTATGGAAGATATTTTACACCACTGTCTCTCAAAGAATGGCTTTCAGAAATAAAGGCATATTGCAAATGTCATGAATAAATTCCATGAATAAATTTGTATTACATAATTTTTTATTTTTAAACAATTGTTGGAAGCTTTGACTGAAAATGTTAAACACTAAACTCTTCCTTTGTGCAAATCTGTATCTATAGTTTTCTATATCATAAATTTTAAAATTTTAATTTAACCCTTTAAACCATAAGATATTTCATTGTTTTTAGACTTGTAAATTTTATCTAAAACTGATTTACTCCATGGGACAATAGGTTCTTGATGATAAGATGATACTATAAACTCTTGGTGTGTAGAATGCCAAATATTCAATAAACACTTTCTGAACTGATGTGAGTTAAAATTTAGAAGATATAATTTTCTGTTGACATATATTGTCATGCAAGAAAATGTTATATAGATATTTGTATTAAAAGTATATATGAGTTAATATACAGATACATTTGTTGTAGTTAAGTCTATCCATGTAAAATGTGTATATATATATATATATATATATATATATATATATATTGATTATAAAAACATTTTCAAAATATGTTTTTCATTATCAATGCATCATGACTTAAGAAGATTGGTGGTTAAATTAATTCTATGTGCATCTATTCCCAACTGACATTAATTGTTAATCACTCTGACATCTAAAGAAAAGTCAATTTCCAAGGTTACTTCTAGAAAACAAAACACTTTAGTAATTATTGTTTCAATATGTTAACAGCCTTGACTTTCTTTAGAACATGAACTGTTTATGAAGATAAAATAGTGGAAAACACATACATGACTTCTTACTTGACTATCTTCTCAAAACTACTTTTTCAAAATTAACCATGTTTTACTTAGAGTGATTTATAATTGAACCAAAGTTCTCTGGTGAAGCCAAAATTTCTTCAGTAAAAGATTGTGACAAGTTGAAATTAGAAGCAATCTTTGTTGTGCAAATATCCTCTATATTAAAATAAGTATTGCCACTTCTATTCTTTACAGGGCTAGAGCTATAAGTACAGACTCTGTTGGCCCTGCATACCATACATTCTAAGCAATGATGACTTTTTCCTGCGAGTGATAGGGAGCTATTGAAGGTGAAGGAGTGATATATTTACATTTGTAATTTATACTATTAATCTCTGATGTTGGTGAACATGGGTGAAGGGAGGAGGAAATATAAGCTACTAGTCAAAATAGGTAATAAAGTTATGAGGACATAAAAGAAAGGTGTTAGAAAACTGGAACAAGCAGGAAGCAGGCAACACATATATTTCATTTTTGCAATGCTGGACCACAGATGCCATTTATGAAGTTTTGTGCTGTAGGAGAAGTAAAAGTTCAAAAGAAGTATATTTCAATATTTACCAGACAGTTAATGAATCCTACAAAAGCTTTTCAAAGAGACTTACATTCTATTTGATATCATTATATTTTTCCTTAAATTTCCTGAACCTGAGTCCCTATGTAAAGCACTAAGCTACACCTGAAGTAAGGGAGGCCCAAGATGAAGAAATGAAGGTGTCATCTGAAAAGAAGAATTTCATAATTTTCTATACCACCATGAAACGAACCATTTTAAACCATCTGCCTTAGGTCAGTTTCCTAGATTTACTAAGACATTGATCCTCTAATGATCATCACTGTTGTGTAATGAAGGAAGTATCAATAGAATTGGGCAGAAGGAGGAGCTGAACTGCATATTACAGGCAACAAAGTCCACAGCTTTGAGGCGTTCAGAGCCCTTCAGAACTGTCCGCCTTTGAGACAAAGGGGCCACATCATTTTACCTCCATATGACTAGTCATTGGACATATGCCTCCTTCAGAGAAGGATGTGTCTTTGGCAAGGGATTTTGGATTAGTTCCTAAGAATCAGCCACCAGTACCTCTCCTCTGGGCACAGCCAGGTAATAGTGCTTCAGTCCTGAAAGGAGGGTTTGGGCAGGATACCATAGTATCCACAACACAACCCAAGATAGAAATTAATTTAAGAATTTTCAAACTACTGTCACACACACACCCATTGTCATCTTGACAATGACAAGAAACCAAACCAGAAAGACAGTTAGCTTTATGGGAATTCCTTTCTCTTTTATTTATGTTTATATTGCATTTTTGAAAGAGGAAAATAAAGGTCATGATAGCTGCATTAGTATGGCTCAGTGAACTGAATCCCCTAAATGAGAATTTCTAGAGTAGTTAAAATAGAAAGAACTTTTTAACAGGGACTTTGATTGATGACCATAACCTATACAGGCTTTGCCTTAGTGATATGGTGAAGATGAAATGTTACAGCTTGTTTGAAATGAGGAATGGTGTTTTTAAAGGACATTTTCTTCTGTTCATTGGACAGTGCAGAGACTTATGAGTCACGGCAACTCCTGGCTTTTTGTGACTAAAATTTATCTCTGCTTACTATTATAAGAGTTAAAGTTTCCAGCTGAGGCACATCTCAACAAAAACTCATTTTCTTCCAGAAGTTATCAACTTCAAAAACAAATAGAACTATCCACCTGCTTTATTTTATTAGAAAGAAAATTTAATTAAGAATTTTTAAGGTCTTCTTTATACCCACTTTTTTCTTTATTAAAAAATATTAGATGTCTGTAGATCACTGTGTTAGTGCTTTTAATATTTTCATAAGACTTTTCAATCTCTCATAGTCGAGAGAGAAAATAAATGTTGAAAAAAATTATAAAAGTAAAGCAAAGGAATTAGTGTAAAGACTTTTTAAATTTCTCTAAAAATTGTACAAATGTGAAGCAATTTAACCATAAAGGACCAGTAAGTTAACAGTAAATTAAAAATGTGTGCACGAGGCAATGGATGATGGAATCATATTGAAGCTGAATACATCCTCATAACCAGAATGTTACTAGGGACTATCCCTGTGATGCTCTTATCCTTTGGAAAATAAACTTAATCAAGAGAAAACTACAAAATAACAGTAATTCTGTCTCATACATGGGAAAGGTCTGTGTCTAACAAAGTGGCATAATTGAACCATGGAGAATAGCTTCTGGATCACATAAAACTGCATTCTGTTGGAGCTGGAAGGGACCTTAGTATTCAAACTCCCTTACTTAACAAATAAGGATGTTGAGACCAAAAATGTGAAGTTTCTCCATCAATGTAACCCGTATAAAGGTGTTCCCGCTCTCGTCTCCACCCTCCTCTATGTCTATCAGAGGACAAGGATGTAATCTCAGCATCTAGAACAAACCTTTTGTTTATCCTTCCCCTGAACTTCATGATATATAGTAGACTTCTAAATTTTTTAATAGTAATTGTTCACTTATAGATCTACTTCCCCAACTATGTCTCAGTTATTTTAGGAATCAGCTTAACTCTTATTGATTTACTAACATCCCTATTGTGTATCTTGAACTTTAATCTAGTTTAGTGCATATCATTGTCACAATTTTCAAGATGAGAGAAACGTAACTGAGTTATAGATGTTAATTATCTTGCTCAAGGCCACTTAATTTTTCTGAGATAGGTATTCTGACTCCAATTTTATATTTTTAATTTTAAATGTCTGGAGGAATTTGTGGTACCAAATAGGAACTCTCAATAAATTTATGCTAAATAAATGAATAAATAAAGAGTGAGCTAGTGATGGAGGTGGGCCTAACTCCCAACGAACTCCTCAGAAATCAACATCTCCTCCTCATCATTTTCAATTGTGTTCTTTCTACTAATCATCACTGTTTTCCTCCATCCTACTATTGTATTTAAAATTTGTCTTCTTTTTTAATATTCAGTTCGAGTAACACCTCCAAGAAATTGTTAAATTAAATGAAGCAAAACATGTTCACCTCTTTATTTAATGAGAAATAGAGCAGAGTCATGGATTGGGCTCTCCCCCCTCCACTCCAAGCATGTGGGAAAAGAAAGAAATGTCAGTAAACCTCTTCTGATTTAATAAGAAAACATGATTTCATTTTTTCAGAAAATGGAGGTGTCAGTTTGGATATTACTAGGGCAATAGATTATTAGGTTACAACCAATCAGAATCAATATTACTGAGGTTAAGGCTTAATTTCACAGGACATATCAAAAGTCTCCATAGTCTGAGATTCTTAGATGTCTTAAAATAACTCTGCAAAGACAGTGTATTATATAGAATTATATATGTTTTTCTACAAATGTAAGGGAGGAGGGAGTATTTTCTCCTTATTTTGCTGAGAGTTCTTAAACTGCAGTTTGTAGTTTTCAAGACCAAGATCTACAATTCCATTAATAGGAGGGGCAGGGCTAAGAAGTTCAAAACTCATACCATACAGAGAAAATGGCACAGAACAAAATTATTAAAAAATAGAATATGGACAAAGCAATATTTTGCATCTAAAAATCATTCCCCAAATATTCTAGCTGCACAATTTTTGCTCCCTTTTCTGATTACCTTGACTATACCTCCTTATACCACTACTTAATATTTGATTTATTTTTGATTTATTTATTTATTTATTTATTTATTTTTTGCGGTACGCAGGCCTCTCACTGTTGTGGCCTCTCCCGTTTCAGAGCACAGGCTCCGGATGCGCAGGCTCAGCGGCCATGGCTCACAGGCCCAGCCGCTCCACGGCATGTGGGATCCTCCCGGACCAGGGCACAAACCTGTGTCCCCTGCATCGGCAGGTGGACTCTCAACCACTGCTCCACCAGGGAAGCCCTAATATTTGATTTTATACTATCTACTAGTTCATTTTACATGCTTAGTACTATAGGAATCAGATGATTTTTCTAGGCCAGGAACCGTGAGAACTATTACACAGTGGCTTCTCACAGGTTAGCAAATATTGCTCTGTAGGCATGATCTATCATATTATCTCTTTACAGAAGAAAAAAAAAATGAGTCAAGGATTAAAAATAGGGTGATTTAAATAATAGTATTTGTTCAGAAAAAAAAAGACTGATTCTTATAAAATACATCTAATGGAAGGTAGATAAGATTTATCACTAATATACACAATAAAAATTATTATTTATCCTACTTCAGAGCTTTTTCAAAGTGTTTTAAATTTCAGAATTTCTCCTCCTGGAGATTATCCTCTAAAAATATTGTTTACACATGACATATATTAAAAAAATAATTATATAATGGAAGAACAGGGACTGAATACTAAAAATAATGACATGAAATATTTCTAACTATTTTTTTATTGAGTTGCAATATATAGTCTTTCCAAAGAAACAACATAGTAGAGTAGAAAGAAAAACATCTCTACATTGACACAAATCTGGCTTCATATATTATTTTGAAAATCTACCTACTTGGTAACCTTGGGTAAACCATTAGTGTTTTCAACTGTTAGATTGAGGGAAACATTTCTTGTTTTTCTTAGGCAAAATCATAAATGTTTTCCAATGAGAGTTTCTAATCATAATAAATAATTTTACCACATTTTAAACTTTGTGCTAAGAAAATTCAGATTTATCAATTCTTGAAATCTTTTCGTGGATAACTGTACAATTCTTTAGCGAATTTTATAATAGTCAAGAATACAACAAATAGTTTTATAGCTTTGTGGAACACACATTGAGACAAATAAAACTTTATATTTTAAAAAATTTTATTGGAGTAGAGTTTACAATGTTGTATTAGTTTCAGATGTACAGCAAAGTGAATCAGTTATACATATACATATAGCCACTCTTTTTTTTTAGATTATTTTCCCATATAGGCCATTACAGAGTACTGAGTAGAGTTCCCTGTGCTACACAGTAGGTTCTTATTAGTTATCTATTTTCTGTATAGTAGACTGGAGACAAAGAAAACTTTAGGTCAACTAAGAGCATGTTACACTAAAGATAGGCAACATTTTTTTTTGGAAAAGTTGAGCCCAAGCAGATATATTACAAAGAACAGACCAATAAAAATCAAATTTAGCTTCTTCTTTCTTTTTCCCTCATTCCTCTCCCCTCCTCTCCCCCTCTGTTGTCCTCATCTCCACCTTCTTCTTCTTCTTGTTCTTCTTCTTCTTGTTCTTCTTCTTCTTCTTCTTGTTCTTCTTCTTCTTGTTCTTCTTCTTGTTCTTCTTCTTCTTCTTCTTCTTCTTCTTCTTCTTCTTCTTCTTCTTCTTCTTCTTCTTCTTCTTCTTCTTCTTCTTCTTCTTCTTCTTCTTCTTCTTCTTCTTCTTCTTCTTCTTCTTCTTCTTCTTCTTCTTCTTCTTCTTCTTCTTCTTCTTCTTCTTCTTCTTCTTCTTCTTCTTCTTCTTCTTCTTCTTCTTCTTCTTCTTCTTCTTCTTCTTCTTCTTCTTCTTCTTCTTCTTCTTCTTCTTCTTCTTCTTCTTCTTCTTCTTCTTCTTCTTCTTCTTCTTCTTCTTCTTCTTCTTCTTCTTCTTCTTCTTCTTCTTCTTCTTCTTCTTTTCCATACTCACAGAAGCTGGGTTGCAGGGCATGACCTCAGATATGAAAGCCTAATTTTCTCCTAACAAAGAATCCCGGAATAAGAAAGAATTACCCACTTTGAAGGACTTATCATTGTTAAAATAACATAACATAAAATAAAATAAAATAAAATTAAATTAAATTAAATTAAATTAAATGGAGACCAGACTTGAAAATCCTCCAGGCTGACTAAATCATTTAAACCATGTCAGCAAACAAACAACAACAACAACAAAATTCTAGCTTGCTTCATGAACATCAGCAAAACCTAGGTTATCTGTTGTAAATGTCTCTGATAATCATAAAAGAAACTTGTTATCTTTCTAAAGTGTTTTAAGCTAACCACTTTGATCAATCGCCTGCCATCTGGAAACTCCCACTGTATTAACTAATCATTGCAAAGGTTAAACAACTTCTTAATTTTCACTTTATAAGTCATCAAGTAAGGTCATGTTTCTGGGCTTCATACCAGTTTGGGGTTTGCAGAATCCTTGCTTTTGAACAGTTTGTTTATTGCTCAATTAAATATTCATAATGAATAAATTTCTCTGAATTTTCTTTTAACATCATGTACAAAATAAACTATGCCAGCAGAAAGGAGTAGCTGAAATAAGCATGTTTAATTTGCTCTTCCCACACTTACCAATCAGAAAAGGCCATCCAACTTTCCTCCAAAAACTGACCAAATAAGTGAAAAGAGGAGAGGACCTACGATAATCATGCACCATCTTCTTGAAAGCACATATCAGGAGTGGGAAAATTAATTGTTCATGTCATTATTATTCAAATGAATATTCTCTCATATATGTGTAATGATAAAACAAACCACAAGATAGAAAGATTTTTATGACACTATTGTGCTATTGCTAATGCAAAGTTATCTCTAACTACATTTACGGAAATGGAAATGATCTTTATAAACTGGGAACTGACATGACTTAATTCAGTTTTGTTTTAACATTCTCTTTATTTCAAAATTTTTAATATATTAAGGAATATGTTCAGGATTGGTTTGGTTTCTTTAAAGTTATTCATTCTTATTTTAATCAAGTTACTTTCTGAAAGTATAAGCTTAAGTCAAGTACTAAAATATATCTACCTGGATTTAATTGGAAGGTAGACATACACAGTATTTCATAAGAAATCATTTCCTTCAAAGTAATACAACTCAAAAAACAATGTTGGTGCATGTTGTGAACCAAAAAGCAATTGATCATTCAGAATATTTAAGAAATTAATTAATTTTTCTCTTTGTATTTTGGTTTATTAAATCTTATCAATTAAAATACAAATAAATAAAATACAAATGAATAAAATATAAATAAATTTATGACATGTTAGAACAAAATAAAATTTAATTGCACCTAAAATGTTGCTGAATATAAGTTAAAAATCATTCAATGATTCCAGGTTAACTTGAGATCTGTGTTTTGTCTTTTGTAACTACATTTAATGTCATTTTTTAATTTTACCTGTGAAAGAGGAAGTTTAGCTACATAAAAGAATTTATTGGAATTTTTTAAAACTTAACTGGAAAAGAAAGGAAAACATGTTGAACAATTAAGTAAATCTTTATAAAACTGGACCCATAGCTGAGAGTGGGATTGAATTTACCTCATGTAATTTCTATATATGATTTTGGTGATATATGCAGCATTCACTATCTTTAAAATGATATAATTGATGACAAATTTGCAAGAAGATGGGGCTGACTGTGGGACTGGCAGAATAAAGGAAAGTCTTGAGAAATTTGGTGTCTATAAATAGACGATCAGTAATTTTAAATTAAAATGTATTTCAAAAGGGTCCTATCCCTTTTTGGAAGTTCTTACACAAAAGCTAGCAAATCACACTCCTCCCTTTCTGGCACTGATCAACTCTGTAAGTTTTATTCATGTCCAGAATGTTTCTGTAAAATAAAAGGAGGGAATATTTTGACCAGTCCAATCCACTCCATCCACCATGGCTGTCAATGCCAATTTTAAAGTCGCAGTCAGATCACCCCTACTCCCAGGAATATATGGGGAGTTTGAGTTTTCAGTAAAGAATAACAGGAAATCAGGAATGTTGGCTTTCATTTTCACTCCCAGTATGCCTGGAAGATTATAAAGGACAGAATACTACAATTGTTTTGATATGAAACCAAAAAGTGCATGCCACCAGGAGAATTTTTCTGGTAATTTCTGGGCAAATGTCCTTTCTGGGCAGAGAACCGAGGGGGTAGAAGAAGTGTGACAGTCTGCATACACAACTGAGGAATCAGGCATTGAACAGAATCTATGAGTGGAAAAAACAGGTCTTCAATGATGCAAACCTCTGGAGGGTACAGACTCAAAACACATTTTTTTTAATACATAATTCAAATGCGTATTCTCTTATGACCTGATCTTTTATATTGGGGAACAATCTTCTCCAACCTTCTCATTATTTTTGCCAAATCAAAACTAGATAAACTGTGTGACTCTGTCTACAATTACAATCACATTTTTTCTGCAAGTGATTTTTGTCAATGTGAAATGATTAACAAGATCAAATGACAGTGATTCAGCTTTTAATCAAAATTTATTTATATTTGATCAAACTCTCACCATGTCCTTGAGTCACCTCACCTTCGTGACCCTAAGTATGCACAATATTCCATATTTCTTCTGGCTTTTCTCTCTCTTTTTACATAAGACCCAAATAGCTTCTCCTTTTTCTTTTTAATTCAGTAATTTAATTCACTGCTACTGACCTCAACTTTCCTTCCAGTCAATATACCCACTCAAAAATGAAACAGAGGGTTTTGTAGCTGTGTGACTTTAATAAGTCATATTGCCTCTCTGAGCTTCAGTTTCTTAATTTATGAAGTGTAAAAGCAGACCTACATGCTTTTCAATATCTCATCTGGATCTTAAAGCTATGAAACCAAAGAATGTGTGGAAATGGAGGAGGGATACGTAAGCATCTGCAGAGAAAATAAAATATGGAAAATATACACTAGGCACCAGCAATAAACAAAATAATAACACTTTTCTCTGTTGTTGTAAAATGTTTGCTGAAAACACAGGATACTTTTTTTTTTAAGTTTGATCATCTTTTTACTTCCAAGTTGAGAAAATGAAAGCACTAGACTAGAATAGGAGTGAGAAGAGCAAAAGGGCAGCAACATGGATGAAACTAGAAAATATTATGTTTAGTGAAATAAGTCAGACAGAGAAAGACACACACTGTATTCATATCACTTATATGTGGACTCTAGAAATTAATACAAAAAATATATATGTAAAACAAAAACAGACTAAGAGATATAGAAAACAAACTTGCAGTTATCAAAGAGGAGAGGGAACGGGAGGGGGGGGAAATTAGGGGTATGGGATTAACAAACCACTATATAAAAAATAAATAAGCAACAAGGATATATTGTATAACACAGGGAATTATACTCATTATCTTGTAATAACCTGTAATGGACTATAATCTGCAAAAATACTGAATCACTATGTTGTACACCTAAAACTAACATAATATTGTAAATCAACTATACTTGAATTTAAAAAATTAAGAACAAAAGGGGTATTCTAAGTATTCTCCTTTGATCTAGTAAGTTGGACAGTAAAGTACACACCATGTTACTGTGATTATGAATAACTACCATCCTCCTCTCTATTAAAAATAAAAAAAAGAAAACCAAATAGTAGTGTAACTTGTAACTGAAATAGGTCTTGACAGCTTTAAAAAATAAAACTTTCCACCAAATGTCAAGGATGCTGTGATGAAATGATTCTTAAATGAAATGAAATACCAAAAGCTTTGTATTTCTCATGAGATTGGAACATTTCTAGGAGAGACTGACTCACACAAAAATGAAAAGAAATAAAATCACAAAATTATTAATCAGGAGTGTTTGAACCTCCAAATATGAGGTGTTAATTTCTAAAATAATTCAGCTATACATATCCAGGTTCAAGTAATTCTATATATTATATAGTCCTTAGAGAAATAAGGAAATTACTTATGGAAAACAAAGTCAGACTGTGGAGGGGAAGTATTTGGAATCTTCCCCTAAAACTCTGATTGTGCTATACTAGGTCAAAAGCTCATCTGTAATACTTAGTGAGTTAATATTTACTCTCATTGATATTTTTGGAAGTTGAATTTTCTAAGCTAAATTTTTTTTTTTTTTTTTTTTTTTTTGCAGTACGCGGGCCTCTCACTGTTGTGGCCACTCCCGTTGCAGAGCACAGGCTCCGGACGCGCAGGCTCAGCGGCCATGGCTCACGGGCCCAGCCGCTCCGCGGCATGTGGGATCTTCCCAGACCGGGGCACGAACCCGTATCCCCTGCATCGGCAGGCGGACTCTCAACCACTGCGCCACCAGGGAAGCCCTAAGCTAAAATTTTTACTTTAACTTCCTCTTCAGATTTTCTTTGTGACTTTGGGAAAACCATTGAACTGCTACCTTCCTGTTTCATCATTTATAACATTAATCTTCATTCATTTCATTAAAAAATATGGCTGCATGCCTTCTATGTACAAAGCAAATGGTGTACTGGTATGTCAGATACGTTGACAAATGTAGACATAAGCCTCACGGAACTTATTATCTTGAGAGAGAGGAAAATAATATGTATATAAATAATGTGTTCTCAGTGTATATAAAGAAAGATTGTATAGGGTTGAAAGTGACAAATGTCATAATGAAGTTCAGATAAAGTACTACGTAAGTTCAGAGCAGGACAAGATTATTTAACCTAGAGATAAATGAAAGGATTTTGGATGAGTTGAAATTTTATCTGGACATTAAAACACAGGTTGAATTTAAGCATACAGAAATGAGAAAGATGCATATACCAGGCAGAAGCAGGTGTCCATCAAGGAGTTCAGTTTTCCTGGAGCTTAAGATGCAAACAAATCAACCAAAAAACCAATAATAATTAAATTTGGACCAAATTGCAAGATGTGCTGATTGTCAGTGTTAGGAGTCCAAGATTTAATAAGACCCTGAAAGTTTTTGAGGCAGGGACAGAAATTACTCTTTTAGAAAGATTAAATCTGTTATATATATATATATTTATATATATCAATTTATATATGGAAAATTATATATATATGTATGTATACACACATATATATATAACAGATTTAATCTTCCTAAAAGAGTATCTGTGTGTATATATATATATATATCTTCACTAACTGGATGTATAAAGGAATTCCCAGAACACTCTTTACAAAGACTGGGAGAGAAGCATCTCCCTTTTTTCATCAACAACGTTATGTACTACTGTTTGCATTAATGGTAATACAAGATAATAAACATAATGAGTTCTATCATAGCTTATTTACCTGAATAATGAAACAATGCTTCCGGTAATAAATTATTTTACTGAGAAAGACAAGACTAGAGAAGAGGTGACAATAGATTTTTCCCAAGTAAATTAGTTACTAAAGGTATTAGACAAAAATTAGTTTTAGGATTTGAAGCATTGTATCACATGAGAATAAACAATACTAGATTAGTGGAAAATCAAATGGCATAGAGTTCATCTTGGAGTGAGCAAATTTATGATTCCAAGAAGAAAATATATATGATTACAAGTAAGATCAATTTATCCAAACTCACATCAGCTGATGCTTCCTTTGCACTGTCAGTTGTGATCCCATTCAGTGTAATGTACTCAAATCTTCTTGCCCATTTCCCCATGCTTAAATTCCTTCATGTAAGCATCACAAATCTGAAAGGTGACTTGTCAAAATGTTTTTCTATGACTTTTCTGTAAGATTTTCTTTTCTCCAGAAAAACTCAGAGGCATTTCAGTTCAGGCATTGAGGCTACCTAATTCCATACGCAGCCCATTATATATGGTCCATCTTTTCTGCTTCAAATAGCGTCTCACCTTGAAGTGCATTCCCTGTAATCATTTCCACGCATCTTTTCCTTACTTTGTTTTGAGGTCCAGGACCATGTCTTAAAAATATTTGTGTTTATCTTAACTGTTTTACATACGGTAGACACTGAAAAAATTAGAAAATAAGTGAGTAAATGAATAAATGGCCCATTTGAAAATAAATACAACCTGAGGAAAAAATGCTATTTTCCAGCCCTTTCTCCAGACATGAGTATTTTGAAATCACACCATCTTCTCATTTCACATTGGAACAAAAACACTTCCAATCCTTCATGTGGTTAGAAATCTAAACACTGCCAAAGATACATCTCTCATTTCACACTTGAGAAATGATGCAAAAGATCATTTTATCCCCCCAGGGCTTGAAATAATGGGTAGTCTTTGCATGTGTTCTAGTTGGAAAAATCTACAGATTACCTACTGTTCCTTTTAACCATACTGATCTGGACACCACATCATCACCACTAAAGCTTCATATTTTAACAAGAAGGAAAAAATAAAGTGAAAGCAAAAACACTTGTAAATGTGTTAACTGCTAAGTAAATGTCAATTATCCATTCAAGGTGGCAGTCAGACTCTTTTGCATACACCAAGTGCTTGGAATATGTTGTGTGAGGTTATCCACCTCCAAACCCAGGCAGATTTTGTAAATTTCTCTTTCAAAGCATACCACATGCAAGATTTTAAACCAACTCTTCAGAAGGAAGGCACAATATAAATCCAGCAGATAAATAAATAAATAATGCTCTCAGACAGGGCTCCAGGTCATTTCTTTTTATCTCCTTCTGTTTTTGTTTTTAAGATTTAGATATTAGTTGTGTTGATTTTCCCCTTTTGCATGCTTTATTAGCATTGATGAATTCTTATAAGATGATATTTTTTTTCAAATGCAAAAGATACAATTTTCTGAGTAGTACAATTATCAGTTTACTTAGGGAGCTTATAATAGTTGAGTAACTGATATAAGTATTGAATGAACTATTATTAACAGTTTTTAGTAAAATGGAAACTCAAGGGATTATGTAAGAACTACGCTTTCAATTCAGTTGATTTTTGTCAAGCAAGTTCCATTATGAAGCCAACAGTGAATTCTATGTGGGTTCAATATAATTAGTATCTCTTAAAATTAATTTAAACTGAACATTATAAATGAGCACAATTAGTATTAAGAGAAAACTGTTGATAGTGTTCACTCATTAAATGAAGATGCATATTTAGGTCTTTTCTCCAGCTTAAATGTCAAACATTCTCTAAGTCAATGACTCACCTCCCTTGCTGCTATATCCAGAACACATTATGGCATTATGCATAAGACACATCCCACACAGGCCTCTGTTGATGGTGATACTAGCTCCACAAAATGACTGAGGATTTTAGGCAAGAAGGTTGCTCAAATTTCACTGTATTTTCTTTTATACATTTTGATTTTGAAAGCATATTCATGTATAATATTTAAAATAACTAAAAAAAGAAAAAAGTTTCTGTCATCAAAGAGGTTAAGCTGGATGGGCTTCCCTGGTGGCGCAGTGGTTGAGAGTCCGCCTGCCAATGCAGGGGACACAGGTTCGTGCCCCAGTCCAGGAAGATCTCACATGCCACAGAGGGGCTGAACCCGTGAGCCATGGCAGCTGAGCCTCTGCTGCCGGAGCCTGTGCTCCGCAACGGGAGAGGCCACAACAGTGAGAGGCCCACGTACCGCAAAAAAAAAAAAAAAAAAAAAGATGTTAAGCTGGAGTCAGAAAGATATTATGCACATAGGAAGTGCCCTAGCTTTGGCCTACTGCTCTGTTGTAGCCATCTTGAATGTCTTAATAAATTGTTGGATAAGATGCTCTGAATTTCCTTTTTGCATTGGGCCTGCTTATTATATAGATGGACCTTCACATACATAAAGGTGGCATTATAAGGTAGAATGTGGTAAAAACAAAGTGAGTAGTACTCACAATCCTTGATAAGATGAAAAGAAAACCAAATACTGTGTCTAACTTGATAAAGTAGGATGAAACAAGCTAAAAGGAACAAGTTATGCAAAGCATGTTGTTACTGCTGCAAATGGTCCAGTATTTAAAGTGCCTTTACTCATTTTCAAATAGACCAAGCCCTCTAATCCAACCAAAAGATGATTAGAATTCTACAGTTATGATGTTTTTCAACTTGGGTGCACTGACATTTTGAAGTAACATTTGTTCACTCAGATGGAATAGGTTCTGAAGTGCAAACTAATACCTATTAGTAATCAAGAGTGTGGGTGTTTTATTAACTTCATGAAAATTAATTCCCTTCTCCTTTAAATTTAAATTTTCTACCCTTCTAATATGTTGCTACCACTGCCCTTTGGAAAGACCCCTTTGGGAATTGATCATGTTTATAATTCATGCAATAGGAGCAACTTGTTGTCAAATGACTGACAAGATACTGTCAGATGGGTCACTTCGTGGAACATTTGAACTTAATTGGTACGAATTGTCAAAATCTCAGAGATGCTTCGGAATGCAAGAGGTTATTGATCCAAGCCATCAAATTAAGCTGCACCAAGAAGAGATGCACCATTAAATCCACTTCTTAAAAATCATTATAGACCAAAGAACAGACTCTTGTAAAAACTGGAGGGATTGTTCAGCCCCAGTGCCCCCTTTGTTCATGCCCTTTTTCTAAATTATACACATACTGATTTGAACATGTGGACAGGATACGTTGTGCCTAGCTTTTCTTAAGAGAGAGACTGAAATTTGGGCCAAGTGATTTAAGAAGCCAAGCTATGGCAGCTGACTGTTTCAGCAAAGAGATATGTAGAGATGCCACTGTGGCAAATGGTGCTGAAAGGCACGAGACATTTGGGACAGGAAAAGTGCTGGGCAACACACAGGATGATTGATGGCTTGCCTCTTTTGCTGGGTGCCATCTGTTGAAGAGTACAAGGAAGTAAGTGGATAGAGTGTAATTTTTAAATAGCCTGTTACTTTTATGAAATCAATCAATGTAATAGAACTTAAAAAGTGCATGTCTACTTGCCCTCCCAGATTCCAGCCCTTTCCTTCTTCTGTCAAAAATATTTTTAGTAAGTAAAAAGAGGACTGATGCCATATGTGTTTTAATATGGTAATTTTTAAAGCTTATATTTTCTTTTCCTTACCAAGTCAAAGAAAATGAAAAATTTGATTGCATAGATTCTATTTCAAAAATCACTTAAGAAAAGATTTTCAGGACAAGTTACTTCCCATTTTGCAGTTGATTATTTCATTCACTCACACTCCCTGGTGTTCAAAGTTATAACTTTAATTTAGAATGGCAAATGAATAAGTCAAAATAAACTAATATCACTGTAGGTTTTAGATAATGGGCTTGTAAAAATACCTTGTTATAACTGTCATTGATGGATCCTTAATTTGAGTAAGCTTTCTTAATAACTTATATGTTTATTAAAACCTGTTTTAATTCCCAGCACTTGCAACACATTTCTTCTCCCTCCCTAGACCTCCTAGAGAAAATAAAAGGATTTTATGTGTACATCCAAATCCACTGTTTAAAAGTCTTAAAGTCATATGAAACATTAAATTAACTTGAGGATATTTTTCAGTGAAATGTCACCAATGCTTTCTATATGAAGAGTACAGTAGAGAAGTCTCATATATTGATGGTGAGGCCCAGCCTATATTTCACAGGAAAATATTCATCATTATTGATGAAGGGAAAGTTGTGTATACATTTCCATAAGGAATTTGCATAAATCTCCACAGCAATAGGACTTTAAAATATTCTATGAATTTTTTCTCTTGCAAGTCAAGCTCCTACAATGAATTTAAAATAAGATAAGTTAGGTCTGTGTTATAAAATGAAAACATATATTTTCAATTGCGTGGGTTAGAAAATTCTTTCACTCATTTATTGAGGCTGTGTACATTGATTTCAAATATTATAACGGGTCAATATCAGCATTAAGCCAAGATTTTAGCAGCTAATATGTAAAGATCAGCTCAGTACTATCAAAAGAAAATTAAAATTTATTAAATTCAATGCAACAATTTATAAGGATTAGGTCCTTGTTAAAAGGCAAAATTTCGGGCTTCCCTGGTGGCGCAGTGGTTGAGAGTCCGCCTGCCGATGCAGGGGACACGGGTTCGTGACCCGGTCCGGGAAAATCCCACATGCCGCAGAGCGGCTAAGCCCGTGAGCCATGGCCGCTGAGACTGCGCGTCCGGAGCCTGTGCTCCGCAACGGGAGAGGCCACAACAGTGAGAGGCCCGCATACTGGGAAAAAAAAAAAAAAAAGACAAAATTTCATTAACTAGATAATTATGGCTAGAGAATAAAAGTTACCATAATACCTTTAATGAAGTTTTAAATGTATTGCTTTGGGCCTTGAAATAATCAGACAGTATCTTCTATGAATCTGGTTTTAAAACAAAATCTAGGACCTCTTTTGTTTCCTACTCTCAGTGTCTCACCAATGAAATGGAGTTTCTTTTAGATCAATCCTAAAGCTCTTATAATACAGAGGATAAAAATGAAATCATCAAAAATAAGAACTTAGTAAAAATTACAAACCTAACTGTATACCACCAACCTGAAGAGCCAAAAGATACTTTTTTTCTAAAGACTCAGTAATTAAAGCCAGAATTTTTTTAAAGAAATTTTACATGTGAAGAGAAATCAAGTTCAAAGCTAGTTCCTTCCCCTTCTAATGTCAGCAAGAGACTTCCAGAACGTGATCTTGCTTTGATTTACTCCAGCATGTTGGGCTGTGCTGAAATTAAGTTTTATCAAAGCAGTTAATAATACATTAATACATTAATCCAGATCTATCCATTAATTCATTAAATATTTAATATTTATTGAGATTCTCTGCTAGGCAATGTGTCAGTATTTGGGCTTAGAGATATAAAAGATACAGTCCATATATACCATTGGAAAGAATTTGAAAAGTAAAAAGAGAAAATAAAAAATAAAATTTCATCCCAAACACCTGAAAATCATTTTCCTGATCTCTACCCTACTGGCTTGTTACTATTACTATAAATACACATGTAAATAGATATGTAAATAAATAATTGTTATTCATGTGAGAAGTGGGATTACAGCCTCATATAGAAAACAAACAAATGTGAGATCAATTCCAGGGATGTGCACCTATTTGTGGTTTCATAGCAGGAGTGTTGTTTGAAAGATTCCATTTGTGTGTTCCAAATTGCTGAGCTATATCTTTTTGCTCTAACCAAAGGAATATGCTGCTTTACTGGGAGGGTGGTAGATAATAGTCGTTGAACCGGAGAAAGCAGTTGAAAAGAGGAGGAAGTAAGAATAGAGCCTGGGAGAAAGAAGAGTATAGCTTTCTTATCAAAGTTCAGGGGTATGGTGGAGGAAGAGTATAAAGCATATACAGGGCTTCCCTGGTGGTGCAGTGGTTGAGAGTCTGCCTGCCGATGCAGGGGACACGGGCTCGTGTCCCGGTCCGGGAAGATCCCACATGCCACAGAGCGGCTGGGCCCGTGAGCCATGGGCACTGAGCCTGCGCGTCCGGAGCCTGTGCTCTGCAACGGGAGAGGCCACAACAGTGAGAAGCCCACGTACCGCAAAAAAAAAAAAAAAAAAAAAAAAAAAAAAAAAAAATAGCATATACAAAATTATTCAGATTGTTACAAAACTAATAATGAGCACATCTATTTGGAGCAGACAATAGCCTAGAATGGCAAAGTTGGAAGAACAGGAGGGTTTTCTGTCTTGCTATTATTTTGTCCCCTTCTTTAATGCTTGCGGTGTGTGTATATATACGTATGCACCTGTGTTATTAAACAAACTTTCCTTCACAACCTAATTTTAAGAATGCATATAGCTAGGAAACATTGGCCTGTCCAATATCATATCATTTGTAAGTGTCTTGGGCAGTGCTATACCATGATTGTGATATTGTGCTACAAACTAGGCTGACAATATAGAACAAGGAGGTCACAAGGGGTGTAAAAATAGGCATAATGACAGACAAGGCTCAGAAAAGAACCATTGATGAGAAAACAGATAAGAAAGAACTTCTCTAACAAGGTGAGGTGAAATTATGCTAATAAATGAGAAAAAACACATGAATACAGTTAGATCTCTCCAAACACTTAGCAGAACACCTTATGCATGGTAGATGCTCAGTAAATACGTGTTAGCACGTGGGCCTCAGTTTTGGCCATAGTTCTACTCTACTGCACTATGCCAACCACATTCTCCACCCAATTCCCACTGAATCTGAGACCCTGGAACCCTACACTAACCACAGAGAAAGGGATAGGAAGGAGCAAGTGGACTTATTTTATTGTGTTTTTAATTAACTGATTCTATCCTTTGATTAAAACACTATATTATATTTTGAAAAAATATAAGTAAAACTAAATTATTTTGCAAGTGTATTAGTAAAATATATTGAGATCAAAGTTATGATTTTAAGGAAATTGAGATTTTTATTCACAGATAGAATTATTTCTGTTATCAACAAAATAACATTTAAAATTTTGTGTTGGAAATGAACTTTGATGATAGTGTCCATATACTACACGAAGAAACAAAGCAAGTTTTTAAAAATTTGACATGATGCAAAGGAAAAGTAAGTTCATTCTTAAAAGGTAGAGAGGAAACATTTCAACAATGTGTCCAATAAAAGAGATATGACAGCCATAAAACTGTTCGATGTGTGTAGCGCCAGGGCTTTATGAATAGATCATGTTTATGGACACAGAAAACATTTGTTTAAAGGAGTGTAATGACTCTTGAACTTAAGGCCCATTATTAAGCAAAATGGAGACTAGAGAAATGTTCTCAAAATGCAAAGTGACTTTACTAGTTTTAGACCTCCAGAGTCCTATCCCTTAAGACATTAAGAACTGAACTTCAGATAAGATTATGGATTATATTACCCATTTAAAAAACATGTGTCATTTAAATACATAAGACCAGATGACCCAAATTAAGTCAATCTAATTTCTATGACACATCCATTTTCTTTCCAGATGTTTCAATTTCCAACTGAATAATTTCTGGCAAGGTAACTGTGAACTACTTGTGTTATTTATTTATTTGTTAATTTAGTCATTTGTATATCTAATCATTTATTTTACTTTTAGCTGAATAATGAATTTTAACAATAACTTTTGGCAAGCTATGTAAAAACACTCTGACATATATATTTGCAAATATATATCACCAGATGCAATTGTAGGACTAATGTTGGAATTGAATAAGAAGCTGTGCATTCTTTGTGCCAGCTGAAGCTAAGACGACAGGCTTTATTTCAATTTAAATAAAACCTGAAGGTATTGCTGTGAAAAGCTGGCTCAAGCTGTCTGGCGTTCTGCCTAGAAGAGAATCTTTGATAGTGTTCTTCTTTAGACTATATTAGCTTCGCCAGTTTTTCTTAGTTAACATTAAAATTTGAATGCTCCAAACAGTATAATTCACCTGGATTTTGCAATTGTTTCATCTACCTCCCTCCTTTCTCCCTTTTCTAAAAGTTCATTCAAATCAAGATCCTTGAATTCACAAAATGAATCATCTACACTTTGCTGACAGTTCTCCTTTTTGAATTCAATATTGTATTGTCATTCAGAACTGGGAAGAACCGTGTAATTACTTGCTACTACAGAACATGGAGCTCAGGGTAGTAAATATTCTTAAAACCTAATGGGGACATTTTAAAAATGTGTTTCCTAACTTTATTTTCATATAAGTTTTCAGAGGCTGGGGATTATCAGTCAAAGTGAAAGGTGGATTAAGAGGCATTTGTAGGTTCCAATCTGCTTATGATAAAAACAGTCTGCTTTATAGGAAGAAAACACTCCCTCCACAAAAGTGCTCAGAACATATCAATGAAAAACAAAAATATCACAACCTCAAATAGACTAGCTTTTCACTTCTTGTTTGTTTGGGGCTCTTGGATTGTCATGTCCTGATGTTTGAGCAAAGTGATTTTGCCACACCCCAGAGTCACAACTTCTTGGGAGTTGCTGTTCTTTATACTGCATTCTATAGCCACCCCCTTCTAAGATGCCTTTAGAGAAGGTCACTCACAGATAATAAAACATTTCAAAAGCAAAGTTATTGAATTAATTTATCTGTGAATGTCTTTTGATACTGTGATGAGTCCCTGAGAGTTGCTTAAACAGACCTCTCAGTTATTTAAAACCATCTCATGTCTTACTATCTGCTCAATTCCCTTTGGCCTGCATTTAAGAAAACTCTGTTGCTCCCTTTTTCAGTGTGTTGTGGATAAAAACCATGAGAGTTCATAAAATATTTTATGTTTACTATGTATTTAGGGGTCTCTTCCAGTTTTGAAAGGAAAACTTCAGTTAAAAATGTAAAATTACCTTTGATTTCTCACCTTTTATCTGATAACTTTTGTTTCTGCTCTGAGATTTAGCTTCTGTCTCCTTTCCTTAACAGAGTAAGTTTTCAGTATAACAATTGCTGATTTACTCCTTAGTCTACAATTATTTTCCTCTTAGTATCACATTGCTTAAATTCCCTTTCCTCATTCAACTTACCTGGATTCTTTTCAATTTTTTAAAACTTTCTGCAGCAAAGGTTTAGTTACCACTCACTGAGTGCTGGATATTATGATTTGGTGCTACAATAGATGCACTTTTAGTGACTGTGGTCTTTTGTTTGTTTGGTGTGTGTGTGTGTGTGTGTGTGTGTGTGTGTGTGTGTGTGTAATAGTAAAAATGTGAAATAAGTCAAGAGTTTTCATGTATTGCTTCACCGTTTTTTTTTTTTTTTTTTTTTTCTGGCATTGAAAGACCCCTTAGCTTCTCCTAATCTGAATGGTCAAGGCTATACATACTCTTTCCAACCAAAAAGTATTTCTTACAAGAAGAAAACTATTACAGATTTCAGGTTAAGTATGGAATTTTCTTGTAGGTTATAAATATGGGTAAAGATATAAAAGATATAACATAGACTTTTATACTCATTTGGCATAAACAAATAAGGAGTTGTTGTAATTCAGAGTTTAATAATTGAATGCAAGAAAATGTTGGCAACTGAATCAAAATAAAGGAATATACTGAAGTTCTATCTAATGGAATACTGTTTCCATCATCTTTTAAATCAGCCTCACAGGATTACCAATCAGCATTTCTAAATGGTAAATATTGTAGATCAGTTCCTTCAAAAGCATTACCGGAGAAAAGGATTTCAGTGCGGGTAATTCATTTGGAAGCATGGTGAAGGAATAAGGAAATGAGAAAAAGTTATATTCTACAAATAATATCATCAAGAAAATGAAAAGACAATTTATTGCATGGGATAAAATATTTACCAGTCACATATCTAATAAAGGACTTGATCCAGAATATACAAAGGACACTTACAACTCAATAATAAAATGACAAGTAACCCAATTAAAAGATGGAATATGTATTTTAATAGACACTGCCCCAAAGATATTCAAATTATCGATAAGCACATGAATAGATGCTCAACATCAATAGTCATTAAGGAAATGCAAATCAAAACCACAATGACACACTACTTCACATCCACTAGAATTGCTATAATCAAAAGGACAGACAATAACAAATGTGGGCAGGGATATAGAGATATTGACACTCTTATACATTGCTGGGAGGAATGCAAAATAGCGCAGCCACTTTAGAAACCAGTCGGGCCATTTCTCAAAATGTTAAACAGAATATTACCATATGACACAGAAATTCCACACCTAGGTATATACCAATGAACAATGAAAACATAAATCCACATAAAAACTTGCACATAAATATTCACAAAAGCATTATTCACAATAGCCAAAAAGTGGAAACAACTCAAAACTCCATCAACTGATGAATAGATAAATAAAATGTGATACGTATATCTACATAATGAAATATTATTTAGCAATAAAAAGGAATGAAGCTCTGATACATGCTACAAAATGGTGGAATCTTGAAAACATTATGCTAAGTCAAAGAAGCCAGTCATAAAAGGATCACATACTGTATCTTTCCATTTTTATAAACTGTTAGAAATCTATAGAAACAGAGAGTAGATCAGTGTTTGCCTAGGGCTGGGGGCTGTAGAGAAAAATGTGTAGTGGCTGCATTTTGTGACAACAACAATGTCCCAGAACTAGATTTTGTTGATGGTTGCTCAACTTGGAAAACATACTATCAAAATTTTAAAAACCACAAGAACAACAACAACAACAAAAATTGAATTGTATACTTTAATTAGATAAAATGTATTATATGTAAATTATATCTCAATAAGGTTGTTTTGGGTTTTTTTAAGTAATTGTGAGTAAATAATAGCAATTACTATACTCAAATTTAACTAAACACAGAATAAAAAATTAGATATTTATATAAAGAAATCTTATTCTTAGCAGCTTGTGATTTAAATATTTTACAGTAGTTCTTCTATGTATAAAGCTAAGGTCTAAAACAATATAAGTACATTTCTAAATATCCAAACAATTTCACTTAGAAGCCCCATCATTTATAATTGTATCCTTTAGTAAACTATCCTATACGATTGCAATAATGGAAATCCCAGTGAAGTCTAGGAAAATGTCAAGGACAGTGGTTTGTTGGGTTCTCTATCATTTTTTAATGGACCCATGGACAGGACAAGTAGACCAAAGTACAATCACACATTGTCACAATCTGCCCTCTACGTATAGAAAGGCAGGGGAACATCAAAAGCTGCACCGTGTCTTGCTTTGGCAGTGCTTTCCCAGGATGTCTTTATGCAGTCTTCCCATACACTAGAGCCTAGGGAAAATAACAAGATTAATCATCTATGGATTACTACATGAATGTGCTTCTTCACTGAAAATCATAAGCAAGCCTGAAATACACCACAAGAAATTCAATATAAAACTCTGGTAAATCTAACATTCTATCATTGTCTTAGAAAACACTCTCCTTCAGACAGACATCACTAATGTTGTCTGCCTGTAAATTTAGGCTTAATTTTGACATCTAAGACTTTAGGACATGAAGCTAAAACCCAAGTCTGCCTAATTCATCTATAATCTGAAGCCAAGGGCAGAAGACTACATCATGAGCTATTGTGGAAGAAGAGGCTCGAGTAAATATCCTTAGAAATTTTTTCTCTCCATTTTCTTCAGGGACTCTCACAATCTTACCCAACAATAAATACACATGTGTTGATGAATAAACATCATATGCAAGCCTGGAATTTCCCTTTTAGAACTTAAGAACTTCCAAAAAGATAGTAGCCTCTGCATAAAAAAAAATATATTTTTTTTCATTTTTTTAATCTTTTGCAAATAGTAAGCAAAGTTACTTACATAATTCCATCAAGTTCTTGCATTAACACCAAAATGATAAACTCACAATGATTGATTTTTTAAAAATTATTTTTAATTACAGAGTGAAATTTAATTTGTTCTCTGTCATAATTAACATATGGCTCCTTCAAGTAAGCATGGTGTTTCTGTTCAGTAAATAACACTATGTTCAATAGAACAATTTATTCTAATATGGAAATAGCCTTAATTATGCTGTAATATTATGTCCAACAACATATATAAGACCATGCTTCTTAACCAATACAGTAGGATGACAGAGAAGAAACTACATAGTGAACAACCTTATTCATGTATTTATTTACTTACATCTGCTGCATTCCCTAAACAGGATTTTTGCCTACTTATAAAAAGCTTGTGAGTGGGCAAGGAGGGTTTGTGAAGACATGTGAACACTTTAAATTTGGAAAGAAAAAAAAAGATAGTGTAAAGATGTAATGTTTAGAGCAGATTGGCTGATGAACACAGATCTTATTTTCACTGGAATCTTATCCAAACATTATCCGTGCCAGGAGGTAAATAATCATCAAGGATCCATTAGACAAATCAGGTGTCAGTGAAAGCTTTCAGCAACACCTTGGCAATCCTAGAAATCATTTTTACATCAGGTTTGAAAGAAATAGATCCTGTCAGCACTTTCCCTCAGCTCCCTAACTTAAAGAGTGTGCTGCTGGGAAGAAACTTAAATTGGCCCTGTTGCTTTAAATATAATAGTGACAAGACTTTTCTTTCTAAAAGTGCCATCTCTTGACCTTGAATTTCACAAACTTACATTATCCAGCTACAAAGTGCTTGAACAACTTTCTGATGTCTCAACTCCTTAGTTTTCTCTCCTAAAAATGGTGACAATATCTATTCCATCAGTAACACAACACTATAGCGTGAATACAAAAAAAAGTGTAACTAGCAAACTGTTGGTGTAGGCTATTAAAATAATTTACTTTTACATAATCATTTACTTTCTGTAAATTGATTTCATGTGCACCCTCGAAGCAACTACAGGAGATCTAAAGAGAAGACCCATAGATTAGAAAACTTGCTATAGCCCACATTGTACAGGAGAGTAATAGAGATAGAGGGCCCCTCTCTGCCAGTCACTTAATTATAAATTAGCATTTGCATCACTTTAGAGTCTATGAAGGGTTTCATATACAAATATCTCATTTAATTACCTCACAGCTCCGAGAGAACTTTAATATATCAATTTGTAGATAATAATAGCTGCTGAAATGTCTTAATTACTTAAAACCTGGCATTGTTCTAAGCACTGTACATATGCAAGTATTAACTATTTTATTATCACAGCAATCCTATGGAGTAGACATTATAATTCCTCCTATTTACAGATGAGGAACTTAAGTAGAGAACTACTAACTAACTGGATCAAAGTCATCAATTAAATAAACAGGAGGTATCAAAGCCAGGACCCATGCTCCTAAGTGCTGGATGGCTGCTCTGCGGTACAGATGAAGCTAAGATTCAAGCTGCAATATTTCATCTAAGTTCATTAGCTGGTCTGCATTAAAAGTCTACAACCTTAACTTTGAATCATTTTGCCTTTCTTGAAAGCAAAGTGTTTGTGTGTATGTACATAATGTTGTCATTAAAATGAGAATTAATGGGGAGGGGGAATGGCTCCATTGATATGATTATAATGAAAATGATATATAGCATTCACATTTCCAGCCAGTACACATTCTGATTTTCTCAAATCTTATATGAGAGTATATAGTCCTCTAATGTAATATTAAAAGTAATGTAAAATACATAGAAATCTTTATCTTCCAGAAAATTTAATGTTTTATGTTTAGTTTATGCCCTTTGACTGGTTTTTTACATCAAATTTTTTTCCTGGAAAATCATGCCATTTTTCTTGCTTCTAGTTACTGGTTCAGTAGAAGTTGCCTTTTTGTTATGTAATTATATTCAATGTTTAATTATTTCCCAAAAAGTATAAAATAATCTTAAAAAACAAAAGATATTCTTATCAAATCCTCAACACTAAGATTAAAGCAATTGTTTTAAATGTTCAACAAGTACTTGGTCCAAAACACATACAACTATGAGAATATGATGGTATTTATTTAAAAATAAATAAATATAGACACTGTCATTGGAAGCAGTTTTAGTATATCACTTGAAGAATATTCCACTTAAAATTCTGTTTTACCAAGTTGGTTGATTTAATCCTGTTTTATATTCAGATAAACTAGCTGTTATTTACTGTCTGCATACTAGCTCTTCCACAGGCAAATGCAATTCACTTTTTTTTTTACTTTCTCCCTGCTGAGTTAGTCCACAGTTATTAACAAATCAGAAATGGAAATAAGCCCATCTAAACAAAGGTAATATAGATTGAACTAAAATTTGTAAATTATTTCATAAAACAAAGGACAAAAAATCTGCTGAGAAGATGTTTGTTTTCTGCTCAGAGGTTCTATACCTTACACACACAGTCTGACTTTGATCATGCCATTTTCCTCCAGTGGGATAGATGGCTAAGAGGTCAGAGGCCAATTTACAACTATAAGAATGTCATTAACTTGCAGAAAGAAGGCAGTGGGAAAGGTAGTACTGCTCTTCCAGAAAAGTGTATGTGGTAGCTTGTTATGCTCAACAATTTAGGTTAACGTAGCAGAAAAACTCACTAATCCCAAGTGAATCTTTGGAGGAAACCCTCATGGTCATAGGGGGTTTCTTTCAGTAAACCCAACAAATGGTATATGTAAAGCTTGGTCTCCAATGTTGTTGAATCTGGAAAACAAACCTATTATCTGGCTCATTTTCTAGAAATAGGAGAGAAAAATAACGTTGTCGGTTTCTGCTGAAAAGTTTGAGTAGGAGAAAAAGCAACTGAAGATCACAAGATTTTTTCTATAATTTTTTAATAGACACTGTAGTTCTTTATTCACCTTTGTGAAGTTCTCCCTTCACTCCCTTTATGATAAATGCTGCTGTAAAAGATGTAAAGAGGAAACTGACATTAATCTTGTTATTCCTGGTTTTGGAGAGGCACAGACACAAACAGTTTAGATGAAGTTATTTAAAAAAAAATCTCTGTTCTGCTAAACCAAGGCTGGATATCTTCTATCCTGTAGAGGAATTACAACCAAGATCTCAGCTTCTATAAGCAAGGATCCATGAGTCTAGAAAGCAAAACGATTCTCCCAAACCAGTGATGCTTAAAGGTTGAAAGGGTTATTGGTATCCACACTAGATCTGACCTCTTATTTCCAGAGTGGATGGGCATGACTGGAAATCCAGGAGCTCCAAAAGATAGATAGTAAGCTCAAGAAGGAAAAATATTTTCTGATAAACATTTCTCTATAGACAATGGTGACTTCAAGCCACTAACAATGCAGTGTGCTCACAGGTGAGAAATTTTCCACCTTTTCGGTCAGATCAACTTTTACTTGTAGTTCAAAATTCTTGTTTAGATATTGCAGTGTGTTGAATAATGTTTCCCCAAAATCAATGTCCACCAGAAGCTCAGAATGTGGCTTTATTTGGAAATAAGGACTTTGCAGATGTAATTAATTAAGTTGAGGGGGAGGCTAAATCAAATGACTGGTGTCCTTGTAAGAAGAGGAAAGAACATGCAGAGAAACACATAGGGAAGAAAGTCATGTGAAGATAAAAGCAGAGATTGGAGTGATGCAGGTGCAAGCCAAGAATTGCTGGGAGGCAATCAAAAGTAGGAACGGGCAAGGAAGCATTCTTCCCTAGAGCCTTCAGAGGGAACATGGCCCTGTTGACACCTTGATTTTGGATTTCTGACCTCCAGAACTGAGAAAATGAATTTCTGTTGTTTTAAGTCACCTGTTCTGTTGTAATTTGTTACAATTGTCCTAGGAAACCAATACAGATATTATGCCATGTCTTCAAGGAAGTCTTCTTTAACTGTCCCCTACTTCATCTCACTACCCCAGCTGACCTAGAGGTTTATTCCACGTTATCACATGTCCTTTTTTCTGTCATATTTTAATGAAATTTTCCATTTATTTGAATTTCTTTTCATAAAACTGTAAGATAATTGAGGTCATAAATTTTGTCTCATTTATTCTTATATTCCCAGAACTTAGATTGGGAACAGATAGTCAAAATAAACACAGAATGAATGGCTGACTTTCTATTATAATTAAATCATTAACTACATTATTTTGAGTGTTTTCTACATATGTCCACTGAGATTAGCATTATCTTATTTAATTCATAGTAAATGTCATCATCATCTGTACACAACAATTATTGATCAAGCTAGGTGCTGAGAATACAATAAACCAAACAGACATGATCCTTGACTTTGAAACAATCTAATAGCATGGATTAAAAAGAAAAAAAAAATCAAAGCTTAGATAAATGAGGCAACTTGCCCTTGTGTTCAAACTAAGGTCAGATAGATTCCAAAACTTTTACTTTTAACTACTTGGATATCAGTGTCTTTCCCCAAGAAAAGGCAATCCTTTCTATGTAAATTTCCATCATGTTTGGAAAGAGGTTGCCAGTACTAACTGGTAAGTGCTGGCATTGGGTTTCATGTATGGCTAAACTGTATTCATATGGTGGCTGTCAAATTGTGGCACATATGATAATCACCAGAGATTCTTTGGACCCACATGGAAGAGGTCTGGGTTGAAATTCAAAGATGCATCATTTAACAATCTTATTGGTGATTTTGATTTCACCTATGCCTTTAAGAAACACAAAACTTCTGGAATGCTAAAGACACTCTTAAAGGAACATGTGATGTTTGTTCCCATCTATATATATCTTTGTTTGTACCATTACTATACCATGGAATGTGCTATCAATTTTTCTCTACCAATACTAAAAGATGTTCTTCAAATTCATGTTCAATTCTCACAAATTTTCTTAACTATTTCAACGTCACACTAATCATTTCTGCTCTGATTGCATAAGACTTATGCAATTGCAATTTTGTTCTATTTTTGCCATTTTTCCTCAGTAAACTAAATATTTATTGATAATCAACTACCTAGGAATAGTTTCTTTTGTATCAACTTAGTGATACTGGTTTATAGAAATTGTTCTAACAAAAAAATGTAGGAATTATAAAGAATTATAACTAGTATTGTGCCTGTTTCAAAAATATTATTGAAAAATTTAGTATTCATACATAATATTCTTTTGCCTGAGGAGGCTGTTAAGCCCAAGTAATATAATTGTATGTGCTAAGAGTGTTTCCAATTGTGTATATATATATATATATATATATAACCAAAGACCATAGTAACAGAAAGTTTCATTAGTTCATATTGATGACATAGGTAAAAAAAGAGAGTGCTTAGAAGAATCTTGGTGAGACTGATTTCTTCATAAACAGCTTGGAAAACAAGCCCCTTTTAAATGAAATATTAATAGTATAAAATATATTGAATATTGCAACCAGACTGAATTTAAAAATGTGGGTTTCATTGACATTAATGAGTGGCAGGGGTGGAAAAACTTTTCTAATTCAAAAATGTATACTGTTCTTTAGATATCTACCCTTCCATCAGTCAGCCCTCCTGAACCTTGGTTTAAAAAATTGATTTTGCTTTTGCACTCTTAAATACAAATAATGATCTCCTTTTGCTTTCCACCCACAGCTGCAGAATCCCACCTGGATTACTCTAGTGATTTATTGAAAATGAGCACATTGGTCTTCCTTTACCCTTCCTTTCTTGGCTCTATAGAGGTACTTCCTGGACCCAACTCCAGCAGCCGTATCTGATATTTAAAACCCTATGGAGACTGAGTCTCCCTGGTTGAAAATAAATTGTTGCTCATTTTGGTCAAGCTCAGTTGGTTTTCTAGAACAGGACTGAGCTTCATGGTGATGTCATGACCGCTCAGTTCCTAGCAGAAGAAACTAATTGATTGATCTTGCTCAGAAAGTCAGAGGAGCAATGCACAAATCATAAGACATGAGCCAGGGTGGGATTCCTGGACTGACTTTGAGCAGAGATTTAAATCCCTGGCAAAAAGGAAAACACGACAATTGTGATAATAAGTGCCTTTGTAGGGTGGCTTCTTCAATTGTAGAAGGTCATGACAGAGAAACACTCTAAACAACATGTATCAGGTAAAATAATTGCTGCTAGGCCACTTACAGAAAATTCTGAAAAAAATATTTCTTCAAAAAACATATCATCTTTCTTCAGTGAAATATACACCTAAGTTTTAAAGGCATCTGTCCAACTTTGTAATTTCTTGCATACTACCCAGTTACTAAACATGTATAAATGAGAACATTTTCAAATAAAATGGCTCACAACCAACAAACGACTTTCCCAACTTATGTTGACATTGACATTTTTAGATGCAGAAGTTGAATCTGAAAAAAGCATTTGGGATTGCCTCTTCCCATATGGAGAGCAAGGATATCAGAACTAATCCCTAAGGCTGGTCTAATATTTCACTCCCTCACTTACTGATTTGTTCATCATCTCTCAAGTGAAAGGCATGTACTAGAGCCTGGGGCCACAATGGTGAGTAAAATATTCCCCACCATCAAGAGTTAGTCAACTATATACTAAGGTATACTTAATGCAGTTTGATGAATATTATAATATAGATAGAGAAAAACTGCTATGGGCACATATGAAGAAAGTTCCAGTATTATTCACCACTGAGTAGAAACCTGTATGAGGAGCACCTCACAAAGGCTGGAGTAGGTGATGGGGTCAGAGAAGTTTTTTTTAGGAAACGAAAAATGGCTGTTTCATAATCATCATCCAATTTACTATGAAACACTGTACCTTTACCAGACTGATTAATGTTAAATTAGGCCTTTTATAATTATTCTAAGAATTGCATTTCCTTTAGACATCAACAGAATGTTTTCCTTGAAGTTTCTTTCTGAAATAAAGTTAAAATTATTTTTCTGTGTTAAAACATAAAACCTGATTTGAACAGATAATAGTAATTTTTTTATTTTAATAAATAAAAATATTTCTTTTTTCAGGGCAAGAATTTGCAACTTTACTCAGGTTGAAGTTTTCAAAAGGCAATTGGTAGAATCCAATGAACCCTTCAGGATACCTAAATCTCTACTTCTTTTCTTCTCTTTTTTTTTTTTTTATACATCTTCATTGGAGTATAATTGCTTCACAATGCTGTGTTAGCTTCTGTTGTTCAACAAAGTGAATCAGCCATATGCATCCATATATCCCCATATACCCTCCCTCTTAAGCTTCCTTCACACATGCCCAATCCCACCCCTCTAGGTGGTTGCAAAACACTGAGCTTATCTCCCTGTGCTATGCTGCTGCTTCCCTCTAGCTATCTAATTTACATTTAGTAGTGTATATATGTCGATGCTACTCTCACTTTGCCCCAGCTTCCCACTCTCCTCCACGCCCCGTGTCCTCAAGTCCATCTCTATGTCTGCATCTCTTTCTTTTTTATCATCTTTATTGGAGTACAATTGCCTTACAATTCTGTGTTAGTTTCTGTTTTATAACAAAGTGAATCAGCTTTACATATACATATATCCACATACCTCATCTCTCTTGCATCTCCCTTCCACTCTCCCTATCCCACTCCTCTAGGTAGTCACAAAGCACGGAGCTGATCTCCCTGTGCTATGTGGCTTCTTCCCACTAGCTATCTATTTCACATTTGGTAGTGTATATATGTCCATGCCACTCTCTCACTTTGTCCCAGCTTACCCTTCTCCCTCCCTGTGTCCTCAAGTCCATTCTCTATGTCTGTATCTTTATTTCTGTATTGCCCCTAGGTTTTTAAGAATCTTTTTTTTTTTTTTTAGATTCCATATATATGTGTTACCATACGATATTTGTTTTTCTAATTCTGACTGACCTCACTCTGTATGACAGACTATAGGTCCATCCACCTCACTACAGATAACTCAATTTCATTTCTTTTTATGAGTAATATTCCATTGTATATATGTGCCACAACTTCTTTATCCATTCATCTGTCGATGGACACTTAGATTGCTTCCATGTCTTCGCTGTTGTAAATTGAGCTGCAATGAACATTGTGATACATAACTCTTTTGGAATTATGGTTTTCTCAGAGTATATGCCCAGTAGTGAGATTGCTGGGCCGTATGGTAGTTCTATTTGTAGTTTTTGAGGAACTTCCATACTGTTCTACATAGTGGCTGTATCAGTTTACATTCCCACCAACAGTTCAAGAGGGTTCCCATTCCCCCACACCCTCTCCAGCATTTAATGTTTGTAGATTTTTTGATGATGGCCATTATGACCTGTGTGAGGTGATATCTCATTGTAGTTTTGATTTGCATTTCTTGAATGATTAGTGATGTTGAGCATCCTTTTATGTGTTTGTTGGCAAACTGTATATCTTCTTTGGAGAAATGCCTATTTAGGTCTTATGCTCATTTTTGGATTGGGATGTTTGTTTGTTTGATATTGAGCTGCATGAGCTGCTTGTAAATTCTGGAGATTCATCCTTTGTCAGTAGCTTTGTTTGCAAATATTTTCTCCCATTCTGAGGGTTGTGTTTTTGTCTTCTTTATTGTTTCCTTTGCTGTGCAAAAGCTTTTAAGTTTCATTAGGTCCCATTTGTGTATTTTTGTTTTGATTTCCATTTCTCTAAGAGAAGGGTCAAAAATGATCTTGCTGCGATGTGTCATAGAGTGTTCTGCCTATGTTTTTTTCTAAGAGTTTGATAGTGTCTGGCCTTTCATTTAGGTCTTTAATCCATTTTGAGTTTATTTTCATGTATGGAGTTAGGGAGTGTTCTAATTTCATTCCTTTACATGTAGTTGCCCAGTTTTCCCAGCACCACTTATTGAAGAATCTCTCTTTTCTCCATTGTATATTCTTGCCTGCTTTATCAAAAATAAGGTGACCATAAGTGCTTGGGTTTATCTCTGAGCTTTCTATCTTGTTCCATTGATCTATATTTCTGTTTTGTGCCAGTACCATACTCTCTTGATTACTGTAGCTTTGTTGTATAGTCTGAAGTCTGCGAGCCTGATTCCTCCAGCTCCATTATTCGTTCTCAAGAATGCTTTGGCTATTTGGGGTCCTTTGTGTTTCAATACAAATTGTGAAATTTTATGTTCCAGTTCTGTGAAAAATGCCACTGGTAGTTTGATAGGAATTGGATTGAATCTGTAGATTGCTTTGGGTATTATAGTTATTTTCACAATGTTGATTCTTCCAATTCAAGAACATGGTATATCTCTTCATCTGTTTGTATCATCTTTAATTTTTTCATCTGTGTCTGATAGTTTTCTGCATACAGGTTTTTGTCTCCTTATGTAGGTTTATTCTTAGTTATTTTATTCTTTTTATTGCAATGGTAAATGGGAGTGTTCCTTAATTTCTCTTTCAGATTTTTCATCATTACTGTATAGGAATGCAAGAGATTTCTGTACATTAATTTTGTATCCTGCTACTTTATCAAATTTGGTAATTAACTCTAGTAGTTTTCTGGTAGCATCTTTAGGATTCTTTAGGTATACTATCATGTTATATGCAAGCATGACAGCTTTACTTCTTCCCTTCCAATTTGGATTCCTTTTATTTCTTTTTCTTCTTTGATTGCTGTGGCTAAAACTTCCAAAACTATGTTGAATAATAGTGGTGAGAGTGGACGACCTTGTCTTGTTCCTGATCTTAGTGGAAATGGTTTCAGTTTTTCACCATTGAGAACGATGCTGGCTGTGGGTTTGTCATATATGGAATTTATTTTGTTGAGGTAAGTTCCATCTATGCCTACTTTCTGGAGGGTGTTTTTCATAAATGGGTGTTTAATTTTGTCAAAAGCTTTTTCTGCATCTATTGAGATGATCATATGGTTTTCCTCCTTCGATTTGTTAATATGGTTTATCACATTGATTGATTTGCATATATTGAAGAATCCTTGCATTCCCGGGATAAACCCCACTTGATCATGGTGTATGATCCTTTTAGTGCTGTTGGATTCTGTTTGCTAGTATTTTGCTAAGGATTTTTGCATCTATGTTTATCAGTGATGTTGGCCTGTAGTTTTCTTTCTTTGTGACAGCTTTGTCTGGTTTTGATATCAGGGCAATGGTGGCCTTGTAGAATGAGTATGGGAGTGTTCCTCCCTCTGCTATATTTTGGAAAATTTGAGAAGGGTAGGTGTTAGCTCTTCTCTAAATGTTTGATAGAATTAGCCTGTGAAGCCATCTGGCCTTGGGCATTTGTTTGTTGGAAGATTTTTAATCAGTCTCAATTTTAGTGCTTGTGATTGTCTGTTTATATTTTCTGTTTCTTCCTGGTTCAGTCTCGGGAAGTTGTGCTTTTCTTAGAATTTGTCCATTTCCTCCAGGTTGTCTATTTTATTGGCATATAGTTGCTTGTAGTAATCTCCCATGATCCTTTGTATTTCTGCAGTGTCAGTTGTTACTTCTCCTTCTTCATTTCTACTTCTATTGATTTGAGTCTTCTCCCTTTTTTTCATAGTGAGTCTGGCTAATAGTTTATCAATTTTGTTTATCTTCTCAAAGAACTAGCTTTTAGTTTTATTGATCTTTGTTATTGTTTCCTTCATTTCTTTTTCATTTATTTCTGTTCTGATCTTTATGATTTCTTTCCTTCTGCTAACTTTGGGGTTTTTTGTTCTTCTTTGTCTAATTGCTTTAGGTGTAAGTTTAGATTGTTTATTTGAGATGTTTCTTGTTTCTTGCAGTAGTGTTGTATTGCTATAAACTTCCCTCTTAGAACTGCTTTTGCTGCATCCCATAGGTTTTGGGTCATCGTGTTTTCATTGTCATTTGTTTCTAAGTATTTTTTGATTTCCTCTTTGATATCTACAGTGATCTCTTGGTTATTAACTAGTGTAATGATTATCCTCCATGTGTTTGTATTTTTTACAGATATTTTTTCCTGTAATTGATATCTAGTTTCATAGCATTTTGGCCTGAAAAGATACTTGTTACAATTTTAATTTTCTAAAATTTACCAAGGGTTGATTTGTGACCCAAGATATGATCTACCTCTTAGAATGTTCCATGAGCACTTGAGAAGAAAGTGTATTCTTTTGGTTTTGGATGGAATGTCCTATAAATATCACTTAAGTCCATCTTGTTTAATATATCATTTAAAGCTTGTGTTTCCTTATTTATTTTCACTTTAGATGATCTGTCCATTGGTGAAAGTGGGGTGCTAAAATCCCCTACTATGACTGTGTTACTGTCAGTTTTCTCTTTTATGGCTGTTAGCATTTTCCTTAGGTATTGAAGTGCTCCTTTGTTGAGTGCATAAATATTTACAATTGTTATATCTTCTTCTTGGATTGATCCCTTGATCATTATGTAGTGTCCTTCTTTGTCTCTTGCAATAGTCTTTATGTTAAAGCCTGTTCTGTCTGATATGAGAATTGCTATTCCAGCATTCTTTTGATTTCTATTTGCATAGAATATCTTTTTCCATCCCCTCACTTTCAGTCTGTATGTGTCCTTAGTTCTGAAGTGGGTCTCTTGTAGACAGCATATATACAGGTCTTGTTTTTGTATCCATTCAGCCAGTCTATATCTTTTGGTGAGAGCATTTAATCAATTTACATTTAAGGTAATTATCGATATGTATGTTCCTATTACCATTTTCTTAATTGTTTGGAGTTTGTTATTGTAGGTCTTTTCCTTCTCTTGTGTGTCCTGACTAGAGAAGTTCCTTTAGCATTTGTTGTAAAACTGGTTTGGTGGTGTTGAATTTTCTTAGCTTTTGTTTGTCTGTGTTGTTTTTAATTTCTCCATCAAATCTGAATGAGATCCTTGCTGGGTAGAGTAATCTTGGTTGTAGGTTTTTTCCTTTCATCACTTTCAATATGTCCTGCCACTCCCTTCTGTCTTGCAGAGTTTCTGCTGAAAGGTCAGCTGTTAACTTTATGGGGATTCCCTTGTATATTATTTGTTATTTTTCCCTTGATGCTTTTAAAATTTTTTCTTTGTATTTAATTTTTGATAGTTTGTTTAATATGTGTCTTGGCTTGTTTCTCCTTGGATTTATCTTGCATGGGACTGTCTGTGCTTCCTGGACTTGATTAACAATTTCCTTTCCCATATTAAGGAAGCTTTGAACTATAATCTCTTCAAATATTTTCTGAGTCCCTTTCTTTTTCTCTTCTTCTTCTGGACCCCTATAATTCGAATGTTGGTTCATTTAATATTGTCCTAGAGGTCTCTAAGTCTCTCCTCAATTCTTTTCATTCTTTTTTCTTTATTCTACTCTGCAGTAATTATTTCCAATAATTTATCTTCCAGGTCACTTATCTGTTCTTCTGCCTTAGTTATTCTGCTATTGATTCCTTCTAGAGAATTTTTAATTTCATTTATTGTGTTGTTCATCATTGTTTGTTTGCTCTTTAGTTCTTCAAGGTCCTTGTTAAATGTTTCTTGTGCTTTCTCCATTCTATTTCCAAGATTTTGGATCATCTTTACTATCATTAATCTGAATTCTTTTTCAGGTAGACTGCCTATTTCCTCTTCATTTGTTTGGTTTGGTGGGTTTTTACCTTGCTCCTTCATCGGCTGTGTGTTTCTCTGTCTTCTCATTTTGCTTAACTTAATGTGTTTGGGGTGTCCTTTTCGCAGGCTGCAGTTTCATAGTTCTTGTTGTTTTTGGTGTCTACCCCCAGTGGCTAAGGTTGGTTCAGTGGGTTGTGAAGGCCTTCTCCTGCGGGGACTAGTGCCTGTGTTCTGGTGGATGATGCTGAGTTGTCTTTCTGGCGGTCTGGACTGCTTCTGATGGTGTGTTTTGGGGTGTCTGTGACCTTATTATTATTTTAGGCAGCCTTTCTGCTAATGGGTGGGGTTGTGTTCCTGTCTTGCTAGTTGTTTTGCATATGGTATCCAGCACTGTACCTTGCTGGTTGTTGAGTGGAGCTGTGTCTTAGTGTTGAGATGGAGATCTCTGGGAGAGCTTTCACCATTTGATATTATGTGGAACTGGGAGGTCTCTGTTGGCCCAATGTCCTGAACTCAGCTCTCCCACCTCAGAGGCACAGGCCTTACACCTGGCCCGAGCACCAAGATCCTGTCAGCCACACATTTCCATGAGGAGAAGACAGATCACATGTTCCTTCCATTTCAGTAACCCACCAATTTAGAAACAGCAGACTGTACATCTCTGCACTCACAGCTTGTTTCCCGTAAACTCCTCGATTTCCCTATAGCTGTGGTGTTTGCAAGAAACCAAAACCTATGTCTGCGTCTTTATTCCTGCCCTGCCACTCAGTTCATCAATACCATTTTTATTTTTAATTCCATATATACATTATCATACAGTATTTGTATTTCTCTTTCTGACTTACTTCACTCTGTATGACAGACTCCAAGTCCATCCACCTCACTACAGATAACTGCTTCATTTCTTTTTATGGCTGAGTAATATTCCTTTGTACATATGTGTCACATATTCTTTATCCATTCATCTGTCGATGGACATTTAGATTGCTTCCATGTCCTGACTATTGTAAATAGTGCTGCAGTGAACATTGTGGTACATGATTCTTTTTGAATTATGGTTTTCTTGGGGTTTAAGCCCAGTAGTTGGATTGCTGGGTCATATGGTAGTCCTATTTTTAGTTTTTTAAGGAATCTCCATACTTCTCCATAGTGGTTGTATGAATTTACATTCCCACCAACAGTTCAAGAGGGTTCTCATTCCTCCACACCCTCTCCAGCATTTATTGTTTCTAGATTTTTTGATAATGGTCATTCTGACCAGTGTGAGGTGATACCTCATTGTAGTTTTGATTTGCATTTTTCTAATAATTAGTGATGTTGAGCATCTTTTCATGTGCCTCTTGGCCACCTGTATGTCTTTTTTGGTGAAATGTCTATTTAGGTCCCCCCCCCATTTTTTAATTGGGTTCTTTATTTTTTGATATTGAGCTCTATCACCTGTTTGTATATTCTGGAAATTAGTCCTTTGTCCATTGTTTTATTTGAAAATATTTTCTCCCATTCTGATGGTTGTATTTTCATCTTGTTTATGGTTTCCTTTACTGTGCAAAAGCTTTTAAGTTTAATTAGTTCTCATTTATTTATTTTTGTTTTTATTTTCATTACTCTAGGTGGTGGGTCAAACAGATCTTGCTGTGATTTATGTCAAAGAGTGTTCTTCCTATATTTTCCTCTAAGAGTTTTATGTCCAATCTTACATTTAGCTCTTTAATCCATTTGATATTTATTTCTGTGTATGGTGTTAGGTAGTGTTCTAATTTCATTCTTTTACGTGTAGCTGTCCAGTTTTCCTAGTACCACTTATAGAAGAGGCTGTTTTTTCTCCATTGTACGTTCTTGCCTCCTTTGTCATCAATTAGGTGACCATTTGTGTGTTGGTTTTTCTCTGGGCTTTCTATCCTGTATCATTAAAATATTTAAGATTTACTTCTCACAGTATACCGAGGTAGTACAGTCAGACCTTATTTTTGCCATACGTTCATTTAAAACATGGCCGTGGCTTCTCATTATCACAAAAAGTATTCCAAGCAATTAAGCTGGACATTAAGATCCTTCCTCATCTGGCTGCTATGATCGTCTTCAGACACTTCTAACCCCTCTAATATGAACTTCAGAATGAAGAATCATAAAGCTACTGTAGTTCTTGAATATGCCACAAAGCCTCTTGTTATCACAACCTTAATATGCTATTTTTTTTGACTGAATGGCCTTTTGCCTAATTGACAGAAGCCAGTAAATACTAACTCACTTATCGTTTGTTATACAGAATGTTCTCCAACTTTAACTATTTTCCTCCTCTATGTTTCATTTTCCTTCGGGCATACTACTAACGATGGAAAACTTTTTTTTTCCCTTTTGTTTACATACAGTTGATTATCATTATTTATGATTCTGTATTTGTAAATTTACCTACTCACTAAAATTTCTTTGAAAACCCCATATTCATGGCGTTATTATAGTAATTTGCTGACATGCTCAGAATGGCGAAAACTTTGACTCAATTCAAGTGATCTCACCTGAGGTAAAGCAAAACAACATTCTGCCTTCTTGTTTTAGTGCTCCTACTGTAAATGTATTCTTTTTGTAATATATTTGGTGCATATTTTTCACAAATTTGTTCTTTTTGTTGGTAATTTTGCCATTTAAAATGACCCCCAAGTGTAGTGATAAAGTGTTGTCTATTGTCCCTAAGTGCAAGAAGGCTCTGTTGTGCCTTAAAGAGAAAATGCATTTGTTAGATAAGCTTCTTTCAGGCATCAGTCATGGTGCTGCTGGCCATGAGTTCAATATTAATCAAGCAACAAGTATTTAATATGGTGTCTTTAGTCATAAATACACAATAAATCCAGTTTACGTGTTGTTCTGTTGGGAAAAATGTTGTGACCAGAGGCTCATAGGAACCTAACCCTATATGTGCTAATTGGGCTTAATGGTAACTTTATAGAACATAGCCTTTGCAAGTAAAGAGAATTGACCATTGTCCTGACTATTCTACTGTAAACACTGTTTTCTTCATCTTAGTATCTCTGGGATTGAGGATTTTGCTTAATACTATAGAAACTAAGAGGAGATATTTAATCAAATGCTTGTTTAATAGAAGAATGGATAAACGTGTTTATTAATCCATGACTGTCAATTTTTTTTTTCTTTTGGCAGACTAAAGGAATCATTACAAGTTTTTGAACTAGTTATTTTCATGAAAAGAAAGATATCCCACTTCAAGAAGATTAATTTAGAATTAATTTGGAGAAGAAAAAAATAAAAATAAAACATATATATGTGTATACCTTTGTTTTGTTTTATTTTTGTCTTTTTGGAGGAGGGCTCATCTTTATGGAAGCATAATTTACATTCAATAAAATGTACCCCTTTAAAAAAAGATATATATTCTAGTTAGAAGAGCAAAGAACGCAGATAGAAATTATATAAACTTAACATGAAAAACAGTGGAGAGCCTGGATGAAATGAAAAAAATTCTAGTCAGAGAAATGTTTAAATATCCGTAGCATCTATATATTGTATATATTCCTCCCATCTAATCACATACCAAGAGGTAGAACCAGGAGAGAAAACTAGGTTTCCTGCCTGGTAGTCCAGTTTTTGCATTTAAAATCCTTTAGACTGTCATAGACCATAAAAATAAAAATACCATAGATCCAACTCTGCATAGTGTCTTTTACAGTCTGAATATAGAATAGGGTCCCCTGGTGATAAGTAGAATAAAGGCAAAATTATGTCTGCAGGGAGGCCTAGTTTCTTCTTTACATCCGTGTCCTTCTGGTTTTCATCATGCTTCCACACTAGAGGTAGCAGTCAGGAAAGGAGTTCCACGTGGACTCTGATTTCCAGATACCAACCCTTAGACAGAGCAAATGGTAAAATGGTTCTCCTTTGTTCTCTCAGGGAGGGAAGAGAGAGGAGAATTCACCTCCCAGTGTGCTGTGAATGTTGTTGCATCTCATTGGTGACAGAACCTTCTTTGTGAGAGCTTGGTCTGCCCAATCTAGACTAGGAAGCTTCTTTTTAATCACTCTTAAATAGAAATACTTATGACCCAGAATACAGTGGCACTTAAGGTAATTTATCTGTTATATTTCCCCAGTATTAGACTGTCCTAGGAGTACAGTTCAGTTGGATTTTGAGTGACATAAGTTGTTTGAAGATATAATTTGGCAACTGGCATTTGTCATTTGTCACAAAAAAATCAATCAACTAATCCGTCATTCAAACAAATGGAAAGCTACTCTGAGTCTTGCCCTATGTACCCATGAAAGTATATTGAGTAGTATCCAGAATATTAACCCCCATATATGTTTCATTCTCTGCTGAGTTCAAACTGGATTTATTTAACAGTGGCAGACATGTCTGGAAGCTGCATAAAAGAGAAAAGGCTTGGTGCCTTGTAAAGGTGATATTTGTATAAATATTTGATTGATATTTATTTGTTCATCCATTCCTCAAAATATATTGGCACTCTTTTAAGAGCTTGGGACACAGATTTTAACAAGATATTGTCACTTGTTTCCAGGAGGTCCCTCTCTAATATGTGGGCAAATTATTTCAGTATGTGTAATATCTTTTGAAAACAAAAAAGTACATTATGATGCTTGGGCCATGCAGAAAGCATGTGGTTCTTTAAGAATATATAGAAGGGGGCCTCCCTGGTGGCGCAGTGGTTGAGAGTCCGCCTGCCGATGCAGGGGACATGGGTTCATGCCCCGGTCCGGGAAGATCCCACATGCCGCGGAGCGGCTAGGCCCGTGAGCCACGGCCGCTGAGCCTGCGCATCCGGAGCCTGTGCTCCGCAACGGGAGAGGCCACAACAGTGAGAGGCCCGCGTACCGCAAAAAAAAAAAAAAAAAAGAATATATAGAAGAAGTATTTTAATCAAAACAGGAGAGTAGATATTCCCATATCCCTCAAAGGTGTGAACTGAATTGAAACCTCAAAATATTTCAAAGAAAGTTCAGTGAAACCCTGAAAGAAATTGTGGGGAAATGGGGTGGATGGAATTCGCATCTCTTCAGACCTTGACCTGAGGCATTTTTGACTGAGGAAATGTTATTGTACCTCATTGTCCTGTCAGATCTGTTTATAAATCTATCTCCCCATCATAGACAGTAAGTTGCTTGAGGGCCAACAGTTTTTGTCATGTACACATTTTTGCGTTAATTTTCTAGTGATCCCATAACAGAGTACCACAAACTGCTCCATGCCCTTCTTTTAGCTTCTGGTAGTATACTGGCAGTCTTTGGTATCCCTGGGCTGGTTGATGCATTACACCAGTATCTGCCTTCATCTTCGCATGGTGTTCTGCCCATGCACATGTCTGATTCTATGTCCGAATTTCCCTTTTTCAAAGAAACAGTCTTATTGGATTAGTACTACCCTAATGACCTCATATTAACTTTATCACCTGCAAAGACCCTATTTTCAAATAAAATCACATTCACAGGTACTGAGAATTAAGACTTCCAAGATCCTCTGGGGAGCTGGGAATACAATTCAACCTATAACCATATTCTAGATGTTCAGTAAGTGAGTGTATGCTGAGGAAATAGATACATAATAGGAATGTTTTCTGAAAATCACAATTCTCAAACTCAGATTCTAAGAAGGGACTAATATATTTAAAACCCAAAAGTATTATAGATGGAAGGGGGCTGAA
Organism: Hyperoodon ampullatus; assembly: GCF_949752795.1. Taxonomy (NCBI): domain Eukaryota; kingdom Metazoa; phylum Chordata; class Mammalia; order Artiodactyla; family Ziphiidae; genus Hyperoodon; species Hyperoodon ampullatus. Next base: position 70,975,390 of record NC_136915.1, read on the forward strand.
AATCACCTACTCTATGAGTTTGGTCTTAAATTTGTGACTCTTCTCTTCTTAGCCTGTTATAAGTTGAGTGCAGCCATCTTGTAGTGGATGCCTGTTGAACTGGCTACCTGCCCCCATCCTACTTTTCTACAAACTGTCTCTCCTCCCACTCATATTCATAGATACAAAACTAGTGTCCTGGAAAATGTGATCACTAAGCATTATCTTGTACCTCCAGCCCTACAATAGTTGTTTGGACCCAGTGTGGCCCATTGACTCATACTGAGCTAATGATCTCCTTCTTTGGAGAAGTTCAAAATGAGACTATGTGATTTCAACTTTAGATGACATATATGTATTTGAAAGGAGAATATGTATATCTTAACCCTTTCAATCATAAAGAATAGCATATAAAAGAGAATCAGTATGTAGTTAGAAAATAAAATAAAGCAATTGCCAGAGGGGTCCAAGACAAGAGCTAGATATGTCTAGTTTCTGGTTCTACTTCCTCCCTAAGAGTGTCTCTTTTTCCATAAACATTCCTTTATTATTTTTTTGCTTACACTAGCTTTAGAGAGTTCCTTAAGAAGTAGTATTAATAGCATATAGTTCTGAGCCACAATTATTGGAGTCTGAATTCTGAATTTTGCTCTACTGATACTTGTGTAAAAATTTTTGAACACTTCTATTCTTCAGTATCTAAAATACAAAAGGAAAATAGTAAAGTAACATAATTTATAAATTGGTGATAAAGTTAAGTGAAGAATATGCATATATACATATACGTATAATGTATATATACTATACAAATGCCTTTATGTACATAAATTATGTGTATATATATATACTATATATATAAATGCATCCATATATATAAACATTTAAATGAGGAGTATATAAACATACATACACATATATATGTGTATATATTTATGTATTTAGATAGATAGATAGATATCCTTCATTTAACTTAATTACCAATCTGCAAGGTAAGTATCAATACACAAATACACACGTGTGCACACACACACATCTAGGAGAGTAATAGTGCCTGGCACATAGTATGCACTCTGTAAATATTAACTTTCCAAAAAGAATACAGTAGAAATTTAAACAGTACTCTCTTCTAGTGGCCGTGGATATTCTCTATGATTTGTCTGGCAGTGAACAAGCCAGAACAAACATCTTTCCCTTCAGGGGGATGTTATTCAGCCCAATTCTAACTTTTCCCTAAGTTGTTAGGTACTATCAATTGGGTTCCCCAAATAATTTTTCTAGAGACCTGGCACTAAGCTCGGAGTTTCACCAGCCAAATTCACCAAATCTTCCCCACATCCTACAACAAGGTCATGCAGCAGAGGGACATCTCTCTGCTGGAGCACCCTATGCTTGCAGCTGTGTTCTCTCCTCTTTGTAATTCTCTCTAAGGGTAGATGAAAGAACAGGAGAATAGAGTGCCTCATTTTGCTGACCTTCTGCTTGAAAATATTTCCAGCAAAGCCCACTTTATGTTCCTAGGGCTGCTGTAACAAAGTACCATTAAGTCAAGTGGCTTAGAAAACAGAAATTTATTCTCACAAATTTGGAGGTTAGAAACCTGAGATCAGGGTGTTGGCAGGGCCATGCCAGCTGTGAAGACACTCATTAAAGTTCTGTTCCAAGACTCTTTCCTAGCTTCTAGTAGGCTTCTGGCAGCATAACTCTCATCTTTACATAGCCTTCACCCCATGTGCATGTTTGTCTGTGTCCAAATTTTCCCTTTATATCAAGACCCTAGTCATACTGGATTAGAACCCACCTTAATGATTTTATCTTAACTTGATCATATGTAAAGCCTCTATTTTCAAATAATGTCACATTCACAGATTCTTGGGGTGAGGGTGGGGGGTTAGGACTTGTATCTTTAGGGGATACAATTCAATAGTGCTTATTTGTTTGTTTTTGCCTTCAACCACGATTGATAAGTATTAATCATGGTAGGCAACACCAGGCTAGTCAGGATAATAGGCATCAAATTTTGGCTACTCTGTTCCAAGTTATTATTATTATTATTACTATTATTATTATTATTATTATTATTTTTTTTTTTTTTTTGCGGTACGCGGGCCTCTCACCGCTGTGGCCTCTCCCGCTGTGGAGCACAGGCTCCAGATACGCAGGCTCAGCGACCATGGTTCACGGGCCCAGCCGCTCCACGGCGTGTGGGATCCTCCCGGACCGGGGCATGAACCCACGTCCCCTGCATCGGCAGGCAGACTCTCATCCACTGTGCCACCAGGGAAGACCATGTTCCAAATTATTTTTTTATTTTGACCTGGAAGAATGAATGACTGAAGAATACGCACAGAAATAATGAAGCCAAGACAATTCTCCCAGAATTTGACTGCCTCTGTTCTATATAGTGTTCTCCTTAATGTCTAAAGGAAGCAGGATGTCATTGTTAGTTTCTATAAATATTTCCATATTGAGAAAAATATATTTCAGTCTCTCTGAGTGCTTGAAGTACAAACATGAGTAAGATACATACACTTAATCTTGAGACATTCTCATTCTGACAAGGGAAATAGATACTAGATAAATTACAAATTATAAATTGTGATTAGTTGCTTAATGGAGTTATAAACAAAGTATTCTTGGAGTACAGAGGAGCAAAATAGTAAACCTATATGGGATAGCAAGAAAAAGTTTTATGGGTACATAAGTATTACTCATAAATAATGAGATGAAAATAAAATGAATTTTGAGCACAGCTTTGAAAAGTAAATAAATTCTCAAGTGATACAAAAAAGGATAATATGATTATGCAATTGAAGAACATTAATAATATTAGAAGTTGTGATTATCATGTCCTTTTTAATATTTAAAAAATTAACATAATATGTCATATCATTAAAAATGTTAAATACACACACACAAAGAAAATAGGATTCACCCATGGATGTCCACTTCTAGTTCTCTTCTCAAAAGGAATTTACTTATAATCATCACTATTCATAATGTGATTTGTAGTTATAGTCTCTAAATATGCCATTTGATTTATGGACATTAGATATTTTCTCTTAATATTTTAGCATGTTAAATGGAAATTTAATTTACTCACTCTATCCATCCTCCCCTACTCCTGACATAAAAAACATCATTATACTCACCTTTACTTTTCATAATTGATCCACAACCATAGAGTTTTTCATAACTTTCCACTTTTTAGAATGGTATTATTAGTACTTCCCTTCACCTCTCCTTATTTCTATCTCCTAATTTCTGGTAGTTGTATTTTACTTTTGTATTGTCAAGGATGAAAATATTTATATTCTTTTATAATTGTAATCAAGTCCTCAATTATTTGTCCATAAATTTGTAATTTATTTGTCCATAAATTATTTGTCTCTCTAAACTTCTAACGTCATAATCTCTGTGCTACTCAAATGGGCGTTTTCAAATGGATTCTCTACAATTCACCAATTGCTCAAAACCATACCAGTTTAATTTGCTTCATACTTGGATCAAACTTTTCTTGCAATGCTTATTTTATTTTTATTTTGAAATATGTTCAGACTTAGAAATATTAAAAAGCATGTATTGAGAGTTCACGTATATGGTTCAGTCAGCTTTCTTAATGTATCAAGTTACATAATCTTAGTGCTGTTACCAAATAAGGAAATTAACATTACTACAATACTATTAACAAAAGTATGAACTTTATTTAAATCTTACCAGCTTCTCTTCTAATGTCCTTTTTCTTGCCCAGGATCCCTCATTGCATTTATTTGTCATGTTTCTCTAGTCTTTCCTAGTCTCTGACAGTTACTCACTCTTTCCTTATCTTTCATGACCTTGAATTTTTTTTTTTTCCTTTTTTTGGCCATGCTGCGCGATATGTGGGATCTTAGTTCCCCAACCGGGGATCAAACCCACGCCCCCTACATTAGAATTTCGGAGTCTTAACCACTGGACCACCAGGGCAGTCTGACCTTGAATTTTTTTTGAGTATTTGTCAGTATTTTATAGAATATCTCTCAGTTTGCGTTTATCTCATGATTAGATTGTGATGTTGCCTTTTTAGCAAGAATAACACAATAGGGGTCATGATATGTGTATTATTATTTTAACTTTAATCATTTGTTTAAGGTGGTATCTCATGGGTTTCCACACTGTAGAGTTACTATGTTTTCCTTTACAATTGATAATTATTTTGCAGGAGATCCTTTAATTGGATGTATGTGATGTATGTATGTATTCTCCCCTATTTATTTATTAATTAAATTATTTATGTATATTAGTATAAATTCACAGATATTTATTTTATTCTATGGCTTATAATGTAACACTACCACTGTTTAATTAGCTGCTCAGTTTTTTCCACCTTTGGCCATTGCTAGCTTCTTTTACTTAACATCTTATGTCTTTTTGACTTGACTCTATCTTTTCTCCAGCACTTCATTATTTTTTAGCATAAGATGTTCTGGGCACATCTTGTATTTTCTCTGCCCAAGACCTGGAATAGACTTTTCCCCAAAGAACCTAAGTTCATTTTATTACTACATGGGTCTACTTCTAGACTTTCTATTCTAATGGTCTATTTGTCTATGCACTGAACTGTACCACACTATTTTAGTTATAGAGACAAGTTTTACTGTCTGATACGATTATTTCCTGTTTGTAATTTTTCTTTTTCACAGCTTTGACTAATAGGCTATCCTAGCATGGCTGATATTTCGTATGTATTTTAGTATTAAATCACTTAATTCCATAAAATACTAGATGGTATTTTACTATGACCACAATGAATTTATGTATTAATTTAGTGAGAATTGACATCTTTGTAATGTTGAATTGCCCTTTCCAAAAATAAAGAATATATATTTCATTATTTCAAGACAACTTTTCTGAGTTTCAGAAGTATTGATAAAATTTTTCTTGTATAGATTTTGTGCATTTTATGTTAACCTTATCCTTTACCACTTAATCTTCTTTGCTGGTATTGTAAATGAAGCTTTTGCTACCATGATGTCATCTGTGGTTATTGTTTGTATATATGAATCCTATTGATTTTTGTATGTTAATTTTATATCATATATTTTTCTGAACTCTTATAAATATTGATTATCTGGGGTTTTCTAGGTATACAATCATATATGCAAATAGAGATAAAACAGCTTTTTTTTCCATTTCTCTTATCTAATTGCCTTGACTAATACTTCTAGAACAAGGTTGAATTGTAGAGTGTCATGCTATCACATTTAATCATTTTCAGCTTGAGTTTCACAGTGTCTGATATCAGGATCACTATCCCTTCTCTCTTTTGATTCGTACTTGCCTGGTATATTTTTGTCCACTCTTTTCTGAATCACCTTGTTTTAGGTGTGTCTCTTATGCACAGTATATAATTAGGTTTTGTTTTATGAGCCAAAGTGAAAATAACTTTTCTTAAGTAGACAAGTTAGTTTACATTTGAATATATAAATATGACTATGTAATCTCAACTCTTTTATTATATTTTATAATTGTTTATTTTGTTGTATTTGTGTGTAGAGACGTTAGCTTTGTTTCATTAATTTGTAAACCTTCTTCAAGGATGCCATTTATAGAAATACAGTTCTTTTTTTGCCTGTCTTCAATTTGTACTACTTGCTCTCAGATTCTTTTTATCTTTCTTGTATCTTTTCAACTTCTGTTATGTTGTTTTTATTTTCTGGATTGTTTTCTTGCCTTTCTTAATGTAGTTTTTAGATGTTTTATTTGTGTTTATTCCTTTTAGCTCTTGAAATGTATTTTTAAGCTGTAAGATTTTTTTTTCCACTTCTTTCTTTTCTTTTCAGAATTCCATTCACTCTTTTTTTTTTTTTTTTTTTTTTTGTGGTACGCAGGCCTCTCACTTTTTTGGCCTCTCCCATTGCGGAGCACAGGCTCTGGGCGTGCAGGCTCAGTGGCCATGGCTCATGGGTCTACCTGCTCCGTGGCATGTGGGATCTTCCCGGACTGGGGTACAAACCCGTGTCCCCTGCATCGGCAGATGTACTCTCAACCACTGCACCGCCAGGGAAGCCCCATTCACTCTCTTTTAAATTTCCTTCTCCTTTTAAAATTTCTGATTTGAATGTTCATTTGAGTATGTATACTTCTGTTTGGAATTTTAGTTTACACATGTTTTATACTTTGTTAATTGGGGGAGGAAGTGGTGTATTTTCTATGTGTTATGTGTGATTTTTTTTCTAATTTTCTTTAATGGATTTGTAAATATTTCACATTTCTTTTGTTCATTTTATGGCATTAGTGTGTTACATCAGAATTTTGTAAAATAATATACAATATTCTTAGTGTAAGGACACTCTTTTTTTAGGTATAGCACAATCCAGATACTTTAGAAGGGTTTGCTTGTTTTGATGGTGGGGTAGCTCTGATTTTATGACTCTCTTTAGTCTTGCAGAACACTAAATTTCCTCCCTCTTTATTTTATATTTTTCCTTCACTAAACTCTTGCCAAATAACACATCTTTCTTTTTTGGTTTTGCTTTGTTTTTCTTCCCCAGCAGCTACATGTTTCAGAGAGTATCCCTTTGCATCTGACCATTTACCCTGTACTCTTTGAATCACTTGCTCTTGAAATCTTGTCCTTGTAGTCTGTGCTCTGATCTGCCCAAACACTTTTCCAGTATTTTCAGATTTAAAGTGGTAGTTTCTAGTCACACTAAGGCCTCTTTGCCTGCTATACTCATCTGTCTTCCCTGCAGTGATTTTCAGTCTGCCTTTGGTCACCACAAAGCATTGAAACTGGCTGGAGGTAAGGCAGAAGTATGAGAGATCACATATTGAGACTTAGCAATTTTACTTTTTTTTACTCATACTTATTTTGTGGGTTTAGTATTCTCTATCTTCAAGTTATGGTACTTTTTTATATAATTTATGTTTCCCTTTTGCTTTTTCATGGGTTAGGGGATTATTTTTGGAAATACTTAGCTTGTTGCTGCCATTTTTCTCAGCTATCCAGAAGTCTGGCCTCTGTACTGATTTTTTGTTTTAATATTTCAAATACCCTTTCTTTCTCCTTATTATATATTAGAATAATATGTTAATTTCTTTACTATATCCATAATGTCTTTCAGCTTATTTCTTAATACATTTATTACTGATATTTTATTTTTTTTGAATCTCATCAGTTCTCTTCCTAATTTTTAAAGGTTACTTCATATTTAAACCTTGACTCTCTCTTACAGTTTTGTTGTCATTGTTACTTGTTCATTTTTTTGGAAATTTTCAATTATTATTTTCTTCTTATTATTTGTTGAGAAAGAAGTTCCTGTCCCTTACCATCCTGAAATGACATCATTAGAGTAATCCGACCTATAACTGTCCTCTCAACTACTTCTCCACAGAGGAGAAGAATGTTTTGTCTAACAAGCAAATTCTAGAGATAGAACTGAAGTCATGGCTCTGTTCCTTTTTTTTTTTTCCTTCAGATTTGATGTATTATAAAGATGAAGCACCTAAGTAAAACTTTTTTAAAGAGAGTACTAGAAAAGGGAAAGATATTTAAGTTGTTGCTAGATCAGAAAGTGACTGAAGCCCAATGATATCTGACAGAAGAAGAGAGCAAAACCCAAGATAACAGACTTGAATGCATCCACCAGATGAAGCCAGAACCGAGGACACCATTGAGAAGAAGACTTTCAAAGCTACTGATGGAGAATTCTCTGTAATATCAATACAGGACACATCTTTTTGAATATCTAAACAGATAAAAGTGGAGGGACAGGGAAGGTCAGCATAAAATAGTAAAAATATTTTTAGGTGATATTTCAGGGTGTTATAGTTATTGTAGGCAATATTCCTGACAAACCTATGCTTCTCTAAGGGAAGCAAAGATTTGAGGCATTAAAAGGATGCTAGGCAGAACTATAATAAAACTCCAAGCCTGGTTCTGATGTTGGTCAGCAGGGAAAATAATTTCTCAATAAGTTTATCCAATTCTGAGAGGTAAAAAGCATAGGGTTTTGGATGCTTTTGGAAAATCTGGTTTGTATTGGTTCTATTTCACTATGGGAAACTCTATATGAAAAAAATAATACAGATGTCAGGATAAAAAAAAAAAAAGGTACTGTGAGAGGGCATGGCAGAAATATTGCTTCTTTCCAGAGGAGTACAAGCCTACAGTTCAAAAACATTAACTGCAACTTCCATTAAAAATCTGCTGGTAATTCTCTAATTGAAACAAATGTGGGTTATGTATAGGAAAGACATCTCACCTAAAATTCTGGCAAAGAGCAATGATTTCTCTAAAGTGTCATTTTCTGAGAGAGGAAACGTCATGTTTTGGTTATCAATGTAGACTCTTAAAATATACATTTTGGTGGAAGATTCTATGTTTACCAAATAAGTTTAGATTCACAGGTGATAGATTCTGGAATATTAGCATAGATTAACTGGAAATATGAGGAAGGTGGCACCTGGAAAACTTTTTTTAAAACTTGACTTCTTTTAATCTAGTATCCTTAAGTTTGTCATAGTTTCTATGGTGTTAGCAACTAAATTCTAGACCATAGAACCATAATTTTGCTCATGCAAATATTTCTAGGGACAGTGAATGGGCTTATTTAAAAATTTTTGGGGGTATGGGCCAGTGTTATGAATCTATTATGTATCCCTTAATTTGCAACATGAAACTTTGGATTAGCAACATAAAATAGTTTAGATAAGTTACTTCAGCAGTGCTAAAGGAACATGTGCAATAGAGTCTAGCCCGACTCTACCCAGGCTAGACTGTTGGAAAAGCAGGACTGAGAGTGAACAGAATATACATTGGAAGAGAAAAAAATCCTCAGTTAGTTTGTCATTGGATTTCTGGGTCTCTAGATCTTGGACTTACAATTTACGAAGTCAAGGGAATTTGATTTTAGACTTTAACTCTTTTGAATTTACAAAATTTGACATTAATGTTTTAGAGTATTAATTAGAAATTTTTTAATAGGATGGACTTATTATAAATTTGGGATAGCTCTATTTTTTGTCATTTTTTTGTGTAAATGTAATCAGTTGATGTCATTGTAGAACTTTTTTTTTTTTTTTTTTGCAGTACGCAGGCTTCTCACTGTTGTGGCCTTTCCCGTTGTGGAGCACAGGCTCTGGACGCGCAGGCTCAGCACCCATGGTTCATGGGCCCAGCTGCTCTGCAGCATGTGGGATCTTCCTGGACCAGGGCACAAACCTGTGTCCCCTGCATCGGCAGGTGGACTCTCAACCACTGCGCCACCAGGGAAACCCCATTGTGGAACTTTTGATGAGACAATGTGGCTAGACATAATTTGAACTGAAAAACAGAACAGGGAATGGGGTTTCAGCCTTAGATATAGAGAAACCTTGAAATTTATTTATGTGCTCCCTTAATCCATTCCAGATCCTCCTGGAAATTAAATTTTGAATTCCTACCAATGGGAATTTAGGACGGAAAGCATTAGAGTAGTAGACTCAAGGAATGTAGGAAAACTAACCTGAGGACCACCGATCTCCCTGTCTGAGAAGGCAGTCACACTTTCGGTGAATCAGAGGACTCATAGTTAGACAAAATTGTTTAAGAGAACAAATCTGGGGAAATCTGGAATATAAGATTAGGAAACATCCTTTTCTCTGGCTTCTTGATCCTTCAAATTTCAGCCTACCAGGCTCCACTATTTCTTGGGCTCTCAGGAATCCAGTTGTGTTTGCTGAGGCTCTTTCCTCAGAGGATTTTAGGCACAGAATAGAAAGTTTCACCCATATCAATGCAATTCTCAATTAAACATATGCTAAGTCAGTGGTGTTATCCTGACATTTCCATATTTTCACAAAGACAATGCTATTAGTGATGATGGTATCTAGACGTACAGATATATCAGAAAAGATAGATTCATGGTCAAGAATTCTTCCTACTTTGCACATTAAAATATTGTTATTTGATCTGTAATCTTACACCTTAGTTGCAGAGATATTCATGACCTCATCTCTATGACTTAGGTTCTTAATCTATAAAAGCCCTAGTCCCAGGATTGCCTGCTCTTATTCCTGCATGTTAGGGTGGCTTATGAAATAATACTGCACAGTGGTTCACAACTATGTATTGATGTTTAAATCCCTATTATTTATTCATCCTGTATAAGGATTAACTGAGTCAATCCATCTGCTCAAAATCAAGATCCAATAAACAGACAGGAGGACCTTGCCCTTATGAAGCTAACACTCCAATGGCAAAGACTGACAATTATCCTGAATTAAAAATGATAGAGGGTATGAGAAGTGCTATGAACACTTGATGTTTTTGTGAGAGAGTGACTGCCATACAGGGAGAAAATTTCTTGATGCAAAACAGGAAGGAAAGGAGACTTTAAAGAGCCGACATTTATGTCAACCTGAAGGGAAGAAGGAGCCAGTCATGGCTAGAGTTGGAGGGTGAGCAGCACATTCCAGGAAGTGGGAACTGCCGGTAATTGCAAAAGCTTTGAGGTCCAGGAAAACTTAGCAGGGCTGGCACCCAAAATATTTTAGTGACTAGTAGGACACATCTTGTCTATAAGCAACCAACATAACTGTACCCATGCATAATGATAACAATACTTGTTTGGGTGTTTGGAATAGTCAATAAGTAATGTGGCTGCAGAGAGGGGAGTAAGAGGTAAAGTGACAGCTTAGAGCCAGCTGCACAGGACAGTATCACCTTGGGTACGCTGCTAGTGTACTACACAGGTAGGTCATGGAAGGCATTTAAATTTTATTTAGTGAAAACTTGAGAAGACCAAGACATGCTTTTATCAGAGGAGTGACAAAGTTTGATTCACACAATAATGTGTTGCTGTTTGGAGAATGGATAGCAGACGAACAAGAATGGAGGCTGGGGGTGTTTACTCTCCGCCCTTCAATTGCCTCCAAACAGCAGCTTATACACGGTACTACCTTTGCCTCTTTCAGTGTGAAATTTTGCATATTCTCTTAGGTGTATTGAGCGCAGAGGCATCTAATTTTAGCAGAATCCATAATATATGAACATTTCCATAGTTAATGGCACAACAGCAGGAAAGCCCCCTGAGCAACGAACTCTTGGAGTTTGGCCAGGCTTCCAGCAGGAGAGTTCACTGCAAAATCAACAAGACAGGATTTGTGGCCAAAAAGAACAGGGCAGTGACAAGGATTTCTTAAGTCTAAAGTACAAATCTGAGGATACTAGTGGAGTAAAACTTGGTAAAATTCACCACAGTAAGGAAATCAACTGTTAGAATAAACATGTACTATTTCCTAATTTAGATAGCTCTCTCTGTAATACATATGAATTAATTTACATTATTTCAATACACAGAGGTATTTGTCTTCAACTTCATATAGAAATACTTTACTTCAGCTACTTTTCTTTGCAAGCAAAGCATGGAAAATTGTACTTTTCCTCACTCCTTTTAAATATTTTATTTATTAAGTCCTATTCCATGTGAGAAATACTGTTTGCAGTTTTTAAACTGTAAGAGCATTCAATTAAAGTTTAACAATTGGTACCAGGCAAATGGCTAGTTTTGTTTAAAGTAATCCTATGTGAATCCTAACTCCAAGGTTCTAGAATTAGAAGGTAACGTGCATATGTAAAATCTTGGGGTTTAAGATTTCAATAGTGTCAAGTTTAAACGCATATGGTATGACCTTGGTTAAAAGAGTTTAGATAAATGTGTGTAGAAGCCTTTATTATTAGAGAAAAAGTTTGGAGCATAGTGAAGAGCTGCCTTTCTAGCCTCTAGAAAACTCTGTGGCCCAGGAGTCATGATATTAGTTCAGATTATACTTCTGGACAAATTTAAAAGAAAGTGTATCCAACTTTTTGGGACTCAAGTTTTTTTCTCAAAAGACCTATTCTGCAACTATGACCATTACTGACAGAAATAAAATTATTTAAAGGAAATAATTACCTGGAGGATCGTGCCATTGCCAGTCAGTAACTAGTTGGGATTATTCTGATCTTTTTATTATTGCTTGCTTTTTTACATATTTTAATTTATTTTAATTTTTATGAAGTATAATATGCATGTTTAGACTGATAAAATTTCACAAATTGATCACACCTGGGTAATCAGCTCTCAGATAAAAAAAAAAAAAAAGAATATTACCAGCACCTTCCAGAAACCCCTATTTGTACTCTCCTTAGTCATCACTTCATCATGAAAAAGTTAATTGGAAGCTCTGAGTCAATGGATGGATCTCATCAATTATTAACTTATGATCTATAAACCTCCCAAAGACTTTTCTCTTGAACTTGTGAAATTCCACAAAGAAAGATCTTCCAATCTTTTGTGTGGAGGGTGACTTCTTGACTCTCAGCATGCTGGGAGCCCAGTTAATTTATCTAACCCCTCTAAATACCATACCTTATACTCACCCTCAAATATGCTCAATAGCCCAAAGTCCAAAATTACAATCTCCAAAGAATAAACTTCCAGTTTTTTTTTTTTCCTCACGTGTTAGAATGAGACAACTCTACAAAAGAGTAAGGAATCTGCAATTATCCTTGCTTCTTAATCAGGCTTTCAAACAATCTTCCTAATTTTAATGTTTCTCTTAACCCTACATCCAAAAGTACCTATTTTGTTTTTCTAAATCTAGAGCCCTTGGGAGATTTTGTGGAGTGATGCTCAGCTTTCACCTTCTAGGGTAAGATTCAGTTTTCTTAGATCTAATAAATTATTTATTACTTTATTGTTTCTCAGATTCTATTTTTTTAATTGCTGTCTCCTGCTTTCTTTGTTTTTGCATATATACACTTCACTGTCATTAAAGTAGGAGGGGAAAGCAAAAATAAATATGTGTTCAATTAAATATTCCCTTTCTGCACAGCAGTCTCCTAATTGTTATCCATTTCCTTAGTTTTTGTGCAACAGACCCAAGAAATAATTTTCAAATATATTAGATAATCCCTTAGTTCCAGAAAGAACTTTATTAACTTTAACTTTACAAAGAAAATCTACAATGATGTTTTCTTCTAAAGAGCTTTCTTTCATGGTCCTCCGTCTTCCACCATACTCTCTAGGTCTGTTTTATATATATCTACTGGGACTTACCAGGTATTTTTTCTTCATTTCTTTCTATTCTGAATCCAACGACTTGCTTTCCATTGTTTCTAGAGTTTTGCTTGTTTTTTTCATACCCCTTCTTTAAGGAAAAAAATTCTAAGGCAGGTTTCTAAGCAAGATTTTATAAGAAACTAATTATTTGAGTCTGAACGTATCTGAAAATATATTTATTCTGCATTTTTAATTGCTTATCTGGCTGCATTGAGAATTCTAACTCAAAAATCCTATTCTTCCAAATATTTTAATTGAATTATTATGTATTTATTTAATTTTTGTTTTATATTGGAGTATAGTTGATTAACAATGTCCCACTATCTTCAAGCATTCATTTTGATTTTATTGCTTTTGTATATGACTTATTTTCCTATATGAAAACTCTTAGCATCTTTATGCCTGTGGTATTTACACATTTGATTGTAATGTGTGTGTGTGTGTATTTTCAATGTACTGTGCTAGACCATTAATGATATTTTTACTTTAAAAAAATTTGTCCTTAGCTCTGGAAAATGTTTTTGTATTATTTATTTGATAATTTTCTCACGTAATCCCTGCTTCTTTTTCTAAAGCTACTATTAATAAGAAGTGGATCCTTTTGGATTGTTCTTCATATTTGTATTTTTCCACTTTTAGTTTCTATTTTTCATCTTTATGTTCTACATTTTTTAGAGATATCCTACTCTGTTAACCTTTGAATTTAATTGTTATTTTATTAATAAAAATTATGATTTTCAAGAGCTTCTTCATATTCTTGAATTTTTCTTTTTCTCATGCCCTATCCTTGATTTATGGACACAATATTTTCTCTCATCTCTGTGATAATTAAAGATTTGGTTATTGGCTTTTGTTTCTGACGTATCTTTCCTGTGAGTTCCCTTTGAGAAGATATGATTAATATTAGTTAACTTATTGCTTTCTCATCAGAAATTTCCTAAAAAAAAGTCAAGTTGTGCTTGACTCTATTCATATATAAGGCTAATACAGTAAAAAGTTGACTGGTTGTTCTCTGTGAGTGGGTATGAGACTTATTGACTTGTGAGTTAACCTACACAATCATCAGCTGAATTAACTTATTTGTTTTTAGGTATACTGCTCTCTAAGTGTCAATATATGAAGTGCTTTCTCTGGAACTATTTAGTTCATTTAGAAAAGTCATTAAAATCTCCTACCTGAAAGGAGAAGTTTGCATTCCAACATTTTCAAAGCAGGGAAGGCTAAGCTGCCTTAGTATGTAGATTTAGCACCATTCAGTATGTAGATTTTTCTTGATTCATTTTATTATTTATTTAACCCTGTCCTCAACCTTGTTGTTGACTGTGCATGAGATACCAGTTGTATGAATTTGTGACAACACTTTGGTGTGGTTCACCCACTCACTATACAAATTCCTAAATAAATTCCCTGTTCTTAGCATGAGTTTCATACCCACCTTCCCTGGGACCTGTGCTTTTAAGCTTTGAGGTTCTCAGAATTTCACAAAAGGTGAATTGCCTTACTTTTCCTGGCCACCAACTCTTTTACTTTTATCATGTGAATTGTAACTTTTCCTATTCTTTGATATTATCACTTTTTCATTTGCCTTTTCTCTTCCAAAAATATGTTGAAAGAGTTCCTTTATTGCTGCTTCTTCACCCTTTCTCTTTTTCTTTATTGATTCTCTAACTACAACTTTGGTAGGGTTGCATGCTTTATAAACATGTAAACAGTTTGAGAGCATGTACCTTGTTATGTTTAGTTTTTTTTTTTTCACCCAGCACCTAGGATACTGCATGGCATAAGGTAGGACTTCAGAAGATCAAGTAGTTTTTAAGGCACTGATTGTTGAAACAAGTATTTATTAAATTACTACTGAATTTGGAATATAAATATTATAGGCAAAATTTATGACAAGGATACAACAATTGACATAACTCAGTTCAAATAAACTCAAAAGACCGAAATTGAAGACTGGAAACCATAAAACTCCTAAAGGAAAACATAGGCATAATACCCTTTGACATAAATCATAGCATTTTTTTCATCTGTCTCCTAAAGCAAAGGAAATAAAAGCACAAAAAACCAAATATGACTTAATTAAACTTAAAAGCTTTTACACAGCAAAGGAAACCAACAAAACAAAAAGACAATCTACAGAATGAGAGGAAATATTTGCAAATAATGTGACAGATAAGGAGTTAATATCTAAAATAAAAAAAACAGACCATACAACTCAACGTCAAAAAAAAAAGAAGGCCTGAGTAGACATTTTTCTAAAGAGGACATACAGATGGGCCAACAGGCACATGAAAAACATGCTCAACATGGCTAGTCATCAGGGAAATGCAAACAAAACCACAATGAGATATCACTCCACATCTGTCAGAATGGCTATCTTCAAAATACTATAAATAACAAATTTGATAAGGATGTAGAGAAAAGGGAACCTTCATCCCATACACTGCTGGTGGGAATGTAAATTGGTGCAGCCACTGTGGAAAATATACAATGGAATACTACTCAGTCATAAAAAAGAATGAAACTTTGCCATTAGCAGCAACATGGATCGACTGGGAAGGCATTATGCTAAGTGAAATAAGTCAGACAGAGAAAGACAAATTCTGTATGATATCACTTATATGTGGAATCTGAAAAATACAACAAACTAGTAAATATGACACAACAGAAGCAGGCCCACAGATTTAGAGCACAAACTAGTGGTTACCAGTGGGAAGAGAGAAGGGGGGAGGGGGCAATATATCAGTAGGAGGTTAAGAGGTACAAACTATTCTGTATAAAATAAGCTACAAATATATACAGCACAGGGAATATAATCAATATTTTATAATAACTATAAATGGAGTATAACCTTTAAAAATTGTAAATCACTGCATTGTACCCCTGTAACTTGTATTATTGCACATCAATTATACTTTAATAAAAACAAAAACAAAAAAAGTGGTCATTTTGTCCAACTAGAGTGTCCTCTTATCTGTCTGGAGATTTACTATTCATCCTTCAAAATATTGACCCAATGGAGTCATCATTTCTAACAGGACTTCCCTGGCCTGCAGGGAATTAATCCCTATTCTGTACTAGATTTGTGTATTGAATATATATGTATTATTGAATACAACAATTTGTAAGTATTTGTTCATTTCAAGCAGAAACTCAATCTTATCTGTGTTTTCATCCCCAGGAGCTCATACATCTGACATAGACTCAGAACTCCACAAATATTTATTAAAGTGAAATGAACTGAGTATTTTTTCCAGGAATTATAAGGATGAACTGAAAGGCAGATGGTAGTATTACTGTCAGTTGATTTTAGCCACTTTTACATAACCATAAAACCCAGAAAATTTGGTTCTGATTTCCCAAAAGGAATTACTTGTTGATTTTATTATACAGAAGGAAAAGAGTGTTTTCCTACAAAGGGAATGAGGGCAAATAGGAAATAAATTGTCCTCTTATAAGGGTTTAGAAACATACACCTAAATCATAACCAGCCATCGAATGAATTTATTCTATTAGTTTTAGACCATCCAACAGGACATTTAGATGATTGACCATGTGGAAAGTCGGACTAGATTATCTATTCAACCTCTTTTTAATATCAATATTTTTCATTAGATACTATAGCAATAGAGATCCATCAATTTTTCCAACTGCATTTGTATCCTGAATGTTTATATATGTCAGAATGTGATCCAAGGTAAAATAATGCCCTGTGTTTTAAACAAGGAGGATTCATCATTTCATAGAGGCCAGGAAGAATTTTTCCTTCTAAGGTTAGCTGATTTTTGGTTTTCACACTTGTGGAAAAAAGTTACTTTTTATAGAAAAAAGTAACACCAAGACATTGCAGAAAATGCCTTTTGTTTTGGGGACAGGGGAAAAAATGAGGCAGTGAATGAAAAATGATTTACTCTCCTGTCAACATTCAAAGAGGTGATTTTTCTCTAGTCTGCTTGGCAATGAGATTTATTTTGATTCAGCTCTATCAGCAATAGACCAAAGTCAGTGGGGTTGTTTTGGTTTCTGTTGTCATTTTTTGTCTTGTTTTTCTTTAATTTGAAATTAATCAAATCTAGCATTGCCATGCTGTTCCCTGTAGCTGCTATGAAATAAGAAAACCAACTTGCAGTTGTGGTCTGGAACACTGGGCTTCACTACTATTGATTGGGGCAGTTATAGTCTTGCTGGCTGAATTTTAAATGTGGCTTGATGTACCCAGTCATGTGTGATCATCTAAATACAACTCCAGACATTTTAGCAATTAGAAAAAGAGCAATTTCTCTGAAGCTAGTTGGAAATACAAATTGCTTGTCAAACAAACAGAATATGTTCTCTTTGCCAGGGAGAATAAGATGGAGAAAGGTTTAGAGATAGGAAGAAGATTCAGTTGTTAGTACTGATAGATAATTAGCCTTCCTACATTAAAAAAAAAACCTAACCTTTGTTCTACAAATACTGAAATAATAATAGGGTTATTTAACTGTTAACAGTTTAGTTGGAAAACGGCTGACTTTTTAAGAAATCCACGTTGGCAAAAGTGCTGTGATTGAGAAAAATATATCTGCATTTCTGCATTTTATATATATCTTCATTTCATAGAATATAATTGAGATTCATCAGAATTAATGGTGTGTGTATTGTATTCTCTCTGTTAAGATTTCTAACGCCCAACTGATTGAATAGAAATTAGGACATATGTTTTAAACATGCCCTATTCTAACCTAAACTGAAACAGCAAGAATGTCTAGTCACTAGAGGGCAGCCATAATCTGTTACAGTCCATAAAGATCTTCCTGGATATTTAAGTCCAACTGAGGATGCGGAGGGCACGATTTAAAATCAGTAAGCTGTTTTTCAGCTGTACTTATTTTAGAAAGAAGACACTAACATCCTTGTTTATACAACCTATCAGAAGTGATCTGATTAAAAGGCAAAGCAAACAGACCATTGCAACACTGTTTGTGTAAATTTCATGTAAATATATACCCTAGTTATTATAGAAAAAAATGAATGTAGCAAAAAGGAAAGTATTAAGTTTTCATGTAAATGGACAGGGCTCATACACGTTTCTATTGGCTTGCTATTGTTACCAGGAAACCAAAGTTCCAAGCAAAGAAAAGGAAATCACTGAACAAGTAAGTATGGAGTGCCTATGAGGCTGCTCATTTCTTCAAAATTTAGTTAGCTTCAGAATGCATGTAGATCTACTGGAAGAACTTGGAAATCAAAAGCAAATGAACACTTCAAATCAACAGATGTTACTAGGATTTTGTAACTGGGGTAAATGTACTCTATGCCAACCTTAAAAAGAGCACTGCCAAGTAAGCCTTACACATGGTAGAGTTTAAATCTCTTGCTTTTAAAGATAACTCTTTTCCTAGCCAACTTGAATTAAAGATAAGTGCCCATTTAGCATTATGCAGACATTTCAGCTTCGGCCCCTTCTCTTAAGAACCACCCATCAACATATTTAAAAATCATCTGCAGGATCTATTGAGCCCAGTAGAGGTCAGTAATGAGCAAACATTGTAGTGAATGGTTATTCATCTCAACACTGGTGAAATACTTGCTACAGGTGATGTACATCACTTTCTGTGAAGTATACAAGAAAAATACTATAGTTAGTGAGAATATCCTGCTAAAATTTATGTTTTCACCTGTTGCTTTGATCCACAGCAAATTCCACAGCCACTTTCTATTCTACTGGCCACAAGGAAGTCCAGCTGAAAGAATATGGAGAGACAAACATTTGATTTTGTGTGTCGTAGAAAAAGAACTATAAATACATGCCTTATTGATGTTATGTCTAATGACTGCACTGAGATTAATTTTCTTGAATGAATGATGAATGAATGAATAAATGAATGGGGTTAGTCTCATTTTCATGTAAGGTGGCATTTTGAAGGAATATATATGGCAGAATACACACACGCTCATTACATTTTTTTTTTTTTAGGTGTCTATGCATGATGCTTCCTTGCCTCATAATTTAAAAGTGCTAAAGGATTCTTACTAGCTTTTAGCTATTTCATATCTGTCCCAATCAACATTCACTGAGAGTAATACTACAGTCATGTGAAGGGTCACATAATTTTAAAGAAATTCTCAACCACTATTCTCATGGATCCAAGTTAAATTTCAAATATCTGTGGATAACAAAACAGTGCTTTTGTCATGACCTATTTATGGGGGGTTGCTGCTTCGTTCAACTGACAACTGAATTTTACAACCATTTTGTAAAATGGATCAGATACATGAATAATGGGTTTAGAAAATTATAAAATGATATTTATTTTGCTAAGACAAAATTCTAATTTGTTGCATGTATTTTATAGTGTCCAGAAAGATTTTTGATATATTTTTATACTCTTGCATTAAAGTAAAACATGCCAAAGCCCAAGAACAATTAAAGTTAATTAACTTCCCCAAAAGTGACAGTGCAGCTTAAATTCAAAAGAGCCCTTGATTTGACTTGACACTGGAAGACCTGAGTTCCAGTCCTGAGTGTGTTCTAATATACAGTGTGACCTTAAGCAAGGCTAACTTACTACCCTTGACTTCATTTCTCATCTGTAAAGTGAAGCAGATTAGACTGACTGGCTGATTTAGAAGGTTCATTCCTACTCTCCTAGTGGTACTTCTCTCTGGTACCCGTTTGATTTCACCTTGTGTATAGTCGTATGTATACTTGTTAAATGCCTCCCCCACTGCTCCTTTTAGGACATAAGCTCTGTCCTTGAAAGTAAGAAATACTTCAGTCATCTTCTTTCCTGAAACATAGATACCAAAGGAACCAGCAAATAAAAGATGGGAGCTCAGTAAATATTTGTGGGAGTAAAGGGTAACATACAAGTATTGTCTTCTTATAGAGACAGAAGTGAATTTCTGTGTCTCCTTCTATAACCTATCAACCCAGTCTGGAACTGATGCATTGCAGTGACTGCCACTTCTATTTTATCAGTGTTGAAGTGAAAGATAGCCAGTAGAAAAATGTGCAATTACTCAATTATCAGAGATTAAAAAATGTATACACAGAACTTGATTGAAAAGTTTTATCTTCTATTTTGCGGTGTTTTAAGTTATCAAAGTTCCAAAGATTCTTTTCTTTAGGAGTTAATCGACTATAGCCCAGCAGGGCTGCACTCTCTTCTCTAGCTTTCCATTTTCCAAACTTCTCACTTATATCTGATGACTTCTGGATATTTTCATTTTTGAAATGGAATTATCTTTACCCAGTAATATCAGTGTATGTGAATCAACCATGTAACCTTTGAGTTTACAAAAAGTAATAGTACTTCAGATATTTTATACATCTTCCCTTTGTGTAAGTCTGACAGAAAAAGAAATCTGAGGAAAATAAATATATCCATATATCCAGGTGCTTCCAACCATTTCTCCTCAAAGCTTAATGCAGAGAAGATATTTCAGATGTAAAGAAAGGGATGTCCCATACACTGTGACATTGCATCGTTGTGGGTTTGCTTTTAATTACTTCAGAAATCAAAAATAAAATAAAACCAAAATTTAAATTGCTCTAATCCCTATATAAGTGCAAAAAAATAGTTTATTATAAAAGTCATTCAAACTACAGTAAACAAATTGAAGCAGGCTTATGGAAAAAAAAATAAGACAGATCTTAAATTTAATGTTTCTCTTTTTCTTAAATGCCTGAGGTGTTTATGTAAGGGAATGAGTTTCGACTTTTAGTTTTGCCACTTCACTGTGTGTAAACCAGTAACAAAATCACCAATATTCAATCCTTGAAATCATAAATATCTGTCTGAGAAGATGACCTTCTCAAAGCCATTTTCTTTTCCTTGAAACTCTTTCCTGCTCTGGCCATAAGGTTGAAGAAACTGCTCAAGATTCTGACAACCAACCACAGTGGCCCATCTGTCTGCAAAACCACCCCCACTACCCTCCTTTGTATCATTTTCCCCTTATTTATTATGACACTTTCAAGGCCTTTTCATAACTCCCAGAGCATTCACACATGTGACATAGGGGACTGTCCCTCTCCTGCCCCTATTTGATGTGGTTGGTCAGCTTGTCCTGGAGTAAGTTCCTTTCCCCTGGGGAGAACCACCTGATAAGACCCTGCTGGGTCCTGTCTCAAAGGAGAGAACAAATCTGAGTAGCCTTAAATTGACTGGACTAGGGGTTAAATGCTGAAGTGTCCCTGACACCTGAAAATACTGCAACCCTGACCTTCAAGGTGCTGGGCCTGTGAATGACTGCTGAGCCGCTGGAGGTGTCACAGAGAGACTCAGTGGGGATGAGAATTTTTAGTGATTTATGGAATTTCCCTCAGAACTGAGAACTATGCTTTTTTGTTACAGGACATTTTAGAAATTATTGCAATATGGAACTTCTGTTAACTGCTTTGTAGAAACATATGCACAATAATGTTTATTATTATCAAGATTTGCAATGTGCACGTGTGCTCACATGCATTGTGTTTCCTGTGAATCTGAAGTACAGAGCATTATACCGACAGATGTCATCATCTCCAACATCACAGTAATAGCTAACATTTATCTAGCATTTACCATGTGTCAGTTACTGTACTCAGAACCTGCTATGTGTTTCTTTATGTAATCCCCACAATAACGCTGCATTTGTCACATTATAATCCCAAATGTTCTTGCCATTATTATTTTTCATCATACAGATGAGGAAAATTATGACTAGGCAGGTTAAGACCTAGCCCTCATCCAAATAGCTTGCGACTAGCAAGAAACAATTTCAAACTATTGCTGCCTTCATAGCCTGTACTTAAGATGGAAAGAACATGGGAGGTGAAATTTCTGGAGCCAGGTTTTAAGGGTCAAACAGACTACTAGGGTCTCTACACTGCAGCACCTGCAGCTGTTATTCTTAGAACACCCGATGCAGTGCTGGCACTTAATAAACAGAGAAGAACAAAAATAGCTCTGGGGCTTATTAAAGGAGACATAATCACTAACATTCACTCATATGAACATGTCACAAGGTGACTCATCACAAGATAAAATGTGTGTTCCACTTGTTTGGGATGGTATATCATGAAGCTTAAAAACAATGACACAAAGACAGGCAGCCACTTACTGGTCGCAAAACTAGGGCCAAAGTATGTGATATTTCTAAGCCCTACGGATGATAATAATCTTACCTACTGCATAGGGTTGTTGTTTAGATTAAATAAACTATTTCATACGACAGATTTAAAGACTACCTGACAGACACATCATAAGCTCTTCATAAACATCAGCTATTGTGATGGTTGCTTTCCATTTTATAAAAATCTCTCATGAAAAGAGCTAATAAAAGTCATCCACTTTTAATAAACTCACAAAACACAGGAGCTCCAACTACAAAATCCTGGGTGGAGACTTCTAGCATTTCTAGAAAAGAGCACAGCTCACTACTTCACAAAATTTCTTTTTCTTCTTTTTTTTTCCCTAAGTCAGGAAACTTCTAATGCTAAATGTCTTCCATATAATAAGTTAAGATCAGTGTGTCTGTAATTTCTATCCATTAATCTGTAGTTGCTACATCTCTTTTCTCATTAATGACATTCAAACCTTCAAAAACCTCTGAATTATTTGCGTGCATGCTCCCTCTCCCCAAGAGGAATTTACCCATTTATTTTAACTATTTCTCCTATGATATAATTTCAAGATCCTTCCTTTTATTAGTCATCATTTTTTGGGTATGTTTCAGTTTGAAAATATCCATCCTAAAATGTACTATGGAGAATGAGAGGCAATATTCCAGGTGAAGTGTGCTTCTTGAAGAATAATGAAATCTGTGCCATTCCTGCTCTAGATATTGATACCAATACAATCTAAAAAGTTATTAAATATTGATGACTAGGCAGAAATTTTGCCCACTGAAACTCCTGAGTATTTTCCACTGAACTGTTTGTGAAAAGAATTTTTCGATCTCTATATATATTTTCATTGATTCTTATTTTTTGTTGGTTTTATCATTGAAATTTGTCAAGATATTTGTGTATTCTATCAGAGAATTAGCTTCATCTCCACTCTTTTTTTATTATCTGTTTATTTAATAAATATGGTTTTTACACTTTTAATATAGGAATTGAGAGTATTAGAAATAAGGCTGAAACACAAATTTAGAGATTTTTTTTCTAGATGGATATCCGTTCATTAATCAAAACTGTACATGACTACCATGATAAAATCAGTTGTGGTTCCTCCCAAGTATGAAACTTTAAAATGTGTATGTCGGGAATTCCCTGGTGGTCCAGTGGTTAAGAATCCATCTTGCTATGCAGGGGATGCTGAAAGAGCCCGCGTGCCACAAATAAGACCCAATGCAGCCAAAAATTAATTAATTAATTAATTTAAAAAATATTAAAAAATAAAATGTATATATGCTTTGACTCAGCAATCCCATTTCTTGAAATCTATCTTGCAAAATAAAAGCAAATGCATATACATGCTCACTTATTTATATTTATTTATAACTTTTTATAATATATATTATAAATGAGCATATATATGCATTTATATTATATTAATATGTTATCATTATATAATATAATATATTTATTATTTATAACATATATGCTCATTTTAGCGGGTTTTATAGAGTGGAGTGGCACATTTTGTGAAGCTTAGGTTAGTGAAAAGCATTCCTAAAAGCCCTTTAAATATTAGAATCACTCTCAGCACAGAGACATGCTTATGTTATGATAGTTTCAAGAGAGCTGAAGTTCTCATATTATTCTCCTATCACATTCTTACTCCTAAATTATGAATCAGGCCCAGTTGAAAAGGCCTACAGTATGTAAATAATAAATATTTTCTCTTTGCTCTCTCCTTTATCATATAATAAGAAAACATGCTACTTTGATAGCTAAGGAATATTATATAATTGCCTAGAAGGGTGAAGTAGATCTACATATGTCGACGTGTTGACTTATACACACACACACACACACACACACACACACACACAGACGGTTGGTTACCCCCAGTTACAAGGATGGGTACATGGTGAAGAGAGGGAAGAACAAGATCACTAATGTATACCTCTTGAACCCACACAGCGTTGGAATCTTTATAATGACAATATGTTAACTTTAAAAATACTAAGTATAATCTTAGGAATCAAGAATATTAATAATGTTTTGTGTTTCATGATTTTCCAAACATTTATGGACATATTTGGTGATACAATAACAATGACATTTAACTCAGCAGACATTTAACATTTGGCCTGAAGAATTTCGGTATAAATAAATCTTATCCAATCATTTTGAGAAGCCATCTACATAGTCAGGAAGACAGAAAGGTACAGAATTCATTCTCCCTTTAGACCTAGAGTAGACTACAAAGGAGAGTTATTATTAACCTGGACCCTGAAGAATCCAACGGATCCGTGAAGCCAGACAAGCTTTTTTAGGCAAATTGAACAGCAGTTCCAAGATAAGGAAGTGTATGTGAGCACGACAAATTGAACAATAGCCCAGCTCAGGTAAGACATAGACTAAATGGTATGGGGAGACCAGATATTGGAATGGTAAGCTGGTGTTACAATGGAGAGGCCCACACAAAGCATCCTAAGAAGTATATGCTGGAGAAACTAGAGAGGCACAGGAGGAATTTTAGGTAAGAAAGGGACAGGACCATGTACCTGTGTTTGGGAAAGTCCATTTTGGAGGTGTATGGAGGATTGATCTCAATGGAGAGAGGCTGGGGCCAGGTGGACTGGATAGAAGACTTTTAAAATAATCCAGTAGAGAGATGATGATGGTTTCATGGGCAGGAGAGTGGCAGCAAAGACAGAGAGGAGCAGGCAGATTCATGAGATGAGTCAGAGTCTAAGTACAAGTTATTTCAGTCCTTGGGGAAGTAATCAATCTGGTAATGTGAACTCATTGAAGTAGCTAAGTGCTCTCTTACTATCTCTTCACTTATCTCAGGATTTGATTCCCTTGTTTGTCCTACCCTTTCAGGTTTGAAGATCATTTTTTTCCTGATTGAGAAAACAGAAGCAAAATAGGAGTTTAGTCCTTCCAATGTCATCAGCTAATATTACACCATCTGGCCCAGGAAGCAGGTCTATCCCTTACTCAGTATTTCTTAAAAATTATATTTAAATTATCTCTAGTACTTTCCAAAAGACTCGGCTCACCATGTGCTTCAGGCTTCTGATACTATTTTTTCAGCTTTCTGACATTCTTTCAGTTTTGTCCTTGGTGGTATGTCTTTCCTGCTGGCTTCCATTTTCCTCAAGATTCTAGAAAGAGAAACATCTATGGTCTCTGGTAAATTTAAGCTCAAATTTTCAGCTTCTTTCATGGTCAGAGAATATAAAATGTATCGCCCCACTCCCCCATTTTTTGTTAATGAATATTACAGAGAGGCCTTGTTAATACCAACACACATTTAATAATATTTTCTGTATTCAAGTTTTTCTTTCCACTTCAATTCAGAAAGTCGTTCACTTATATACTTATTTATTTTTATACCTCTTTCTTTTCTTTTTTTTTTTTTTTTTTTGTTGCTTTGCCCCAGTTGGCTATGCTTTACATAGCTCTCCTCTCTTCAAGGATTTTCTTAATGTCAATTTCTATCTTGGTTGATTCACCTTCTTCCCAATATTTCAGTTTCCTTCCTGGCTTTTCACGTCTTTCCCAGGTTACAAATCTTAACTATACACATGCTAATATTCCTGGTATCTCCAGACAATGAATGCAGGATTCACCATGTATACTTTTCCTTTAATGGCATTTTAGAAAACTGTTCATTTATTTTAGAGCACTTCCAGCTGCTTTTTTTTGTTTCCTCTGGATAATACAGGTTTTATAGCTATTCAAATCACAGTGTTTAACTCTTGTTACTCATCGTTATGCATTCCAGTTTAGAGGAAACAACCCCTGAGTAGGAGTGAAAAGATAAGGGACTTTCTACTTTGCAGTGGTGTAACCTCCTTATTTAAATCACAATTTTCCTAAGGGTAAATTTCTTTTTTATATAAAATAGAAATGATGATATTTTCTATGGTAAATTGCAAGCTTATAAGGAAGTATTAAATAAAATGACCTACATAAGATCAATTTATAAATCATAAAGTATTATACAAATATAAATCATTGCTTTTAAAATTAAGCTCAAACTAAAATTTTATTTGTTGTTTTCTTGTGCACATGATTCCCTGAATAAAACTTAGGAAAACTAATGAAAAGAGAATTGTTCACTTAATTTATTTCTGCCTGAGGCTGTGAAAGCCAAGTTTGTCAAACTTCTCTGATTTTATTTTTCCTTTGAGCTACATTATTTTTGAAGTCAGCAAAGTTTAGTTTAGCTTTTAATTTTGTTTTTACATTTACTGATGGAAAAGTATACTTAATTTATGGAATAAACTATTTTTACATTATGTTTTCATAGACAAATGTCTTCTTTCAGGGAAAGAAAACAAATATAAACTATTTTTGAATTATTTCTTTGTGAAAATAATTGGAGATATTACAAATATTATTTTCAAAGGCTACAGAATTGATTTCTAGGCTTTATCCTAAATACAAAGTGTATATTCATAATGATGATACTAGCAATTTTTTACAATTTCAATAACCAAAAATATAGAATTAAGCATGCTCTTTTGGAGTACTGATGATTCCCAAATCTATCTGCTTGAACACTCACCAGATCATCATTACCTTCACTAGATTAAATAAGAGACTTTTGCATGGAATCTATCTGGGAATTAAGGAATTCAAATAGAATAACAGGAATTACTCAAATAAGAATAAGCTATTTAGTCTTTTTTTGATGCAACTTCACAGAGACCTGATGTAATGTTAGTTGTAATGACTATGCATGTCCTGAGGTTAATCAGGCTCAGTATTGCAGATTCAAGAGTATGGAAGGGCATTAACTCAGGACCTTGTGCATGTTCTGTCTATACGGGATAATCATAGGTTTATTTACTTATTCAGTGCGAATCCCTTTGTATTTTAAAGAAAGTAAGCTCAAAGGTGCTACTGACCCTATTAGAAAAGAAACAAAAAAGTTATTCCATTGAATGAAGGAAATATGGGGAAAGCGAAATCAGTTAGCCTGGTAAGTAAAGGGTCAGCTTCTTTGATGAACTGGAGGGCATGGGTATATGTAAGGGTGAAATATTGTTGCATTATTACAGAAGCACCAGAAATTGTCCACATTTGGCCTAGGGGGAACAAAAAGCAAAAGGTGGTAAGAATCAACATTCTCCCTTAAAATCTGCCAGTTACAAACTTTTAAATGAAAGCTGCAGATTTCTAGGCAGATGTCCATCGTGTTTTTCCTGCTTGAATTTAACTAATATTGGGCATTATTACAAACCAAGTTCAATTTACAGCCCAGCCAAATGCCTTTCACAACCTTTCTGCTGCTTTCTCCATTCCTAACGTTCTCTTTCTAACCTAGAGAGAACGAAGTAGACAAAATCAACACCCACATCAGGCCTTCCCTCTTAAACCACACAGGGCTAAACTCTAGACAGATGCCCTGATTTTCTAATTTAAAAAGATTATTCACTGATTTTATGTTTGTAAAATAGAATGTGTAGTAATAAACCATTAGCAGTTAAAGCAAAATTAACATTACATAATATTATCTCGTGGCCTTCTCTGACTTTCAAAATGGTCAGCAAAATGATTGCAACGTTAATAGTTATAACAAATTTAAATGGGACTGTGTAACTGATTGACAAGTTCAATAATTTTAAGATCAAATAGTAACAGTAGTTTTTGATTTTCATTTAATAGAGGCCTCTTTGTTTCATATGTGTGCCTACAGCTAGATCCTGTTTTCTGTCTGTAGACAGTGATTCCTGCTGTACAGTGTTGAGAAAATGAGAAGACAAAATGGAGAATCAATTTAAGGAAAAAAGCTTTAGTTGACAAAGCTTTACAGTAGATCAATGGAATCTAGCTTGTTAAGACATCTTTAGTAGCTTAGATAAAATTATGTAATTACTGTAAATACTTCTACATTTTATGTCTTCCTCATTTTGAATTTCAGTATTGGGAGAAAATCTTCATAAGTTTGCAAGAGTTTTTCTTATTACATATGAATGATTATTTCCTTTGTTAGACTATACATCACCAACTTAATAAAACAGTAACTTATAGGTAACCCAATTCCATAAAAATCCCACACATTTATTTGGAATTCATCCACTTAAGAATGAACTTCTCTGCCAAGAATTGAAAAAAAAGTATAAGTACAGCTTCAAGGTGGATATAATTGTTTTCTTTCATTACTTGGTACTTAAGGCAATTACTTATTTTACAGTTATTCTGTTATCACTTGTTTGTTTAAACAGTTTTCCCCATAAACACAGGATGTGTAAGACTGATATAAAGCAGGAGCATTTGTTTAATAGGTTGATCCATAGATCCGATATTTATTTAATTAGGTTTCATTAAATTTGCATACGAGAAGTAATTAGATGTTTAAAATTCCTAATAGCATTCAGTGAAATATTGTTTGAACTATTTTAGCACACCTTTGCTTATTAAAAAAAAGTAAACAAACATTAATGAATGCCCTGTTAACTGGCTCTTGTTCACAAAAAGAAAATATCCCAGCAATGTTGCTTAAATATGAAAAGTAGAAGTAAATTATTTAGAAACTAATTTAAAGCCTGCAGCTAGTTTACAAAATAAATAATATGAATCACACCGTTCATTCAACTTTGACCTAAATATACTCTAAACTGAGATCCTTGCTTTGTAAATAGGACTATTTTTCCTACATCAACATAATTTTTAGATTAAATCATAGCTCTTCTGTATAGAGACTTCAAGTGATTCTGGAGCATGGCTATTCAAAACTCTAGGAGTAACCATACACTTTGAAACATTCTGATTGCTAAATCCAATGCCACTTAAAATCAAATATTCTAAATATACTCAAGTATGCATTAGTTCCAAATTGAATTACACAGTATATATATATATATATATATATATATATATATTATTTAGTAATTAATTATTAAAATGCAGTTTCTGGACTTGGGAAAGTATAGAATATATACACGCCCTTACTAAATACAAACATTCATCTAAAAAAAGGAAACTTTTAATACCACCTATCCTATGAAGACTACTCTAATCAGAGATACTCACATAGAGTATGATAATTGTTACTGTATTTATTTTCTTTTGACAACACTATTTTAGTTTTTTCTAGATAAAAACATAGTGTTAGGCAGTAGACAGTAATTCTTGATAGGATAGAATTAAACAAATGAAATCTGATATCAAATGAAATCTCATTTGCCATCACATTCTCAATAGAGAAAGTCCCAATTATAGTCAAGTTTTCTTTAATGACTCATAACAGATTTTTTTT
The DNA here is from genome assembly GCF_949752795.1 of Hyperoodon ampullatus. Taxonomy (NCBI): domain Eukaryota; kingdom Metazoa; phylum Chordata; class Mammalia; order Artiodactyla; family Ziphiidae; genus Hyperoodon; species Hyperoodon ampullatus. The sequence goes on from NC_136915.1 coordinate 71,004,788, forward strand.
AGCAATTCATTCAGCAAAGGTTACTGAGTTCTTAGTGCACTGCTCAGAATTCACTGGTTGGAATTGTTAGGGACAGTTCTAGAGATGGAAAGAACTTAAAACTTGTAAGTGTTAGAAAGGATGCTGAACATCTGGATTTACAGCATTCTTTCATTGATGAGCAATGTAACTTGAAATTACAATTAGTTAATGGCAATGGCAGATATTCTAAATTTCACTTTATTTTTATTTTCAATATAACATAGTATCTCAACCAGTGTCTCAGCCTTAATGACCCTCTTCTTGGTAAAGTCCACAAAGTATTCTTGCTTTGGTAAGGAATTTAGCAGCATGAGAAAGTGATTCAACCAACACTTGGCGTTGAGTCTGAAAGATGATCCAAAATTAAAGGAAGCTCATAATCAATTATCATGTTGAGAGCCACAAGACCAACCCAAGTAATTAGAGGATCAAGAGTAATGGACCCAAGAAGAAAGGTATGTGATGTACCAAATGAACATCATTCTAATTGCTACTACTATTTTTGGCTTTTATATTTTCACATTAGGAAAAATTCAGAGAGCCTACAGTGGGGTAGAGATAATCATAAAGAACCTCTTACAAGATGACATGGATAGTATAGTCTGAAGTCTGAAGTGTTTAAATTGTGAAACCGTGTGCCTGCCTTCCTGGAGCAAAGAAAGGGAGAGGAAGGCTTAATGTAATGGAGTTTATCAGTAAGAAACAGGTTGAGGAACACTGAGACAGCATCATTCTCCATGTGGAAATATTGAATTCTTTGAAGAATGCAGGTGGTTACTCTTGAGCTATGAGGCAGAATTATTGCAGCTGGAATGGAACAGAATGGCCTCCACCTAACTGCCAGGTTTAGAAGAATAATCATGACTTTATTATACTAGCTTCTTCCAGAAAGTTCCTTCAGGAGATGTTAACTATAAAGAGATAAACAAAACCCATATCATGTGAGTCTACAACTTTATGTATGGTGGTCATGGGAGAAAGAACTGGGATGCTTTTGGAATCCCCTGAGTGAATGGAGAAGGATAAGCGGAACATTACCTCTTGTGACAGCACTGATAGCAGCCTGACAACAAGGACAAAACAATAAAGAGGATACAGATAGTCAAGAGGATCAACCAAATGGATTTGGCTGTGATTAGTCCAGACAACAATTGAAAAGATATAAGCATTATTTAATCATCACTTCTTGGATGCAGGATTTGACAGATTTGCATAGGAGATACATCCCTATACTTTTATTCTATAAATTTGTTCCAGGGAAAGACTTACTGCAAACACAAACTGATGGAAACATTGTTCCCAGGGCGAAGTAAGTCTAGTTTTCAAGGTAAGCTGACTATATCCTATTAGGACTGAAAAGTAATTATTATTCCATTAACTGTGGACAAAAATGGAGGCTGTGGTCTTGAAAGTCCTCAAGGGTAGTGGCCTACTTATATGTATATGGGGGACAGAAAGGAGTCTTTACAAGATAATCTTTGATCACTCTGGCATGTCCTGAGAAAGTGGCATGGTATGGTACTGTTCATAAAGAAAACTCATTTTAATCAAATCATTGTTTAGCTCAAGCAACATTATTCTGAGCTGTGTCTGGTTTTGTTCAGCATTTCTTCTATGGTATAGAAAGATAATTTTGTACACACTTTAAAATTATATAATATACAGTGAGTCCAATTTGCATGTTTTGAAGACATAGAATTTGTGGTTAGATCAGGATTTGAATTCTTCTTCTGTGATTGAAGCATTGTGTGGTGTTGGATAAGTTACTTCACCTAAAAATTGACTTTCTAACTTTCAATGGATAATAAAATCTAATGCCACACCATACAACATTTGTAGGTATTACCATATTTCATAGAACCCAAGCATCATATTTTTCACATTTTTATAATTCTGAAATTAAAAAATTTCTTCCAGTGCATAGCATATTAAAATCCCTGTAAACCTTGATTGAAGTGCATTTTTTAAACTGAGATATAACTGACATACAGGATCATATTAGTTCAGGTGTACATTATAATGACTTTATATTTATATACATTTCTAACTGGTCACCACTCTAAATCTAGTTATCATCTGTCACCATACAAAGTTATTACAATTTTGTCAACTATAGTCTCTATGCTGTACATTATATCTGCATAATTTATTTGTTTTATAACTGAAAGTTTGTAACTCTTAATCCCCTGCACCTATTTAGCCCACCCCTCAACTGTTAGTCAGAATTTATATTGGTGCAGTTACTATGGAAAACAGTGTGGTGATTCCTCAAAGTATTAAAAATAGAATTACCATATGATCCAGCAATTCCCTTCTGGACATTGATCTGAAAAGAATGAAGACACTAACTTGAAAAGATATATGAACCCTGTGTTCATTACAACATTATCTATTATAAATATCCAAGATATGGAAACAACCAAAGTGTCCATTGATAGAAGAATGGATAAAGAAGATATGGTATGGAGGTTTCTTAAAAAACTAAAAGTAAAACTACCATATGACCTAGCAATCCTACTCCTGGGCATATACCCAGAGAAAACCATAATTCAAAAAGACACATGCACCCCAATGTTCACTGCAGCACTATTTACAATAGCCAGGACATGGAATCTACCTAAATGTCCATCAGCAGAGGAAAGGATAAAGAAGATGTGGTACATGTATACAATGGAATATTACTCAACCATAAAAAAGAACAAAATAATGCCATTTGCAACAACATGGATGGGCCTAGAGATTGTCATACTGAGTGAAGTAAGTCAGACACAGAAAGACAAATATCATATTATATTGCTTATATGTGGAATCTAAAAAAAAGGGGACAAATGAACTTATTTACAAAACAGAAGTAGAGTCATAGTTGTAGAAAACAAGCTTATGGTTACCAGGAAATAAGTGGATGGAGGGATAAATTGGGAGATTGGTACTGATGTATACAGATACTATATATAAAATAGATAACTAATAAGAACCTGCTGTATAGCACAGGCAACTCTATACAAATTTTGTAATGACGTATATGAGAAAAGAATATTAGAAAGAGTGGATATATGTATATGTATTACTGATTCCCTTTGCTGTACACCTGAAACTAACACAACATTATAAATCAACTATACTCCAATAATTTTTTTTAAAGATGATATGGTATGTACACATAATGGAATATTATTCAGCCATAAAAAAGAATGAAATCTTGCTATTTGTGAAAATCTGAATGAACCTAGAGGGTATTATGCTAAATGATATAAGTCAGACAGAGAAAGGCAATTAGCATATGCTTTCACTTATATGTGGAATCTAAAAAACCAAAAAAACGAACAAACAAAACAGAAACAGACTCATAGATAGAAAAAAAACTGATGGTTGCCAGAAGTATATTTCTTCAAGAATAGAATTGCTTTTGCTTTTGCAGTCACTTGAGGATGTTATGTACCAGTAGCCACTGGTTTGGATAATACCAGCAGGGTAAATTGCAAACCTGGGTGAGTACTATGTTGTCATTTTTGGATATATAATATAGATTATAATAATATATATGTTATTTCTGACCTAGTGCCAAGGGTAAGATGTGCTTTTAAAAAAATCATTATTTTTAAATTATCTTTCTGGTTGACAGCATTGTTCCCAGTTTACCATTTCCTTGATAGCCTATCATTATGATGTTTCAAATTACTGTTCTTACATAGTGTTTTATAAAATCACTCTTCTTCCCTTCATTTATATATATAATTTAAACTATATGTATAATTTCCTTCAATTGTATATATAATTTTAACTATATATATATTTTTCCTTCAATTATATATACATGTATGAGTGTATTAGGAGAATATATATTTTTTAGGGATTTTTAGGGATAAATAAAATAATATTTTATTTTTTGGCATATTTTTAGGGATAACTTCTGCCTCCTGATATTCACACCCTTTTTCAATTCATTCTGCATGGGTAGTTTAGGCTCTGTAACTTACTTCTAACTAATAGACTATGGCAAAGGTGATGGGCTGTCACTTCTTTGATTGTGTTACATTATAAAAAGACTCCATCTTGCTATCATATGACTCTGGAGTATCTCTCTCTCCCACACTGTCTGTGAAGAAGCAAGCTACCATGAATCCTACAACTGCAAGGAAATAATTTCTGTCAGTAATTTGAGTGGATCTGGAAACACATCCTTCCCCAATCCAGTCTCCAGATTACAGTCTACCTTTGGCTAATACCTTGATTGTAAGCCTTACAGAGGACCCAACTAGACCATGCCCTAACTCATGTCCCACAGAAACTGTGAGTTAGATGTGTATTGCTTAAGCCACTTAATTTGTCACAATTTGTCATAAAACATTAGAAATCCAATACAATGTGTACACAGTTTAGACCCTTTTTAAACAAGAGATAAAGCATCTGGAAACAATGTCAGGGGTCAGAAATGAAGGCTGAAGTCCATGGACAAAGTCAAATATTTAGAACCAAGGTCAGAATTTGAAACAGGTTATGATGTCTGTAAGTAGTTTCAAAGATCTGATAACAAAATTGTGGTCTATAAAATGTTAAGACTCTGAATATAGCAAGGCGTTGGAGGATAATTTAGAAGTCCAGGTCATGTGTTATCTAAATTCTTTACAACTCTTTCTAGTATGAGCGGAGACCAGAAAGGTAAATTGAGGCTAGTTTGTAAAGGATTCAAGAGCTAATGCAGAAAAAGTAGTTTGAGCTTTTTTTTTATTTGGTCAGTGAGGGGGCATCAAAGACATATATGCAGAAAATGTAGTTTGAGCTTTTTTTTTATTTGGTCAGTGAGGGGGCATCAAAGAGATATATGCAGAGGACTAAAATGACCAGATCATGGTTTTAGAAAGGGTGCAGTTTGCAAAATAGAGTATGAACTGTGGGCAGAATGTTGTGGAATGCAGAGATGGAAATGACTGGCCACAAAATACCAACCTTGTGAAATGCTTGGGCTAAGGCAGATTTTTCATGCTTCTTAAAACAATTCATATGGTCTTATCCCCCTATGCCTTTATTTACACCATTCCCTCTGTTTAGAATGCCCTCTTTCTTCTTCCCTGGTGAAATACTATTAACTTTTCAACCCCAAGATAAGTAACAGTTCATTCAAATATTTTCCCATAGAACTTCACATATAAAATACTCCTATTTTTCTGTTCCTTATATCTGTCTCTCCAATCATATGACCATATAAATCCTTCATTTCACTTCTCAAAATGACACTTCATAGGTGCTTTTAATTATAGACTCAGCAACACAATACACAAATTTGTTTAACACTAGTCGAAGAACATTATCCACAAGTTTTAAAACTGTTTTGTTAAAGTATCTAAACAGAAAAAAGAAAATTTTGAAGCCTCGATATTTTAATTGCACTGTGTCACACATACAAAAATTTCATAAAAATCATTGCAATATGGCTAGTAGACTTTTTTCTATTCACTGAAATTTGACATTTTAAAATTTCACATAAATTTATTGGAATTAAATGTACTAAAAGTTATTAATGTGAAAACAGTCACTTCATCTTGACTTCCAAATTATCATCACAATGTTTTGTTTGTTTCTAGTTTGTTTTTATCATCCTCACATTTAAAAGTTCTGTGATATACGTGTCATTCAAAAAACTTTATTCTGTTTTAAAAAGTTGATTCAGTGTAAACGGTTTTGAGTTGTCAATGAGTATATTGAATTTCATTTTACTCTAATTAAAATTGCTTATTATTTAATGTTATAGTAATAATAATGGATTTCAACAGAAATAGGTTAATCTTTTTGTTACTATCCTATGTAACACCAGATAGCCCTAACAGACATAATGCTTTACATGCATGTGGTGGTTTAAAGTTTTCAGAGTTCTATAAGATCTTATACGTTTATGCTACAGAAAGAGTGGTTATTACTTTTATCTATTTTTTAAAAGTTTTAATTTACCTTATGTTTTTGAAATGCAAACTAAGACCTATAAACCTTAACTAATTTGCCCGAGGTCACAGAGGCAATAAATGATGACACTGGAGTTAGAGTTTAACTCATTTGAATCCTAGATCTTGCCCATTACACCATGCTGCTTCTTATAACAAGATATAGTTTGTACCTCATTCTGAAGATAAAAATACAATGGAAATCCCCAACTGGAATCATTTTCCAAGATGAGTGTTTTAAGTGAAAAACTTGATAACATTTTAAAAATAAAAACAGTTCAGAAATGGTATCTGGGATCCCAGGTCAATCAACAAATGCAAATTAACTGCATAGAATGGTTAAATTATCTTTCTATAGTACAGTGAGCACAACCAGTAATCTAGTGATTTTTTAGTGATATTGTACATTAAATTAGCTTTTATCAGATGGAAATGAAGAAAAACAACTATGTTATTTCTCTTAGAATAATATATTCTATGTGAGAAGAGAATAGAACATGGTATTGCACATATGTCCCACACTTTAGCACTGTTAACCTTATCACCAGAATACAGAACAGATGGGTGTGGCAGGAGTGTTGGGAACATTCTGGTCCCTCTTACTTTTCTGCTACAGGCAAACAATGACAGTGTAATCAAGAAACAGAAGAAAACAATGGTTTGGAGAAAAATGTTTGCTCTGCAAGATATGGTAAGAACCATAGCCATCATCACTCTAATGCACCACACCTACATATTAACACATAACATTTATGATATCAATTTGTATTCTTAATGTTGGAGGGGTTATCAACAGCTGTGATTGCACCAACAGTGCAGTCGTAACCACCAATTTTTCATGCTTCACACTATGTATGTCCCATTGCAATGTGACTATAGTGCCTCCCCCATTATGATGTAGAGTCAGTTTCTCCACCTCTTGATTCTGAGGTTGGCCAGTTGAATTGTTTTGACCAATGGGACAGTAGCAAATGTAACCAATGCAGACTTGAAGAGTGCTTGTGCATTACAGTTCAACAACTTTTGCTGCTGGGAACACTTTTGCTACCACGTGGACAAAACCAAGCTAGCCTCTTGAAAGGGGAGAGACTATGTAGAGTGAAGAACTAGCCTTCCCAGATGTCCCAGCCATTCCAATCATGCTGGCATGTGAATAAGGCCATTCTAAATCACTTAGCCAAACCAACAAATAGAACAATGAGAAGTGGCAAATGTCTATTGTTTTAAGCCATTATTTTGGGATGGATTGTTATAGCACTCCATAACTAACATTAATCTGCATAGCAAAAACTTTTTAATCCACCAATTTACTTGTAGAACTTGTCATCATCAATTTTTTTTTAAATTTTTATCTAACGAAAATAAAGATCTGGGATTTTAAAAATTAGAGATTTGTGTGCACTATATATATATATACATAATGCACACAAATCTCTAATTTACATCTATATATACTTGAAATTGATCTTTGAATAAAATGTGTCAAAAACTAAATGGAGCATACTTTTCTTACAAATTTTCTAATTTGGTGCTATCTTTCTGTTTATAATTCAGTTGTCCCAGTCATTCAAGCTCAAGTTTTGAGTTAAGTATTTATCCCTCCTTCTGCCTTACACACTAATAAAACTAACCTGTAAGATAACTGTGAGGATTAAATAAGTTTAAATATACAGGCAGACATAAAGCTAGAGGATGGACCAAAAGATTGACAGAATATTAGGAGGATAGAAGGATAGATAATAGATAGGCAGGTAGATAAACACATACATACAGAAATAGAGAGATAGAACATCACTTAATGACACACAGTAAGGGTTTATACATGTAAATATAAAATAATTGTTATTGTTATCCAATTAGATGCCAGTTAAAAATGTTTGCCTTTGTCTCTTTTTCTTCAGTCACACTGCTTCTATTATATTTTCTTCAAGCCCTCAAAGCCTATTGCTTTTAATATTACTCTTGCTTTGAAGACTGCTTTGATGCGATTGGTTTTTTATCAGTTTCCTTTCTCAAATACAATCTTGTTGTAATAATACCCTTGCTCAAATATGTCCATAGTTCTCCCCTTGCCTAACCAAATAAAATCTCAACCTATGTTTTTGATCTTTAAGTTCTTCAAAATCTGATACCCAACCAAATTTTCTGGCTTTTTTTTTTTCTCTCCTTCATTATCTATGCTTTGAGCTGTAGCTCAAATACACTGCTTTCTGTCACCTCCATATACATGTCACTACATGAGTCCTGTGCCATACTCATGCCATGATTCTGAATGACCTCATGTCTAAATACTGTCTTGTTGTTCTAGGCTTGATGTATTATTTTCTGTATGTTTTTGTAGACAATAATACCCACAGAAACTTCCAGACTTCCTTGACTAAGCATAACATATTTGAACAGTTTTTATATCACTGATGATTTTCTACCTTGTATTGTGGTGCTTATATTCATGTATTATAATCTCTACTAAATTTTATGTTCATTGGGTCTACTATCTATCTAATCATATGTAACTATATATTTATATCTATCCCAGGTCCATGCCATTTAGAATAGTGCCTGGGATATACTTTGACTCTGTAAAGTGATTTTTAAATAAATATTGTGAAAAAATGTGAAGAAAAAACAAATTAAAATAGTTACATTGTAATTTATTAATGGTCTTACAACTCACAAAATTCCCATTTAATTAAAAACAAAACAAAAACAAAACCACTATTCTAACTAACTTCCTGAGGCAACAGATTTCCCTTGAGCACTGCCCATGTGATCAGTCAGGACAAACAAGACAATTTAGGGTGAAAAACAATGCCATAAACTCAGAGGCTTAATTCATAAAATTAATTTCTTGTTTATACAAAATCCTCCGTATGGTGGGTGACTCTCCAGGGAAGTTATCATTATTGCCATGACTCAGAAATTCAGGCTGCTTCTATTCCCACCACCAAAGAAGAAAAAAAGAATGGGAAAACATGCAGAGGCTTTTCATTACCTTACTCACAATTATTCATTACTCACAATTCATTGGCCAGAATTAGGCAAGTAGTGCCACCAAAGTGCTAAGAGGTTGGAGTGCATTTTACCATGTTCCCAGGATGGGAAAGAGAATCACATGTTCATAAATAACACCTCATTGAAAGACATCATCCATCATGTTGGACAAATGAGGAACCTTCATATTTTCATCTGTTTTACCACTCGTCATCCATCAAAACATCACTAACTTCTTTTTTTTTGGGGGGGAGGTGGCGGTACGCGGGCCTCTCACTGTTGTGGCCTCTCCTGTTGCGGAGCACAGGCTCTGGACGCGCAGGATCAGTGGCCATGGCTCACGGGCCCATCCGCTCTGCGGCATGTGGGATCTTCCCAGACCAGGGCACGGACCCGTGTCCCCTGCATCGGCAGGCGGACTCTCAACCACTGCGCCACCAGGGAAGCCCTCACTAACTTCTTTTTATGTTTTTAACTTGTAACTATTTCTCTGGGACCTCCGTTTGTCTTTATTTCCACTAATGTTAATTGAGTAGAAGATAAAATACATTTTAAACTGGGCTGGTAAATCATCTCATTACTGATTATTCCAGTTACTGTGACTGTATAGCCAAACACTCTGAAACTTAATGCCATAAAACAACAAAAATCTTGTAATTTTGTGATGCTTACAAAATGTATGGGTCAGAAGTTCAGCTAGGGGCACAATGAGAATGCCTTCTCTCTGCTCAGAGATGTCTGGAGCCATGGCTTTGAAGACTGAAATGGTGGGGAAGGAGAGGTAAAACAAGTGACTAGGATTGACTTACATGGCTGAGGGCTAAAACAACTAGAGCTGAGTGATCCATATCCAAAATGGTTTCTTCACTCAGCTGAGCTGGGATGACACGAAGCCTAGGCTTAGTTGATAGGGTATCAGTTTGTCAATGGACTCAGAAATAGCTCTAAAGAATAGAGATAGAAAGAGAGGACAGACAGTAGAGAGCAAAGATGGTAAAATCTTAACATTTGGGGAATATTAACAAAGGGTAAATAGAAGTTGTTTGTATAGTTATTAAAACTTTCATCTCATTTTTAAATTATTTAAAATAAAAAGTTAAAAATAAAATGATCAGGGATGTTAGTGAGTAATATTTCTTTATTTTTTCTCCATAAAATTTACCATTACAATTATGTGTTAGAATTGAAATGTAGAGTAAGATATTACTATGATATCTCTGCAAGTATAGAATAATCTCCAAATGTCTAAAGGATTAATACTTCCAGTGATTATCCTCACTGGAAATAGAAGGTATGGATGCAATGTTTTGTTATCTTGCACCATCTAGGATTGCTCTAACCTAACCTATGCCTTTCCATCTCCCAAGTCCATCATTGTCTGATATGCTCAATCTATTATGCTCATCCATGAGGTGATTTTTCTGGCATGCCTAGTGTGATGAGTAAGATTGAACGTCTTTATCACAGAATGAGTCCTCTATCTTTTCCTACCTTTAGCAATAAAAGAAGACTTTATAGCCAAGCTGATTAAGTTTTCTATCTCAGATAATTCAGATCATTTTCCATTGACCAAAGAAAGTGAAAAACAAAAATGTGGAATTAAAATGGAAATCACTATTTACTGTCATGGGTATGCATTTGGTTAAATATTTTATCATGTATTTTTGGTTGCAATGGAGCAGAGGCTTTTTAAACTGACAGAACCATAAAAATTGCAGATAGTCCAACATTTTTAAATTATGTTTTGAAATAAAAAAATAATAATATGAGCACACACAGAGATCTGTAATTTGTAGGAGATAAGGACATTATGCCAGAGTAATTCTATCTGTGTTTTATAGGTCACCTGTTGAGAACTGCCAGTGATGAATCTGCTTCCAGAAAATACCTTCTTTGAGTTCTGCACTGTCTGGGTATAACTTCTTGTCTATAAGACAAGACGTTTTTACATTTACACCCAAATGATAAAACCTATTTCTGGCTGTCATACATCAGCGAACTCTCTCTGGATTCTATTTATTCACTCTCCAACTCTTCATTGAGCAAGCATTTATTTTACCAGGCAGTGCACTAGGCTCCAAGGATAACAAAATGAGTAAAATCTTGACAAGGCTCTCTAATAGCAAATGATTTCTACAGCAGATACCTCTCAGTATGTAGGTACACAGACGATTACTTCCTTTCACTGTGAAAACTGAATGCCCCATCTCTGGCTTCACGATTAGATTAGGGTTGAAGACTTTATCCAAACTCAGGCGCTCAGCTTCTCTTTTAATGAATTCAGAATTAGGACTTAAAGGATCTAGTTCCATCTGACATTTTCCTTAAATTTAAGTGATATGTTCTGGAGAGGTGTGGGAGGCTGTCTATTTTCCTGTGTGTGAAGAAGGCAAAGACATTTAACTACCAGACCAAAGAATGAAGTAGGTCTTCAGAGAGAGCAGAGTAAGACACACAGGAAAAATGACTAAGCCTCAAGGAAGAACTATTTGGCTTTCTGGTAACTTTACAATTTTTGTTCCTAGATTTCTGTGAGACCCAGATGTACTTCCCTGGAGTTCTGTGAACTACCACCTTATTCTTAAAATCAATCCTCCCTCTTTTTTTTTTCCCCCTAAGTAACTAAAATACTTTTAACAAAAACAGTCTATAGCAACTAATATCAGTAACTTCACTGGGTCTGTAAAAGGAGTAAAATTATATTGTATTCATTAGGGCCTTGGTCCAGCTGCTTTACTAAAAGAAAACTATACAAGATAGGTTTATTGCTGTCTCATACAAAAGTCCTAGCAAATAGACAATTAAGTGTAGGGATGCTACACTCCACCAAGTGAACGACCAATCTAGATTTCATCTATCTTGTTGCTCTGACATTCCCTAGGGAACCTTTCAGGTTCCAACCTTCAGGAAGGAAAAAAAAGATAAAGTAAAAGTCAAGTAGCTCCCCTTTAAAGATGTGATCCAGACATTGTTTGCTTAACTTCTGTTCACATCCCATTGGTCAGAAGCCAGTCATATGGCCATGTGATAAATATTTGAGCTTTATTGTCAAAGAGATGAAAGGCACAATGGCATTTGGAGACCTGTAATGATTTCTGTTGCAATAACGCCACTGGAGCCCAATGGTGAAGCTATGTTCATTCACTCAGGTTTATAAGAAAAGGTCTCCTGGAGAGAGTGAGTCTTGGTTTAATCTCGAGTGATGAATTGGATGTTGTAAGGACAAAAAGGAAAAAGATCATTGCAGGGAGGGGAGACAAAGATTTATTATTAGAATTTCTTGTGGCTGGAGCATAGTCTGTGTACAAGATGGACTGACCATGACATCAAAAGAGTCGGAAAATGAAAGTCAAATTGCAAATATTTTATATTTCCTTGTAAAGAATTTGGATATAATGTTATGAGAGCAAGAAGCATCAACTTTTTGTGAGCAAAGCAAATTAGATTTGTTTTTATAAAGATAACTGGAAACTTGTGAAGAGTAGGCAGGTGTTTGTATAATACTGATGGTACAGGGGATCAGATCATAGAAATAAAAGCATAATTAATATTTCTTCAGGCATTCAGTAAACCTAAAATTTATCTTAAAGTTTCCAACTTTCCTTTTATTAATGTATTTCTCAAAAGAATGACCTTCTTGTATAGAGATTTTCCCCCGTATTCCCTATCCCTCTGACTGCCTTCTCTACCCAGCATTACTGATTTATCTCTCATGAAAAAATGCCTGTATTCACTCAAAGTATCACTAAGAAGAATCTAGAGAAATGAATGAAGTAATCTGTAACACATTAGTAAATCCTACAGGTTGAATGAAATAAATCCATTCATTTACTAGACTAGCACAATTTACTTCCTTTCCTGGGTTTAGAACAAACATTAAAAATAAACTGACCTTGGGGCTTCCTTGGTGGCGCAGTGGCTGAGAGTCCACCTGCCGATTCAGGGGTTTGTGCCCCGGTCCGGGAAGATCCCACATGCCGCAGAGTGGCTGAACCCGTGAGCCATGGCCACTGAGCCTGAGCGTCCGGAGCCTGTGCTCCGCAACGGAAGAGGCCACAGCAGTGAGAGGCTGGCATACCACACACACACAAAATAATAATAATAATAAATAAATAAACTGACCTTAGGTAGGTTTACTCCTAGGTATTTATTCTTTTTGTTTTAATGGTAAATGGGAGCGTTTCCTTAATTTCTCTTTCAGATTTTTCATCATTAGTGCAAAGTAATGCAAGAGATTTCTGTGCATTAATTTTGTATCCTGCTACTCTACCAAATTCATTGATTAGCTCTAGTAGTTTTCTGGTAGCATCTTTAAGATTCTCTGTGTATAGTATCATGTCATCTACAAACAGTGACAGTTTTACTTCAGAAGCTAACACAACATTGTAGAGAAATTATACTCCAATAAAAATGTTAAAATATATATTTTTTAATTATTTAAAAAAAAAAAAATCAACTGACCATACACAATAGTCTATAATGGCCTACATGGGAAAAGAATCTTAAAAAAAAAAAAAAGAGTGGATATATGTGTATGTATAATTGATGCACTTTGCTGTATACCTGAAACTAACACAACATTGTAAATCAACTATACTCCAATAAAAATTTTTAAAAAATCAACTGACCAAACACCCTAGTTTCTAACTACATAACTAAAAATATAACTTCTTAATGGATAGTGAGTGGAAACAAGAACTCAGTTTTTCTGATTATTTTTCCTTGAATTTTGCACTCATCTAATCATTAGTCAGTGTTCCAGGCACTGGGGTTATGCCTGTGATTGAGAAGGACAGAATCCCTTCAATTACAGAGCCTACTTTTTCTTCTTTGTTTCTAGTGTACATAGTACCCATTACCTGTGTGTAAGTGGGGCCTCATGAACACATTTGTTCCCCAGTAGTAATTGGGAATATTATACAAGATATTAAACAGGTGATTTCATCACAGAATTCATTATTTATTCATGGATTAAATGTGTCTACATATGTTCATATGTATATATCCTTTTCTGTGCTTATAATGTATGAAACAGCCTGCTGGTCTCTGGACTATAATCATAAGACATTCTCCTTGCCCTCAAGAGATTCTGAGTTTGTTGGTTCTCAACAATAATGGGAAAATGATATATTTAAAAAGTGAATAAAGAATCAAAATATATATTTATGTCAATGCATTAGAAACATGTTCAACCCATTGCCACACACCCTAACTTCTCCCAATTTGAAAGGCAAAGTAGGTAAATGAGGGATTTTCATGATCGCTGATTCACTCATACATGCCTTTACTCATTTGGCAACTAATTATAAAGTGGAACTATATTGTAGGCTCCAAGGAATACCCTAATTAAGAAAATATGCCAAAACTAACAAACAAAAACCTTGCCTTCGTAGAGCTTACATTCTAGTGGACATCTATCCTCAAAGACACTTTTTGAGAACTTTACAGTATTATCTGGTCCTTTGCTACAGGTGTATATAGGTTTCTTGTGAGTTTTACTTTGTTTCTACAAAATCAGACCTAACAGCTGTTTCTTCCATGTTTCTATCATACTAATTCTGTTGCTCTTCCTAGCAGCTGGAGTGACTAAATAAAAAGTCACATCATCTCACTCCTCTGACAAACACCCTAGCTGGATTCCAGTTTCACTCAGAGGAAAAACCAATATTCAGACAATGTTCTCTCAAGCCCTGTGTGATCTAATTCCCTGTTACTCCTCTGATTTCATCTCCTAATTTCCTCCTTGTCCACTTTGCTTCGGCCACATTGGCCTTCTTGTTATTCTTCAAACATGCTGTATTTAGAGTTGAATTTATCCTTTCCATTCCCAGACTTCACTTCATACCTCAGATACCTGCATGGATAACTTTCTCACCTTCTGACATGTTTAACTTAAATATTGTCTCAATGTGGTTCCTTTCAGTCAGCCTCTCTAAAATTGCAACATCTTCCCACTTCCAATTCCACTTACCATAGGTTACATTTTGGGTTTTTTTTAATGACACATAAGAACGTTTTTTTTTTGGCGGGGGGGTGTCAGTTTTTATAGGGTGGGCAATTTCATAGGCTAATGAGGGGGAGGAGTATTCCAGCTATTTCGGGAAGGGGTGGGGATTTCCGGGAATTGGGCCACCACACAATTTTTGATCCTCACATAAGAACACTTATTTATTTATTTATTTTAAATTATCTATCTCTCCCCACTAGATTTCAAGCTCCATGTGGTAGGGTTTTTTGTCTCTCTTATTCATGTGTGTATTTGTTTTCTATTGCTATGTAACAATTTACCACAATTACTATAAATTTAGTGCCTTACAACAACACCATTCATTATCTCACAGTTCTATGGTTCAAAAGTCTGGGGGGACTTGGCTGGATTCTCTGCTTACCGTCTTACAAAACCAAAACCAAGGTGTCAGTCAGCCAGGCTGGGCTCTTATCCAGAGGCTCTGGGGGGAAATATGCTTCCAAGCTCATTCAGATTGTTGGCAAAATTCAGTTCTTTTCAGTCGTAGGATTAAAGCCCCCAATTCCTTGCTGGCTGTCAGCAGAGGCCACACTCATCTTCTAGGGGCTGCCCTCAGTCCTTGCCACATGACTCTCTCCATCGTCAGGCCAGCAGAGGTTTGTCAAATTCTTCTCACGATTAGAATCTTTGTAGCATCTGCTTCTGCTACCAGCCGGATAAAACTGAATTCTTAAGCTCTCATGTGATTTAGGTTAAGCCCGTCCAGATACTCTGCTTTTTGCTATATGTAACAGAGTCATACGAATGATATCTCATTATATCCACAGTTTTTCCTTCCACTCAAAGGGGAGGGAATTATATAAATGTCATTGGGAGCTATCTTAGAATTCTGCCTACCACAATGCATATATCCCAAGTTTTGAGAAGAGTTCCTGGAAATTTTATTGAATGAATGCAAAAATGAATAAGTGAATAAAGGAATAAATGAGTGAATGACTATTTCTACAGTATCACATACCTATCTAGGGAACTCCATAAGAGTCTGCTTGCCTTGTCTCCCTAGCATAACGTGCAATATTTAGCTGGGACTAGCACATGTGCCTTGTGTTCTAACTGGGCAAGGTGCACAGCACACAGTTTCCCTTTACTCAAATCTCATGAATGTATCTAGAGAATCTCTTTTCTCAGCTCTTACTCCAGTAGATCAGCTCTCCTAGCAATTAAGATGAGAACCCTTTCACAAGGACCCGTAACCATCTAATCTTATCAGTTTCCTTCCAGCTCTCTCCTTCCTCCCTCCAATACGGAAAATCCTTTCCTAGCTAGGCCTTGCTCTTCTTTATTGGGTGACTACCAGTTCTTTGCAAAGCCCTTAGTGCCTTCCCTTTTCTTCAGAATTCATATCTTTGAATCTCGAAAGTCAGAAGAGACGAATTTATAGCATGAGGGGAAAGGAAGAAAGGATGAGACTGGAAGGTACCAAGGAGGAGTTGGAAATAAGAGGAGGAAGCAACGTTGGGTAATATTTCCAACATATTATTCCCCACTACATTTTCAACTCATTTTATTTGTTGTGATATATTTATGTCTGTCTCTTCTTCGTATACTGTAAGACAGACTTTAAGGGAAGAAATAGAGACCATTGGTTTATCTATTTATTTTCATTTCCTGGTATAATTCATGGCAGTTGCCCAATAACTGCTTGCTAAATAATCAAAAGATGAATGCATGAATTTAAAAAGATAAAATAGAATACATACATGATTATTATTCAGTTTAATGTAAAGTATGCCGTCCAACAAAAGGTACCCAGATTTCAAATATCTAGGCAGATAGAGATATTCTGAATAGAATTTGATAATTTTTGCCACACAACAGAACAGAAAGCTTAAAGAAATATTGATGATAAATGTTACCCTTCCTACTAATGTAGTTTTTAATATAATCAAAATATTTAAGCACTGTTTTACTATACATTTTCATGTGCCATTTACCAATATGAATCAGATTATTAAATACAAACATGATTTCTTGGATTTCAAGTGCATGTATAATACACTCCAAAAGTTATAAATCTGCCTTGGTTGTTTTTTGATATCTGCTAGAGGATGTTCACATTAAGATAAATGGATTGTCATGTTTTGGAATTGTTTAGTTTCACTTTTAGGGGACCATCTGTTCTCTGATGAATGGTTCTGTGTATAAGAGTGGGCATGTTGATTTAGCTCTTTTTAAAATAAATGCCATAGCTAATTATTTTAAGAATGCCGTTCTTAATCCCTGTAACTTCCAAAGTCCCTTTTGAAGATAACTGGGTAATAAGGGTTCATGCCCACATAAAACTTTCTCTTAGGGGCAAATGCATTCATCATGAACTGTATGAAAAAATAATTTGATAAGTTGCACTTGATATACTCTTGACTGAATAACGTTCTTCCCTCTCTGAAAAACTCACTCTGAAAGAGCACATAGTTTGAAGCACATACACTGAACAGTCAGGAAGGGATGAGGGCTAGCCCATCTTGCCTTAAATCAACCTTACTCATTACTGAGATGAGATACCTCAGTATTATCACCCACTCATTTGTTTGAACACTGCTATTCTGCATCATCACAAAAAGAAAAATAATACAAGTAATAAAGTTAAAATGCATATAATTAGCATGTAATGATCCATATGATTTGTTGAATTGGTGGATACTCATTAGTTTAAGGCTTTGAGCATGTATTCACACCATTCAAATTATAGTTTATAGTTGTATAATCAAAAGCAAACTCACTAAACACTTTCACTTCTGATTTGCATTTTGATCAAGGAACCTACTCATAGTCTAACACATACAAAATATTCACTCATGTGAATAACATTTGTAAAATAGATGGATGATAGATAGATAGATAGATAGATAGGTAGAAAATAGATAAATTTCTTCTCCTACGTAGATCTGTGTTTTCCAAACCATGTTCTCCAGTAGAGTCCTAGATTTATGGGTAGGGTTGAGAGAGAAGGATAACCAAAGTTGGGTTTATTGGAACCCATTCTTAATTCAAGCAAAACTGCTCTATCTTTAATAAATGATTTTCTATGCAAAATAACATTCATCCTTGTCATAAAAGAGGCTGGCAACCATTTCCTACTTGTTGAAATGGAGAGAGGGAATACATAACAAGTCCACTGCTTAATATCTGCTCACCTGATGCTGCCTGTCTCCACAGTGTACACCAATGACAAGCTTTCTGCAACCACATAGTATTTAAGAACATGAAGAATATTCTTTACTGCTGGAATCTCTGGATCTATGTGAGGAAGCTTGTGGAGGTATTTTAGGACAGAAGAACCCTTGTACCTTATGTTTCCCAAATTTTCATGAAGACTAGTATCTTCACATAGCACTGACTTATTTTATCTGTTGGGTTTTCTTTACTAAACCAAAAAAAATATTATGGTTAACTAAAGAAAAAGAAAATGTATTGACAAGATGTGGAGTAATTCATGGATTTAAAGTTAGTATGGAAGAACCAGGTTTCATAAAGGAAGGACCCAGAGCAGCTTGCTGAATTTAGGTAGTACAACTATAGAAATATCTCTTTAGGTCATTGCTATTTGGTCAAATCTTTTGTAAACTTTTTCTTACCTCTCGTTACACTGGAGTAAGTGTCCTGTTTGCATCAAAAGTCTAACTCCCCATTTGCCCTCTGGAAAACATCCATTCTCATCTTTTCCATGACTGAATTCTGACAATTTTACACTCTCTAGGATATTTCTCCCCTAATTTCTACCTCTGTCTACATTCTCTTCAGCATACACACATTCCTTAAAATACCCATCTTATATAAAAATATTTTTTGTATTATTCTGCCACCAGCTACTACTTTTTTGTTATCCTGCATATCAGCACTTCTTAAAAGGAGTGGTAAATTGTTGCTATTTAGACTTCCTCACAAGGCGTTCTCTCCTTAACCTGCACAATTGTTTCATGACCAAACACTAAATAAACCACCTTTGAAGAATACCATGAGTCTCTATCCTTGTCAAATCTGATGGTCACTTCTATGATTTTGCTTTACTTGGCCCCTGAACAGCATTTACCCTGTTAACCATGACCTTTTTCTAGAAACACATTTTCTTTTATCTGCCAAAAGAAATGTCCTCTCTAACTCATTGGCTACTCCTTTTCAAGCTCATTTGTGCTTGTCATCTTCTGCTTGACTTCTAAATGTTGAACTGCCTCCTGGGCTTTGTCCCTGTCACCTCTTCACTATCTGCACACTCTCCACCCATGACCTCATTCACTTCTCTCATCAGTTACTACACTTGTCAACAAATCTCAAATATCTCTATGCAGCCCTGTTTTCTCCTCAGCTCACAATGCTTGTTTCCAATTGTCCACTTAGCGCCTTTAGATGCATGACCAATAAGCACTTAAAACTTACCGTGTGAAAAATGGAACGCTTAAACTACTCCACTCCCAATCAGATCTTTATTGAGTCTTTTCCACCCCAGTAAACCACATCACTATATAACCAGTTGGCCAAACCTCAAATCTATGACATGCATTCAGTTCATCAGCAAATCCTATTGATTATACTTATAAATTGTATATAAAATCCATTGACTTATTTCAGTCTCTACTAAGACCATCCAGACAAAACCCTCCCTATTTCTCACTTGGACTATTACCATAGCTTCCTAAATAGCTTTCCATTTTGTATCTTAACAATTCTTTTCTCTCCACAATAGGATAAAATATATTTTAGAAATATTACTTAGAGTGTCACTCTCTTAAAACCTTCCAATGAGCTCTCATCACATTTAGAATGAAATCATATTGTTATTCTGCTTTTGCCTATAATGTAATATCTCTGACTGGCCTCACTGCATACTACTAACTCACCCTTTGTTAGCTCCACCAGCCTTCTTTACATTGATTGTATTAGATAGAATTTCTTCACCTCTGGAAAAACTCTTACCTATGATTTGTATATGGCTGGTTCCTTTTTTGAGGTTATTCATCTAAATTCATATCATTATATAATGATTTGCCGTAACAGACAAGTCCAAATTCTCAAGCTTACCATACACACAAACACACACACACGTATACACACAGGGTTTATTTCTCAGTTATATATAGTTTAATTCACTGAATGTGTATATGTGTGTATGTGTGTGTGCACGTGGTGAGGACTTGCTCTGCCCATGAAGATTCCAGGGGCTTCTTCAATTTAGTGGCTCTAATATCTTATAGAACCTACAGATCTCCCTCCTCCTTGAAGCTTCTGCATCTGGCCTACATCATCTTTAGGGAAGATAGATTGTGGAGAACTGCACAGATTCCTTTTATGAACCAGATCTGAGGTAAATTTCATCAACTGTCTCCGTATTCCATTGACCAGAATTCAATCACATGACCATACTAAAGGAGAGAGATTGGAAAATGTAGCTAAGTGGCTTTTCCAGGGTGAAGAGAAAAACATTAATATTGGTGATTACTAGCAGTCTTTGGCATACCACTTAACCAAGCAGTTACCCAGTAAAATTTTTTTCCACATTACCAAATTTTAATTACATGCAAAACAATTTGTACTACATTATATTTAGTGGTTTACTAATTATTCCTTTATTCATGTACTAATTAATTAATATTCCTGTTGCTTTCCTTCAGGAGAATGTAGGCTGCATAATGACAGGGACATTGCTTGGTTTATGCCCCAATCAGAGCAATACAGCTTGTTTGACAAATCCATAAACACTGTATTTTGAGAAAGACAAATACAACAGGACTTGTTTCCTTCATCCTTTTTTAGTAACTTAATAAGATGTCGGCTGAAAGCCAACTAAGTACTTCCAATTGAGTTAATTGGAAGAATAGGTCAGTGCCAGAGGATGCATTCTGGAGGCCTTCTTGTTTCTAACAAGGTCACTCTTTCCATACAGAGAGCCTCCTTTGTTACACAGCTGCATAGATCTTCACTACCCCCCTTTAGAAATGATCTTAAATGCTTAGATCATTTCAGAGTTGAGGTCATTCTTTACCATAATCCTGTCCATGATGTGTGTTAGTTAGTCCCAATCTAGGCACAATTTTCTTTGGTCCAGGAAAAATATGAGGGGCCATGTATTTTACTCTACTAATTCCCTTTGTAAATTCTTGGACAATAAATCCTTCTATATTTTTTTTAATTTGTACTGTGAAGTGTTAGTGTCCATGAAACTCATGTATGATAGTATCCAGTGAAGAAAGAGTAAGTCACCAGGCCAAATCTGAGTAAACTTATCAGAAAAAAAGGGGGATAGAATTTGTAAAAAATCAAAAAGAGATGTTGTCTACACTTTTCTTCTCAAGAAGTTTAAATCTGTATGAAAGAATATCATTATATACAAGTCAAAAGAAAATGCTATGTATCTTATGGAATACTCAATAGCAAAATCCTGAAATTTTAACAAGTGGAAAAATTAAGTATTACTCTTTAATAATAAAATGAGATATGTTATCATGTATGTATCACAAGAGTTAGGATTCTTTATATTGAAAAATACAATAGAGATACTTCTCTGTTTTCACATTTTTTAAAAGTTCTTATATTTTCCTTCATATACTTATTCTAGAGAGTCAATAGTTTTCAATGAAGCATAACTTCTGGAAGTTATTTAAATTGTAATTTCTCTGGGATTTGAAAAGAATTGTGCTCATCCTAGCAATTGGTATGCATAAAAGCTTTTTGGTAGTTTCAATCTGTATTTTCCTTCATTCCATGAGACAATCTTTAAAGCCAGGTGATATAAAAAAGCTTTTTTTTGCAACTTTTCTCAATTATTCTTCACAATTTTGTAACATTGGTGAAGACATTCTTCCACTTGAATCCAGTTTGTGTTCATTTATTCTATAAACATCATTTTAATTTTTTTCTATTTTCAAAAGGCATGCATAAAAGACAGTGTTCTACTATGTTGTAGGTACTACTCATTTTCTTAAGTGTACAATGATAAGCAAAACATAATGTCTAAACTCAATGAGTCTATAGTTTTGTCAGAAAGCCAATATAAAATGTCCAAGTCCCGAAAATGTGTAATAGAAGTGAATGCAGGTTTTTAGGATTGACGATTCAAATCAAGCTGTCCAAAACAAGCAATGTTTGAGTTAAGTCCTGCCTGATGAACTGGAATTCAGTGGGCAAAACTTAGAAATGAATTACAGCATTGGTAGCATCATGTGGGAAGGCAGTGATTTGTGAAGTAGCATGATCAGTTTAGGTGTGGCGAACATTGAGTACATCAGTGGGCAAAATCAAGGTCCATGAGAAGAAAGAGCTAAGCAAGGCTAGGTCATAAAGGGTTTTGTCTTCTATGCAAAGGAATTGGCTCAATTCCTAAACTTCTAAAGTAATGCAAGCATAAGAATTACAAAATCAGATTTGAGCATTAGGAAGATCGCTACTAAGCATTGATGGAAGGGGCCTAATTAACAAGTGGAGAGCAATTAGAGTGACTTATAGCTATGATGACTCTATAACATTATGGATTAAACTAATGCCTATAATTTTAAAACATAAGAATAATAAATACTTGCTCAAATACTAAAATGAAAAAGCAATACTCAAAATAAAATAAATATCTCAATGGATCAGAAATGAATAATAAACACCAAAGACAGTTAGTAGCAATTTTCACTGTGACAAGGCCATTAAGTTCCCAGCATAATGAATGAAAAATAAAGTTCTACAGAAAAGTGCATTATCACAGGTTTTCAGCACATCATGGATAAATGAAAGATTCTAAAAGTTTTGAAGAGGGAAAAAATAGACTGCAGATATAACAAAGCATCAACTGATATGTCATTACACTTCTAAAGAGCAACACTAGAAATTAAAGACAATGGAGTGATATTTTAAACACTAAGGAAAAATAATTTTTAACTCAGAAGGCTTAGTGAAACTATCAGTCAAGTTTGGCTATAAAATTAAGCCATTTTCAATTATTTAATGAACCTTTTATTAGGATGCTTCTGGATGATATGTACACAAAATGAAGAAACAAAGAGAGAAAGATAAAAACAAAAAAAATGAAAAACACCACAAGTCCAAAAAACAGGAGATAGAATATGGAAGAAAAGAAAAAAAGAAGGAGGAGGTAGATAAAAGGTCAAAATAAAAAGACAGTTGGCCAACATGCCTACAAAGCAAAGGATTCCAGGCCAGGAAGGGATATACCTATGACAAATATAGATATGTTAGATTACCGAATGCCTTTGATCATACAAGAAGAATTGTATAGCTCCATAAGATAACTGAGTGATAATTAGGGACAGATTTAGAATACATCCAATGTAAAGAGATCACGACCAAGAATTACCTAAACTAAAGAAACAAATGAATACTCATATGGAAATAAAACATCAAATTCTGGGTAAAATAAATTAAAAAAATACATACCTAGACATGTCACAGTAAAACTTCAGAGCTTCAAGGATAAAGAGAAAAATCTTCAAAAGAAAAAAAGGTAGTTAATCTACACAAGGATTTAAACTAAGCTGACTGCATGAATAGGTGCCAGAGACATTCTTTATAAGAACTGTTGGGCCCTGGATTGGAAAAGTTGGGAGGAGGACACAATTAGAGGCCTACCTCTCAGTTCACCTGGATTCATTGCCATTGTCCCTTTACTTGGGTTACTCACTTCTTCTAGCTGGTTGTGCAGTGATCTGCCCAGGATACTGATGGGGTGGGAGTCAGTGAAGGGCTGTGTGGGGGATAGGAGTGGATTGGACTTAAAGAAAAATCTTTATCCAAACTAGCCCACATCTGTGACCTCTGAACATCTGCTCCAGTCTGGCTCCCTTGCTGATGTTTCCTGGTACTCAAACAGCTTAGGTGTTCCCAAGGTATCTTCAGAGTTTTAATAAATAATTCACCATATCTTGGAGAATCATAATACTCTATAACTCATATTTTCTGGGTTTTTTGAGGGTTTTTTTTTTGTAGCATCTCAGCATTTCTTTAGGAAGGGAGAAGCAGCAACAGATGCCAGCTCACCATCATATTGGGAAATGAAGTTCTCCTTAAAATTTAATTTATATAGTGATCTTTACATTTTCCTAACAAAGTCAAAATTTATGCAGTGTCTTGATATCCTCTATCAAGGTTCTGAATTAGCAGATCTCTGAGGATTCTTTCTTTCCCCTCTCTTCTCCATAACAAGAGTAAGAAAATGACCCTAATGAGTACCTATATGTTTTTTTTCCTCTTGGGATTTTCTTATTTTAGCTGAAAATCCTATTAGTTCTTCTGAATAAAAGTTTATGGTGGCTACTCACCCTCCACCTATGCATGTGACATATTTGACTAGTCTATCACAGATGATTTGTTGGAGAACTTTGATCCAATTTTTCAATAACAGTTATTAAAAGAAAACTGTTGACTATGATTTCTTCACAATACAATTTACTAATTGGAGACAATATATTTTAAGTATGAAACAAATGTCTAACAAATCTGTCCTCGGTTCTGGATTTCCACTCTAAAATTTAATAGTAGTCGCTTTCTAAGATTCTAGTGTTATAAGTACTAGAGATTGTTCATAATATTTAACATCTGGAACATACACTAGGAGACGAGCAGCATCTTACAGTTCATCAATCATGGTATAAAAGGGCTTATTGCATTTCATGAACTCAAGTGAAGTATATTTCTCTTTGATACTTAATCAAAAATTGATATAGAGATAAAATAACCAAAAACAGTGGCTTATATGTAAAAATGTTTCCAATTAAATACATTAAGTTGTTAAATAATATGATGATTAGAATACTACATCAACTTCTATATTGGAGACAGTATATAACACAAAATAATGCTATTGAAGACCTAGGAAGAAATCTTCTCATTCTCACTTTTTTGAAAGGCACATGAAAAATCAGTGTAATATTTGCCAGTTTTCCCAAAATGTTAGTCATTCCTTCTAATAAAACATGATATTGTAGAAATGCTTAGGGTTTTATATCGAGCACAGAATTGTTACATGTAATTTAAATACATGGATTTTATTAATGAAGTAATGGAAATGGAATAAAATTTGAAAAGATAAATGGCAGTTTATTGCATCTTTACTCCTAACCTATTAGGCTGCTTATAAAAACAGATACCTTCCCATTTAAGCAGCTAAATCTTGACTTTACCACTTTCCTTTTCTTTCCTCACCTGCCATGTTGTTCTGGTATTTAAACAGATGTACAGCCTTAATGGAACAATATTCATTTTTTAAATCTGACTTTAATGATCACTTCTCTTTAGTAATAGGGATTCAGTAAAAGTGATTGTCATTATTCCTTATTATTGTATTTCCATGTTAACAAAATATTTTGAAATTAGAGAAATATTTTTATGCTATCTCATACCATATATTTTCTCAAATCCTCTAGGGCTCTTGTCTTACGAGTGTTATGATATTGTAAAAGACTGCTCTCTGTACTATCCATTCAGAGAAATCAACAATGTTATTACAAAACAGCTGGTTTAACTACAGGAGAGAACTGCAAATTGGCCTCAGGTATGAAACTACTGAGATGAGGAGCAGCAAAACAGGGCGAGTTGCTTAGGGAAAACACTGTGGCAGCTGCACTAGTGGGAAGATGCCTTAGGATACAATGATAGGACATGTTAAAAAAAAGGAAAGAAAGAAAGATTTTGCCACTGGAAAAACCAACAACACTCTCAGTATTAAGGAGCAACCCTCAACATGAGAGAATAATAGCTTAGTATCCTAATAATTTATTAGGATGTAAAACTTCTCTTGTAACCCATTTAGGAATTATCAGTAACTAAAGACAATACCATTTTACTTTCTAAATTAATATTTTTTCTTAAACTTAAATTAAGCCGCATATCGTTATCATGTCTCATCTCAGGGCAGGAGCCAGTTATCCTGGTGTAGTGTTAGAAAGTGTTGAACATCTTCATTTAACATTATTTTTTCCATCCTCTGTACCATTGCTCTGGGGAGATAGGACAGGAAGACATCCCAAATATAAATATGACATGATTTCTCCATACTAAAGTTCTTCAGGGTGCTGGCACTTTATCTTGAATAAAATGTATAATCCTGGCATGTTTCTATGCCCTTCAGAATCAACTTTGCCTTTACTCCAGCATCACTACAAGTCATATTAAATTTTTACAGTTTCTAAAATTTACCACTGTGCTTCATGCCTACCTTAGCATTATTACCCATCTTTCCTTTGACTTAGAAAGCCTATACTGCCCCTCAATTGTCTGATGAGTTTCTGCTCATATTCAAGGTCTACTGCAAGACTGTCTTCACCTGTGAAGGCTTTCCTGATCCACCCAGGCACAGCTGATAATTCATTCCTATGGAATCCCAAAAGTCTGTAACAAAGAACCTCATGACACAATAATATGTTTACATTTTTGCCTTTTTACTACACTATTATGTCCTTTAAGGAAGGAATCTTGTCTTCTGCAGGAGCACATGTCAAAATGCTTAGTTTAGAATGGGTGCTTAAGGGTGCTCCAGCGAGATGAAGCTGCACTGTGAGGTGGAGATGGTCAGTTGGCATTTGCTGGCCTCGGGGCTGAGGAACAAGGGCAGGGGCTCCAGGTGGTGTTGAGCTTCTGTCAGCAGGCGACCATGACTCAGCCTGGCCCCAGGCATGTGGTGGGGGTGGGGGGAAGGGGGGCAGGTGAATGGGTGAATTTTTAAAAAAAAGCATGTGTGCTCAAATAATAGTTTCTGAAAAAAGTAGATATTCAAGTCCCTTCTTAAAGGGAGTCCAAAAGAGGATGAATTTACAAAACTAGAACAGAGTGGTTTACATTTGTTATAAACAATATGATGAAATTTATTTCAACAATTATTTTACTGTTTTTTAGTATTTGTGTTCCTTTCACTCAAGAATATCATTAGTAATGAGGAAAAAGTGCAGCCATAAACATGTGTGTGTGTGTGTGTGTGTGTGTGTGTATATATATATATATATATATATATATATATATATATATATATATATATAAATAATCACTGTAGTGTTAATTATAATAATGAGGAATTACATCACTGAGTATAGCAACCAGGAATATTGTTGTCAAATCTGACCTTTCTATACCAGCAGTGAACTGAATCTCAGAGACAGAGTTTTGGGTGAAGTAGAAAAAAATAGTTTTATTGCAGGGCGTCAAGCAAGGAGTCCAGGGCAGCTAATGTTTAAAAGATCTGCACTCTCCAAAGGCTTTCAGGGAAAGGCTTATAAAGATAGAGTGAGGGAGGGTGTTTGTGAGATGTGTGATCAGCTTGTGGACATTCTTCTGATTGGTTGGTGGTGAGGAAATTGGGAGTCATCATCATCAACCACGTGCTTGTGGGCAGAATACAATTAACTTATTCCACCTGGTGGTTTCAGTATCTGCAAATCAGCTCAAAGGACATGGCTTAGAATATTATCTATAGTCCTTGATGAAGAACTAAAGGTCCTTGACTTTGCTTAATGGCTAAAGTATTATTATTTTGTCTTGCTTGACTGTTTTCATTTCTTTCTGTATTTTTTTCTTCTCTGATTAAACTTATTCTTTGACTAAAGTTTTTCTACAGACAAAAGGAAGGCAGAGGACATGGATGGGGATCTATTCTAGGAAGGCCTCATAGGGTTCTGCTTGGTTACAATATGAAATACAATAGTTCTTTTCCTAGCATTGATACTTTTACTGATGCTGTGGCTTTGGAAAGATGTTTAACTTCCTCAGGAGTCAGCTTCCTCAAACAAAAGAATAATACCAAAAGCAGCCAATTGACAGTTACAGAGTAAGCTCCTAGTATACATTAGTTACTGCTTCATTTGTTAATCTGAGTTGCCATTACAAATTCAACTCAGTCCATTTCCATCTCACATGACCATCTTTTAAGATTTTAAAATAAGAACACATTTGTAGCACTTTTTGTCTTTATTTTTAAACAAGCATAAGCAAAAGAAGAGATGTCAGGTAGCTAACTTTGGAGATCATTTTTCTCTAATAGTTAGGAATGAGTTCCAGTGATATAATATTTAGAAGGAATTTGTAAAGAACGAAGAATGGGGGAAGTGTTGCTCCAATTATTTATTTATATTTATACAGATATATATATATATATATATATATATATATATATAATGTTTATTTTAATAACTTTTTTACTGTTCTCCCATTTCTAAGGTTAAGAAAAAAATCCAAATGTCAGTCTTAATTTCTCTTGTTCTTCTTCCCCACTCATATTTTATTTTTTAACTCCTCAATTCTTTTTCTTCTTGTTCTCTTCCTGCCTCAATGGTCGAAGGATTACAAGTGCATATCAAGAATCGAATAAAACATTAGGATTTGTTTAAGGTACCCATTATTTATATGTCTTATATCCGTTGATGAATAATTCCTCTACTAACAAATTAATTCTATTTTTCACTGATAAATTTTAAACTGAAACAGACACATGAGTACAGATCTTCTAGGTGAAATAAGTAGGTATTATGCAGTGCTCACTTTTACAGTCTCTTTTCTTCCAACCCCATAAAAAGTAAAGAAAAATGAACTTGTTATGAATGGTACTTATTTTGACAACCATAAATTGATATGTCAGTTTTTTACCCTTTTTATACAAATATGACAAATAACATCATTGGCTGGCCTTAGGAAAAATTATTCTATCAAATTCTCAAGCAAATGAAGTAAAAAAAAACTACCCCAAAAAGACAGATGTAATTTAATTTCCACCTCTATTGTTTTATCTCTAATGGAAATTTATGTTTAATGAATAAGAGCTCATAAGAAAATATACTAAAACTAAAAATGAGATTAAACAAAACACACACATCACCTCTTCAACAAAGTAGAGTATGCCTTAAATTTAAAAGTCAGAGTTACCAATGTTTATCACTAAATATTATTATTAATATTTTATTTATTTATTATTATTATTTTTTTGTGGAACGTGGGCCTCTCACTGTTGTGGCCTCTCCCGTTGTGGAGCACAGTCTCCAGACGCGCAGGCTCAGCGGCCATGGCTCACGGGCCCAGCCGCTCCGTGGCATCTGGGATCTTCCCGGACCATGGCACGAACCCGTGTCCCCTGCATTGGCAGACGGACTCTCAACCACTGTGCCACCAGGGAAGCCCACTAAATATTATTTTAAAGCATCATATTCTGATATAGTACTAAAGATAAGATAGCAATAAGTTTGTATTTTAGAACTGTGATCATGGAATATTCCTATATAAATATTTTCTGCTGGGTTTCTAGCCTGATAGACAAGTATATAGTATAAACATCTGGATTTTACTTAGGGACAATCTGTCTCATTTGTCCAAAAATGAATTAGTGAATGGTATTCATGTAGGTCAGATGAAACAGTATAAAATAGATAATAATGCAATTGTGTGGATTTGTGACAAAATTTTACATTACATCATTCATTATTAAATGATCATATACAAAGAATATGCCAGATAATGAAATTTTTGTCAACTGGAGTGGAGTTTTCTAGAGTCGTACCACTGCACTATACTCAGTGTGTACCACCTACAACTAGATGAAGACAATAGTGATGCACTGACCATTTCTGTAGGTAAACTGGAAGGAATGACTGAATAAGCTGAATGACAGAATCAGAATTTTGAAGAATTTTGACAGGCATGAAAAATGAGCCAAATTTAGCAGCATTAAATCTGAAAATAATAAATGCCAATTTCTTCCTGTGTCCTGGGTGAGCATGTAATAACATGACCCTCTTTGTAAAAATGAGGTTTTAAAAGAAAAGGCTAAGAAGGATCCTTTCAGGTACAGAGTCTCCAACATCCTTGACTGTAAATGCACCCTCTTTCAGTACCCTTGCTGCTACCCTTATAGGCAGAGAATGCAGCTCTCCTACGGTTTTCATTGAAATAAGAATAAATCTCCTTTCTCTGAATCTTCTGAAGACAAGTTACCCTTGAGAATTCACAAATAAATGTTATATAACAAGTGAGAACCATTAAAGTATAAAAATGACATAAAAAATTCAAGTATTGATTCCCCCATGGTCATCCTCACAGGAAAACTGCTATTCTCTTCGTGCTTGTAGGCCCTACCTCTGACCAAAGGAGTGAGCCTCTTTGCTTTCTGCCAAGAGAGAAGTACTCTGGAAATCCTTCAACCCACACCACACCTAGAGCTCTCTGAGTTTTCAATGATATCAGCTTGTCTGATAATTTTGTCTGCTGCAAGCAGGAGGAAAGGAGGCAACTGGTGAGGAGAGTGGTTTGGAGTAACTACCAAGGATATGGGATCAGATGCTAGGTGTGGTAGGATGCCATGCCTTCTTAATGATGCTAATATTTGGTGCTGTGGAAACCTAAGAGATATAAGTGTGTAAAATAATAAATGTCCTAAACTTTCCCATGAAATAAGTGAGTAAGGCTACTTCCTGGTCATTTTAGTTCTCCAGTAGTATTTTTTGCTATATGATTAAACCTAGTTTTATTGCTAAACAAATTTAAAATATAGTTCACTCAACAACCGATAAATTGTTGCCACCAAACTTGAATAAAAACATTATTGAAATATTTTACCAAGACTATTAGTTAAGATGATGTATCTTGGGGTTTCCCTGGTGGTGCAGTGGTTGAGAGTCCGCCTGCTAATGCAGGGAACACGGGTTCGTGCCCCGGTCCGGGAAGATCCCATATGCCGTGGAGTGGCTGGGCCCGTGAGCCATGACCACTGAGCCTGCGTGTCCGGAGCCTGTGCTCCACAACGGGAGAGGCCACAATAGTGAGAGGCCCGCATACCGCCAAAAAAAAAAAAAAAAAAGTGTATCTCAGTTTGCCCCAATGATATTAAAAATAGCACGTATTTTTCTTGACCTGAGCATTTTTGCATCACTATCTGATGCTTTGAAAATCAAAACATTTCAATAACATAAAATTGGTGTGCCAAAATTTAATGTTTAAGACAAAATCCTTTATGTTAAAAATTATAAAGTTGTTTTGTGTGAGAATATCAAACTGATTTAATCATGAACACAACTCAACTTTCTAATGGATATATTTAGAACATTATTAGGTTGCAATTGATTTTTAAATTGGAAATCATCAGTAAAAGATTCTCTTTAAGGTTAAAAAGAAGACATTTTAATCTGCATTCAAAAATTAACACAGTGGGGACTTCCCTGGTGCCACAGTGATTAAGAATCTGCTTGCCAGTGCAGGGAACACGGGTTCGATCCCTGGTGCGGGAAGATCCCACATGGCGCAGAGCAACTAAGTCCGTGCACCACAACTACTGAGCCTACGCTCTAGAGCCTGTGAGCCACAACTGCTGAAGCCCACGTGCCTAGAGCCCGTGCTCTGCAACAAGAGAAGCCACCGCAAGGAGAAGCCTGTGCACCGCAATGAAGAGTAGGCCCTGCTCGCTGTGGCTAGGGAAAGCCCGCATGCAGCAATGAAGACCCAACACAGCTGAAAATAAATAAATATATACACTAATATGTATAAAATAGATAACTAATAAGAACCTGCTGTATAAAAAAAATGAAATATAATTCAAAAAATAAATACATAAATTTATTTTAAAAATTACAGTGAACTATATGTAGGGCAATATGGTATTAACTGAAATTTTAAAGAACACAACATGTGTTTTTAACTGAAACTATAATTTCTTTCCTTTAAGGAATGGAAACTAAATTTGTGTTCCATGGAGATATCAGACATTTGAAAATTGTGTGCTCAATCTTCTCAACCATTCAAACAAAACTTCTTAAAGAGTGAATAGAGAAATAATTCTTTGCTCTTTAGATTGAGGGACTTGTTGACCCAAATTGTGGTCCTTTGTCTTCTAATCTGGACCAGATACAGATAAAGTAACTGAGTATTATTATTTTGGAATGAAGGCTGAACTAGAGCTCTGTAATGTTTTTCTTAACTTTTTGGTCGTGCATCACAGTTCCCTGATCAGGGATCAAATCCCAGTGCCCTGCAGTGGAAGTTCAGAGTCCTAACCACTGAACTGCCAGAGAATTCCCTTGTAGTTCTTTACATTCCATTCATGCATTTGACTACCTCCTCCAAGAAAGAAAACAAGATTTTTTGAAGGCATGTATTTAAATGTTGTGTGTCTAGACCCTAAGACAGTACCTGAATAGATGTTCAGTAAATATTCATTGAATAAATGAAGACATATATGAAGGATAGATTGAAAAAATATAAGGACAAACTAGAGAAATATGGATTTAAAAAATTATGGGGCTTCCCTGGTGGCGCAGTGGTTGAGAGTCTGCCTGCCGATGCAGGGGACACGGGTTCGTACCCCGGTCTGGGAAGATCCCACATGCCGCAGAGCGGCTGGGCCCGTGAGCCATGGCTGCTGAGCCTGCACGTCCGGAGCCTGCGCTCCGCAACGGGAGAGGCCACAACACTGAGAGGCCCGCGTACCACAAAAAAAAAAAAAAAAAAAAAAAAAAAAAAAAATTATGGAAGGTTTTCAGAAAAATAAAGATTGTTGGATCCTGAAATTACCCATTAGGATCTTAGAAGTCTTCATTGTTGTAGATCTTGAAGATAATGAAATTATGTAGCTTGGAAGAGAGCAGACTGAGTCCAGAAAGTATAAAACAACAAACTATTGTACTTTTTAGGACCCAGAGTTCTGCATTCTCTCATACACTTGACCTTTATCCAATTCACAGCCTTCCAGGTTCATATCCTACACTGATCTTTGCCTCTGGATTTCCAATATTCTTGATTCAACTAGATAATATTATGTTTAATACAATTTAAACTGTAACTATACTGACATGTTAAAGACTGCCAAATCTAAATCTCTAACTCCAACTTCTGAAGGACTGCAAACCACAATTGCCAACTTTCCAGTAGAAATAATCACTTTTATGGAAACTAAAATAAATCCAATCATTATCCACACCCTTTCCTCCTCTCCACACATGCTTATGGTCCCTTATCTTTCTCTAAAATAGATAGTAACATCACCAATAGATCATTCATTCAAGCTAGAAATTTCTGAGGTTTATAGGACTTCTGTCCCCCTCCCCCTTTTTTTTTCATGTCTACGGCTGGTCAGAAGCTGTCAAATCTAACTTCCTCTCTCCATGATCATGTCACAACTATCATTTAAGATCTCTTCATCCCTTAACCAAAGAATCTCAATGACTTCCTAATGAAAGTTCCATTCTCCAGTTCTTCCTTCTTCAAATTATTGTCCACATTGCTTCTAGAGTGATTGTTCCAAAATACAAATCTGATTTGTTCTACTAAAAAACAAACAAACAAACAAAAATCTTTAAATTTTTCTTTTTGTGGCTGTGGGAAAATGTCTAACTTTTCAGTAAGTCGTAGATTGCCCTTTATAATATTAGGCATCGCTGAACCTTCTTGCCTATATCACACCACACACCCATTTGAACATTATTATGCTTTAAACATAATAAATAATATAGGATTCTCCAAACATGTCATGCTCTTTTACTACACAAAGGAAGTCTATGTTTTATCTTTTACCTTCCATGACCTGTTTCCCAATATTTACCCCTTATTCTGCTTTATCTATTCTCAAATACTAGGTTCAATGTTACTTTTCAGTAAACAAACAATTACTCATTGTTTTTTCAAAGTATATTGTACATAATTCTGTTATAGCTCTTATCACACTCTATCAATTATTTGTTGATGTACTTCTCTTTTCTTCAAGAATGTGTGTTCCTTTCATGCTGGAAGCCTTTCTGATTCATATTTGTATCCTCTGCTCCTTGTGTCCTCTGACCCTAAGTACTCAGTCAATTTTTATAAGTGGATGAATAATTGATGATAAGTGCTGTGGGCTGAATACTGTCCCCTTAAAATTCATATGTTGAAGTCCTAACCTCAAATGAAACTATATTTGGAAATAGTGCCTTCAGGAGGTAATTAAAATTAAATGAGGCCATAAGGGTGAAGCCATAATCAGATGGGGTTGGTCCCCTAATCAGAAGAGGAAGAGAACCAGAGATCTCTCTCTACCATGTGAGCACACAACAAAAAGCAGCCTTCTTGCAAGCCAGGAAGAGAGGTGTCACCAGGTACTAAATCAGCTGGCACCTTGATTTTGGACTCCTCAACCCCTAAAACTATGAAAAAATAAATTTGTGTTGTTTAAGCCACTCAGTCTATCGTATTTTGTATTCAAGCTTGAGCAGACTAGAACAATGAGTGTAGAAAAGAAAAATAGTTACAGGTATAGCATGGCACCTAATACTAGAATTTATCCTACTTGAGACAACCTGGTAACCAGGTACTGTGTGTTCTAAGAAAATGAAGCTGAATATAGATTTGAAAAAGTGTATGTCTAAATACCTTCAGTACAGTATTCAATAAATTACATGAGATCAATTCAACACTTTATTATAAAATTGACTTTGTGTTAGATGATTTTGCTTAATTGTAGGTTAATGTAAGTTTTCTGAGCATGTTTAAGGTAGGTTAGGCTAAGCTATGATGTACAGTAGGTTAGGTGTACTATATGCATTTTCAACTTACAATAATTTCAAAATATTATGGGTGTATTGGGATGTAACCCCCTCCTAAGTCAAGGCAGATCTGTAAATATGCTCTTGGTAATTTTCAGAATGATTTGATGAAAGAGAGTCTTTGATTTCTACAGATTACTAAATTTTTTTAAGAATGAAACTATTAATAATAACAAAGATAAATGTATGCCCAGATGTTGGTGAAGTAAGCCTTTATATACTAGTATATATACATTGATAAAATTGACATCACATAACATATAGAGTTATAAACTCATGTGTTTGACTGTTGTTATCTAACAATCATTTGAATGCCATTGATTTAATATTCATTGAAAGTTATTTTAGTGACACAATAGTACACAGTATATATGTTAATTTTGAATAATCTTAGTCTGTGATCATTACTTTAAAAAATTAATTATTATTTAGGGAATTAAAAAAAACTTTTCTGTTTTCTGTGTACTCAAGCACTACTCTTAATTCTTCACTTCTGGTCACCAAATATGTAGAATTTTTTTTCCCTACATCAAGAAATTCTGTGACACCAGCTGGGAGTCTTACAGTATAATTCAGTTCTGACACTATCTGGAATGAGCTTCAGATGCCACAGGTTAAGGGCTCAATGTCGCAAAACTGTTCCCTCCCTCATTTCAGATGCTAATTGCAAGTCCAGGTTATTGCCTGTGCCTTTGATTGACCAGCTATAAATCAGAGATTTCACCAACCCTTCTTTGGGTCAGCTATAAATTGGAGGTTTCAACTATCCCTACCCTGGGTCCAATTAATTTGATAGAGCTGCTCACAGAACTCAGGCAAACAGTTTATTTACTAGATTACTGTTTTATCACAAAGGATATTAAGAGATACAAATGAACAGTCAGGTGAAGAGATACATAAGGCAAAGTCTGACAGGGTCCCAAGCACAGGAGCTTCTGTCCCCATGGATTTTGGCATGTGCTGCCCTGCCAGCACATGGATACATTCTGGTTCATCAACCTGGAGGTTCTCCAAACCTAATCCTTTTGGACTTTTGCATAAAGTCTACATTACCTAGGCATGACTGAATAAATCACTGGCCATTAGTGATTAAGTCAACCTCTACCTCTCCCCTCCGCTGAGGTGCAAAACCTCTAATCACTTGGTTCGTTCCCCTGACAACGGCTATCCTTAGGGGCTTTCCAAAAGCAACCTTATTAACATGGTTAATGAATTTAAAGCAGCTAGTTATAATAATAAAAAGACACTTTTATGATTCTTATCACTTAGGAAATTCCAAGAGTTTTAGGAATTCTGTGCCAGAAATGGAGAAGACCTAATATATTTTCTTATTATAAATCACAAAATTACAATCATATATAAGGTAGATCAATGAATAAAAAGTTGGTGTTGTAACTGAGTATTACACTAGGACAAATTTCTAGAAATGCAATTATCAGATTTAAGAATGTGAAAGTATTTTCATCTTTTGATATATTGTTAAAAGGAAATTTTCCACAGATAGTATACTAATCGCTAGTTCTGCTTGGAAGGACAAGAGAAGAGAGGAGGTTAAATGAAGACCTCTTTCAGGAAGCTGTGCATTATCCTAGAGGGAAAAGTTTGCCACCCCAAAATGTGTCTTTTGGAGCACGAGGATCACTTTAAACCTTTTTTTTAAATTAATTTATTTATTTTTGGCTGTGTTGGGTCTTCGTTTCTGTGCGAAGGCTTTCTCTAGTTGCGGCGAGCGGGGGCCACTTTTCATCGCGGTGCGCGGGCCTCTCACTGTCGTGGCCTCTCGTTGCGGAGCACAGGCTCCAGACGCGCAGGCTCAGTAGTTGTGGCTCACGGGCCCAGTTGCTCCGCGGCATGCGGGATCTTCCCATTCCAGGGTTCGAACCCGTGTCCCCTGCATCGGCAGGCAGACTCTCAACCGCTGCGCCACCAGGAAAGTCCATGAGGATCATTTTAGGCTGAATATTTTTAAGAAGTTTTTCTTTTTTACCTCCCCATTTACTACTAAAAGAATTTAGATAGAAGATAGATGATCTGTTCCAGAAAAAGAACACCATAAATCAGGGGTCCTCAACCCGCGGGCCGTGGACCGGTACCGGTCTGCCGCCTGTTAGGAACCGGACCGCACAGCAAGAGGTAAGCGGCGGGTGAGCGAGCAAAGCTTCATCTGCTGCTCCCCATCGCTCGCATTACCGTCCAAACCATCCCTCCCCTCCCCTCCCCCGTCTGTGGAAAAATTGTCTTCTTCGAAAACAGTCACAGGTGCCAAAAAGGTTGGGGACCACTGCAATAGAGTGTAGTGGACAGGGAAAAGCCTAGCAAAGTCTGTTAAAATCCCTTTTTATGTCCCATTCTTTCTGTATGGCCCAGTAAACGTTTGTTTACCAAATATTTGCTCTTTTTATCTGCCTGTGAACTGTCGTCCTTCCCTTTTAAGTCCCAGACACCTCCGCCATCTCCTTAGTCCAGGATGGCATATTACCTTATTTTATCTAATTGTCCTTTTGGCCTCATACTCTTATGGGACCTCTGTATGAAAAAAATTAAATTTGATTCTCTCCTGTTACTTTACCTTGTGTCATTTTAATTATTTGACCAGCCAAAAGAACCAAGAGGGAAAAGGGAAAAATGTCCCCTCCCCAATTTAGCAAATTATTGAAATATACATAGGAAGTGATACGCTAGGGGTGCTGGGTGTGGAATGAAGAAACTGGAAGCTTGAGTTGTGTTGTATCTGAAATGGCAGATACTTAATGGAAATTAAAGTGGAAGACAAGACACAGGACAGGGCATAGCATCTCTTTTACCGTATTAAAGAAGTGAAGTTTATACTAGAACATTAGAAACCATTAGAAGAAATAGAAATAACCAAATTTATATTTTAGAAAGATTACTAACAGAAATGTGAATGAATGAGGTATAAGAGGGTAACCTCAAAGTCCAGAAATGCAAACTGCTATAAAAATCCCAGGTAGTGGTAGAGGCCCCAAGCACCAGAATGGCAGAGGTAATCAGAGCAGGGGGGTTAGACCCAGTTCAGAAGGGACCTAGGATAACTCCTCTTTTCCTCACTTGGTTGAATAGACGTATGGCAGTGCCATTCTCCTAAGAACATTCTTTAGAAGAGCTATGGAGGTGATATAGATAATGAACAAAGAGGAGCTATTTTGACTTAGGTCTCCTATGGTATTATTTTGGTTATTACGTTTCCCCAAATGTATTCTGGTTCTCAATGGAATATTGAAGTTTTCTGTGTGAGGTAAGTGTGTATTTTTGATGTCACTATTAGTACTGGAATTTGAGAAATGCTTCCTCCTGTCCTGGAACCACCTCATCTGTTGGCTTTTGCTGCTCTTCTTGCTGTTACTAATATAAGAGAATGCCTTCTTCTCAGCTCTTCTACCAAGGAAGCCTTATGGTGGCACAAAGCAAAGCAAATTGGAAAAATGTTTCCACAGCTTTATAGTGAGTGGGCATTTCCAATGCCCACATCTAAAATGATGTTTGACTAGCTCATGTTTGGAGCATCAGAAAAGAACTTATGGAAAGGCAAACGCACTGCTGCTTCTTTCTCTAATAGTTATTAGAGGAAAGTTCTGTTTCTTATTGTGTCCTTTTTTCTGTCAATCTGGCAAGGAAGAGCCAAGCCCAGGGTATTGGCTTTACCTAGGATTGTTGTGGGAAAACCCTTATAGGGCTCTGGCATGCTTCACTACTCTGCGTGAAACAATTCTGGACTCTCTACTCCCTGCTAAAAATGAGATTGTTCCATATATCCCAGAAATTCTGTGCATATTTTTCCTCCTGCCACTGTTCTTTTGTTTCTTCTGCACTAGCTGAGGACCTAAAGGACTAGAACTTCTGA
Source organism: Hyperoodon ampullatus (assembly GCF_949752795.1). NCBI lineage: Eukaryota > Metazoa > Chordata > Mammalia > Artiodactyla > Ziphiidae > Hyperoodon > Hyperoodon ampullatus. Next base: position 71,043,101 of record NC_136915.1, read on the forward strand.
TTTAGTCTGATTTAGTCTTTTCCCTATTTCCCTACAGAGGTAATGTTTGGAAAAAGGACCGTAAAGAACCAGATTTGATTTGCACATTATTCTATGTCAAGGCAGAAATTTGAAGTGTTGGATATCAGTCTGGATTTTGAAAGAAATGTTGATTGGAATTATGGATTTCAAAGCTACCTGCAGAGTTGATAGTTGAAACTATGGGAATAGATACAATTCCTTGAGATAAGTATGTAAAAGTAGAAGAGTGAAAGGACAATAAATAGAACACAGGATACCACCAAGAATGACTAAATCAAGAGGTTCTGGTGAAAATGAAAAATAAGGAGTTGTTTATGGTTTAACAATTGACAGGAAAACTTGAAAAGAGTAATGTGGCAGAAAACAACCAACCAAACACACACAAAAACTAAAACACAAAGGAACATATTCAATGTTGTCTAACTCTAAAAATAAAAATCAAAACTGTAGGCTTGTTATTAGACTGACTACATGTATATCTCAGGCTGATTTCTCATTCATCTACTTTTAAAACTTCTTTTCAATTCATTTAGAGCTTTGAGCCTAGATTAGTTCAATAAAGCACAAAAACAAAATGAAAAATGATTACAAAGAAAAAGCATTGTAGTGTTTCATTATTGTTTTTATATTTAATATTGATCTATGATGTTTCAATAACGGATTTCTCTGGCCCAGGGAGATCACTATGGTTTAAGCATTAGGATTGATGTCAACAAACCTTCTGTACTATTATAATAATTTCCTTTATGTATCATCAGAAAAATAGAAAGTTAATACTTACACATGAATAGAGTAGATTAATGACATCCCAGGCTTATCAGTGTGTTATATGTTTATAAATATAGAACCTTCTGACATTAGTCAATCATTGATCTTCATTCCCTGCATTCTCCTTACAGTTAAGTACAAAAGATTGGATGCAACTTTAACGGGCAAAACCTCTGTAAACATTTTCCTACGGCAATCAAGGTGCATATTCTAGTAAATCAAATTTCCTGGCATTAAGTAAGAGTTTAAATGCTAGTTTTATGAAGAACCATTAAGGACGCACATCAGGTATGCATGATTGTGGTATAAAACTGATTTATTAAAAAAAACAAACTGTATTTTAAACAAAAAGAAAAACATATCTTTATATAAATGTTCTTATGATACAAATCTATTGTATTACAGAAAAGCAAATAATAACAGATTTTATGAGTTGTCATGAAATGTTTATTGTACATAATCTTTATGCATCATAATAAAATATTTATTCCAAATACAATATGTAAAATTCACACAGTATGATTCAAGTTACTTACATACATCCCACATTTAACTCTTTAAACATTTCATTGAATTCTTTATTTGTAAGTTCCTTCACAAACTACAATAGTTTTTAGGACACCTAAAAATAATAAGAATAACAAGTTTGTGTGATAATGTGTATATGCTTGGATTAGTTTGCTGAAGGCAGATAATATGATGCTGCACAAGAAAAATTTTTGAAAATCTATATATTCAAAATGACATTGGAGAGTTTATCACTCTCAGACAATATTCTCTTTTGAACCTTTGATGAAACAAATGCTGTGTTCATTAAACTGTGTAATTTCTTATCAACTACAGTGGCTCTCCAATATATTACATCAATGTAGATTGATAAGAAATCATTAAAAGTCATCCATGCTGTCCCTCCCTTGTCCCTTCCTGTTCATTCAAGAATAACAGCTGCAAGGAGCAGCCCGGTAGTTATGCTAAGAAGTTTTGTTGTCTCTATAACTGTATTTAATTGTTATGTCAAGTGAGAGCCCTGCACTGCAGATAATAAAAATAAATTTTCATAGCAGCTGCATTTGGGAATTCATTGTAATATATTAACTATTTTGATCTGTGCTCACTGGAGAGCATATTTCCCAGACTGTTTTCAGTATAGTGGAATCAATAGCCAGCCAAGTTTCAAATCATCATATCAATTTTAGTTGAAATCAACTAAATGTTTAAATAAAGAAAGTGTTGGTGGACGGGCTTCTCTGGTGGCGCAGTGGTTAAGAGTCCACCTGCCGATGCAGGGGACATGGGTTCGTGCCCCGGTCTGGGAAGATCCCACATGCCGCGGAGCGGCTGGGCCCGTGAGCCATGGCCGCTGAGCCTGCGCGTCTGGAACCTGTGCTCCGCAACAGGAGAGGCCACAGCAGTGAGAGGCCCGCGTACCACAAAAAAAAAAAAAAAAAGAAAGAAAGAAAGTGTTGGTGGAAACATATTCCAAATTTTACATAGGAGTAATAAAGGAGAATAGATTCAAACCACCATTTCTGTTGGAATAAATTTCTCTAAAGTTTTCTTGCCAAAACTAGCTTCAATCTCCAATATAAAAACAGATATACAACTTTCTATCAAAACCCCTAAGTATACTGAAGTATGTCTAAAACTTATTTCACTCTTTCATAATTCTTCTTAACTTTTATGAAATTCTCTAAACTCTTTTCTAGAACCCAAGCTAACAAGTGAGCATGGAATTAAATGATAATAACTAGTATTTATAGTGTGCATACCATGTTTCAGGCACTTTCTCTAAATTATTTAATGTAATGCTTCCAAAGCCTTAAAAAGAAGTTATTATCATCTAACTTTTCCATATAAGAAAATGCATGATCAGAGAAATTTAATAAACTGGTCATTTTCTATGGCTTGTAAATCTTGGCATTTTAACAGAACCTCAAGTAATTCATTTATGTAACAAATGGTGAGTGTTTCTCTGTGTCCAAGATACAGGCTTACAAAGATGCATAAGACAGGTCTCTGCCATAAGAAGCTGAGAATGTTTGATTCTAAAGCTTCTACCCTTTACTTGAGGTCAATTACCAACACGAGGAACATTTGACCTGACTCTTTAATACAAAATCTAATAACCTCTATTCCATCAAAAGAAATTAATTTTTATTCAATAAATTTAAAATGCAGCTAAAGGGATTAGATGTGTACACCAGTGACAATCAAATACTTATAAAATGTGTTTTTATTCTTTTCTATTTATAAAATAATTACAACTTAAAGGGAAAAAAAGTATCTGTATCTATTTAAGAAATCTCTCTTAGCATAAGATCAATGTTAAATGTAAATACATGTAAAATAAAAGAATGATAAATTTGGCTACTTAGAATTTTAATTATGTCCACATGTCCAAAAAGACAAAATACAATCTAGAAACATCAAATTTGATAATCAAAAGTTTAAAGTCTTTAAGTGACAACTTTTGGTCTTGGATGTTCAACATAATTATTCATTGTAACTTTTTAAAATATATATAGAAAAGAAATTAATGAGAATTTCCAGAGATTGGAGCAAGCCATCTCCAAGTGTAAAACGTGCTATACAACTTGGGTATAGTAACATTAATATGAGGAATATTTATAAATCAGTTATAAAGCAGAAACTAACACACCACTGTAAAGCAATTATACTCCAATAAAGATGTTAAAAAATAAATAAAAATATATAAAACACACACACACACACACACACACACAAAAGAAGGAACATAAAAGCTGTATAGAAACATGGACAAACACATAAGCAATACAAAAAATACATATATACACATATACATACACATATATATACATATATATAAAGATGCTTAACTTCATTAGTAAACAAACATCAGGACATACTGGTATGGGTAACAGGACAGTTTCCCAAGTAAGCTTAAGATCCAATCCAGAAAGCTAGCTAGATCTCTGCTGGTATACTGAAACATTATCAGGGTTTTACCCTTTCATTTTCACATTTTATACCTTTTCTTATTATCTGGTTATGTATAGATTATTTATCTAATAAGAGAAAACTATAGAACCATGTATTTATTCATTTATTTAATCATTTGACCAATACTTATTGAGATCCTAATACATGTCATGCATTATATGAGGCACTGGGGTATAAAATGATACACTGCTTGCTTTCAAAATTATTTTAGTCTAATAAGGCACACAAACATTCACTCAATTATTTAATAAATATTCATTTAATTTCTATTATGAGCAAGGACTATTGTAGGTTTGGAAACATATCAATGAGTAAAGCAATGACCCTGCTATCATGGAAGCTACAGCCTACATTGATAAAATAATCACAGAAATGTAATTATATCCAACAATAAGTGCTATGAAGCCAGAGCAAGGACTGAGTTGAGTAATTATAATAAGGTGTTCTTAATCTAAACCTGGAGGGAGGGTCATGATAATGGGGAGAAGGAGCTTTTTTTTTTCCTTAAAACTAAGTTTAAGCAGAAACTTAGGGGATAGGTAGCAATTAACTAAGTTAAAGCGAGAAAATGAGAATACCATACCCAGAAACAGCATGTGGAAGTGCCCTGAGGTAGACAAAGCTTGCTGCATTCAAGAAACCAAAATGGAGCTTCCCTGGTGATGCAGTGGTTGAGAGTCTGCCTGCCAATGCAGGGGACACAGGTTCGTGCCCCGGTCCGGGAAGATCCCACATGCCACGGAGCAGCTGGGCCCGTGAGCCATGGCTGCTGAGCCTGCGCGTCCGGAGCCTGTGCTCCGTAGCAGGAGAGGCCACAACAGTGAGAAGCCCACGTACCGCAAAAAAAAAAAAAAAAAAAAAAAAATGAAGCCAACGTGTCTGGAACTGAGTGAAAACGGCAAAAATGAGGCTGAAAGACAGGCAAGGATGTCCAGGCCATGTAGGGCACTATGAGCTATGCTAATGATTGTGGATTTATCCTAAATAAAATAGTCATTAATGGATTTTAAAGCAAGAATTGATACATAACATGTAATAATAATAATATTTCTAATGTAATTAACAGTTAAAATAACTAATATTTTTATTGAGGACATACAAATGTTCCAGGTAGTATGCCATGTGTTTGTACTTTTTTTCCCTCCATTTATTGCTCACAGAAAAACTACAAGGTAGATATTAATATCTATGAGGCAGATATTAATAGAGATATTAATATCTATATTTTATAGCTGAAGAAATTGGACTTAGTGAAGTTGTGTAATCTGTCCAAGATCACACAGCTTGTATAGGAAGGACTGAATTCAACCAATACTTTCTGATTCCAAATCAGAGCCCTTTTGAGAATGCTACTTTGACAAATTCATAAAAGGGCAGATAAGAAAGAGCTAATTTATTTCCTTTCAAACCACAGGTTCTAGTTCTGGTAATCAGGAGGATTTAGGGTAGAGTTCAAGTTTTAGAGCCTCTCACCTGCAGGGACTTTTTCTTCAAGAAGACCCAACTCTCGCCTCAGCTGTGTAAGACTCAGGACATTACGATGTTAATTACACCATGATACTGAGTCCTTTCTAAGTAAGAAATCAAGCCAGGGACAAAGGCCATTGGAGAAAAAAAAGAAAGCCATCCAGAGGAAAATCACCACATTGTGGTAAATGGCTAAGTATTTGTCACTTATTTGCAAGTAGCAAGAATAATAGGGTTGGAGGAAGCCCAGCCTAGAGCCTTGAAAATAAGTGAGTTTTGATGATCAACTTCTGTGATGTAGGTTGTGTTTTCCAGGAAGCACACTAAGGCATTCCCTGTGGCTCAAAACCTGTGGAACGGAGGGGAAAGAAACAAAATTGGGCAGAGGGAGAGGCTGAGCTGCAATGCAGGCCAGACAGCCTCAATAGCCACAGTCCTGGGAATCAGGACAGGAAATCACGGCGGAGAGGTGGGTATTTTAGGATTCTGCCTACCATATAGGTCATACGGGGTTTCTGTCACAATACTAAATCTGCATGCTGTAGTGTGAAAGCAGCTACAGAAAATATATAAATGAATGCAAAATGCTGTTTTCCAATAAAAATTTATTTATAAAAATAGGTGTGAGCTGGATTTAGTCCATGGATCATAGTTTGCCAATCCTTGATCTAGACAAACAATGAATGCAGAATTGTAAGAAACAGATTCACAGTAAATGCATACTGAATGGAACTCAGCTGAACAAATCCTAGGAAAGAGAATTCCAGGCATAAGAACCACCATATCAAGCACTGACATACTTGATTCAATATTTGAATGATTACAATATTGAATTGATTCTCTTGAGAGGAAATACTAGAGAATGTGACTGATTCTGTAGCCAACAAGATGCCCTTCAATGCTGAAATGCTGAGTTCTAGAATAAGTTTTAGCTCTTTTCTTTTGTAAGGTGGGCAACTTTTACAAAAGGTGACAACCAGAGGACATTTATAAGTGTTGTCCCCAGGTTTTAGATGACTGTCAAGAGCCTTTGACAATTAAAGACATTCCATAAAATAAAATGAGAAGCTAGATTTTGGTTATGAAATTATGGAATGAAAAAATATAAATAAAAGTCCCTAAGTCATCAAAATATAGTCAAGCATCAACTAACATGAAAACACTAGTAAACACTAGAGACATTTAATTATTACTATTATATTATGTCATATATTAATGAGAATCATATTTCTATTTATGGTTCCTAAATCTCTTCTGTGATCTAAATGCATGTTTATTTTATTTATTTACTAAAATGTAGGTTTGTTCAGAGCAAAGACTCTGCTATTCCCATCACTTTCTTCCTAATAGATTGCATAAAAATAGAAATGATTCATTAATTAAAGAGAAATATAAGGTTTTCTGAACTTTTGAATGAAAACTAAAGTGTTTTATATTATACTTTGCTTAAAATGAGAAACGATGTTTTCAATGTTTATTTTCCCCATGGTGCTTAGAATAATGTCTAGCCATAGTGGATACTTAATTGATATACTTTTTAAATGTTCTCTGCTGAGTTAGCACATCAACAACTACAATAAGAGTCCAGATCACTCTATTTGACTTCTGTGTTGATTGTTAGGGATCCCAGGGGTTCCTGACACATTAGTGGGTATTGTATACACAGACCTTCTATGAAGATTGTAAAAATATCAAATACATTGTACTATTTAATTGAACTTAACTCATTTTCCTAATACAGAGATCATATACTATAAGAAAAATAAATGTTGATTTTGTTTCCTATTTCTCATTTCTCCTTCAACAATGGATCTTCCCAAGAAGGAGAAGCCAAAAACTATCTCTTCCTTCACTTTTCCAATTCAGAGCTATCTTTTTAGTATACACTGTGAATTCTCTCTGGGACAATCAGGATAACTCATTGACCTAAATTCTCTTATTATGAAAAACACACATTGGCTGAGTAGAAATGTTTACCTATAGCAAAAATATCATTACCACAAACATATTACAATCACCATATTATATATTAGACCTTTCAGCAATTCTGATTCACAGACTCTCAAAGCATTAGTGTTATGGAAATTTTATCTATTGTTTCCTCAACACATTTACTCAATTTTTCAATATAAAAATATAATTTTCCCATTTCATTTTACTTCTTGTGAACTGACTATAAACCCAAGTGAATACTTGTTCAAAATTTTCATACTTTACCTGCATTCTCACAGACATTCTGTACAAAAACAAAAATTATTATACAAATTAATTTTCTTCGTGCTTGAACTTTAAAGTAACAATTTTCACATACACATATACAGAATGCAGTTATTTTAACAGCAATCTCTGGTAATTGCTCCAGTTTCAGTAACTGTTCTTTGGCAGTGCATCAGTCAGAGCTCAACCAGAGAAACAAAATGAGTAAGATAATATGTAGAGATGTATTTCAAGGAATTTGCTTGTGTATTTGTGGGTAATGGCTGAGTGAATCCAAAATCTGTGGGGCAAGCAGGTAGGAAGGGAAGGTGATGATTAGGCTGCAACCCCGTGGACATGATCTGAATTTTGTTGTCTAGAGGCGGGCAGGAAGGAAGATCCAGGGAAGATGGGAGAGGGATGGCTGACTCACTTGCTTTTTGGAATCTCTGAGCTCAGGGAAAACCTGAGCTCTCCTTTAAAAGTCTTTCAGCTGATTAATCAGGCTAACACAGGATAATCTTCCTTTTGATTAACTTAAAGTCAACTGATTAGAGACTTTAATTACTTCTTCAAAATCCCTTCACTGCAGCATCTAGATTAGTGTTTAACTGTGAGAAGGTATGTGCTTGATTGAAAATCACTGCTACCTCTCTTGCTCCAAATCTCACAAGAGATTCTTTGTAGCACATCTTAACACCCTAGAATCACCCTAGAGACATCCTAGAAAGAGGGTTCTGAGGATTGTAGTTCAGCTTCACCACATTTACCCATCAAAACACCATCACAAAAATTATTTGCTTTTGGTCTTATAAGCCTCAGAATAACTAGCACTTGGCCTATGTTCAAATAAAAATTATAAAAAATCTATTTGGTAGAACCAGAACCACTTTTTAGGCCAATTTCCTCTGTTAGCTATCTTAACTTTGTCATTAAAAGACAGGAACAAAAGCACTTAAGATAGGAAAATGAGAAGAAGAATGAGCTTAGGGTAGAAAAGTTTTGACAAAAATAGCATATGTGACAATCTTTACATTTTTATGTAAAGATATTTTGAAGGTAAATAGTTCAAATAGTAAAATGTTTAAATAAATATACAGCTCAATGCTCTACATTTTTAAAAGGATTTTGAAAGGTAGGATAAGCACATTTTCCTAAAATACCAACAACTGTGTCTATTTTGTTAGGTCAACTTGAAGGACAACATCAAGTAATGAAATTAACCAGCCTACCTTGGCAAGTCACTCCACATGAAAATTATCATTTGGTTGAACTTGCAGCAAAGTATTTTTGAGTGACTGTGCTGGCTAGCCAGAGACAAAGAAACACTTGTTCCTAATGTGACAGACCTAGCATCACCATTTATTTAGATGCATATTTATTTCAACATTAATTATTGATTCAATTCTGCCCAAAGCACTATTTCTGGTTATATATAACCAGAATATATATATATATATATATATATATATATATATATATATATATATATATATATATATATATATATATATATATATATATGAAATACAAGAAGAAAATAAATGATGGAAGAACAAAATGAAGAAGAGGGGGGAGACTGATGGAAGGAGAAAGAGAAAGAAGAAAGAGAAAGAGGGAGAGAGGGCAGCAGAGGACAAAAAAGGGAAGAGAAGGTGGGAGAGAGGAACATTGAAATCACACATAATTCATCCCTTAGCTAGTGCCCCACTTCTATCATAAATGAGAACAGCTTCAAAGATCTGCTTAATGTCAAAGGAGACATTTAGTGAAAGTACCAACCTCTGGGAAAAGGACAGAACTTTGGATGTCTCTGCAGTAAGTTGCCAAGTTGCTCTCCTGCATTTTGGAAAAGTATGAGACGGTCGAGTATCAATTACTTCTGTGGACAGTTTGATGAGACCGTTTTGAGGCACATATGATGTCACAGATTCAAGATATCACTCACTGAGGACAAGGTTTTCTTGACAACATATTCTAATTACTAGCATAACTGTCTACTTACTAATGAGGACATTGCAAAACACCATACTAACCTGAAAAGTCAAGATGTAAAGTAATATGTATTCCTGGAGCTCATCACTACAGAGCTGTATTTGTCTGTTTCGAGAGCAAAGATGTGAACCAGTCAGTGGTGAGCTGGAGCCACTTGCACCTGGTACTGAGAGCCAATTTTGTTCATCCAGTAATTAGTAAAATGGAAAACACCCCACCCCTAACCAAAATTATTATTCAATGTTTTCTTTATGTAAGGAATATTCCTGTTAATTTGGGGATTATTTTTCTTAATCTCCCATGTTAAAGCTCACAGAAAGACTATAAATGACTTTTCTCAAGAATGAAGGATAAGATACGAATATCTGGTCTTATAGGAATCACAGAGCAAAGGAGATAATATTTAACTAAGTCTCAAATTTCTTAGAAACTTGCAAAGATGAAACTAGGGGAGTTCATCCTAGTTCATCCTGTGGTAACACTCTCATTCCTTCATTCTCTAGATTGATATTCTAATAGAAGTGCCCTGTAGAATGTTCACTTCTGTGTGAGTCATTGATGCCTCTGTGCTTACCTGAATAAATAGTACATGTTGGTTCATAAAGCATGTGGGAGAGTGTGAATGAATGTGTGTAGAGTGATAAATGGTAGGAGACACTATCTAGAAACCTTGGGATGAGAAGATGATTTAGATATAGTACTTGACTTAAATTCTAATGTCATTTGACTGTTGAAAACCTAATAAGAATTCAAAACTGTCATTTGAATCAACAGCCGCAGTGTTTTCCACTAAATGACACCGTATATTAGTGTATTCTGTATATGTTCTCTGTGTTAAGTATGTCACAAATTCTTATTTCACACATTATGATACATGGGACATGTGCAAGGATCTCACAGTTTTCTGTCATAAGTTCAAAAGCTTAAGTTCCAAATTAAGGAAGGATGTGGGAAAACATTTATTTATCAATAGTTCTCTGTTTACATAAAAATTATCTAGGGCACTTATAAAAATGTAGATCATTAAGGCTTAATTCCAGAGATCTTTCTTTCATAGACCTAAGGGGATATGCATAAATTAACAAGCAGGTAAAGTTGTCATTCTGACAGAGATGATTCCTATGCACATTTTGAAACACACTGGTGAGAAATTATCAGGGCTTTCTGGTAGGTGAAATCCTTGCTAAACTTTGAGGCAGAGTGCTTCTCCTCCATTCAAGGTCAGGATGGTCCTGGGGCCATTTTTCATGTTTCACAGATAAACATCACTTAGCACTGTGCCTCTAGCCAAGTGGTTACACAATCAATAAAAATTTCCTTTTCTTCTAGTCCAAGGTGAGAATGAAGTGGTTAAAAAGGGTAATCCTTCCTGGAAGTAACTTGGTGCCAGGCAGGAATCTTGGTATCAGTACAGTATGGAAGTCTCAATATACCCAAATCCACATTTTTCCCAACATGTCTCAGACTCATAGTAGCACATCATTTCCATTTAATATGTCATCCCTTAACAAAAAAACCCATACTTTGAGGATCCCTTTATGAATAAATATCATGGCCAAAGTTCCAAGAAGTTGTAGAAAGGATTTATTTGGTCTCATGACAAAAAGCAAGAGGTCAAATACCAATAGGCATTAATCTTCTCTAAAATATCCTAGTGATAGCCCTTCATTCTCACAACAAATTGAAACTAACCAATAATCATAACACTTTAAAATGGTAATACAGTTACTACTTTAAAAATGTATTTTTAATTTCTTAATTAAAAAGGTTTGATGGTAAGAAAGAGCACGTAAATTATATGTTTAAACATCATCATAAGATGAAATGGGTAAACAAAGAGAGGAAATCTTCCTGTCTGTCTGATGCAGTTTCCCTGAAAAATACCTTGGTTGTTATTTGTTGCAGAATGTTACACATACACCATCTTCTCAGCATATGTTGTATAAAATAATTAAATTATAATAGTTATTATACCAGTTTTAAGAAAAATATAGTTCCCCATTATTTGGGTTTTACATTTGTCACTAAATAAAATTGTTCTATGTGTGAGTATACATTCATAAATCTTACTGGTGCAGCATTTGATAAACCAATCACAGAAAAAAATCATAAATACCTCTTTTTTTTCTATAGAAGATGAGATATATATTATTGGGAAAGAACACATGGGCCTAGAATTTTTGTTCTGGTGATTTAGTGTGACAAAACTAATGGTAAAGGATGAAAATCTTGAAGGCAGAAAAGAGAAACTTTGCAGTGTTTACCAGGATATACTGGGGGATCTGTCAGTGCACACAGTGGAAGGGTGATACCCAAACAGCCTCAGTTTTCTCATAAAAAATTATCCCCTCATATGCCATCAAATACATCAAGCATCACATGACATTAGACTTTATAACCCTGGCACTCCCAAAGAACACACACTTCTGGGGTGTCAAGCACAAGATGGTACTGAGATTTGAAAATTATGGTATAAAAATATCAAGATAACTCTTGTAGAAAGTAAAGGTCCTTTTTAACATATGAATAAATTGTTTTAATCATAATTTTTGAAAAATCCACTGGGGGGGGCAAAATAAAATGTACTATAGTTTCAAGGTGAAATATTCAATCTTGGTAAATGTGGTTTGAGATGGGCACTCACGCGATATTACCACAAACTTCAGAACTTCAGGAAGAAAGTTTATAATGTCTTAGACATTACAAAATTATGCATACACATAGACCAGGAAATTTCGTGTGTAGGATTTCACCTAAGATAGGGGTCAGCAATCTTTCTCCATAAAATTTTAGGTCCGAAGGGATCATATGGTCTCTGTTGCAACTCTTCAATTCTGCTTTTGTAGTGTGCAAGCCATCATAGACTACATATAAACAAATGAGTGTGGCTGGGTTCTCAGATCAAATGTTATTTACAAAAACATACAGCAAGCCATAGTTGGCCAACCTCTATCCTAAGGAATTAAGTACAGTTAGCAAGATTTATCATAGAGATATTCTGAAATTTGTTATTTATAAAAAACAAGGGATAAAAAAACCAAAATACCCAATATAATGGAAATGAATAAAGTAATTATTGCAAATCCACATAATGGTATAATAACAGTTTGTTTAAGCTTTGTAATATTAGGTGAATAAAGTAGAATATAAAATTACACATGTAATTGTGATCACAATGTCATCATATATAGAAATATTCAATGTGAGAATCTCTAAAGAAAATATATAAAATATTGACAATGAATATTTTCTTCTTCATTTTCCCTTTTATCCAAAATTTCTACAATTAGTTAATATTACCTCTGGGTCAGAAACATATTCTTAACTAAAGCTAAATCTGGCACAATCTAAATTTAATGAAATGTAACTAATTAAAATATTTATTTAGCTGATTACTGCATTTCATTAAAAATGAGAAAAAAAGCTATGATGCCAATTTCGTTGAATATATGATGGAAAACTTGAATAAATAGGAAAACAAACCAAATTAATGTATAGAAAGCCTTAATCTGATAAAGTTTGTCAACTTTCCCAAAATTAATCTTTAAATTCAATGTAAATATCAGTAAAAGTCATAACTGGTTTTCTTGGAACTTGATAAAGAAACAAGAAGAGCAAAGATGATTTTTTAAAGAGGAAGAACAAGGTCATTATTCTTACTTTATGAGATATTAAAGATCATTTTAAAACTATTATAATTAAGAAAGTGATGATATTGACACATAGATAGACTAATAGATAACCTAGAAACAGACTCTGGCCTATAGAAAACTTGCTACAGGTGTTTTGATCATAAGTGCTGATGTTGAAATTTATCTGAGTCCTGTGCTACCTGAAAACAGCAGTGGTTAAAAATCCTCCTGTCTTATCATTTTGTTCTCTGAAATTCCCCCACACTTTTGTCTTTCAGGAAATGGAGAACCTTAAAATATCCCCATGTTAGACCCTTCTGCATCCTTCCACATGACTCCCTAAGACTCACAGATGACTCTTTTTTACCTGCCTCTATAAAACCTCAAACTCCCTTCTTCAGAGATCTTTCTCATTAATTTTCTTGCAACTGTTTTAGCTTTCTTAGATAAAACTATCTCCTTAATTTTTCAGTACATTTTGTCTGTCACAAAATTCAGATAGGATCATGTGTACCATTCAATTCAGGGACTTGGAAAATTGGTTACCCCTTGTGGGATGAAAAAGAGTATCTCTTCTTCAAAACATAAACATAAATAAATTTCTGTAAGTGTAAAATATATGATGTAAAAAGTAAACTTTAAATTCTTCAGGAAAAAAAAAACGAGAGAGAGAATATCTCTATGGCTTCAAGGTAGAAAGATATTTCCTGAAACAAAACACAAAATGCACTCCGAAAAGGAAAAGCATGACAAGTTTGAATATATTAAAACTAAAAACATGTGCTTTGAGAGATAATGTAAAAAATGAAAAGCAATGAATATAATTGAATAAGAAATTCACAATGGAGTTTTGTTATATGGTTTTCAATAGTTATTGTTATGTCAGAATTAGTTCATAATAAAAAAGGTGATTTTGAGATTTAATCTTTGGTGATCTTCAGCTCTGGAGTGGAATATTCGAGTTACTTAGAACTCTCAGCAACAGATCTGTCCAAGCTCCAACAGTGTGCAGGCTAGAATTACAATCTGTGTGTTTTAGTAGCCTGATTTTAAATCTTTTTAAATAATCAGGGAGGGGTGAGGAGACAATAGTCTGAACAACCACTTCTTTGCATTGGTGATGGGAGGTATTTTCTCAGCCCAGTCACACCACTCAGAGCCCCTTGTGTTTTGTCTGGGTCCCATCCAACTCCTGGGGATGCAGAGCCTGGACAATTATCATGGCCATCTCACCACCTGGGGAGTCTTAGCAGCAGGACTCCTTCCTTCTCAGTGGGAAGCATGGTATTCTCTCAAGAGCACAGCGACAGCTCCGATATCCAGGTTCTTTTAAAGTTTGCTCATAGCGATAATGACATAATATATGTGAAAAGGGTATAAAAAAGATAAACTCTGCTTTGGGAAAGAATGTAGAAAAAAGAGGATGATAGAGAAGGCTTCCCACTGAGAAAATGAATTCAGTGGTGTGGAAAAAAGAATAATAAAACTGCCCTGGATTTGTATAACACCGTTTCTTCCTAAGAATACTGAGGGGTTTCTCATTCTATTACTTCATTTTATCCTTGTAAACAGGTGCCCAGTGGAGACCAAGCTTAAGATTTTGAAGTTAGAAAATGGCCAACTGCGAGGTTATGAGCAGTTTCTGCCTTATCGGCTGGAAATTGATATTTGTTTGGGCTGGAAATTGATATTCCTTTATTCTAGAAGGGACAACTTGGATGATCCAGTCTTTAAGTTATGTAGATATTAGACAAATAGGTAAGTACTTAAATTATTCTTGGAAAATCCTGACTCAATGAAGTAATCCAAATTAAGACACTTAAGTGGTAAATGTGAAGTGGGCTGTATACTAGTCTGACTTGTGTGTACCTATAAGGCAGCAACATTTTCTGGATACAAATATCGAGTATTGGGCTGAATTGGGTCCCCAAAAAAGTTGATGATGAAGTTCTAATGCCTGGTACCTCTGAATGAGACCTTACATGAAAATAGGGTCATTGCATATACACTCAAGTTAAGAGGAGGTCATACTGGATTAGGCTGTGCCCTAATCCCCACTGTATGACTGGTGACCTCACAAGAAGAAGGAAATCTGGACATAGAGAAGTATAGGGAAGAATAGCATGTTGCCAATGAATGCAGAGATTGAAGGGATGGGTCTACAAATCAAGGAAGTCCAAGGATTACCAGCAACCATGGAGCTAGGAGGGAGGTATGGAACAAACTCTCCCTCGGAGCATCCTGAAGAAACCAACTTTTCAGACACCTCAGTTCCAGACTTCTGGTCTCCAGAATTTTGAGAGAATAAATCCCTGTCATTTCAAGCCACCTAGTGTGTAGTACTTTTTTATGGCAGCCTTAGTTTAGTTTAGCTTAGCTTAACTTAGTTAATTTTAATTTAGTTTAGCTTAGTTTAGTTTAGTTTTCCCTAAATCTGGATTTAGAATATCTAATGCTCGAAATGTGTATATTCTTTGTGTTGTATGGGTGTGTGTGTATGTGTGTGTGTGTGAGTGAGAGAGAGATGGAGAAGGAAAGAGGGAGCAAGATTTTGTGTTAAGCAATTGTTTTGTTTTCATTAGCAACCTAGGCTGGGCTTAGCCAGAATAGATAATGAGATCTGATTTTCTCTTAAAGTCTCACTGGTCAAAAGGCAATCAAAAAAGCTGAAATGAGATGTCTCACATAAGGTGTTACTTAATACAACATATCTGATTTGGGAAATGCACTGCCAGTTATTAAACTGGCTGCATGCTGTTCATGTGACCCAAACCATACCATATTCACAGGAGTGGGCATTGCACTCTAAAGTAATGGGCATTCTTACTATCAATCATTCTGAAAATAAATAAAGTGGCAGGAAATTTATTGGAACTTGGATTCTGGGAGAGTCAGGGTTTTAGGAGACGTCTTCCACTTATCTCCTTAAGTTGGACCCAGCCTTCCAGACATGGAGATAACATATCTTTCCTTTGAGGTGAGATGTGCCAGAGCCCAGAATATAAAGTCCTATATATAGTTAGGCAATGGTGTGTTTGAGAGTTTTGTTCTCTGAAGCCTTTAGTAGTGACTTTAAGCTGTGTTTATGTTGTCTTTACCTTAACATCAAGCCTTTATAAATTCTTGATAAATGTTACTATACAGTTTGAGTTTTGCTGTGAAAAACTAGGTGGAACAGTGAAATGATCAGCGGCCATGGACAGAGAATGCAACCACTTCCAGCAGGTAACCTGATGTAAATGCAAGAGTGTGATGGCAAAATGAAAAGATAGGAACAAGGGCAGACTTGTTCTGGGGCAAGTTTTCCAGGGGCAAGTTTTCCAGGGGAACCATCAAAAATGCATGGTGGGGGGCTTCCCTGGTGGTGCAGTGGTTGAGAGTCCGCCTGCCGATGCAGCGGACATGGGTTCGTGCCCCGGTCCGGGAAGATCCCACATGCCGCGGAGTGGCTGGGCCTGTGATCCATGGCCGCTGAGCCTGCGCGTCCGGAGCCTGTGCTCCGCAAAGGGAGAGGCCACGGCAGTGTGAGGCCCACGTACCGCAAAAACAACAACAACAAAAAATGCATAAGGCGTTGTTAAGTTCAAATTTTTGGCACAGAGAACAATCAGGAGCTTAGCTATAATAATTCGGATACGCAAGCCATATAATTTTATGTCATCTTTGTCTGGTGAATCTACATTCTCAAAATATCCAGTTGTGTCTGGCATTTGGTGGTTGCTCAACAGAGATGCCTCAATTATTTTTTCTCAATATTAAACGTAGAACAAATGAGGAATGGAAAAGGTGGTAAGGCGATAGAGTTGGTACGAGAGAGGTTGATGAGTCTATGGTAGCTAGTGTCCAAAGTTGGCCCCCAAATTCCTCGCCTCTCTTTACATAGATGTCACTCCTCAGTTCAATAAATGGAACTTGGGACTTCCCTGGTGGTGCAGTGGTTAAGAATCCACCTGCCAATGCAGGGGACATGGGTTCGAGCCCTGGTCTGGGAAGATCCCACATACCACGGAGCAGCTAAGCCCGTGTGCCACAACTACTGAGCCTGCACTCTAGAGCCCATGAGCCACAACTTCTGAGCCCACGTGCTACAACTACTGAAGCCTGCATGCCTAGAGCCCGTTCTCCACAACAAGAGAAGCCACCACCATGAGAAGCCTGCGCACCACAATGAAGAGTAGCCCCCTCTCGCCTGTGCACAGCAGCAAAGACCCAATGCAGCCAAAAATAAATAAATAAATAAAATTTTAAAAAATGGACCTTATTCTTCTCTCTTTGGGTCTCGGATGGCATAATGGCTGCTTTAACCAAAAGAACATGGTTAAAATGACTTCCTGGGAATTAAGTGATACCAGGACTTAAGAGGACTGGTAGCATCCACCTCCTTCCTCTTCAGTGGCTCATTCTTGGATTGTCCTCTCTTGAGATCCAGACTCTATACCTTAGGAAGCCTGAGCCAAATACAGAGACAATGTGAAAGAAAACTGAAGTTCTCTGATCAACAACTCCAGATCAGCTCTCAGCCAAGAGCCAGCAACAACTAACTGTGAAATCAAGAGTGATCTATTGTGGATGCTCCAGACCAAGGCTACAGATAGCTACAGCCTCATCAAACATAATATGGAGCAGAATAACTTGTCATTTAGGTTCAGTATCCCACAGGCTAACAAAATAATGAATTATTGTTTTAAACCACTAAGTTGGGGGAAGGGAAGAAAGTGATTTGTTACACAGCAATGGATTACTAAAACAACCTCTAGTCTTGGAATTAAGCTGGAATTAAGTCATCCAATGCAGAGAGAGTCTTTTTTTGTTGTTGTTCATATTAAATGAAAACTGATGTACTTTTGTCAATTTTTTGCAATTGCACAGATATGAAGAAAATAGTCAAACAATACTCTGAACTTGATAGAATGCTGATGATCAGATGATGAAAATCTTTCTTAGTATCAAGAGTATGATGACACTTCAGACAAAAACTCTCCTGCAGACATTTATCTATTCTTTGTATGTGTATGGGACTTGAGAGACATAATAATACCAATAAAATTCATTTGTAAATTTCTACTTCCTATATCTTCTAAGATGCCAGTTTTTCATTGTTTCAGTTACTTATCACTGTTTAAGCTGGACTTAATTTTAGAACGTATGCAATCCTATTCAATGCAGTATCCAGAAAATGAGAGCTCTATATATTCATTATTCACATGACATTAATCTGAACTCAGGAAATGTGAACTGGACAAAATGTATTACTTTTACTTTTTATTTCTTTATGCCTCAGAACCCTGCCCTCTATCTTTGATTAGGGCTGGGAATTGTTGGGAGTCTGTTGTCCATAAAATGCTTGGCAAAACAAAGGTTAGATATGTTATGTATGGGGGGAAAAAGCATTATGCAAACATTAGCTATGTATGCAAACTTAAGTGTCATTCATCATGGCCAAATCATTCACAAAGGGGCAAATTTTCTTTTTCTTATATAAAAAATACAGACTGGCAATCAACTTAATTGTAACAACTGGCTGATTTTTCAGAGACTTCAGCTATGATTACTTCTACCTCAAAAATTTACATTGAATGAAAATGACATCATAGTGCCTGAAAGTACAATAAATGATAGACTGAACAAAAATTATGACTCTCTAGAGACTAGCTATTAAAGATCTATAAACATTTCTTATAGTAAATGAACCATTTTAAAATCAGCTTTTATAAAATATTTTCATAAAAGCCTCTGTATCTTCTTAAGATTTAAATTAAACTGCCTTGGTAAAAATCAGGTATTATTACTGACACTTTTTTTTTTTCGGTATAATGTAGTAATGGAAGATCCTCTGATTTATAGTGTGATGTTAAGCAAGGTTGATTAAATCTAGTGGTTACTCAAATCCTTGAGTAACACCAGTTAACTCTTCACTCTTTATTTATGAAGAGTAGGCCAAAATTGTGAACTGAATCATGAAATGATCAATGGTCAAATACAATAAAACATAAAACAAACACAATAAAAAGATTTCATTTGAATTTCTTTCTCTTCTCTTCTGGAAGTACAGTTTATCTTTCAATCTTCAGAGACTAATATCTATTATGCAGCCTTTTACATGACTCAAGAAAGAATAAGATACATCTGAATACTGTTCTTTGCCTTAATTCAAACTATATTTTTCCTGTTTTTTCATATTGATGAAACAAATAACACTAATAAGCTAAATTAAATTAGCTGGGGCATTTGTTTTTATGATTAAATATAACACTTCCAACTTCTGAAATAGTTTTTGCTTTGATACTAAAAATATGTGACCTATGAATGTCATTGTTTATGCCATTTTAAATTGGGTAATGTAAAACGTTTATGCAAGAAAATCTAGCTTTAAACGGCAATTTTGTTCCTTGATATAAATGATGTGTACATGAATGTCCACTTCATTTTTATTTCTTCTAATGATACTTATATATTTTCAAAATATTATTTTTATATTTTAATTAAACAAAAGTAAATCACTTTGTTCTCTTCTATATGCATGATGATTTTGTAAGACTAGATATATTTTGACTCTTAACATTAAGAGACACACTACTTTGTGCACATATTACACAGGCTATCTGTTTTCATACCCCCCCAAAATCATACAATTATTTAGATTTTTTAAACAGAAGTTTCAGAACACTATAGTCAACCACTTTATGCAGTACAGTAATTACTGTACCATCAACCTATGTCCATTTCTAGAGGGTATATACAACTCTCATAATCATTGAGATACTATATTGGTTGCTTATTGTTTCATAGCAAACAACTAAAGAGCTTAAAATACCCATACTTGCTCACAATGTTTTGTGCCAAGCATTTAGGCAGGACTCCTAGGGCTTAGCTCATCTCTGCCACATAGGTGTATTGCCAGAGCTGACCTTAACTAAGGTTGGACAATTCAAGACAACTTCACTCATGTAGAAGATGCTGGTCTGCCAAGAGTGTTGTGTTCCCACAAAATGGAGGGGGCTAGCTAGCAAAGCTGGGTTGTTCCTTCCTTGGTGTTCACTGGGCTTTCTCATATGTCTGGGGTTTAGTTCTCCTCCACAGGCCCTCTCTCTCCACATGGTTTCTTATCTCCCACTACATCTCTCTTCACCTGGCATCTCTCTGCTGCATGGTAATCTAGGCTGCTTTACATGACTGTGATTCTTTTGAGTAAATGCAGAAGCTAAAATCCTCTTAAATTTTCATCTCAGAAATCCAAGAACATAATTCCTTGTGTTTGCGTTGGTAAGAAAAATTCACGAGGCCAGCACAAATCAAAAGGATAGGAAAATACACTCCACCTCTTGACAGTAAGAGCAGCAAAGACATAGCAACGGGTCATGGCCACAGAGAAGCATGATTTATTGGGGGATCATTTTTAACAATCTACCACAGTGGCACAGAACTGTTCCTCATTTTTTAAACGGGAACAAAATATGTTACTCTTTGGGGAAATGTTGTATGAATTTGCTAAATGCTATTTTGTTTTTCTGATCTGCTCTTAGGTTATGAATTTTGTAGAAAAATTTTTTCTTACATTACCATCTTTAAGCTTTTACTTAAAGCCTGTGGAGCAAAAGCAAATGTTCAATATTTTTTTTTAATTACAATGGGACATTTGAAATATTATTGGAATCTAATTTTTAATTACATATACAGCTGAAAATGCAGAAATATTTAAAAACATTTTCAGATTTTATTTTCATCTCTTCTGTTGCTAGTGAGTAGCAAATATAGATTTAGGGAATTTTCCCTATAATTTATAAACTCCACATTTCCTACTTAGCTTCAATCAAACATATCTTTCCCTAGGCTTCTCCATTTTTAGTTTAATAATTATTCTAAGATTTTATTAAGACTCAAAGGGGAAAGAAAATACACTAATTATTTATTTGTTATTTCACTGATTCACTTCATAAAACTTGATTGATCACATGCTGTGCCTCAGGTGTTGAAATTAACTCCATAAGGCACATTCCTTCACACCAAAGAGCTTCCACTGGGGAAAGCAAACAAGTGAACATTTACTTATGATACAACATAATAACTGCAACCATTATAGTCAAAATAAGTGTATTGAGCAAAGCAATAACAGACTCTGGTACAAAGGATTTGGGCAAACGCCAGTGGCATCATGACAGAGGTTGGAACTCGCAGCAGGAGAGTCAACAGATATAACCATGGACGGCCTTCATGGTAAACTGTGAAGAGGCATGTGTAAGTCAGGCACTGGGGAAACTCCAGGGACTGTGCTCCCAGCAAGAGATAATGATGACAACTTGATTGAGGATTGAGGTAACAAATATAAAGAAAAAATGGTTAGGTAATACATGTTTATAAAACTTGTTTATACAAGATAACCCAGCAAACCAGTTTATACTATATATATATATAAAATATATATTATATATATATATATTTAATTTTAATGTTCTTAAGTATAATTTATATTTTAACTGCCCCTTTCCCTCTTCACACCCAAGTATGGAATTTGTATTTGTCTTTCAGAGTTGGAGATGGTGCTTACATAAAACCAAGTCATTAAAGAAAAAGTGTTTTTTTGTGTGTTTTGTTTTGTTTTATTTTTTGTGGTACGCAGGCCTCTCACTATTGTGGCCTCTCCCATTGTGGAGCACAGGCTCCAGATGTGCAGGTTAAGCGGCCATGGTTCACGGGTGCAGCCGCTCCGTGGCATGTGGGATCTTCCCGGACCAGGGCATGAACCCGTGTCCCCGGCATCGGCAGGCGGACTCTCAACCACTGTGCCACCAGGGAAGCCCTCTGCCCATTTTTTGGTTGGGTTGTTTGTTTTTTTTTTATATTGGGCTGCGTGAGCTGTTTGTATATTTTGGAGATTAATCCTTTGTCAGTTGCTTCATTTGCAAATACTTTCTCCCATTCTGAGAGTTGTCTTTTCATTTTGGTTATGGTTTCCTTCACTGTGCAAATCTTTTGTGTTTAGTTATGTACCATTTGCTTTTTTTTTTTTTTTTTTTCATTACTCTAGGAGGTACCTTGAAAAAGATCTTGCTGCGATTTATGTCAAAGAGTGTTCAGCCTATGTTTTCCTCTAAAAGTTTTATAGTATCATAAAAAACTCTACAAACAATAAATGCTGTAGAGGGTGTGGAGGAAAGGGAACCCTCCTTTGTAGATTGGTACAGCCACTATGGAGAACAGTATGGAGGTTCCTTAAAAAACTAAAAGTAGAACTACCATATGATCCAGCAATGCCACTCCTGGGCATATACCCAGAGAAAGCCATAATTCAAAAATTACATGCACCACAATATTCGTTGCAGCACTGTTTACAATAGCCAGGACTTGGAAGCTATCTAAATGTCCATCAACAGAGGAATGGATAAAAGTGATGTGGTACATATATACAATGGAATATTACTCAACCATAAAAAAAGAACAAAATAGTACCATTTGTAGCAACATGGATGGACCTAGAGATTGCCATACTGAGTGAAATAAGTCAGACACAGAAAGATAAATATCATATGATATCACTTATATGTGGACTCTAAAAAAAAGGTACAAATGAACTTATTTATAAAACAGAAACAGAGTTACAGATGTAGAAAACAAGCATATGGTTACCAGTGGATAAGGGGTTGGAGGGATAAATTGGGAGATTGGGATTGACATATACATACTATTATATATAAAATAGGTAACTAATAAGGACCTTTTATATCACACAGGGAACTCTATTCAATACTCTGTAATGGCCTATATGGAAAAAGAATCTAAAAAAAAAGTGAGTATATGTATATGTATAACTGATTCACTTTGCTGTACACCTGAAACTAACACAATATTGTAAATCAACTAGACTCCAATAAAAGTTTAAAAATAATAATAATAAAATTTAAAAAATAGAAAAAAGAAAAGGGGTATAAGGGCCTCATTGGCAAGAAGCACCTTCTTGTTCTATGCCTTTATTTCTTTCCAGGTTCAGCTGTGGACATTCCCATCTTTGCCTTCTTTGAGCTTTCAAAGCTACTAGATGATGGAATCAGGTGGGGCTGGGGTTGGGGAGTGATGGTCTCTAGTGTTCCTGCATGTATCTCCACTAGAATTTGTTTTTATATTTCCTTGTGTTCTGTCACAGCACAGTCCAATCAGAATGCAGCAGGGTAGCTCTTGTGCAACTGAAAGGTCTCTTAGGCTGTTCTCTCCTTCACCTATAATGTTCTCAGAAAAGTAAAGGAAATTTTGTATGTTCACTCAGGCCCTTCCTCAAGGCTTGTCTGTGTAGACTTGCCAATACTGCCCCTTCTGTTTTACTCCCTGACCACTAAAATAGTGTGAGGGAAAATTAGAAGGTTGGTTATACCCTAAAATACAACAAGGTAATGATGCAAAAGGTCCCTGTGCTTTTAGATCCCCAAATCTCTTCAGGGATTATAGTGCCCTGGGGGGTGACTCCTGGAGGAGTACTGAGTGTGCTTTCAGAGATATGACAGTGGTTAATGTCATTGCTCTTCTCTTTCAACTTCTCCCTCTCTTCTCTAGATTGAATAACCTTTAGAGTTTGTAAATAATCATTATCCTCCTGCACCTATTGTTTAGGCCAGGAACTGCTAGGCACTTGATACTCCAGAGGACAGGTGTTTTACATTCAGAGACAGAGCCTTTTCTGGATTACCACTGCTAACTCTGTACCTTAAAGCTAAACGTTGACTACTTATTTTCCTGAAACTTTTGTAGCATCGATGATATCCCTACCATAAGGGTAATAAAGACAGAATTTCTTAGCCTCCTAATAGAAAAAGAAGGTTCTTATCAAGATCAAGCAGAACCAAGGTTAGGGATCAGTAGAAATTATTTGGTAGATCAGTAGAATTATTACCATTTATGATATCAGTCTGAGTTGCATAGATTCCAGTGAAGAATAAGCCTGGTCAACAGCATTTGGCTGTGTTGAATGAAAGAATAAGAAATAAAGCATGATCCTGGTTAGCTGGGTGGTATCATTCATCAAAATGGACAGTAGGAGTGAAAGTAGGTTTGGGGAAAATGATGAGCTAGGCCAGGTTTCAAAGTGCAAGTGTCAAGAATAATAACTCAGTCTGGGTTTGAGATTGTTGTCCTTTAATATGTTATTGAACCCACAAACAAACAATACAAAGGGCATGTATGAGAAAAAATATTTGTCAATTCATATGGCTTTATGGATGCAGTGATAAATGTTACCTGTGGTATAGTTTTTTGGTACTTCTGAGGCAAAATATGACAATCTGGGCAAAGAATCCCCAGAATCTTAGCAACTATTGGAAACAGTAACAAGTTCCTTAGTTGCCATGCATGGAAAGCATCTCTGGAAGAGGTGAGCTTAAAGTCAATTCTGAAGAAACAACAGTGAGAAAGAAATGTTTTCACTTTCTAAATAAATACTGTGGCAGAGACTACTAGTAATCTTTCAACATCTACTCTTCCCTTCTTTCATAGTAATATTTATGAAATTTTGTATATTTTAGCTAACTGCCCTGAAAAATTAATACAATTTCTAACTGCCCAACATGCCAGGCCATGTGACTGAATTCTATCCAAGGAGATGTAAGGGAAGATGTTTTGTGTGTCCCCTGCTTGCCTTCCTTAAAATAGAGCTGAAATATACATGACATCCCTACTTCATCATTTCTTCCTCCTTCCTACTGGTTGGAATGTGAGTATGATAGGTAGAAAAGAATGTCATTTGGAACTAAAACTGACCTTGGGAATGAAGGATGAGCATGATAAAATAAGGTAGAGGTACCCTGGTATTCTAAGGACGATGCGGAACAAAGTTGCTCTGTCTGCATTAGCCAGTTTACTCTGGACTTTCATGTGAGAGAGAATTAACATTCTTTCTTGATTAAGCTACTACTTTTCGGATCTCTGTTTCTCAGAGCCAAAACTAATCCTAAGTGATATATTAATTAACTATTTCTTTCCTCAGGATAAGTTGAATTTCTGGTTGAAAAACGAACCTGAAAAGAAGGTATAAATGAGTTAAGCATCATAAAAGATCTGACTGCTGGAGCTCCATTTCTCTCTAGAGACAGATTCTTAGTTTTGGTATGAAGTCAATTAATTTGGCAAATTATTTTATTCATCTTTTGTTGATTTCCTTAACATAATATCTCTACATCATTATAACTTTCTCTTTGTTGCTGATATAAATAGATAGGAACTTGGATCTTCAGAACCTCCTATACTTAAATGCCTTTGCTCACATCATCTCAAATCATCTTTAATATATTTAGCTATTTCACTGGCTGATTTTTAACATTTCTATCAACTCCTAAAATTGGTGCTATCAAAGATTTCCATTTTTCATATATCCAAATAATCTGAAACAATTATTAATTTACTGCTGTCGAAGCTTAGTTGTCTCCTTGAAAGCTTTTGGGCAGTACAGTGTGGTGGGTTCTGAAGTCTTACTGCCTTAGTTTCACTATTTACTGGCTATTGACCTAAGGCAAATTATTTATCAACTCTAAATAAATAATTTAATAACTGAACTCCTTTTTTTCTTAAATCTAAAATAGAATATTAATAAAAATTAAATTAAGTAATCCATGTTAAGCCACTAGCCGAGGCCCTGCTAGAATAAGTGCACTATATGTACTAACTGAAAATAGTGTATTTTATTTACACTTTGCATTCCTAAAAAAAAATTAAAATATTCTATTTTCCTTTTTTAAGATAAAATGCTTACATTTATTTATCAAATATTTCCAATTATACTTCTGACATTTTTTTTTATGTTATTGTTTAATGGACAAACCTAGCCCTCACCACCACCTGTCTTCTCATTTGCTTCTTTACATTTGAAATTCACTAGCCAAATTATTGATGTATCTTACTGGCTTGACATTCCTTCTGGAGTTTTGTGTTTTTCTTACCTGTCTTTTAATATTTGTATACTGGCTCTTGGCAATTGGCTGGGTAAATGATGCATCACTGTTGAATTTTGTTTTAATTCATTTTTCTAGGTATGTGTATGTGACTACATAGTGCTTCAAAGATAGTCATCTAATTAAAGATAACTGATTATTTGGGTGATAACCCATAAATAAAATAGAGGAAGAGAAAGTTGGAATAATAGTCTGAAAATAGTAGTTTTTATATTCTTTTTCCAAAAAGTCAGATTCTACTGAAATCTTAGATTGACTACTTAATCTATTTAGATTTCTGCTTCTCATCAAAAAAAAAAAATCAACTGTGAAAGTTTATTTTTTTCTTAGAAACACAGTTTGGGTATTACAGATGACAGGTGTTCAGAAATCTTAGCAGTTTCTGTCTGTGATTCAGCATAAGAAGGGTACATGGACCATCAGGAAAAAGGCTGAAGACACACTCAGTACATAGGGTATTCAGATCAGGCCTTTCTGACATGGCAGTGCTTCTGTTTTTCCCTGTCCCATCCTTACACAGCTTCTCACACCTTTCATTTACAAGCCCAGCCCTGTCAAAACATTGCTCATTTCTTATTGTCAAATTATTGCTCCTGACCTAAATAAAGAAACTTTAATTCCTCCCAGTTGATTAAAAACAATTGAAAAAGAAACATTCTTTCTGCTAGAACTTCATTTTCGTTATATCTGTTTGCTGCCTCACCTAATGAAAGAAGTAAGCGAAATAAGAAGAATCTCTGTCAGAAACTTGAAAATGGTATTAGTCAAGAGCTGTTAAAGAATCAAAAAGGCCATCACCAGATCTTTCCTAGTTGAGATGATAAAGTAAGTAAGTCCATTTATTAAAAATCTGCAGCATATCACATTATGCAGTTTAAATCAACATAATGTGATATGATCTGACATCAAGTTAAAAAAGTGTCTTTTCTGCTTCTGCTCAGACCATATGTTCAAATTATTAAAAATATCCACAAATGCTTTTTAAAAAAAACAACAACAACAAAAAAAACAAACCCGAGCTTCTCTCCAATTAACCATCTTGACTTATGTATTGTTTAGGCAGAAAATTATTTTCTTCTCTTGGGTACTTTATTATCAGTTATTTTACAGATAACGTTCTGATTTTTTGCCAGGAGAGCTTTTATAAAAGAAACACATAAGTACACACACATATATACACAAAAAGTAAACTACTGTCAAAAAGCAAGGTACTATTGTAGAGTGAAGAAATATAACTTATTTGGGAAATATTAAAGCTTACTTGTGTTATCAGATGCTGCTTCTAATAAAAGCTTCTGAGTAGTTTACTTTAGTTTGGACTCTTGATATCCAAATATAAGTCATTGAATAGCTAAATATGATTGCCTGTTCACTGTCGCTAATTTTGACCTGAATTCTGTTTACTGAGCAATCTCTAAAAACCTGCTCACCCATGGGTAAATAGAAGCTAAGCTTTTTCAAAAAAAATTATTATTCCATGCAATTTATGGGAAAACAGCCAAGTTGGCAAGTTTAAAAACACACACCAAACGCTGGAACATCTTGACTGGGTTGATGACATGACAGCATCGTAGTATACTACCAGCTGGGAGTTGGCTGGGGTTCAGAAATGGACTCAAGACAGTGGAGCAGAATGCAAGAGGAAGCGGCTCTCCACTGGTGTGGCTGCTTTGTTGAAACCAGCAAGAAGACCATTTGCTACACCAGCTTTCTTGCGTTCTGCCCTTAGCTGATTTCTGTCGGCAACAGAAAAAAATATGACATAAGGGGATACAATAGCGTGTGAAGTGATACTGCACAATCTGCTCAAGCTTCCATTGCAGTCTCCAGGCCTGTTTCTCATCTTGCTCTGGATCCCCCCTGAGCTGATGCAAGCACGGCGTTCCCGTGGACTTCCAAGGGGCTCCATGCTTCTTGTAGGTGAAAGAATAGAAGGTAGAAGAGTGCAGAGAGGCAGGGCATGTGAACCACTACAATTTACCTGGCTCACTACAATTCCCTTAAAATAAAGATCAATGAAATGTCAGGTAAAACTCCAAAAAGAACCAAAACAAAACACCTCATTTATAAAGCTTTTGAAAGCTCACTTTTGCCTTTTTAATGTCTCTAAACTTCTGGGGTTTTTGTGTATGTTTTATTTTATTTTGTTTCTCTCTTTTTAAACTGACCCAGAGAATGCTGAAAAAGCAGGGAATGGCCATGTATGTAGTATTTTCAGTTCAACCAGAAACATGATGCTCTTGAAATCTTGCAAGATAGCCCTTTGCCCCCAGACTTGCAGTTCAATTTTGCAAACACCAGAATTTCCATAGTTTTGATAAAGTTCAAGTAAGCATCCTCTAAACTTTGATATTTATCTGAACGAGTGTGAATGTTGCATTTCTTTTTCTTTTTTTTAATTCACCCAGCACTAATTATCTTAATATTTTGAGATTATATATACTGATCTGTAATCTTTTCTGGGGGGAAATAATCCAAAGTTCCCATAAGAAATAGCTTTTTATTAATATCCTTGAGGATCTCAAAACATTGGGTATTGTTATGTTAGCACACCTGTGTATCCTTTTTTGGGCAGAGAAACTAACTATCTGGCATTACTGATACAGCAGGGGAATTTCTGAGGTCCTCTGATGAGAGGAAAGTATAACTGTAATGAAAATTTAAGTTTTTTTTTCTCTCCCTTTTCAATTTATGTGGCAGCATCTCTGGCCATTAGAAAACTGAAGGAAATAGCATAAATTTCTTAATAGCTAAATGAGGCCAGAAATAGACTGACAAATTTAAAAGTCTGTAACCCTAAGCATAAAGAGAAATTAACTACCTTCCAACATTCCTTTAGAAATGACAACTCTTTATCTAGCAATAATAATAAAAATTGGGAAAGTTTATGCTTTAATTTAATAGCTAAGTGTTTTTTAAAAAAATTTTACTCTCCTAATCCTTCATGCTTGGTCAGCCATGGGCAATAAAATGTTAAAAATCTCACAAGCACTTCTATGAATTTGTGTTAGGCATACAGTACCCCATTATATTTGTAAAAAGTATTAATTAGGACTTAGAATTTAAAATATGTAAGTTAAAATAAATTCTAATTGCCTTAGCCATAAAATAAAGGACTGTTCTTCATTTGAGAGTTGATAAATCCTCAAGAAAGCAGCCCTGGGTATCTGTACAAACTATCAACTCAGTCAGCTTACATTCAGTTCTCTTCTCATAAATTACTTCTTCTTTCTTGAAATGATTTTCCTGGTGGAAATTCTATGCCTTAATTGACTTCTTTCTCTATACCTTATGAACTTTTGTTCTTCTTATTTGTACTCTCTTACATTTCACCTTAGCTACCACAGCTCTTGGCTAGATTTTACTAATCTGGTTTTAATTTCTTATAATTTCAGGATTCAAAATAGATATTTAGGATAATAATAATATAAGAAGAAGAATAGCAAATTATGACATATTGATTACTTATTATGTGGTACTTTGTACTTGATGTACCACATATGTGATCTTATTTAAGTCTCATAATAATCCCATAAAGCAGTCATTGTTATCTCCATTTAAGAAATGAGTAAATTGAGGCTTAAAGAAATTTAAGTAAATTCATTAACATCACAGGGTTAGTGAATAATGAAACTGGAAATGAAACTTTGGTCTCTCCGACTCTGACACTCATCAACACTAAGTTATAGTCTTTCCCTTATTCATGTATTTTCATCCCCAGTCTTATGAAATGTTACTATGTAATGTCTGCCCAGATCATAAACAAGTTGAAAATATATCTTGTTTAGCCCAACCATCTAGCACAGTCCTACTACCTTGTACTAACTGTTTTTATCATCCAGCCAGCTCAGAACAGACAGACTTCATGCTCATATCCTGCGATGCTGCTGCCAATTTCTGTGAAACGCACATACCTGATGGAAACAACAGTCCACAAAGCCCAGATATTAAAAAATCTTGTTTTCTTTATCTTTATGTAATTCAACTGAATTTCTAGCATGAGCTCCTATACTACATAATAGCAAACAATTCGATCTACTTAATTCTGGTTTCTCATGGCCCAGCCCAGTGATTTCTCAATCATTATAGGCTTAAAATGTAGTCCCATTTAGGGTTACAATTCAATCTGCAATGTGTTTCTTTCTCCCTAAAGACATTCTGAGATGATGCCATTTCAGAACTTGAATTGAATGTAGCAGTATCCTGTGTGCCTTCCTCTTTCTCATTTCTCTTCTGATCTTTTCTTCCATCTTAACATTATCTTATCAGGCCATCTGTCGAATAGTGAAGTGGTATCCGAGATGTCTGTGGGCCTAATTTTGGCTTTCACTTGGCAAACTTTGTCACAGTTAATTTACTGATATATCTGTCATGTCCTTACTCCATCTTCAGGGGGACTGTATAAGGAATATCCTAGGATACGTTCCGTCCTAACTTTCACGGCCTAACTTTCATGCTGGCATGCTTCTCTATCACGTGTCAATGGTATCTTACTTGAAAACCAAAGGAAACTTTGGGGTGCTCTCTCAAAAAAACTCAAAATACCAACTTGGACCCTCTTGTTTTCAAAGTGGGGTATGCTCTTCTCCTTGAGTGTGAATGGGACTTTCTGTCTTCCAAAAGTAAAAAAAAAAAAAAAGGAAAAAGTAACTTTATAGTGAAGAAACATCTCAGGAACCCCTTAACCAAGTGATTGATGGAGGCTGACAACAAGGATAAGTCATGTTGATGTTGTGGATCATGATTTGCTGAGAAGGGCAACTCATCTCCGTGGTATTCTTCTCAAAACCCATGAGAGGTCATCAGGCAAGTCCAAATCAAGGAACATTCTACAAAATACCTGGTCATTATTCCTCAAAATTGTCAAGGTCACTTAAAAGATGAGAAACTGTCATTGATCAGAGGAGACTAATGCAACACAACAACTAAGAGCAATGTGGGATCCTGACAGATCCTGGGACAGGAAAAGGACATTCATTAGTGAACAAATGTGTAAAATATGTAGTGTCATCAATAGTATTGTGCCAATGTTACCTTCTTAGTTTTGGCAAATGTACTATGGTTCTGTGAGTTGCTAACATTAGGAAAAATTGGGTGAAGGATATATGGAAATTCTCTATATTGTCTCAGCAACTTTTCTATAAATCAAAAATTATTGCAAATCTTATAAACCAATAAGCCAATGTTACCTCAATAAAAAATTTATTACCAAACAAAAAAGTTCAGAAAAATTGCACTAGGTACACACCAGGTCTACCAGATGATTTAACTGAATTATAGGAAGAAAAAATATGTTATCCTTAGTCACAACATGTGAGATGATCACCTGCCACACACAAAGGAAAGAAGGGGAATTCTACATGAGGGGGCAGAGGCATCCTCACTCTCTTGTTATGTATCAGTATATTTATTATGAGGTTTGCAGTTTTTAAATGTGAACATATTTATATTACTTAAATTGAAGAATCTCTAAGTATTTTGAAAAAGCAGATATTTTGAAGGAAAATCTTGCATGGCACACAGAAATACTTCACATATCTTGTGAGTTGTCAAAGTTAAAGATGAGTTACATATATTTCCTTTACAAAAATATGTATTCTGATATAGCCACATTTTAACAGTAAGAAAGTAGTTGCTTTCCAAAGAATCTTCTTTTATGGAGAGAACAATTTGAAAAGTGACGTTTGTAAGTATGTCCATAATTAGATAATTTATTGCTGAAAACAGTGTCACCTATAAAAATTTTCATATCAGCATGCCTTAAAAAAGCTTAGAATTCTAACTGTCTACCCAATTACAAATTTTCTGAATGAATTTCTGTGATTAGCTTTGTTATAAACTTCTAATTTCTCACTCTGTGAATCCATTCTTCTCCTGAGTTCTTTGATCATCTTTATGATCATTATCACTGTCTATTTTCACTTAGTTCTTCTTCTGGGGTTTTATCTTATTCCTCTGTGTGGAAAATGTTCCTCTGTTATGCCATTTTGCCTAAGTCGCTGTTTTTATTTTTATGTACCTGGTAGGTTGGTTACATTTCCCGACCTTGGAGAGGTGGCCTTTTGCAGAAGATGTCCTATGCATCCCAGTAGCACAGTCCCTTCTTGTCACCTGAGCAAGCTATATGCTCAAGGGGTTCCTCCTATGAGGTCTGTGTGGGTCCGTCTGTTGTGGCAGGCTGACTATGTGGGCAGTCTGTAGGCTTGCTTGGCCCTTGGTGCAGTTGCTTCCAGGCCCTGCCTTGTGTGGAGACTTCTGGCCACTCATTGGGAGGGCTGGGTCACCCACTGACCAACTGCAGAACCCCAAGGATTCCAGGGATTATGCAGGCTTAATGGTGAGTGAAGCCAAGTCCTGGGGCTAGGGCTTACTGGCAGGCAGAGCTGGGTCCTGGAGTCTGTTCACAGGACCCAGGGCATTCTAGAGTTACTATCAGATGGCTGGGGGTTGGGAAGATGGGGGACGGTTCCTGACACAGTTGGATATGGGGCCTGAGTTGTCCTGAAGCTTATGTTAGTCTGATCGTGGGCAGGGTTGGGCCCAGCTGATCCCAAGGCAGGGTCTGGCTTAATGATGGGCAGGCTACAGAATTGTGGTTTTCTTGAGTCTGGTGTCTGCCTCCTGGTGGGTCAGGCTGGCCCAGAGGCTAGAGCGGGCTCCCTGAGGGCAGGGTGGGGTGCAGGGTATTCTGGGGTGTGTGCCTGCCCACTGGGGGGTGGAGCATGGTCCTGTCCCTCTGGTGGGCAGGGGCATGTCCAGAGACAACTGTGGACTCAGGACGTCTGGGCTTAAGCAGTCTGTCTGCTGATGGATGGGGCTGTGTCCCCTCCCAGTTAGTTGTTTGGCCTGAGGCCT
The DNA here is from genome assembly GCF_949752795.1 of Hyperoodon ampullatus. Classification (NCBI taxonomy): domain Eukaryota; kingdom Metazoa; phylum Chordata; class Mammalia; order Artiodactyla; family Ziphiidae; genus Hyperoodon; species Hyperoodon ampullatus. Next base: position 71,075,946 of record NC_136915.1, read on the forward strand.
CACAGAACTCGCGCCTATAGGCTGTTGGGTGAGCCGAGTCTCGGCATTAATGAGCTAGAGGGAAGAAACCACAATGGCGCCGGCCAGCAGCATAGCTGCTGCCAGTGTCTGTGTCCCCAGGGTGAGCTCCAGTCCCTTCCTGTCTCTCTGGGAGATTCTCCAAGATCAGCAGGTAGGCCTGATCCAGGTTCCTCTCTAATTACTACTTTTGTCCCGGGTCGCAGAGTCTGTGAGATTTTCTGTGTGCCCTTTAAGAGTGAAATCTCTATTTCCCTCAACCCTCTGGGTCTCCAGAAAGTAAGAACCCCTGGCCTTCAAAGCCAAATGCTCTGGGGGCCCATCTTCCCAGTGCAGGATTCCCAGGCTGGGGAGACTGAGGTGGGGCTCAGACCTCTCATTCCTTTGGAAGAAACTCTGCAATGTAATTATTTTTGGGGTCTCCCACCTCGGAGTATGGGACTTGATTATATCACCCCTCCTACCCGTCTAGTGTGGTTTCTTCTTCATGTCTTTGGTTGTAGATCTTTTTTTGGTAGGTTGTGGTCCTTTTCATTGATGGCTGTTCTGATAATTGTGGTTTTGGTGTGCCCATAAAAGGAAGTGAGCTTAGGTGCTTTCAGTCAGGCATTTTAGCTGATTTCATGGAAGCCAGTTTCTTACTGATTAACCATGCTTCCCTTGTCCTGATCCAGTAGGGCTCACAGCTGCTGGGGAGAGCATTGATAGCAGCTGGAGGTTGCCAGCAAGGCTTAAGTGGGTGCAGGTGATGAGATGTCTCTTCTAGGGGCACTGGGCTGGTGCCTAGTGCCAGGCTGGCCTAACAGTGTTTCTGTGATAGTGCTCCTGTGACTAGCTTTGAGTATATTTTATAAAAATATGAAAATATAGCACTTTTTAACTCAAAAGAACAACTGATAAACATCATGGAAGCTCAAAACCTACTAGCTGATTTCAACAAAATACTAACATTATTAGTGGACAGGATTGAAACATGAGTTTCAGGATTTAGTATATGCAGACAGAATTCATTTTTTCTATTTGGAACTATGATTTTTTTAATTAAATTAAATTAATTAATTTTTATTTTTAAAAATATTATTGGAGTATAATTGATTTACAATGTGCTGTTAGTTTCAGGTGTACAGCAAAGTGAATCAGTCATACATACACATATATCCACTCTTTTTTTTTTAAGATTCCTTTCCCATATAAGCCATTACAGAGTATTGAGTAGAGTTCCCTGTGCTATACAACAGGTTCTTATTAGTTACCTATTTTATATATAATAGTGTGTATATGTCAATCCCAATCTCCCAATTTATCCCTCCTCCCCCTTATCCCCTGGTAACCATAAGTTTGTTTCCTACATCTGTAACTCTACATCTAACTTCTCTTTTGTGAATAAGTTCATTTGTACCCTTTGTTTTAGAGTCCACATATAAGTGATATCATATGATATTTGTCTTTTTGACTTATTTCACTCAGTATGACAATCTCTGGGTCCATCCATGTTGCTGCAAATGGTATTATTTTGTTCTTTTCTATGGCTGAGTAATATTCCATTGTATACATGTACCACATCTTCTTTATCCACTCCTCTGTTGATGGACATTTAGGTAGCTTCCATGTCCTGGCTATTGTAAATAGTGCTGCAACAAACATTGGGGTGCATGTATCTTTTTGAATTATGGTTTCCTCTGGGTATATGCCCAGGAGTGGGATTGTTAGATCTATGAATTTTTACCACTTGACTTTTCCCTTAATGACAGTCATTAAACCAATAAACAGTGTCTCAATAAAAGTAACTTAGAACCAGACCTGGAAGTCATTTTCTAGCATAAAGTTTTAAATCAAGATATTAATGATGATAATGCATAATCACATTGAAAACACCAAATAATTCAACTATCATAAAATTTTTTAGTAACACTAATAAATAGAACATTTTCTAAACATATTTTTATCTGATCTTTTATCTCACCCATCTTAATTTAATGTTTTTGTGTTTATTATATAACACCAATATGTTACTATATTAATACATTTGTTCCTTGTTATCTGTGGGGGATTGGTTCCAGAACCCACCATGGATACCAAAATCTGTGGAGGCTCAAGTCCCATAATTGGTCCTCCATATCCTTACTTTCTAATCCTCAGATTTAACCAACTGTATAGACTGTTAGTACCATATGTATTTATTGAAAAAGATTATTTCTCAAAAAAACATTTGGTAACAACTGCCTCTCATAAGTCCTTGTTCTCTACTCTGGGCTATGATCTAGATCTCTCTACTCTGCTTCTTAAAATTAAGAAGGTTTTCAGTATGAAGTGGAACATGGGCAGTGATTAAGATTCCTTAGCAGGCTTCTAACTCTTCTCTTTCTCTCCAACCCTTCATCTCATTTCTTGATAAAGAATGGGGAAAGAAGACTGATTTTAGCCAGTTTATATATACGTTCAAATTTTTCTGTCTTACATCAACTTTTGAACATAAAGGTAAAAATTACAATTATACACTGTCTTTATGCCTTTTTTCTGGGAAAAATAGCAGCTCCATTTTAAATGGAGTGGTCATTGGAAATAATGGAATTTAACCATTAATGTAAATGGCATCATTTCAGCTCATTTGTACACAGTTCAGATCAGAAATAAGTAAGGTTATTTAAAGAGTAAAATCTGTCTTGAGGGTGCTTCCCTCATGGCACAGTGTTAAGAATCTGCCTGCCAATGCAGGGTACATGGGTTTGAGCCCTGGTCTGGGAAGATCCCACATGCCGCAGAGCAACTAAGTCCGTGCGCCACAACTACTGAGCCTGCAATCTAGAGCCCGCAAGCCACAACTACTGAGCCTACATGCTATAACTACTGAAACCCATGCACCTAGAGCCTGTGCTCCACAACAAGAGAAGCCACCACAATGAGAAGCCCGTGCACCACAAAGAAGAGTAGCCCCTGCTCTCCACAACAAGAGAAGCCACCACAATGAGAAGCCCGTGCACCACAAAGAAGAGTAGCCCCTGCTCACCGCAACTAGAGAAAGCCCGTGTGCAAAAATGAAGACCCAATGCAGCCAAAAATAAATAAAATTAAAAAAAATTCTATCTTGAGGAAAGTCCATCTTGGATGATTCACAAAGAAATGTGCTCCTGAATTACAAGGCAGCCTCAACTAAGCCCAGGACATGGAATCAAAGGGCAGCCAGGCATCAGGTATTATAACCTGCAGTGGGTATGCTTTGATACAAAAGAAAGTCATCATGCAAACTGCATGTGCCAATGGGGCACAGATTCTGAAGAATGAACCCTCAGGCCCTGTAAAAAACTAATGAGTTCTGCCTCTCCTTTCCGTGACCTTTTACTTAGGTTTTCATGGGAATTTGTTTTCTTTGTTTTAGTATGAGCTGTTCCGGGAAAAGTCAGTGGAATAGTGAATCTGCAAAAGTGCTCTCATGGCACAGATTTTGCAATCTACCACTGAGTTGCTGGCTCTTGGGTACTTAAAGGTCCTGACCTAGGCAAATTTGTGTAGAAGGCAAACATTGTGTTACAAAATCCAACCCAGTGTACCTCTCTCTAGGTGTTTTCCTCTTTGGAATTTTCTTTTTTCCCTGAAAAGAGCCTATTCATCTTTATGTTACTGCTTTTTTCATCTTTCAAACCCTGTTTTTGTAAATAGGTCAAATTAATTCACTCAACATGTCACAAGTGAGTAGAAAATAGGGACAAGAGCAATGGACGTGAGGTCAGAAAACCTGGTCTAAGAATCTGATGTTGCCACTTATTATGAGAATGTCAATTTAATTGCATTTTTGTCCTTAGTTTCTTATTTGGTAATACAGAGCTAATAACCTCTGTCTTGATTCTACTGGCTGTCATGTAGATTGTGTTCTAGCATCCCTTCCACTTTGCCCCATCTCCCTACTTGTCATCCAGTGAGCTGTGAGTGGGATTGACCCCTCCCCAAATCCAGAGTTGGCTCCTGCTTGGTCTAAGATTATCAGTTAATTTCATCCAATTTACCAACAACACTGGCTCTGGATATAGTAATTTAGGACTGTGTGAATAGGCCTGATTCTTCCTCCAGCAATTTTTCTAGAGATAGGCTTGGAAATACAATTTGTCCAATCAGCACGGAAAAAGCACCTCTTTTCTTCAAGTTGTATGTTGTGTGGGTATGAAACGTGGTCAGATCACAAGGTTATTCAGAGATTTGAAATTAACCATAGCAATACTAAAAATATCTAATATTCTCTAAATAATTTCCCTTTATAGTACTCTATACCCTGCAATGAAGCCCCTAAAGTTATTAGGAACATCATTTAATCCAGTCTAATGAGCCCAATCCCATAGTCAGTCACAGGCCTTGCAATATATACAGTGATGGGAAAGCTACAAAAATATCTTTTCTGTTTGTTTGTCTATTTCTTATCAAATTTTTTTCTGTTTTCGTTGACTTTATTTAAACACATTCTTCTAATTTAAAAATCCTTCTAATTTTTGAAACATTCAGAAAATATAAAACCATATATGAATTAGAAATAGTAAAGGGAAAAAGAGAGAAAATCAAAGATAGGAATTATAAGCTTGAGAGAAGAGTAAGGCTAATAAAAAAAAATACTGTACCTTTATACACATATGCAAAGGGAAGATGACAAATTTTGTTTTAAGCCAGACTGATAAATTTGTTTTCTATAAAATTCAAAGTCTTATAATTTGGAGATGTCTACCTACAGTACTGTACTGATAACATTCTTCACTGCATCTTAATTCTTCAGGAATGCATGCTTTATTATTAGTGGTAATGGCCTCCCTCCAAGAAGGAAAGCCTAGGTATAAGATAGGAGAAAATTCTCGTGTTTGTGCACACCACTGATAGCCTATGTATAGAAAGAGGCCTTAGAAGATAGGGATAGTACCTCCTTTAGGAGGAGAGGGCAGGGTTATATACTATCCAGTTTAATAAAAATAGTGTCTCACTCTGGATGAAGGTCAAGCATGTTTACTGCCAATTATAGATTTTTTTTTTCCTGTGCTGAGGGTTCCTGTCCTGTAACAGAACCCAAAGTATGTGCAGAGAGGCATAATCACCTGGCCTTCTCTTCACTGCCCTGTGGCAACTGAGGTTTAGGCGAACAGCACAAATTCTAGTACCCTGACAACTGCTATTGCTGCAAGTACAAAGGCCATCTGTCTGTGGTCCAGGAGTCTCATCTCCCCTACCAGCATGTGTGAAACTACGGCCGGTTAAATTTTAGGTTGCAACCAGAGTAAAATTTCAGACCTTTTACAGTTCTTGACATAACAATCTGTATTTGTTTCTACTGCTGTATAACAAATTATCACAAACTTAGAGACTTAAAACAGCATCCATTTATCAGCTCACAGTTCTACAGGTCAAAGTCCAGGCATAGAGCGACTACATTTTTATTCAGGTCTTACAAGGTAAAATCAAATTGTCGGCTAGGATTTGTTCATTTCTGAAGTCTCCAAAGGAAGAATGCACTGTCAAGCTCATTTTCTCTTTGGACAAATTTACTTCCTTGCAGGTATAGAACCGAGGTCTCCATTTTCTTTCTGGGGGGCTGCTCTCAGTGCTAGAGTCCACACATATTCCTTGTAACACAGTTCTAGCCACCTTCAAAGCCAGAACAGAGAATATACCTCAAGTTGAGTCCCTCCTACCCTTTGAATATTTCACTTCCTCTGCCTCTGACCTCTAGATCCATATGTAAAAGGTCCATATGATTAGGTCAAGCCCACTAGTATAATCTCCCTATTTTAAGATCTACTAACTTGGGACCTCACTTACATGTGGAAAATTCATCTCTATGGGCTGCGCCCTAAGTCCAAGGGAGAAGAGTGTACAAGGGTGAGGTCAATGGGGGTCATGGAATTCTGGCTACAAAGAGCCCCAGTATCTGACATCCCTGACTGTCTTGGAAAAACTCACTTGCACATCTGATTTACTTTCACACTGCCACCACACAGCTTCACTTCTGACATCAGATGCGTGGGTGTCTACAATCCAATCCAATTCTGACACTTCCTGGAGTTAGCGTGGACCCTGCAGGTAAAGGGCTCAGCCCCACAGAAATCCTCCCTGCCCCACCACAGACCAGCTATAAATCAGACGTTCCCATGAGCCCCTCCTCAGGTTCAACCATTCTCTAGAACAGCTCACAGAACCCAGGGAAACAGTTACTTGTATTTACCAGTTTATTACATAATAAAGGATGTGATAAAGTATACAAATGAACAGCCATATGAAGAGATACATAGGATGAGGTCTAGAAGGGTCTCAAGAACAGGAACTTCTGTCTCTGTGGAGCTGGGATATGCCACCCTCCTGGCACATGAATGTGTTCACCAACTTGGAAGCTTTCTCAATCCTGCACTTTGGGATTTTTACAGAGACTTTATCACACAGGCATGATGGATCATTAAGTCAGTCTCCAGCCCCTCTCCCCTTCCTGGAGGATGCAAAGTGGAGCTGGAAGTTCCACCTTCTAATCAAGCTTCGATTTTTCTGGTGACCAGCCCCCATGCTGAAGCTCTCATGGAGCCCAGCAAAAATCATTTGGTTAGAACAAAAACATTGCTATCATCCAGGAAATTCCAAGGGATTTAGGATTTGTGTATCAGGAACTAGGGTCAGAGACCAAATATTAGTACTCATAGCTTAACAAATTATAAAGGTTTTAGGAGCATTGTTCCAGGAACTGGGGGCAGAAACCAATATGTATATTTTCTACCTAAGTTTTCAAGCAACTGCTGGAAACTGCATAGTGAAATCAGTTCTTAAAATAACAGTATCCTGAGATAAAATAAGGTGATTAAACCAACAATTTAATTCAATAATAATATTAGAAATAATGTCTTTGATTATTATTTTATAAAAGCAATGATGTGTTGTGTAATGCATAACATCCTCAGCAACATTCTTACCATGAACACCATGATAGGATCCATAGGTATGTTTCTTATAACATCTTTCAGCATAGACTAATGGAAATACACCAAGGCACAACTCAGAAAAATAAATTTTATAAGTGCTCATTTCAAAGAATCAATATGCACAGTGCTTTGCCAGTTAGTGTTAACATATAAAGGTAGATAGATTTTAAAAGTTAAAAGTATCTGTGGCAGGTTAGTAAGGAAATCATGTCAAGACCCAGGCAAAAAGCATAACGGTGAAGGCAATAGGGGGTGGTGGCATCTGAGACTAACTAGAAAGAGTACACCCTGCTTAATGACATTCAATGCATCATTTTTAAAACACAATACCTGATCAACAAACTACATCTTCAGAATGCAAAGAGGCACTTCTGTGTTGTAACCTTTAACATACCTTCATGTCAGTCAAGTAATCTCCTGTAGTCATCTTACTTGAAATTTAGATTACACTTGTTCGTGAGATCAAGATCATATGCATAATATGAAAAGCATAGTGATCAAGGAAAACCCAGTTAAGACTTAAACAATAAGCCTTTTTTATCAGTTTTTATTTTTTGTTTGTTTTTTTGGGGTTATACTTCTGTTCAAATTCACTTCATGGTTATATTGATATTTAGATTAAAAATGTTTGAGCTACTGACAAGTCACCTCTTTCATGAGTCTATGCAAGGCTAGAACCATTAATTTGCTTCTAAGTAAACTGGTTTAGCAATCAATAGAATTTCACATTTAAGTTAAACTTGTAAATTGTGTGTAACATTTGTCTAAGCTTGTGCTGAGTAGGGTTCTCAGAAATGGAGAGTTTATGAATTTAATTAAATACCATTTTTATGCTGACAAAACACATATTTATATTGCAGACCTCTCCTAATGGCCTTTTGAAATTTCCTCTTAAAATTGTACAGACATCACAAATTTAAAGGGGTCTAAAGAACACTTCATTATTTCCTCAAACTCGATGTCACATCTTCCGTAATTCAGTAAAAGGCACCTCATCTACCAGTGAAAAATTAGTGGTTATTGATGATTTCTCTCTTTCTTCAACTCATGGTAACTAATCATAAAGTTTATCCTGATTCTACCTCCAAAACATAGCTTATTACTTCATCTCCAATGCCATTGTTGTTCAGGTCATAATCATCCCTCACCTTGAATTTTACAAAACCAACTTAATTATCCTCCTATTTTATTCTTGAGTTCCCTTTTCTATTCTCTAAATCTCATAAAATTTTTCCTTGTAAATGCTATACTTTATTACATATTGCCACTACCTTACTTTATTATGCCTGAGGTACTTCTACCTCAGGGCCTTTGTATGTGCTATTCCCTCTACCTGGGACACCTTTCCCTGGAAATATTCTTGGCTCTTTACCTCATTGTTTTCAGGTCTCATTCACATCCCTTACTCAGTGAGACGTTTTGTAATATCTTACCTAAAATAATGATTCTTCTTGCTTCTGGATTTCCTTAAAACTTCTGTGTATTTTCAATTCTCTCATAGCTTACACTAAGTTATGAAGGGCATACTATATTTATTACTTATTTACTTTATTTCCTGTCTCTTGCTCCAGAGTATAACTCAATGATGATGAAGATTTTGTCTGTTTCTCCCTGCTGGAATATTTTTCCCTCATTCTTGATGTGATAATTCCATCACTTCTTTCAACATTCTTCTTTCAACATTTAAATAGAATAGATCCTGGGAGAATCTCTTTTGACCACTCCATCTAGAATCGTCTATAATTTAATGTATTATATCTCTTCGCCATTTTTAAAAACCATAGCAGCACAACCTAAAATCATTTCCATTGGCTTTATGCCACCAGCAGTTAGTGCAATATTTGTCAAATGACTAATTAAATAAATAAATGAAGGAATGAATAAAGTATAGAATATAAATCATGACTAAGTGAAGATAAGACTACAGAAAATTGTTTTATATTAATAACCAATGGAGGGGCTTCCCTGGTGGCGCAGTGGTTGAGGGTCCACCTGCCGATGCAGGGGACACGGGTTCGTGCCCCTGTCTGGGAGGATCCCACATGCCGTGGAGCGGCTGGGACCATGCGCCATGGCCGCTGAGCCTGCGCGTCCAGAGCCTGTGCTCCTCAACGGGAGAGGCCACAACAGTGAGAGGCCCACGTACTGCAAAAAAAATAAATAAATAAAAATAAAAATAAATAACCAATGGAAAGTGTACAGTTTCAAATCCATTTATTGATTTGATTTTTCCAGTAGTGTCATATTATTTCTTTTAACAATCAACCTTACACACTAAGATCATGTGTTGTGATACTTGGAATGTCTCAGAATTAAATCGCTGTTCTAATTCTTATTAGCTATACAGCTGTGGACAAGTCACTGAACATTAATTTCTTTATTAATACAGTTGGGATAATTATACCTTCATTATAAGTTTAAATGTGGTAACATTTATTTGATGGTTTTGTTTTTGTTGTTAATAGTGTAAAAGGAAACTGTTCATAGAAGTGGGTGAAAGCTCCTTTGAATAAGAAATGAAATACATGTTCACATAGCACTAAGCACCCTGGGGGTAGATAAGTTACAAAGATTAGTGTTTGCATAATTGGTGTAACTCATAGTTTGCATTAACCCTATGAAGGGCAGCCATTTTTCATAGGTGTTGAGAATAATGTTAAAGAATACCAAAACCTAAGCCCTAACAATCATGAAAGTTAGCATGGATTATTAAACTAATTAAAACACTGGGGCTCTGGAGACCTGAATTTTAATACACATTTTGCCACTAACTTATAGTGTAACCCTAGGCAAGAGAGCAGGTCTCTTTAATCTTTACTTTCTTCATCTGTTTCTTCATCTTCATTACCTTCCAGCAGTGGTTGTGCTGCATAGCAATGAACTGAGGTAGAGTATACTGTAAGAATGGCATCCTTATGATAACTGTAAAGGAGTAAAATAAAAGAGATGTAACATAGCTAAAAGAAACCTGCAGATAGACAAGTTACAACTTATCTCTTCTGTTGGTTTATTGTTCACGGAAGGAATGGGATCATTTTTGTTTTTTGCTATTTGGTTTACTCCTTCCCACTCCTATCCCCAGCAATGCCTTCAAACAGCCTCCAAAAGTAAGTGACAAAACTTTTCAGAATATTCCAACAACCTAAGATTAGGACAATTTATGGCCAGAAAATATTAATTAAGGACATGTATTCACCGAATTTACCTTAAAATGTGAGGTAGGCAGAGTTACCTCTACCAGAGCACTTATATCTATTTCTCTTTAATTAAAGCTCTGATGTCTATGGCCACTGTTACTCTAGACTGACGCCCCAAGAAGCATAACTGGGAAGTAAGATTATGGTAGTGGGTGATGGATGAGTGTAGCACTCCCTGTACTAAGTGCTATACCAGAATATAAAATGGATGGATGTCATCAATGTGTAAAATATGGGCTTGGGTTTAAGATAAATTAGCCTACCTGTAGCACATTGCAATTTTCTATATAAAATTAATTTATTTTACCTGCCAACTTACTGTATATTTATTAATTTGTGTAGGTTATTCATTTAATTAAGAGAACATTTCTGTATGGTATATCTGTAAGGTGATTTTTGAGTGCTATTTCTTTATTTCATTACATTGTAACTTGAATAATTTTTATTCTGAAGTCTTGCAAGTTTGCTATCAACATTAAGAAATAAGGACTGAAATTCAGAAAGTTCTGTTTTATGTAGAATATTACTAGTTGCTTAGGGAAAAAGTTTTTGTTTCATTTCAACAACTTTAACAAAGATATATTTTCTACTCTTTAAAGAAACATCTAAGTTAATGTATAGAAAGCACAAACTATGCAAGAAAATCTAGATTCAATACTCCTTACTCAAGAATAAGTTGACTCCACACTTCCACTGCAGGGAGCCCTGGTTGGGGAACTATCTTGCAAACCCTGCAGCCAAAAAAAACAAAACAAAACAAAAAACACACCCACCCACCCCCACTCTTGGGAATTCCCTAGTGGTCCAGTGGTTAGGGCTCTGGTGCTCTCACTGTCCAGGGCCTAGGTAGTACAGCCAAAAAAAAAAAAAATACCTCTCAAGAGAACTAAATTTCCTTTTCCTGTTTATTCACACTTAGATAGTTTATTGTAATGCAGTCATAGGTACTGGTTTGAGCATATTATTTACATAGTATATAGCCTCCTTTTAAAGCCATGTGAATAAAGAAAGTGAAAATAGAGGAAAAAAATTACAGAACATTGCATGAAGATATTTGGTAGCCATGAACTATTTGAGATTTCCACCACACCAAACTGTTGCAAAAAGAAAATTAAGAAGTATCATTTACTTCAATCTAAGGGACTTCCCAACATTAAAAGAAAAAAATAAAATATCAGAAAGAAGTAGATCAGCTTGTTCTACTGAAACAGATTGTATTTCTGTGTATCAATCATGAATACAAATTCAGTAAGTAATAAGTGATCATAAATGAATCCTGTTTATTTTGAAGTAAACTGTGACACTGTTAACATATCCACATACTTTCTAAAGTCCTAGTATAAACTAACACTGTTCTGAGTATTTCCTATGCTTCATCAGAAAAGACAACCTCAAGTACTTATATATCCCCCTAATGTTATTTGTTTTATAGTTCTAGCTCAGCTCTTAAGCCTATTAGGAATTCTGGAGTGAAGGATGAATACATTAAATCTCTTATTAAGGTATTCTGAAAATTGTTGGTTTCATTTGCTCTTTCAACAAACTAATCCATAAATTGATGTCAACTTTATTTGACCTTCATGCAAGTGTTGCACTCTAAGGATAGAATGTGGGATGACTGTCTCTGTAAATGTTTTGTTTGAAAATATAGTCCAATAACATTGATTTACGGTGATGTCTAGTCACAAAACCCTTATGAATACAACATTCAAAATGAATAGGACAGTAACAGTACATCATTCTGGGGAAGGGGAACAGCTTGGCAATATGAATCATGGACATACATAATGAGTGTCACTTATAACACATTAATATTAAGGAATGTAGTTTACATCTTAGAATTAATCAGTATACAAGCACTGCATTTCAACTTTACAGTGCATACCTAGTCAACACAGGGAGCTATATAACAAAGATTTTAAGCATTACAAAAATAGCCATTGACTTTTAACCCTATATAACTATTGGTAGCAATATTCTCTGGACTAATAATAATAATACTTAAACTTGTAATAATAACAAAGTATAATTGATTACCAAGTAATTTCAGAGACCTCATTAGCCTTTGAAGTTAGAGATTTATTGTTTTATATGATGGAAAGATTATACTGGCAACACTCAAGATAGATTCTGACTGAGATTTATGATACCTTGTATATTTCTCAAAGGAATATGAAATACATGTATAATGGTGTAGTTATACTAAAGTAAATAACAGAGATTTTGCTGCTAATATCTTTTAGTTTACAATCTTTCAGTTCCTCTGGAGAATAAAAAAGGAATCTTGATAATTGATGAAAAGTTCTCTACAATATGCCCCAAGAGTGGACAGAAAAAAAAATTACTGATGTTACACGGACATTAGGAGGCAGTTTAAAGCAGCTTGCTAGTTGAATTGAGCAATAGGGAAACTTACAGTTTAACAGCTTTGCTAGCAGGTGTTCCTGTTGTAGTGGCAAAGTGCTGCATGTTTTACTCAGTAGTGGGGATAATACCATCGTGTTATCCCAAAACTGTTTGTAAAAACTCAAGTAATAAAAGCACATTATGGTTTCTTTATTACTTTAGTGTTGCTTTAAACTACATGCCCCCAAATATGTTGGCTTTAAATGTCTCTTATATAGACAGGAGGAAAAATGATAACTTTGAAAACGGAATTTGATTTAACCTTATATGCTTTGTTAGAGCCACTCACTGTAGGTATATTTTTTTCCCAACTGTTCCGCATGTCATTAACAACGTAAAAGACCTACCAATAAGTACATTGTCACCTACATTTACGGTAACTAATTATAATAAAAAGAAATACTGCATTTCCCCATCAGGTTTTCAGATAATGCAGGATCTCCTCTGGTTATACACTTTAAACCTCGGAACTTTTATAGATTGTAAAAGCTTTGCCTTAGGGCAAGTCAAATCAGCTCACATTTTAAAAATGGCATTAGTTAGTTAAGTATGATTATTTTAGTATGACTATAGAAGTTTTTATTTATTTTGGTTTAGGTTTTATTTTCCATGTAGGAAGTATAATGAAAGGAAAGATTAGAAATGCAAATATACAAAGAAGAGAATTTAAAATAAGCAAAAAGATTGACACCAATGCCATCAGAGTGATAGTTCTCTCACTGAGCTCTTACAGGGTTTTACTTTAGGCTCAGGCACATGAATAGGTTTTCAACCTAAGCTGTTCTTAATTAGAGGAGCTTCTGTATGTCCCATCTCAGTGGTCAGTCGTCCATTCAAAGTTTATTCATTTTCCAGTGAGGCATCATGCCAGGTACTGAGGCTACACAGATGAAGAGATAGGAATTGACCTCCAGGGACTCAGTGTCCGGTGGAAGATATAAGCATGAAAGCAAAAAAAAGAAAAAGAAAAAATGCAGACAGTGTTATGAAAGCACTATGAACAAGGTGATAGGAGAGTGCAAAGGAGAAAACATAAAACTCTGCTTGGAGATTTCAGACAGTAGCCTAAGGACTGCACTTTCATAAGATTAGTAAACACTGATTTTCTTGGGGACTGAGGGCATGTGAACCAGAGTTTGAAGGACAGCACTTATTTAAATCATTGTTCAGAATTCAACATACTCAGTGATGTCCATTTTCTACCGTAAATGTATAGGTGCAGTTGTGATAGCTTTATGGGTCTCACCTCATGAATGTATTGACAGACTTAAGGTCAATTTTATGAATACATGCATTGAATAATGAAGCTTTATAAGCCTTATAAACAAGAATGAGATTAGTCATAATTTGTTAGAGGATAATGGCTGAATCTTCTGCAACTATTTCCATAATCAGTGCATGTTTTAATATAGGTTGCAAATAACATATTAAAATGTGGACTTAAAAATAATTATTCTGTAAGTTTAGCCGTTGTATATTCGAATTTACTCAACTCCTTTTTATTGCCTGATTTGACCTCAAACAGGAATCACTTCTGTCAGCAGCCATGGAAGAATAGAATAAAATTTTAAAAATACTGTTACAATATTTGTTATACAGCATGTAATGACATAAATAAAAATAATTGTAGACACAATCAATTCTCAAAACACAACATAAAATCTTAAAAATTACTTCATGCATCATTGATGAATATAAATAAAAACTATGTGAAAACACCAGTATTTATTGATTTGTACTACAACTACTATTACTAATATAACTACTGCTAAAATCTATTGTGCTTTTATCATGTCAGTCACTCTAATTGCTTTACAGCTTTATCATTTGATAAAAACAAAACTCCACTGTATTAGTTATTTTATTTTTCTGATCTTATAGATGAGAAAAGTGAGTCTCAGAGAGGCGAAATTACTCATTCAATGTAATAAAACTAGTAAGTAGAGCAAACAATAAATATAAAAACCCAACTCTCTGTGACTCAGAGATTGCAATTGAAACCCCAATGTCATAATGTATGTTAATACTTAACACTCATAGGGATGGAACTTTCCAACTTTATGTATTGCAATGCCAAACTTACATAGATGCAGGGACCATATTCACAAAGTTAGAAATAAAGCCCTACATCTTATGATTCTAGAGCCAGATTATTAATCCCTGAGCTATGTTACCTTTTAACACAAGTCCTACATAACTTGATATAGATATTCCACTAAATATTTTACACTTAATATATCCCAGGGCCAAATTCTGCTTTGATTAAATGGAATAAAGCATTGTCATGGTGATTTGAGCTAATTATTAACTTAGAAAGTCATTATGTAAATAATTATTAAGTGTATTCAGCCATTTAATGCTATGATTTTGAAGACCAAGATGCAGCATAGTCAATCTTATGCTATAATGAAAAGTGAACATAATCAGATGAAAAAATCTTATATATACTGTGATTACTAATATATAAAATAAACATAAAATAGACTCTACAGAGAAAGTAACCAAAACTAGCACCATAATAGTAGAATTATGGGTGATTTTTTAAAATATGAATTTTCTCTGATAAAATTTTGAAACTTAAAAATGTAAATAAAAAATGTAAATAGAGGAATAAATATTCAAGTAAAAGTCAAAGCATAGTAAAAATTTAATATCAGATATTAAAAACTGATTTTCTCCTGCTGACAGTATATAATGCATTAATTTGTCAACTTTTTGCAAAAATTTTTATAAATTAGAATACACAAAGCCCTTACCTCGGTAAGGCCAATTTTTCAGCTTTGGGCTTCTAAAACCTTACATTTTTATTTTTAATTTTCTATGCAATACTTTTAGAGATAATTATGATTAATAGTATAATTCCAAGGATTTTTTGAACCACTATTCAATCTATAAAGCATTGTATAATTTTTAAGATTTCATATGTATTAATAAACACATATGTGTATATATATATATATATCTGTATATATGTATAGATATATGTGACCAAGGGTATATATGAAAATCTATATTTATACTTAAAATAGTCTGAAGTATCCTTTGATGTTTCTCCAAGTTTTTTTGTTTTTTTGTTTTTTTTTTTTTAGCGTTAGGTACGTGGGCTTTTTTTTTTTTTTTTTAAGCGGTACGCAGGCCTCTCACTGTTGTGGCCTCTCCCGTTGTGGAGCACAGGATCCAGACGTGCAGGCTCAGCAGCATTGGCTCACAGGCCCAGCCACTCCTCGGCATGTGTGATCTTCCCAGACCGGGACACAAACCCGCGTCCCCTGCATCGGCAGGCGGACTCTCAACCACTGCGCCACCAGGGAAGCCCCTCTCCAAGTATTTTATTTAGTATTATTAACTGATTGTATGAGATACCTGCTCCTGCATATTTTTCAACTATTCAGTTACAGTACATATAATTGATGGTGAAGTGAAATGCCTTGACAAAAACATCAGCAAGTTCATGGAATCAATAGAGGAAAAAATGGAAACCCATATATGTCTGAATAAGGTATTAGATTGTACAATACTTTGCTCTCAAGTAAAACATTCTATAAAGGAATGACAAGTAGTGAAAAGTAATTTTAAGGATAACCTTAAATACTTCTATTATTAGTCCTCTATTTATGGATTTTAATCATGCTGAACTTTCATTACATGTGGTTAGAAGATCATTCCACTCTTGTTCTCATATCCTTTATTTATTTATTTATTTATTTATTTATAAAAATTGGTCTGCTTCTCAAATCCTTTTTAAATCTCATTCTATCCACTGCCAAAATAATCCTAACAAGCCAACTTATTCAATATGTCAATATGCCCTCCATATATTTACCATGCTTAACGTAACATCCTTTGAAAATAAAGAGGAAAATTGGTAAATATTATGGTGTTTCTGTCACCAATATTTATTATAAAGAAGCAGCTTAGATATGATATATATATCACAAATATGTTATAGTATAGTCTATGTATAATATCATATCATACATTAAAATTTTCATCTCTGAATCCCCTACTCATTTCACCATTTTAAAGAAGACAAGGTCATGTTATCTGGACTTTTGTATGTTTCCAAACTTTTGAAGTTATGGCCCTTTCCATTCATTGTTTACACCTGGTCAGCCTATAGTAAACACCCACAGGAGAGTATATGGTTCCTTGAGGACAAGTCTACTGTATTCTGCTATGGAACATTCATTCACAGTCTTCAGCAGAGACAAAGAGTAGGTATATCATAAATACTCACTGATAACTTATCCTTTCCTGTTAAAACATTTCTCAGAACTACATCATTAGCATATTGAAACAGAAGCAGAGGTGTTACGAGTACCTAAAAATCTTAAAATCTGTTGACAGTGTACAGAGATATGTCTGCCCTCTATAAGTACTGGTAATGAATGTTTCTGAGGATGTTCAAAGTTATATTAAGGTTTTCATTATTTGGTTTTATTTCATGTTTTGATTTGGGAATCCAGTCAATCCGGTCTCCTCTGTGGAGGACTGGGGAAATGGCTATGTTTCAGTAATAAGGAAAAGGTCTTGGGAGGGTTTAGAAGGTCAGAGCTTCTTGATCCCTGACAAACACAGATTACTGAAAGTGAATTTTCAAACTCCACCACTTTGGGAACAATTAGGCAAATAAATCTAGGGGCTGAGGGAAAAAAGATAATATGAAAATTAAAATAGTATTTAGCTTTGTATTCCCCTATTTTCTTTCCCTTGTATCTAATTTGTAGTTTGGCATCATGTAGTTTCAGATATAGATCTTTATTCTGGATAAAAGTAATCTCAAAATGTATTGATATTTTATAAAATATCAGTAATCATACTTTCAGGAAATCTATTTTCCAGAATATATTTGATCAGTAAGACAGTGCATAAAGAAAGAGACTGAGTGGATAATTAAAGTGATTATGCAGATCATCTAAAGAGGAAAAAAGGTGGAGACCTGTAGCAGGACTAGTGATTCAGAGGCCTCAATTGTCCAATGTTGCAGTTATGCTGTGCAATTTTTCCAGTTAAAACCTACATTTTACATTGAGTGTGCAGGTACCACCAAAATGCCACTTTGGTTTTGGGGTTTTTTGAAAACGGAAAATAGTTTACTGAATTTCATTGTTACTCATTTGTAGAAATGTAAGACCAATGTTACAAGGAAATTATCTATAATAAATTATTAGATCATATTTATAGTTTCCAAACAACTGACAATGTTAAAAGGAATACTGATGAAAATGTGAGAAAGTACTATAAATTCCTAAGACAAATAATTTTATTGCAAATTATCTTCCAGTCTGTCCATGCAATTGTACGTTTGATAATATTTCAGTCATATAATGTTATGCTCATTCTGCACATTTTTAATTGTCTTAAAACATGTTCCCATGATTTTTATTATCTTGATAATGATTTTTAACAGCTTAAATTTTCTGTCCTACACATTTCAAAATGAGGTGCTGAACATGAAGGGCTAAACACTAAAAATCATTATTTTGATAGTATGTTGATACAACATGAGTACACCATCAAGCCTCTTACTTTATATATATTAAACAATCATTGAATACTTGCTGATGTTCGTAGTGGTATCAAACTCTGGGAACCAGTGAGTGTGTGTGTACATGTAGACATGTGTTTGCATATCTCTATTGCAGGGGGTACAAAATAAATATTTGTACAGCAATGTAATTGAATATCAAATTAAAAGCTATTAGTACACATTAGACACATTTGCGTATTCTATTCTATTAATGGACCTGGCTCAAGTGTCAATGCTGAATTACACATTAGATTATTTCTTTAAGCCTCACTTTTGTCATCTGTAAAATGGGAATGAAAATGCCAAACTCAATTAAAAAAAAATAGCAAACTCACATGATAAACCAAAATAACAATAAGACACAATATACTCTGTATATATCAGTTAAATCTAAATGCTGATGGTTACCAATCGACAAAAGTAGGTACTATATTACCTGGCTAATTGCAGCATAAAAAATAGAGAATAGTGTTGATTTACTTGTTTAAAACATTTGTGATCCGCTAGGAAAATTGATATCAAATTCTAAACCTTGGGTTAAACCCAAGAATAAATGAAGAAACTCCAAATGATAGGGATAGTTTTGATAGTTGAATAAAATATTTATTCTAAAGAGAAAAAATGGCAGAAGCTATTAAAGCTTGGGCCTTTATATCAGCTCAGCTTCCCTCAATCGCAAATAATAGGCCATCAACTCACACTGGCTTAAACTATTAGCACATTTTCACATAAAGAGAAAAAAAAAAAAGATAGGAGTGCTCTTTGATCGGTTAACTTAGTTGGTCAGAGACATTATCAGGGATCCAGATTCTTCCCATCTCTGTAGTCTGATATCCTCAGCATGGAAGTATAGGCCTCAGGATAGCTCTCTGCAACAATGCAAGGTGGCTCTAGCACTTCTAACTATCATGTCCGTATATGACAACATCCAGTAAAATCCAAGTGCATCTCTTCCTGTTTCTCAATTCATGAGGAACAAACATACACACACACAAACATACACACACACACACATATATAAAATATGGATCTGATTTGATACCACCATATATAGTGTATCTAATTTAATCTTGGACTAATTTGCCATACTTTTGTGTCCATTCCTAATCAACATTAACAAAGGAAGTGAGATGACCATGACTGGCTTAATACAATTGAAGATCTGTTTAAAAGAAGTATGGGACTTCCTAAGGTGTTGTATACACAACTTAGACAGCTTTATCCAATCTGAAAGCAGTATTTAAAACTGATTCATTCATTTGTACAGCCAGTTCCAAAGAGCAATAGAAAAAAGATTATGGGTAAAGTGGTATGCCAAAATTACTCTATGCAAAAGAATTTTAAAAAGAGACTCCAGACTTTCACGTATTTTAAGTTATAAAATATCATAATTGGATTGATTAATTAGAAGACCTGATTTATAATATTTGCTGATTTCCTATGTATAAATGCTCCCCCTAGGGTTGATTTCAAGCTACTGAAATGAAGGCAGCTCCCCAGTGAGCTGGTTCCAGGACCCCACTGCCTCCATTAATAGGTTGCCCAGCCTCCACCATTGCCTGCTTGTCATACACCCTCAGAGCAACTGCCAAAGTGGTCCTTTTAAAGCTTGTCAGATCATTTCAATCCAGAGCTCAAAATGTTCCACTGGCTCTCTGTATCATCAGAGACTAGAATTCTTACAATGGTTTACAAAGTTCTACCTGATCTTACCCCTGTAATCTCTCTAAATGTCTCTCGCCTTATTCTCCCCTGTGTTGGCTCCATTCTAGCTACACGACCTTCTTGCTGTTCCTTGATTACTCTTGACTGCCTCCTCACTTAAGGCTTCTGTATGAACTTAGCTGACATTTTCATCCCGTTTAAGTCCTTGTTCAAATAATAGCTTCTCCATGAAGCTGACCTAATCCGAGGTCCTATTTATAATTTATTTAAAGTTGCAAATTTCTCCCTCTGTAACTTCATCCTTATCCTGCTCTTTTCTTCTATCCTTGCTGTAACTTATCATTTTACATACTATAAGATTTGTGAACATGCTATTTTTTTTTTTTTTTTGCCTCTTTCTGCTGTAAGCATTAAGAGAATGGAGGTGGGGGTGGGAGTTTGTTTATTTGCTTCTCTAACATATCTCAATTTCATAGACCATTGTTTGGCAGATGGTAGGTATTTAATAATTATCTTTTTATTGAGTGAACAATAATTGATTTCTAATAATGCAAATAATGTTAAAAAAATATTTATCTTTGACTCTCTTGACACCTGCTGTTCTTTCCAATGGTCTTTTCTGTATAAGTGCAGTGTATCCTAGAAACCATTTGGTTCTCTGATTCACATTTTCACATGTTCCACCATACCCATTTTAGATGTGAAATTAAACAAATAAACAGTGTTATGGTTTTCTTCTTAGAAGGCACCTATGAAATACCTGTTTTGATACAAATAAGTTAACTTTTTATCGTTCTTGTATATATAGCCAAACTCAATCTTCAGAACTTTTTTTTAGGTGTTTGTGTGGGGAGTGGGTTGTCTTGCAGTGAAAATCAAACAAATTATGAAAGCTTCCTTCCTTTTCTCAAAATACATAAAAATCATGGGAAACAAACATAATTTAATTTCATTCTTGCAACAATTATTTTAATTTCAATAGTTTCTCCTTTAGAGTACATATTTTTATTAATTTGGATAGTGTCTTTCAAAAAATAATCAGCAAATTTTGTTGTGTGCTTGTTACTTAATTTTTCCATACATAAGCTTTTGACTCTTGTATATATCATGTATTCTATCAATGAAAGTTCGAAGAAAAAATTGGAAAGTTCTGGATTTAAAATTAATTTTCAAAGATATTTTTCCTCTTGAATTCAGGTTTTAGGAATGAAAATCTGAAACTAGTAACTCACATATCTGGAAGATGATGTTACAATCTAGGAGGGTCGGAAAAACTGATGTTATATTCATAGAGAAAGAATTGGTTATGAACAGAAGCCATTAATATAATTTGATGATATTTGTCCTTGTTCTTAAGATTTCTTGTTGAATCCTTCAACTATTTATCCCTGTCTGACTTACTCTAGAGACAAGTAAATTAATTATTTTGTCGAGTAGAAAGAAAATTGCATTATCCTTTAAATATGCTTCGTGGTGGATCAGTCACAGCCATTTTTCTTTGAATCAGGCATCTAAGTACACAAAGTAGCTCAAAATGTATTTCCCGCTAAGTTGTCTCTAAAACACTTTCAGTTTCTTTTTTTGTTTTTTTCCCTAAAGAATTAACATTTTAGACTTCCAGTTGTCAGTTTCACACATTAAGAGTTTGGAAGTTGCCACTGTCCTAACAATAGTAAAAAGCTGAACACACTGAAAAATCAACTCTTCTTGGATCCATGAGAGATGGATATAGGACAGACCACTGCCCTCAAGACTGAAGATACAGACAGGCAAATACAAGAAGTCCCTCAGACAACCCTGGGAATCAGTGCCCGATGGGGTAGGAAAACCTGAACTCTAATTGACAAATTGCTGGAAGTTCAGTGTGGACAACCCTGAGAGTTAAAAATGCCAGGAGAACCTAATCATAAAATGGTCTCCCACAATATTGTGAGATTTAACTCAAGGAGCATGGCCAGGGTCCAACAGTAAATATCTGACATAAATTATTTTTACTGCCAACAGGGAAGGGGGAAAGGAACCACTCTGAAATATACCAAAGTTCTCTGTTCTTCTTAACAAAGACTGATCTCAAGGGAAACTAGTTTACTAGAGTCTAAACCCTGCTGGGGTATTATCAGAGCCTAACTTAACTGATCTGGGGCAAGAGTATTATCCACTCCAGCCCAATCTAACCATGCTGTCCCATCTAAATGGAGAGAAAAAAATATGAAACACTTGTAAAGTTCACAGTCCAGAGGCAAAGGCTCAATAAAAGACTGAGCCCTAAACATAGGACTATTGAATGCTTCCCCTCTCTTCGTAACTTATTACCACATTACTAAAGGACTATTTACAGTATGTTTTAAAAATTTACCCAACACATCATGTCCAGCTATCAAGAAAAAATTACAACACATACCAAAAGGCAAAAAACATAATGTGAAGAGACAGAACAGGCATCAAAACCAGACATGGCAGGGATATTGCAGTTATAAGATGGGGGATTTATTTATTTATTTATTTTAAAAAATAAATTTATTTATTTTTGGTTGCCTTGGGTCTTTTTTGCTGTGCACAGGCTTTCTCTAGTTTCAGCGAGTGGGGCTACTCTTTGTTGTGGTGCACGGGCTTCTCATTGCGGTGGTTTCTCTTGTTGCAGAGCACAGGCTCTAGGCACGTGGGCTTCAGTAGTTGTTTCACTCAGTCTCAGTAGATGTGGCTCGTTGGCTCTAGAGTGCAGGTTCAGTAGTTGGGGCACACGGGCTTAGTTGCTCAGCAGCATGTGGGATCATCCTGGACCAGGGCTCAAACCCATGTCCCAAGCATTGGCAGGTGGATTCCCAACCACTGCACCACCAGGGAAGCCCCAGGCGGGAGATTTAAAACACCTATGATTAATATACTAAAGGCACTATGGATAATTCTGAATTATTGCCACAGCTCTTCCAGATGGAGCTGGTTTACGGATATATATATATATATATATTTCAAAATTGTTCAGTAAAACATCACATTATGACAAAATTTTAGTTTATGGAATTTCATGTAATTGCCTCAGAACAATGATTAGTTGTTATAATTATTTAGTAATATAGCAATCTTACTTTTATAAATAAATTAAATTATTTTTGTTTTGTCTAAGAGTAGTAGTAAATCAGTTACTACACTGAGAAGGGAATAAACTATTATGCTATCTGATATTTTTTAAAATTAATGATAGCATTCATCGACTTAATTTCCTTCAGCTTCTTCATTTATTGTTACAATTGGTCTTCTACTAGAAATTTTTTTTTTAATTAGTTTACCAATCCTTCATTTTTCCTCAATCGTCAGAGGTAATAGTTTTTTGGATATAAGGAAGACATTTTAAAAGAGAAAAATATAAAAGACTGCTTTAATGCCATAGATTGATTCCTAATATGAATTTTTTTTTCTTTTTTCTTTTTTCTTTGCGGTACATGGGCCTCTCACTGCTGTAGACACTCCCACTGCAGAGCACAGGCTCCGGACGTGCAGGCCCAGCAGCCATAGCTCACGGGGCCAGCCGCTCCGCAGCATGTGGGATCCTCCCGAACCGGGGCATAAACCCGTGTCCCCTGCATTGGCAGGCGGATTCTCAACCATTGCACCACCAGTGAAGCCCCCTAATATGAATTTTAAACAATATCAGTGTTCAAACTCAATTGCTATTCTGATTTCACTCATTTCATAATAATACTCTACACTGATACTCTCAGAACAAAATATTCCATAGTGTGATGTTTCTAATTTTTATCCTATGATAGCCACATTTATGTTGACAGCCTACTGACATTTAACCAATTGCTTTTTATTCAAATAGAAAGTTCTAAAATCAACTGTGCTTATATGCTAAAGAGTCAAATTGGAATGCAACTGTAATATCTGGGTTACATTTGAGACCATTTGATCTGCTATTTGTGGGTGAATCTCAGTTAGGAAAGAAAATGTGACGTGATTGGAATGGTTGATTTTAGATTTTAATTCTGTCACTTTTTAGCTGGGTATACTGGTTATTCTATCAGTTCGTGAGTAAAATTATTACATTACTTCTTGCTGCAGTTATAAATAAGGATGCCATAGCTACAAAAGCAGAAAGATACAATCAAATGAGTGAACCAAACAATATGATTTTCCAAAGTGGTTTAAAGAAAAAAGAGACATGAAGAAATTGTATCCATAGTTAATAATATTCTTTTGTTTTAAAAAAAAAAAGCTCAGATGATTTTATCCAAAAGTAGTACTAAACAATTGAAAACCAAGCATTTCTCATTTTTTTCATTAATATATCAAAAAGGAACAAGTCTCTAACTCATTTAATAAGGTGGGCATAATTTTTAAAAACAAAAC
This sequence comes from Hyperoodon ampullatus, assembly GCF_949752795.1. Classification (NCBI taxonomy): domain Eukaryota; kingdom Metazoa; phylum Chordata; class Mammalia; order Artiodactyla; family Ziphiidae; genus Hyperoodon; species Hyperoodon ampullatus. The sequence goes on from NC_136915.1 coordinate 71,100,047, forward strand.
CTAACAGAGAGTAAAAATAAAAAGAAAATTAGGCTCATTCATCCATAAACATAGTTACAGAATTCCATAAGCAAAGTGAATCAAGTAAAGTATGAAAAAACAGTGTATTACAATAAAGTTGGGTTCATGCCAGGATTACAAGAATTTACTTTCCTAGATAGATATAAGAATGGAAAATAATAGTAATGACAGATCAATAATCCTGCAAAAAACAACTATACATGCTGGGTAAAATGTAGAAACTATTTGATTGAAAGCCGCAGAGAGGTGCTCCAGCAATAAGACCTAAGGGAGATAAGCCTTTTGAGAGGGAAGAACTTCAAGAACTGAGCTGACTTTTGTAGTTGATATTACCCTTGGGACATTCAGTGATTCTAGGCATGGTAGGGAAGCTAATAATCTGAGGTTTACATCCTTAGTGGGTCACTGCTGAGGGAAGAAGAAACAAGCCAATATTTTGAAAAAGACTTGGAAGGCTTCAAGCCATAGTCTATTTTAACCTAAAGACACTTGCAAAATTCTGGAGATGCATGAGGTAGGAGAATTAAAACCTAATCAGAAAACCAATAAAATGTAGAGAAGATCTTTGCTCAGTCAAATGTGAAAAACCATACAATTTGGGGCCCACCAAGGGAGAGGACTCCATAAAACACATTAAGATATCAGCTGAAAAGTACTAGGAACAAAAAACAAATCACATTATCAAGACTGTAAACAAACTTAACATAAGGCATTCCTTGGAGACATTAGGTAATCAGCCATTATTTTCCCTGCCTAAAAGAGACTAGAGCAAACCATTTCTGGTGGAGCTTTTATTATTTATTTATTTATTTATTTATTTATGATTTTTTTGAGATATAGTTTATAAACAATATTATATCAATATGTTACAGGTATACAACACAGTGATTCACAACTTTTAAAGGTTATGCTCCATTTATAATTATTATAAAATATTGGCTATATTCCCTGTGCTGTACAATATATCCTTGTAGCTTATTTATTTTATACATAGCAGTTTCTATCTCTTAATCCTCTCCTGCTATTTTGCCTCTCTCTACTTCCCTTTCCCCACTGGTAAGCATTAGTTTGTTCTCTGTATCTGCAAGTCTGTTTATTTATTTTTTTGTTACGTTCACTAGTTTGTTTTATTTTTTAGATTCCAAATATACATGATGTCACTCAGTATTTCTTTCTCTGTTTGACTTATTTCACTTAGCATAAAACTCTCCAAGTCCATCTATGTTGTTGCAAATGGCAAAATTTCATTCTTTTTATGGTTGAGTGGGATCTCATTGTGTGTGTGTGTGTGTGTGTGTGTTGAGTGTGTGTGTGTATCACATCACATTCACTTGTTGATGGACACTTAGATTGCTTCCATACCTTGGCAGTTGTATGTAATACTGCTGTAAATATTAGGGTGCATATATCTTTTTAAATTAATGTTTTCATTTTTTTTCAAATACATACCCAGGAGTGGAATTGCTTGGTCATATGGTAGTTCTATTTTTTGTTTTTTTGAGAAACTGCCATACTGTTTTCCACAGTGGCTACACCAATTTACATTCCCACCGACTGTGTATAAGGGTTCCCTTTACTCCACAACCTCGCCAACATTTGTTACTTGTGGTCTTTTTGATGGTAGCCATTCTGACAAGTGTGAGGTGATACCTCTTTGTGGTTTTGATTTGCATTTCCTTGATGATTAAAGATGTTGATCATCTTTTCATGTGTTTGTTGGCCATCTATATACTGTCTTTGGAAAATTGTCTATTCAAGTCTTCTTCCCATTTTTTAATCTTTTCTTTTTATGTTGAGATATTTGAGCTGTATAAATTTTGGATATTAACCACCTATCTATAATATCCTTTGCAAATATTTTCTCCCATTTGACAGGTTGTCTTTTCATTTTGTTGATGAATTCTTTTACTGTGCAAAAGTTTTAAGTTTAATTAGGAGCACTTGTTTATTTTTGCTTTTATTTTCTTTGCTTTAGGAGACAGATAACAAAAAGTATTGCCATGATTCTTCTCAAAGAGTATTCTATCTATGTTTTCCTCTAGGAGTTCTAGGGTTTCTGGTCTTACATTTAAGTGTTTAATCCATTTTGAGGTTTTTTTTTTTTTTTTTTTTTTGTATATGGTGTTAGAGTGTGTTCTAATTTTATTTTCTTACATGTAGCTGCCTAGTTTTCTCAGCACCACTTATTAAAGAGACTGACTGTTCTCCATTGTATATTTTTGCCTCCTTTCTCATAGATTAATTGACCATAAGTATGTGGGTTTATTTTTTAGCTGTCTATTCTGTTCCATTGATCTATGTGTCTCTTTTTGTGCCAGTACCATACAGTTTTGATTACTGTACCTTTGTAGTATAGTCTGACATCAGAATATTCTGACATCAGCTGATTCCTCCAGCTCTATTTCTTGAGAATCCCAATGCTATTTGGGATCTTTCGTGTTTCCATACAAATTTTTAAATTATTTGTTCTTGTTCTGTGAAACATGCCCTTGGTATTTTGACAAGGATTGCACTGAATCTGTAGACTGCCTTGGATATTATGGTGATTTTAACAATATTAATTCTTCCATTCCATGAACATGGTGTAGCTTTTCATCTGTTTGTGTCATCTTCAATTTTTTTTTCTTTGTATAAGTGTCTTATAGTTTTTAAAATACAGATCTTTACCTCCTTAGATGGGTTTATTCCTAGGTATTTTATTCTTTTTGATGCAATCATAAATGAGATTGTTTTCTTAACTTCTTTCTGATAGCTCATTGTTAGTATTTAGAAGTGTGACAGATTTCTGTATTTTAATTTTGTATCCTGCAATCTTACCATATTCATTGATGAGCTGTAGCAGTTCTCTGGTGGCATCTTTAGGATTTTCTATGTATAGTATCACATCATCTGCAAACAGTTTAACTTTTTCCTTTCCAATTTGATTCCTGTTGATTATTTTTCTTGTCTGATTGCTATGGTTGGGATTTCTAATACTGTGTTGAATAAAAGTGGTGAGAGTGGGCATCCTTGTCTTTTTCCTTATCTTAGAGAAAATGCTTTGGGCTCTTCACCATTGAGTATAATGTTAACTGCGGGTTTGTCACATATAGCTTTTACTATGTTGAAGTATATTTCCTTTATGGCCTCTTTCTGGAGAGTTGTTATCATAAAGGGATGTTGAGTTTTGTCAGATGCTTCTGCATATGGGGGAGCTTTACATGGAGCATTTACAATTTTATAAATAATTTTTGAATTTCAATCTAAGTTTATTAAACATGTCAAAGACAAGAATGTATGGCTAAAATCCAACAGAAAAAAAATACAATTTAGTAAAAGGATGACATATAGTCTAGATTTTGGAGTCAGTTGGGAAGTTATTAAATAACTATAGTTAATATATTTTTAACAAGGTGAAAAAATTAGACAAAATGGTTAAAAGATGGGGAATTTTACTCAAATAACAAATTAATAAAAATGATTGTATAATAACTTTATAAATGAAAATGATATTAACAGGAATTAAAATTCACTAGACAGGTTGAAAGGCACATTAGAAACAACATAAGATGTTATTAGAGACCTGGATAAAAGACAAATAGAAATATACATAAATTTAAAAAAAAGAGAGAGAAGAGACTACAGAGAGGTGGCAGAGTAGAAAGACACTGAGCTCACTTCCTCAAATTGGCACACAAAAATTACAACCATTTACAGAGCAAGTATTGATGAGAAAGATTGGAATCCAGCAGAAAAGATCATCTGCAACTAAAGATATAAAATAGAAACCACAAGGTGACAGAACCATGGGACATCTCCTACAAAAGAGCACTTCTCCAATGTTGGGAAACGTAACCAACCTAACAGACACACAGAAATAAAAACAGCAAATTAGGCAAAATGAGGCAACAGAGGAACATGTTTCAGAAAAAGAAACAAGAAAAAACCCTAGAAAAACTAAGTGAAGAGGAAATAAGCAATCTACCCAATAAAGAGCTCAAGGTAATGACTGTAAAGGTGATCAAAGAACTTGGGAGAAGAATGGATAAACAAAGTGAGAAGTTAGAAATTTTTAACAAAGAGTTAGAATATATAAAGAGTAACCAAAGAGAGATGAACAATACAGTAAAATACACTAGAAGGAATCAACTGTAGATTAGATGACACAGAGGAATAGATCAGTGAGCTGGAAGGAAGAGTAGTGGAAATCACTGAAGTGGAACAGAAAAAAAAATAAAGAATGAAAAGAAATGAGGACATTTTAAAAGTCCTTGAGGACAACATCAAGCCTAATAACATTTACAATGTAGGGGTACCAGAAAGAGAAGAGAGAGGGAAAGGGGCAGAGAAAATATTTGAAGACATAATAGCTGAAAATTCCCCTAACCTGAGAAAAGAAGCAGACACCTAGGTCCTGGGAGCACAAAGTCCCAAACCAGATCAACCCAAAGAGGTCCACACCAAGACATATTGTAATTAAAATGGCAAAAATTAGAATTAAATAGAGAATATTAAAAGCAGCATGGGAAAAGAAACAAGTACAAGAAGATTCCCATAAGGCTATCAGCTGACTTTTCAGCAGCAACTCTGCAGGCCATAAGGGAGTGGCACAATATATTTAAAGTGATGAAAGGAAAAAACCTATGACCAAGAATTCTCTACCTGGCAAAGCTTTCATTCAGATTTGATGGAGAGTTTGAAAGTTTTACAGACAAACAAAAATTAAAAGTTTCAGAACCACCAACCCAGCTTTACAATAAATGTTAAAGGAACTTCCCTAAGTGAAAAAGAAAAGGCCATAACTAGAAACATGAGAACTGTGAAAGGAAAAAGCTCATTGGTAAAGGCAGATATACAGTAAAGTAGTAAATCTACCACATAAAAAGTTAGTACAGAGGTTAGAAGACAAAGGTTTTAAAATAATTTATATCATCAATAAATAGTTAAGTAATACACAGAACAACAAGATGTAAAATATGATGTCAAAAACAGTAATCATGAGGGGTGTGTAGTAAAAATGACAGATGGTTAAAATATGTTTGAACTTAAGAGTTAACCAACTTAAAATTATATATGTATATCTATATATTAATATATATACCATGATCATCACAAACCAAAATTCTGTAAGAGATACACACTCAAAATGAGAAAGGAATCCATACATAATACTAAAGGTAGTCATCAAATCATGAGAAAAGAGAACAAAAAGAGAAAGAAAATAGAACTACAAAAACAACATAAAGACCATTTTTAAAATGGCAATAAGAACATACATATCAATAATTACTTTAAATGTACTAAATGTTCCAATCAAAAGATAGAGTAGCTGAATAGGTTAAAAAACAAGACCCATATATATGTTTTCTACAAGAGACTCACTTCAGATCTAGACACACACAGACTGAAAGTGAGGAGTTGGAAACATGTATTACATGCAAATGGAAATCAAAAGAAAACCAGAGAGCAATACTTATATCAGACCAAATAGACTTTAAAATAAAGACTATATCAAGAGATAAAGATATTACATAATGATCAAAGGATCAATCCAAGGAGAAAATATAATAATTATAAATATGTATACATTCAACATAGGAGCAACTAAATACATAAAGCAAGTATTAACAGACAAAAAGGGAGAAATTGACAGTAACACAAAAAATAGTACGGGACTTTAAAACCCCACTTACATCAATGGACAGATCATCCAGACAGAAAATAAATAAAAATATACTGGTCTTAAAATGATGCCTTAGATCAGATGCACTTTCCATCCAAAAGCAGCAGAATACAATTTTTTTAAACTTCACATGGGAAATTCTCCAGAATAGATGACATGCTAGGCCACAAAACAAGTCTCAGTAAATTTAATAAAATTGAAATCATATCAAGCAAACTTTCCAACCACAGCAGCATGAGACTGGAAATCAAGGAAAAAAAAAAAAACTGCAAACAAGTGACGGCTAAACAATATGCTACTAAACAACCAATGGATCACTGAAGAAATCAAGATATATGTGTTCCAGCAGCCTACGCCCCTCTGGTCACCAGAGCTACACGCTGTAGGGGTACCCCCTATATGGACTGTGTAGGTCTATCTGTTGTGGTGGGCTGACTACTGTGGGTAGTCTGATAGATATGGATGGCCCCTGCTCTGGTTGATTGCCAGACCCTGCCTTGTGGAGAGGCTCTTGGCCACTGGTGCATGGGGTCAGGTCTAGTGGCAGCTGTCTATAGAGCCCAGGGGGATCCTGGGTTTACTGTGGGCACACTGGTGGGTGAAGCCTGATACTGTGCCCAGTACCTGTCCAGTGGCATGCAGAGTTGGGTCTTATGGTCTCTGGCTGCAGGGTCCAAGGGTTCCAGTTTTGTAGCCCATTGGTGGGTGGAGCCAGTTCCTGACACAGCTAGTTGCAGGTTCTGGGGTGTCCTAAAGCTTTTATCAGCCCACTGATGTGCATGGCTATATCCCAAGTTGGTTAGCTGAGAGGCTGAAAGTATCTCAGAGCTGGTATTGCCCTGCTGGTAGCTGGGGCTGGGGCCCAGGGATTTCCAGAACTAATGCTAGCCTGCTGGTGAGTGCAGTGGGTCTTGCATTGTATCCTGTGACTCATTGTTTTCAGTGGCAGGAAGAGTTGAATCCTGGGATCTCTACTTGCAGGGCCCTGGTGTTTCAGAGCCTGTGTTGGCCCAAGGCTGGTGGGGTTGGTTCCTAACACAGCTGACGGTGTGATTTTGGGCCTCCCAAAGTTTCTGTCTGCCTGCTGGTAAATAGGACTGCATCACAGGGTTGCTGGCTGAGGGGCTCAAGGTGTCTTATGGCTGGTTTTGGCCAGCTTGTGGGATGGTGCATGCCCACTGGTGGGCAGAACTCTGTCCCAGGGCACCTAGATGCAAATCCCTGCGGTTTCAGAGCTAGCGTCCGTGCATTGGCGTGTGGGGTTAGGTCCTGGGCCTCTTGGTGGACATGGCCTTGACCTGGCATGGCTGTGTACTCAGGAAGCCTTAAAGCAGCCTGCCTGCTCGTGGGTGGGACTGTGTCCCCACATAGGTAGTTGCTTGGCCTAAGGTGTCCCAGGACTGGTTCTGACAGGCTGGTGAGTGGGGTCAGGTGCTGTGCTAATAAGCTAAAGGAAGGATTCCAAAATGGTACTTGCCAACACCAGTATCCATGTGATAAAATGAGCTCTCCAAAATGGCTTCTACCAGTATCTATGTCCCCAGGGTGAGCTCCAGTTGCCTACTCCCTCTCTAGGAGACACTCCAAGATCACCAAGTGAGTATGACCTAGGCTCCTTTCAAATTACTGCTTCTTCCCTGGGTCCTGCAGCATGTGAGATTTTGTGTGCACCCTCTAAGAGTGGAGTCTCTATTTCCCACAGCCCTTTGGGTCTCCACAAAGTAAGTCCCACTTGCCTTCAAAGCCAAACAATCTGGTGGCCAGTCTTCCATGTTTAGGACCCCCAGGGTTGGGAAGCCTGATGTAGGGCTCAGACACCTAGCTCCTTGGGGAGAATCTCTGCAATTATAAACAACAACAACAACAACAACAAAAATGTAAAAATCATTCTCCTGTTTGTGGTTCACCCATTCCTGGAGACAAATGAAAACAAAAACACAGTGATATAACATCTATGGGATGAAGCAAAAGCAGCTTTAAGAGAAGTTTATAGCAATACAAGCCTACCTCAGGAAATAAGAAAAATCTCAATTTAAGAACCTAACCTTACACCTAAGGAAACTAGATAAAGAAGAATAAACAAATCCCATAATTAGTGAAATGAAAGAGATCATAAAGATCAGAGCAGAAATAAATGACTAAAAAAAAAAAAAAAGAAAAGAAAAGATCAATTAAACTAAGAGTTGGTTCCCTGAAAAGATTAACAAAATTGATAAACCTTAAGCCAGACTCATCAAGCAAACAACAGAGAAGGCCCAAATCAATAAAATCAGAAACGAAAAAGAAGTTACAACTGACACCACAGAAATACAAAAAATAATGAGATTACTACAAACAACTACACACCAATAAGATAGATAACCTAGAAGAAATGGACACTTTTCTTGAAATGTACAATCTTCTAAGACTGAACCAGAAAGAAATAGAAAATATGAACTGACAAATTACCAGTAATGAAATTGAATCAGTAATTTAAAAACTCCCAAAAAACAAAAGTCAAGGACAAAATGGTTACAAGGGTTAGTTCTTCCAAATATTTAGAGAAGAGTTAGCACCTATCCTTCTCAATCTATTCCAAAAAAATTGTAGAGAAAGGAATGCTTCCAAACTCATTGTCTGAGTCCAGCATCACCCTGATACTAAAACCAGACAAAGATATCACAAAAAAGGAAAATTACATGCCAATATCACTGATTTACATAATTGCAACAATTCTCAACAAAATATTAGTAAATTGAATTCAATAATACACTGAAAGAATCATACACCATGATCAAGTGGGATTTATCTAAAGGATACAAGCATGGTTCAATATCTTCAAATCAATTAATGTGATACACACAGTAACAAATTGAAGAACAAAAACCATATGATCATCTTAACAGAGGCAGAAAAAGCTTTTGACAAAATTCAACATCCATTTATGATAAAATCTATCCACAAAGTGAGTATAGAGGGAATATATTTCAACATAATAAAGGTCATATATGATAAGCCCACAGCTAATGCCACACTCAACAGCAAAATTCTGAAATCATTTCCTCTAAGGTCAAGAATAAGACAAGAATGCCCACTCTTGCTACTTTTATTCAACATAATGTTGGAAGTCCTAGCCATGGAAATCAGACAAGAAAGGAAATAAAATGAATCTAAGTTGGAAAGGAAGAAGTAAAACTGTCACTGTTTGCAGATGACATGATACTATACAAAGAAAATCCCAAAGCTGCCACCAGAAAACTACTACAGCTCATCAATGAATTTGGTAATGTTGCACAATACAAAATTAATATACAGATGACTGTTGCATTTATACTAACAACAAAGTATCAGAAACAGAAATGAAGAAAATGATCCCATTTACCATCACATCAGAAAGAATAAAATACCTAGGAATAAATCTAACTAAGGAGGTAGTATATCTGTACTTGGAAAACTATAAGACAGTTATGAAAAAATTGAAGACAGTGCAAACAGATGGTAAGACATACCATGTTCACAGTTTGGAAGTGTCAATATTAAAATGGCCATATTACCCAGAGGAATCTGCAGATTTAATGTAATGTCTATCAAAATAACAAAGAAATTTTTCACAGTACTAGAACAAATTATTCTAAAATTTGTATGGAAACACAAAAGCAATCTTGAGAAAGAAGAACAGAGATGGAGGTATCATGCTTCATGACTTGACTATACTACAAAGCTACAATCATAAAAACTATGTGGCACTGGCAGAAAAACAGACACATAGATCAAAGGAACAGAATAGAGAACCCAGGGGAAAAAAAAGTATGTTCAATAAGTCTATGACAATTATGGCAAGATGATACAGTGGGGGAAAAAAAGTCTTTTTAATAAGTGGTCCTGGGAAAATTGGACAGCTACATATAATACAATGAAATTAGAACATTTTCTCATACCGTAAACAAAAATAAACCCAAAATGGATTAAATATCTAAGTGTAAAACCTGAAACCATAAAATTCTTAGAATAAAATATAGACTATTACATCATAGCAATATTTTTTGGATCTGTTTCTTAAGGCAAAGAAACAAAAACAAAAATAAAGAAATGGGACCTAATTAAACTTAAAAGCTTTTGCATAGTAAAGGAAACCATTGACAAAACAAAAGATGACCCACTCAATGAGAGGAAATATTTGCAAAAGATATGACTTATAAGAGGTTAAAATCCAAAAATATATGAACAGGTCATATACAACTCAATATCAAGGAAACAAACAACCCAATTAAAAAATGAGCAGAAAACCTGTATAGAATTTTTTTTCCAAAAACGACATGCAGAAGGCCAACAGGCACATGAAAACATGCTCAGCATCACTAGTCATCAGTGAAATGCAAATCAAAATCAAAATGAGATATCATTTCAAACCTGTCAGAATGGCTATCATCAAAAAGAACAGAAATAACAAATGTTGGCAAGGATGTGGAGTAAAGAGAACACTTGTTCATTGTTGGTGGGAGTGTAAATTGGTGCAGCCACTACAGAAAACAGTATTGAGGTTCATCAAAAAACGAATAATAGAAGTGCCATATGACCCAGCAATTCCACTCCTGGTTATATATCCCAAAAGACCCCAAAACACTAATTCAGAAGGATATGTGCACTCCAATGTTCATAGCATTAGTTACAATTGCCAAGATATGGAAGCAACCTAAATGTCATCAACAGATAAATGGATAAAGAATATGTAATATGTACATACAATGGAATACTACTCAGACATGAAACAAAATGTAATTTTGCTATTTGCAACTTGGATGGACCTGGAGGGTTTTATTCTTAGTGAAACAAGTCAGGTACAGAAAAAAAAAAGTACTGTATGATATCATTTATATGTGAAATCTAAAAAATAAAACGAATATAACAAAACAGAAAGAGACTTAAAAATAGAGAGAACAAACTTGTGGTTACCAGTGGGGGAGGGCAAAGGGGAGGGGCAAGATTGGGGTAGAGAATTAAGTTGTAAAAACTACTATGTATAAAATAAATAAGCTACAAGGATATATTGTACAGCACAAGGAATATAACCAATATTTTATAATAACTTTCTTTGGAATATGTAAAAATGTTAAATGACTATTTTGTATACTTGAAACTATTACAGTATTATAAATCAACAATACATCAATTAAAAAATGGAGAGGAAAACAAGTGACTATAATATTTAAACAAGACCATTAAAATTATAGAATATAATGAATAGATTTAATGTACATATAATTGGAGTCCCAGGAAGAGAGGCTAAAATATTTGGACAGACAATGACTAAAAAGTTTTAAAAATTGATAAAAGCCATCAATCAATAGTTTAAAGAAGTTTTGTAAGCCCAAGTAAAATAAATACAAAGAAAATCACATCTAGGAATATCATAGTAAAATTACTCAAAACTAAAGACCAAGAGAAATCTGAAACCTAATCAGGGGTGGGGGGTGGGGATATATATATTAACTTCAATGAGAAATATTAAAAGTGAAAAACAATTTCTCAAAACAAATAACAAAAATAATGGAAACCTAAAAACAATGAAATAATTTTTAAATGTTGAATGAAAATAAATGTTAAATAGAAAATATTGGACACAGACATAGAAAACAAATGTATGGGTACCAAGGGGGAAAGGGGTGGGGTGGGAGGAATTTGGAGACTGGGATTGACACATATACATTATTGATACTATGTATAAAATAGACAACTGATGGGAACGTACTGTATAGCACAGGGGACTATACCAAATGCACTGTGGTAACCTAAATGGGAGGGAAGTCCAAAAGGGAGGGGATATCTGTATGTGTATGGCTGATTCATTTTGTTGTGCAGTGGAGGCTAACACAACATTGTAAAGCAACCATACTCCAATAAAAAATAATTTAAAAAAAGAAAATATTGGACAAAAATACCCTTCTAAATTAAATTTACATAAAGAATCTTCAAATGAACAAAAGCTTTTAGAATTGTTGTCACAAAAACTTCATTAGAAAAGGAAGTTATAGATTAATTTCTCTCATTAATGTAATCATCAAATTCTTAAACAAAAGATTTGTAAATTATATATACAAACATCAGTTTGTTAAAACAGCATAGAGGTTTATATCAGTAATGTGAGGCTTGTTTCAACATTTAAAAAATCAATTAGTAGACTTCAATCACTTCTGATCCATCCTGTAAGGATCTTAGAAGTCACCAATCTGTCCTAACAAGAAGCAAAGAGTTGGACAATCTGAAAAATTGATAACTTTTCTTAGATCTGTCAGATAAGTCAAGTCACAGGAGAAACCACTGGCCCAAAATTGGAGAGACAAGCACATACAGAGAATCACAACTTACTAGAGCAGAAATCCATGAGCAGAAACCTTCATGGGAACTAGTACCTGAGTAGGATAATCTGAACTGTAAATGAATAGCTAGTGGCTCAGAGTGGAAAATCCTGAGACGTCAAAAGCCCAGGGGGACCCAGTCATCAGTCATCAGGGAGCAGAGTGGGAGGGTAGTCATGCACACTTTCGGGATTTTGTCTCATAGAGATCTACCAGGTTCTCACAGTGAAGATTAAAGAAAATTCCCCTCAGACTTTCAGCAAGGGGAGGGAAAAACTAACCATTTTGAAATATATAAAAGCATTCTGTTCCAATTATCAAGACCTGGATTCAAGAGAAACTATTTTGCCAGAGCCTAAACTCTTTTATTTATTTATTTATTTATTTATTTATTTATTTATTTATTTTGTGGTATGCAGGCCTCTCACTGCTGTGGCCTCTCCCATTGTGGAGAACAGGCTCCGGATGCACAGGTTCAGTGGCCATGGCTCACGGGCCCAGCTGCTCCATGGCATGTGGGATCTTCCCGGACCGGGGCACAAACCCATGTCCCCTGCATCGGCAGACAGACTCTCAGCCACTACGCCACCAGAGACTAAACTCTTGAAGTTTTATCAGAGCCCAATCAACCAGTAGAGAAAGAAATATCCAAATCCAGCTCCCTCTAGTCATCTGTATCACCTAAGGGAGTGAAAAAAAAAAAATTGAGAAGAACCTGAGAATTTCACAGTCAAGGGGCAAGGGCTTACCAAAAGACTGAGGCCTAATCATAGAAGTATTGAATGTTTCTTCTCCCTTAAACCTGACCACTACATAACTAAAGGCCTACTTATCACAGTTCCTTCTATCCAGTATGTCATGTCTTGCTTCCATAAAAAATTACAACACATATCAAAAGGCAAATAACTCAGTTTGAGAAAACAAAGCAAGCATCAAAACCAGACTCGGGTATGGCAAAGATGTTGGAATTATCAGACCACAAATGTAACAAAACTATGAATAATATGCTTGCACTCAAATGGATAAAGTAGATTACATGGGGGAAAAAAGGGTAATGTAAAAAGAGAGATAGATAGAAATTCTAAGAAAGAATCAAAAGGAACACTAGAGATCGAAAACACTGTAGCAGAAATAAAGAATGATTTTGATGGGCTCCTTAGTAGATCAGACACTGCTGAAGAAAAAATTCCTGAGTCTGATGATTTTTCAGTAGAATCTTCCAAAACCAAAAGCAGAGTAAAAAGTGGAACAATATCCAAAAATGTTGGATAATTACACAATGTGTAATGTACTGAAACAGCAACACCAGAAGGAGAAGAAAAAGAAACAAAAGAATATTTGAGCAGTAATGACAGAAATTCCTGAATATAGTGTCAGACACCAAAACACAGACTTGGGAAGCTCAGAGAATACTGAATAAAAAAGAACAAACAAAAACAAAACACAACAAAAAACTAGTCTAGGCACATCAAATTTGAAATTTAGAAAATGAAAGCTAAAGAAAAAACCCTTGAAAGAAACCAAAGGGGAAGAATCACCTTGATAGAGGAGCAAAGATAAGAATTACATCTGACTTCTTGAAACCATGCAAGCAAAAGAAAACAAATAATAAAACTGAGAGCAGAGACCAATGAAACTGAAAACAAGAAATCAATAAGGAAAATCAAGAAACTAAAAGCTGGTTCATGCAAATGATCAGTAAAATTAATAAGCCTCTAACCAAGCTAGCTAAGAAAAAAAAGAGATAAGACGAAAATTAGTAATATCAGAAATAAAAGGAATATTACTACAGATCCCATAGTTAGTAAAAAATAGTAAAGAAATACTATATATAACTCCATGCCCACAAGTCATAACCTAGAAGAAATGGATCAATTCCTTGAAAGACACAAACTGTAAAAACTTGTAATGGAACAAATTTAAAATGTCAAGAGGTTTATATCTATCAAATAAATCAATAAATGATATTCTTCCAGAACAGAAAGCATTAGACCCAGATGGGCATACTTGTGAATTCTACCAAACATTTAAAGGAAGAAATTACACCAATTCTCTACAATCTCTTCCAGAAGATAATATCAGAGGTAATACTTCCTAACTCATTCTATGAGGCTAGAATTACCCTAATCCAAAAACCAGACAAAGACATTACAAGCAAAGAAAACTACAGACCAATATCTTTCATGAATGTAAATGGAAAAATCTTCAACAAAATATTAGCAAATTAAATCTAACAATGTATAAATATAATTATGCACTGCAACCAAATGGTATTTATCCTAGGTGCACAAGGATGATTCAGTATTGGAAAATCAGCATCATCCATCACATCAACAGGATAAAGAAGATAAACCACATGATTATGTCAGTAGGTGCAGAGAAAGCATTTGACAAAATCCATCACTCACTTATTATAAAAATGCTCAGCAAACTAAGGATAGAGGGGGCTTCCTCAAGTGGATGAAGAACATCTACAAAACAAACAAAACAAAACAAACAAAACTTGCTAACATCATACTTAATGGTGAGAAACTTGACGCTTCCCTGCTAAGATCATGAGCAAGGCAAAAATGTCCTCTCTCAGGGCTTCCCTGGTGGTACAGGTGATAAGAATCTGCCTGCCAATGCAGGGGACACAGGTTCAATCTCTGGTCCAGGAAGACCTCATATTCTGCAAAGCAACTAAGCCCGTGCACCACAACTACTGACCCTGCGCTCTAGAGCCTGCGAGCCACAACTACTGAAGCCCGTGCACCTAGAACCCACACTCTGCAACAAGAGAAGCCACTGCAATGAGAAGCCTGCACACCACAATGAAGAGTCGCCCCCGCTCGCCACAATTAGAGAAAGCCCGCATGAAGCAACAGACACAAAACAGCCAATAAATAAATAAATAATTTTAAAATTTAAAAAAAAGAAAAGAAAATGTCCTCTCTCATCACTGCTTTCAACACTGGACAGGGAGTCCTAGGAAATAGCAATTATACATACTGGGAAAGAAGAAATAAAAATGTTTTTATTTGCAGAAGATTTAATTGTCTATGTATAAAATTCTAAAGAATTGACCAGAATAATTCTGAAGCTAATAAACCATTATAGCAAGATTTCAGAATATGTTTAGTATATAAAATCAATAATTTTCCTACATACCAGAAATGAACAAGTGTGATTTGAAATTAAATACATAATAGTATTTACATTGGCACTCCCCAAAATGAAATACTAGGTAAAAATCTAACAAAATATGTATAAGAACTATATAAGGAAAACTACACAATTTTGATGAAAGAAATCAAATGACTAAATAACTGGAGAGATATTTTATGTTCATGGATAGGAAGACTTAATATTCTCAAGATGTCAGTTCTTCACAATTTGATCTATAGATTCAATGCAATCTGTTCAAAATCCTACCAAGGCATTTTGTAGATAACAACAAACTATTGCTTTTGTTTTTTTAAATATTTATTTATTTATTTGGTTGCACTGGGACTTATTTGTGTCATGTGGGCTCCTTATTTGCAGCAGGCAGGCTCCTTAGTTGCAGCACGTGGGCTCCTTAGTTGTGGCATGCAAACTCTTAGTTGCAGCATGAATGTGGGATCTAGTTCCCTGAACAGGGATCGAACCCGGGCCTCCTGCATTGGGAGTGCAGAGTCTGTCCACTGCACCACCAGGGAAGTCCCTCAACAAACTAAGTCTAAAGTTTGTATGGAGAGGCAAAAGATTCAGAATAGTCTACTCAATATTAAAGAAGGAGAACAAAGTCAGAGGACTGATATTATTGATACATGATTTCAAGATTACAATAGAGGTACAATAATCAAGAAAGTGTGGTATTGGAAAAAGAATGGATCAAGTTCTATTTGATCAATAAAACAGAATAGAGAACTCAAAAACAGACCCACATATATATATAGTCACTGACCTTTGACAAAGGAGTAAAGGCAAAACAGTGAAGAAAAATAGTCTTTTCGACAAATGGTGCTGAAACAACTGGACATCCACATGAAAAAAAATAAAGGAATATAGACAAAGACCTTATACCCTTCACAAGAATTAACACAAAATGTAATTTAAAATGTTAATGTAATGTAAATACAACACCAAGAGTCAAATTTAATGAAAACTACGGACTTACGGTGATAATAATGTGTCAGTGTAGCTTCACTGATTGTTATAAACGTAATGCTGTGGTGTCATATGTTGATAGTGGGGACACTGCGTTCCTGGAGGGGCGTTGGAGATAAAAGAGAACTATACTTTCTGTTCAATTTTGCTATGAAGTAGAACTGTTCTGAAAAATAAACTCTATGTAAAACGGGAGAAAAAAGAAACCTTGCATCAAAGACCATAATAACTGGATAAAGATTCCCAATGTATATGAATGAAGGAGTTTTATTATCTTAAGTGTATAAATCTTATGCAAATCAATAAGGAAATGAGGAGTAACTTTAAAAAAAATGTGCAAAGGACAAGAAGAAGTAAGTCATGAATATAAACACAAATGGTTAAAAGTCCATTTCATTCAATCTCAACCTCATTGATAATTACAAAAATACAAAATCAAATCACAATGTGATTTTATTTATGCCGTTTAGATTGTCAATACTTTAAAAGCCTGAGATTACCAACCACTAGCAAATATGAGGTACAATGAGCACTCATACTTTGCTCATGGAAGTACAAATTGGACAACTGATTTGAAGAATAATTTGGTAAAGCTATTGCAAATGTAGGCATGCCTACCCAAATAGATAGCAATTACTTTTCTAGTTATACATACAAGAGAAAATATGCCCAAATCCATAAAAAGACATTTGTAAAAAGTATCATAAAATCATATCATGTAATGATAAAAAGGGGTATGAAACTGCCTAAATGTCAATAAAAGAAGAATTTAGGGATAATCTCAGTATTATGTGAGTGTGTGTGTTTGTGTGTGTATGTATAAATTCTGTAGGTAGAGCATTAAAAATGAACTAGAATACTTGAACTAATACAGTAGAATGTCAAAAATATTTTGAGTGGAAAAGTAAATTGCATTAGACTACTGAATACAGTGACCTATTTTTGATTGGATATACAGTTTTTTAAATGTGGTATAAAAGACTTTGTTAGGACAATTGTATATAATTAGTACGATTACATATCGATTGTATATTAGATAATTAAGTGATATAGTTAAACTGTTTTACATGGAAGAATTCACTTGTTCTTCAGAGACGAAAGAACTGAGGTATGAGGTTGTCAAGTTCACATTGTCCAAATTAAAGCTTCTTAGAAATATTAGTAAAATTTGTTGAAATGATAGTCATAATAGGTAGTTTGAATACAACTATATCAGAAAGAAATAATTACACAAGTGAGCATGTATATTTTGTTTGGAGGATCTTTATGCCCTATAAGCAGAAAATACAAATGTATCAATCCATCCTTGGAATAGTTATCAAAACTGATCATTCATTTGGTCCAAAATAAAAGCATAATTTATAACTAAAAATATAAGTTGAATTCTCTAAATATATTCTAATGAAGAATAACATCAATAACAACAAAATCAAAAAATTACTTAAAAACCAGCTAACCAAATCAAATTTAAGAGAGTCTTCTAATGAAACAAAGTTCTAAGGGAAGGAGTAAATGAGTTCAACTATTTTTTTCAAAAATGTGTACATATTTCTAAAACAATCTACAAAACTCAGGAGGTGGGAGAATGGGGATAAATATTTTTAGGTGACTATTTCAAAAGTGTGAAACATATCTGGAAATCTTGTGAAAAGATGGAATCCTACCTAACCATATGGAGAAAAATACATAAGGCTTTGTGAAAAATCTTACATCGAGGAAAATATGTGAATGATGAAGAATTTCACATTTTTATTTTACTTTCCTTTTGTTAGTCACATTTTGCAAAATGAAAATATAGGGTTTTGTATTTTAACTCATATTAAAGAACTGCTTGGTGAAGTGGAATTGACTGGAAATTTGGAAGAGATTTACCCAATTGTATTATAGTTTATAAATTTAAAAAAATGGATCTCTAGGCATTACATACACCCTATAGTTTAGTAATACATTTTTAAAAATAAAAAGATTGGGCTTCCCTGGTGGCGCAGTGGTTGAGAGTCCGCCTGCCGATGCAGGGGACACGGGTTCATGCCCTGGTCCGGGAAGATCCCACATGCCGCGGAGCGGCTGGGCCCGTGAGCCATGGCCGCTGGGCCTGTGCGTCCGGAGCCTGCGCTCCGCAACGGGAGGGGCCACAGCAGTGAGAGGCCCGCGTACTGCAAAAAAAAAATAAAATAAAATAAAAAGATTAACTATGTTAATCAAAAGTGTATCAAACTGGTAGAATGTTATTAAAGTGATAACCTAAATTACTCATGATTCCAGGAAACTGAAAAATAGGTATAGATATTCAGAAATATTCATATTTCTCTGGTAAGCTTAGAATTTAGAAGAACATGTACAAAATATAGAAAAGAATGTATATATTGAAGGACAAGACAAAGAATAAAAAAATTTTATAAGGAAAGGTAAAAGAAAAATATATCCTAGTATAAGCTAACACTTGAGGGAGGGAAATACTTAAGGAAACAAACAACAACAACAAAAAACCTTTGGGTTATGTTGGAAGTAAAAAGAAAAAACAAAGAAAAGTTAGACATATTTCTAAGTGAAATAATACAATATTAACAGATAACAGTGTGAAAACAAAACTGTTCAACTTCCTTCTTCTCTATTAAAGAACATGATTTTAAAGGAGTTGAACAAAAATTGTTTGAGTGGACTTGAAAAACCTAAGATAACTACTTATACCCATACCTTATGAATTTTCAGCGTTTTTCTTCCTTTTTGTAGCAGTGATGAATTACCAATAGCCATCCATCTTCTTTCATCCACTTCCCATTTGATCAATGACACTCAGTTTGAGATGGTTATGTAGAAAATAATTGGGTTTATATGTGTGTAACAAATGTATTGAAATGTTTAAACTTGTTAGGAAACAAGGAGGAAACACCTTTACTTTTCTACAACCCCTGCCTTCAAGCATGCTTGATTTGCTCTCTTCCTTGCCCTATGACAGCATCTTGGAAAAATCCCAGAGTTTTCAAGTGATGTTCAGGAATTAAAACAGCTTTCCATGTCCACATTTAAAAGTTCATTATATATAATGTGCAACTGATAGCTCTTACTCCTTCACCCCTCCTCCACTTCACTCCAGCTAGTGTCTGAGTCATATCTTAGGGATCTCCTGTAAATAAGAAAGCTTAATCTATCTTCTGCTGTTTCTAATTCTTTTGGAATAGAGTCAAGAGCCATGAGAGGAAGCATAAAGAGAAACTTTGTGATTGGTATTCTGTAGGAGAAATATTGAAATTTTATCTCTCAAACCTCTTAGAAATCTCCAAGGAATTTTCATAGTTGATGATTCTGTAATTAAGCCATGAACCTTTATGATTTGATCCTCTCAGCTCCTGGACTCCTACAGTGCATACTCTACAAAAGCTTACTGCTAGAATCCTTCATCCCAATAGTCCATTTTCTTGGGTGTAATACCTTTCAAGATGGCTTTAACCATCTATCTTCTTCAGTAACCATCGGGTAGATGCAGGGAAAACTGTGCATCCCTGTCATGCCAAACAAAGGAAGTTTGGCTTGCTCTTCTACTGCCTTTATTCCTCATAACCTAAACTCGTGAGCTGTAGCTGCCAGCCTCCCAGCTGTTCAGAATTATATAGTTGAGAGGCATGTACCAGTCTCTCCTTACATGCACTCCAAACTCCGGGGACCATGTGACAGTTTTCTCTAAGAGCACTCACAGACCTCCACTCAGATATATTGCCATAAGCTCATCAGTTTCTATAGTTTAGCAAACATCCATTGTGGGATGGGTAATAAATTTCTCTATAGAAAACATCTCCAGTGTTTATGAAATGATTCTCTGGAACCTGACTCATTTAGCTTGAGGAGGCTGGCACTCTACCTCACTCCACAGAGAGAAGAGGAGAAATTACAAAGCATTTTATTGTAGGCCTACAACTCCAAGATCTCAATTATCCCTTCTATTTTCAAGTAATATCCTATATGGGCTTGTAGGGGTCAGTGAGTTTGAGAGACACAGTACAGTGGTATATTTTAAGGCATTCTGGAGAAAAAAAGAAAGAGTCTGCAGTTAAGTGCCATCTTCTATAGAATTTGAGTGCACTTATTCTCTGCAAGCCTTAAAAAGAGGAGAAAATTCCATTCAACATTACATTTGCTCCCTACATATCTACTTCTACATTTATATACTTATATCTCTTTCAATAACAAGATGGTAATTGAATTTGTGGTACTAATTGAATGAGTATAGAATTCAGTCCACTTGAACTACCCAACTATAATTATGAAAAACTATAAGGGACTTATAATTTCTCAGTCCTTGGATGGCTATACTTGTCTCTAAAAGTAGCTTCCTTCTAGTGTTCGGTCTCTAATTTACATGAATATATTAAAAGTTGTAAACATTAGAGTTAAGCTAACATTTGGACATTCGTTAAAATTCCTGGATTCCAATGACTAATAACTTTGCGCAAAACCCCTTTGGCTATTTTGAAGCTAGAAGCAGGGAATAGGAGTAATTTTCCAATTTTAAGGTCAATTTAAACTTAGTGTGCTTCAATAATTCAGAAACCAATGAACTTTCAAAACTGAAGATTTCCATGAATCCAATTCCTTCTCAGCTAAGATTAGTTCAGAAATTTAAGCAAGGTATTTTTAATTATTTGAAAGCAATAAGTTATGAAAATATTTGAGGTTTGCTTAGTATAAAACTAGATGATTATACTTTAAATATAGAATGTAATATTAAGTAAAGCTTAGCTATTTTGTGGTACTGTATGAGCAGAAGGTGTTGGTTATATATATTTAAAATATTAAGATATGGAAAAGTAAAGATCTTTATATTGATCTATACAAAATTCTCTAAAAATGAGATTAAGTAATTAGCATATAATTAGAGCATACTGATAAATTGTTTTATTATATTTTAAATAAATATCATACTGATTTTTATTATACATTATATGTAAGTATTTAGAGTTCTTACAAGATTTTGCATTCAGTAAGGTATACAATTTTCATTTTAAAGAATGAAACTCTAGAACATCATTGTCCAATAGAACTTTCTGCAATTATGGAAATGTCTGACATCTGCACTGTTCAATACAGCAGCTCCTAGCCATATATGACTACTGAGAACTTAAATGGGGATAGTGCAATTCAATAACAGGATGTTTATTTTTATTTAACTTTAATTAATTAAAAGATTAATTTATTTAAACACGTGGCTGGTAGTATATTGGACAGCTCAGTTCTAGAATAAAATCATCCTTAACATTCTCCTAATATGTGCTTTTGTATTCTTAAAAATTGTATCAATTATAGTACTTTGCAACCTTTGAATACACAGGCTGTTAGGAGACTCAGAAATTACTATTTCATTATTATCAAAATGCAATTTTGTGAAAACAATACTTATGAAAGGGTAGCCTATATCATGAATATCTCTAAAAATCTTCCAATTCATATAGATTATTTGTATCAGTCATCACTATAAAATAACACTCTATCACTCCATGTAATACAAGTTTTTCAGACTTCTATCATTTTTAAATAAAAATTTACAAGTCAGAAGATAATCATACAAACCTAGTATTTCAAACTGCAAAAGTACAGTATCTTTTAGATATTTTCATTTGACCATTTTCATCTCCCCACCTCTTTATAAATTTCTTTGTGTTTTTTTATAGGTCTGTAGCTTATTAAATTAGGGAAAGAGTAATGTAAAAATTCTAAAATTTGGAAAATGTAAGCAGCGTGTTACTTCCATGACACATGTGTTCTTCACAGGGGAACTTTTTAGTGCTGACTTGGAAAAGATTCCATAACCAATCTGCCCTTGGGACTGTCTGTTCTGTTCTTATTTCAAAGATGAATGTTTTCTGTAGTCTGCCAAACACCAGGAAGGTTGGATTCATTCAAGGCCAAATTATTTAAAAGAATATTTTGCACACCTCCTTTCAGGGAAAAGATTTTTTGTTTGTTTGTTTTCTTTTGTTTCTTTTTGGCTGTGTTGTATTCATTAGTGATTTCCAGGATAAAAACTATAAAAGCAAATATGAATAGCATCTTAAATATTAATGATGATATCAGTTAGGAAAGTGTGAAGCAAAATTCAATCCATTCATTTTTATTAGAGTTAATAATAGTACATTTTTATAGGATTGTTGTCAGTATTAAATAAACTCATATAAATTAAGAATTAGTAATAGTATATGGCACATACAGTTACTACTAATCTTTTCATCTTAGGTAAAATTCTTATATATCCACTATTAAATTTTAATCTGAGGAAAGTATTAGAAATGAATTAGGATCTTTTCCATAATGTTGTACAGATAGTATTTCAAAGGAGAAGTAGTGCTTTCCAGAAATGCATAACTTTTTTATGACAAATCTAAGTAACAAAAATTAGTATTCTGTCTGTCATATACTCAAGGGTCTTAGTAAGCCTCCATCATTGGAGTCAGTGCTCTAAGCTATTTCTCTAATATGGGGACAGGATTTTTCCTGGTCCACACACATTCCACTACCCAGTCAAAGTCATGGTTTTGCAAGTGTGCTGACTGGCGTTATAAAAGCATACCCACCCCCCCAGTAATAATTAACTCAGGCATCATGGTCAGTTGACCTAAATCATTTCAGTCCTTTTCTATCTTTCAGACCACGTAGATCAAGAAATCATTACAGGTTTTTAAAATTCTGGTTATTTCTTTCAGTTGACAATATGAACTGTTTTCCAACTCTAAAATTTTCTTAATTATAGTAAAGAAATATGTTAGTAGAATAATATTTCTAGAATATTTCTACTATATAAACTAAAAATTATACTAATATTCTCATATGACTTATTTTTCAAACAAAATTTAAGAGAAAACTAATTGAATGAATACTGTACATTTATAGAATGAATATGTAAGTGCTATTATAGTATTTTCTATTTTATTCCAAAGTAGGGTGTTTGTTTTTGAAAATAATACATTAATAGTGAAGTAATATTTTCAGAAAGTCAACTGTTCTCGGCATGGGAAAATAGAATAATTTAAAAAATCTTTATTTGCTTCAAAGAATTTAAAACTAAGGTGATATTCAAAACATACTCATAGAAAACACTAACAATACAGTGTTGTATGCAATAAGTATCAGCTTCTTACTTCAGAAAGTAAGTACAAAAGAGGTGAGTGGTAAAAGAATTTGGAATCATGCATGAAAAAGTGAAGTCATGGAGAATCACATAAACAGAATTTTACACAAGGATGGTAACAAAAATAGCGTATTTGGTATACATGCAAAACGAGGGATTTCATCAGGAAGAAGCATGTGTAAGACAAGCCGATTGGTGTCTTATTATGGGAAATCTTAAATATTACTTCTAGGAATTATAGTAAGAAATGAAGAGATATTGAAATTTAAAGTTGGGATTATTCTGTATTGTGATTATCTTCAGAAAATCAATCAGATTGTTAAATGCAGGATGTATTTGAATAGGGAGACATTAAGCAAGGAGACAAGTTAGAATTTTTCAATGGTGGTGGTGGTAGTAGTGAGAGTGGTAGTGTTAGTATAGAAGTAGTAGTATTGTGGTAGTAGTGACCATTGTATTTCACTTTACAGTTGTTATCTGACAAAGTTCCTTTTCAAACTTCCTCTGATGTGATTGAAGCAGGACTGATAAATGACTTATTTAGAGCTGAACAGGAACATGATAGGAACATGAAAGAAGAGATAAATAGAAGTTTAAACACATAGCATAGGCAAAGTGTGGCAATACTGGGATGTAGAAGTAAGCAAGATACCACAGATAGCTCTAGGGTGATAAGAGAAATAGCAAAGAGAAAAACAGGAAATGGTTTGACAAGGAATCCTGTTATGGGTTTTTTTAGTGTTGAGTTTGAAGGGGCAGCAAAACTTTAAAGTACACATGCTCAGTAAGTAATTAAAACCTTACAACTTCTTATATAGTAGAAAGGTCAAGGCAAAAGATGAAAGTAAGTAATTCTTTATGAATGTCTTGAGAAAAATATAAAAGAGTTAGATAATTACTTTAAGAAGAGAAAGAATGATAGAATTTGGAAACCCAGGAAAATTTTGTGTCGTAGATATAAACAAGATAAAAACAAAGAGAACATGACCAATAGTTTGTCAAAATTTCAAAAATTCTAAATTTGCATGATTGAAATGGGCTTTTGGCCTGGGAAGAACATTATTAATGATCTTAATGTGTAGACTTTCAGGTCCCAATGTGCAGTAGAGATACAGAAGTGAAGAGTGGTAAGGATGTTGTGTCAGACAATATCAGAATAAAGACAAAAATGAATAAAGGACTAATATAACAGCTTTATGGAGGTGAGAAAGTTTAAAGGCAAAGGGATAAGTGGTGAGGGTGAGATTCAACATGCTAGAAATAGAGGAGCACACAGATAAGCACAAGGTCCTTAAGGGGGCAGAGAATGCAAGTTCAAAACTAGAGGGAGAAAATGCCTTTTTCCTCACCCATGCATTATTGATATAATTTCCTAATTAAAGCTTATTGCGAGAACAATACCAAACAAACTATTTTTTTAGGTAACCACTTCATACAATAATCATTAATTTCATTTATAATATTTGAACAATATGAAAAAAGGAAAAGGTTGAGCTTCAACCCTCCTAGAAAATGCACACCTTAAGCATAATGAGTTGTACAGTCATTCTTATTTCCACATAGCATCATAGATCCCAAAAGTGGGTTCAAAGGTCAAGTATTCAAACTAATGATAAAGAAAATCCAGTTCAAAGGATTCCCATATTAGTAAGTCATATTTTTATATTCACATCCTGATTTTTACAGCTTATAAAATTGCCTTTTTCAGATAACACACGAGTGGAATTTATAGTGTTTTGTTCTTAATAGAAACCATGCTCTCTGCTTTTACTAGTTCTATCCCACATTTGTTGCAATAATCACTTCATTTCTTTCTTACCACATAAACTTAAAATGCCTTCTTGTGAGGAAGAAATACTTAATACTAGTAGAACAATAAAGTTCTGTATATCTCAGAAAATAGAAGAATAGTGTTCCAGATAACTTCTTTCACCTGCATTAGTTTTCTATGACAGTTAACTACATAGTATTCACTTTACAATATGTTCACACCAGTATTGTTTCTGAGTAAAACAGCATTGGCAATATTAATAACCTGTTAAGATGGGAAAGTCACTTTAGAAACAATGAGGTGAGCTTTTATAAGTCAGTAAAAGCAAGCTCACTGTTCCAAAAGAAGGCTTAAAAAATAGTTAAGGTTAAATTTACCATATCCAAACTTCCATAGTATCACAGTCCTTGAAAGATCAATTTTCTTAGTCTCTTAGACTAAATTGTCTGTAAGCTACTCTTCTCATCTTATTGAGAGCTAGGTTACATAGAGCTCTGGTATGAAAGTATAGTTCTTAACTGGCCTTAATTTCTCTTCAAGTTTTAGGACACGGAATATTTATAGCAAAATGATATTTATCTTCTTTCCAACATGGTGTAAAGCATATAATATTGATTAGAAAATGACATCTGTTTATTCTTACCCATCCATCCACTTACTTTCCCAAGAAACACAAGTCATTATGCCAATTCATGATCATCAGAAACACATTTTTCCAACAATATCACTATTACTGGTCATTTATAGCTCTGGTCCTTAGAACTAAATAAACAACAATTTTTTTTCTCAGATTTAATTAAGTTTAATTACTGTGTTTTGAATTAGTAACATTGGCAAAATATGGGCACTATATGCTAACCTGCTTTGCAGAGCTAAAAACAATTCTATATATTTCACTTACAGTATGACTAATGCAATAAATCTCAAGAATTACCTGGAAAATAAAGAAAATAAATTATATTTAAGGGCCATTCTTAGTTATAAAATAATACTTTTCAGCTTGAAAGGTTTTTGTCGATACCAATGTCCTGTGGCTAAATCCTAGTTTCAATTCAATGGAGAGACCATTAGTGTTCCACAAAATGATTTAAAAGCTGGACAGTGTTTGGCACACAGTGGGTGCTGAATAAATATTTGATAGTATTTTATTTGATAAAGAAATTTCAAAGTGATGCCATTCTTCCAGGCTAATCAAATCAAATTTTCTTTTCATTCAATGTAAGAGATATTTGTCTTAGCAGAGAAAGAACAATAAATAGTATCACTAAAATTCTACAGCAGATGTTTTAGATAACAGTTTAAATAAAGTAGATAATTTTAGCTAAACTATAATTTAGAGAAAATAGAATATAACTTTATTCACTGTTAATTTTGATGAGGCATTTTGTTTTTTGCTTGTCTTTTTAGTATGAAACTACTGTAGTGAGAAAGCAAGAATATGAGAATGCACACTATGAAACAAGCCTGTATAAAATATACTTGATCTCCACCCCAAATTGGACCAATTTGAATGCACTAAATAGTTAAGGAACATCCTTTGATATATGGATTTTCTGTTGATGTAGTTTGTCATTGAAAACATTAAAATGTCAACAGACTATAGGTGGGATCATACAATACCCTATCTTTGTGCTGAGACTTATAGCCCAAGAAATAAAAATGTATAAATGAAATTAAAACTAAACCTGTACTCACTGGGCATAATGATATACATTGTAGATCCTCTATTCTTATTTCTTTCCAATGGTGACAGCTACTTTTTCCCAAAGTTTTAATTTTCATTTTATTTCTCTTCATTCTCAGTAACTAATCCAAAGCTTTGTAGAAGGTAGGGATTTCTCCTTCTCTTCCAGCCCTTATCTCTTTCCTTTTATATCTAGTATTTCTTTCTTCCAAAGAGTTCATTTTACCCTTGAAGTACGGGTCAACCACTCCTACTCCTCCAGTTCTCCCTGCTCTCCTCTCCTCCCCTCCTCTCTTCTTTTTCTCTTCCTCCCTCTCTTTAACCCTTTCATTCTCTGTCCTCATGAATCACTTCTCTTTATAAGACTCTCAGGAATGGATGAGGCAATGTCAGAATTCTTCATTGAAAGTAAGAAAGAAGAAGATTCTCAATGGGTGAAGACAGATTGGCCTTTACAGGGTAAAAAAATGGTTGTGGTAGGGTTTGTATGTCTGTGGATATTGTCTTGTTAAATGTTTTTGTGTGTTGTTACACAAAAAGATTGTCAAAGGTCTTATATGGACATATCCAACTTTGACCTCAAGGCTAAATTTAGGCTAGGAAAAAAGTGATGTTGAAATTGAGAGTTTAACACTGTGCTTTACACCTCACAAGATTCTCCAGCTCAAAATAAGTAAAGCCCATTAGACATTATGAAGTCAGTAACCTCTCTTTCTATGGATATTCTATTTAAAGACTGAAATGGAACCATTTAAGTCATAACTATGTCCATCTCCAGTTCTGGGCACCTAAGGACAATGTTTTCCATGGATAAACTTTATTTTGACTTACTGAAAAGAAACATAGAAAAAGAATTCCAGTTTTATCTACATTCTGTGACAGAAAAGAGAGACTATGATCAGTAATAATAGTTTAAACTTTCCTATACTTTGCAGTCTCCAAAGCCTGTTCACTCTCAGCCTTGGACTAACAGCACCCTGTGAGTTAGCTGCTATTATTTCAATTTCATAGACATGGTAACTTGAGCTCAGAAAGGTTAAATAACTTGTCCAAGTTCACAAAGTAAGTGACAACAGGACCTGAAACCTATGACTTGTAAAATTGGCTCCAAAGATACCTATTCATTTTTCACAGACAAAAACTGAGTCTAAAATTTATTATGTGGATAATGGGTTATTCATTGCCTTTTGTGTTTTCTCACGAGGAAGAGACACCAGGACAGAGACACTTGACATGTGGAAAGTGATGGAGAGTAAAGAGATCAAGCAAGTTGGTTGGATTGTTGGGCCTCTGTATTTCCCTATATGGTGCCTTATGAATACTACATGCCCTCTGCTACAATAGCCCTTGTGCCTTGAATTCTTTTAACAAATGATAAAAGATACAATGATTGGTTCTATAACCATAGCAAATTGAATTCAAAAGCAGACTCTTTTTTTTTTTTTCTATCCAATTTGCCAGGAGTCATCCTATCATCACACGCGCAATGGGGATCATGGTTGAATCTCTGATTGAGGTTATGGCCACATGGGTGAGTGGCAGTAGGGCCAAAACTCACATGGTCACATTAACAGTTATTCTCCATTGCTGTGTTCTGAACACAGTAGCTGCCTAATAAAGGGCTGCCTGACTGAAGCATGAAATGAACACAAGAAAGTAACTTCTGAAGCCCTGTATACTTTGGCCTCTGGGCCTATTGAAGTGAGTTCCTTGAGATATTTATTCCCTCACATGTACAGGGAGTACTTGCAAGTTCCAGCTTAAGGCTCATCCTCGCTAACTAAGACACAACTCTGCATGACAAAATTTTTCCGGCTACCTTTTGGGAATCAGACTACAGTGATCAACTGTAAAGTGAGTTACAGAATGGTCTCAGATTGAGAACTTGACTGCAGCCTATGTCCTCATCGCTCTTTACTCTCTCCTCTTTTCTTTGTAATTTTTAGTTTAGAAACCAATTTTGTCTTTCTTCTTTTCCAAGAATTTTTCTTTTTCTTCTCTTGTTTGAGTGCAAAAATGCCTTATCTTATGAATCCTCAACACAAACATATGAAGAAAAGGTTGTGATAGGGAAACATTTCCTTTCCATGTTTTTCTCTGGAGCAAAACTGCACTTAGTTTTAATGATTTGGCAACGCACTTGATAAAATAATTGACTTTAAAGCTGTACCTTCCTTGTTCATCAGTTCCTTTTTTTTTCTCCTGTAAATTTTTAAAGAAAGAATTTCCTTTGAGACCTATTGAGCCACATGAATATGATGCCACAGATTCATACAAGAAGAATTCTTCCATTTACAAGGCAATGTGATCAGCAAACATACCACCCAGAATCTCTCTATGTAAACAAAAATAATTAAGAATGTTATTTAGATAGATGTTTATGCTTTTTCCTGATTAGTTGAAATTTTATAATTCTGTATAAAAGTTGGAAACCAAACTAATGAATACATTATATGAGAGGCAAACCTTCATGGGCTCATTTATGCAATGAACTAAAAACGCATAGATTTTTGTAAACATAACAAATCAGAATGCTTTAATTACTGAGTTTGTATGAGGTAAAATGAAAACATTTTGTGCTATGATTAGGGTACCTTATGCTGCCAAATATAAGGATGTTTGCCATTTTGCTTAAACAGATGTTTTTGTATTCTGAGTCAGCCCCTCATTACTTAAGGAAAGTAATATTTCTTTGGTACCTAACAGCTTTCCCATATTACTTAATTACTCCTTAAATAAGTTATAAATTTGGAATAGAAGCTATTTAAAATAAAATCCTATTTTTAAATATATACTGTGCATATAATTTTGCTTAGTTCAAGTTCTCATAATTAACTATATAAACAATATATAGTAAACTGTATGACATCATATGTGTCATTTTAATCATTCATAGTTGGGAAATATTTATTCATAGATTCAAATTACCTTCTAAAGTAGAATGAAATCTATATGTTTATATATATCACATACAAAAATCCTCCATAAATTTCTTTTTTATTGTGATATATTCTTTAATTATGCTTATATGTTAGCTGATTATTTTATATTTTTCTGGTTTTATTTTGTGACTCTGTCCTGATTTTTAAAACTACTTTTATATTATCTTATAATTAAATATCTACAAAACAATCAAATATTTATTTCTGGGCTCTGTTTCATTGATCTATACATCTGTTTTTGTGCCAACACCATGTTGTTTTGATTATTGTAGCTTTGTAGTATTGTCTGAAGTCTGGGAGGGTTACACCCCCAGCTTTGTTCTTTTTCCTTAGGATTGCTTTGGCCATTCTGGGTTTTTTGTGGTTCCATATAAATTTTTTTTTTTTTTTTTTTTTTTTTTTTTTTGCTATACGTGGGCCTCTCACTGTTGTGGCCTCTCCCATTGCGGAGCACAGGCTCCGGACACGCAGGCTCAGCGGCCATGGCTCACGGGTCCAGCCGCTCCGCGGCATGTGGGATCCTCCCGGACCAGGGCACGAACCCACGTCCCCTGCATCGGCAGGCAGACTCTCAACCACTGCGCCACCGGGGAAGCCCGGTTCCATATAAATTTTAGGATTATTTGTTATAGTTTTGTGAAAAATGTCATAGGTAATTTGAAAGGGATTGCATTAAATCTGCAAATTGCTTTGGGTAGTTTTGCCATTTTAACAATATTAATTCTTCCAATCCAAGATCATGGGATGTCTCTCAATTTTTTGAATCATCTTCTATATCTTTTATCAATCTTTATAATTCTCAGCATATATATTTTTCACCTCCTTAGTTAGGTTTATTCCTTGGGTTTTTTGATGCAATTTTAAAAGGGAATTTTTTTTCTTTTACTTTCTCTTTCTGATATTTCATTATGTGAAAAATTGCAACTGAGTTCTCTATGTTAATCTTGTACACAGCTACCTTGCTGAGTTCATTTATTAGTTCTAATAGTTTTTGTGGAACTACAAGTGATTTAAATCAGCCTGTTGGTATGTATTGAATAATGAGTCCTTGTACTCAATTATTCAATACATTTATTAACTAATTTTATGGTGTATTATATACAGTTGTGGATGATATTCAAATTAGTTTGATATTGATGCAGGTAAAAAAATCCATTTATAATGAGATAATAGAAGTAAAAATATTTGTAAACTCTAAATTTCTCTATATGGATCTATTTCTTGAAAAATGCAATTATAGTGGAGATGCACTAACTTATTATTATGTTATGTATGCAATTTTATGTGTCTAAATGATTAGACTGACACCTCTGTAAACAAGGGTAAGTAGTTTATCATGCCAGTTCAATATTTAAATTCAGACTGGAGTCCACTGAAGAAACATCTGAGGATAATCTAAGCAATAAACTCAGAACATCACTGTCCTAGATAAAACTTGCTCCTTTCATGGAGTTTTTTATGTTAGATTCTATCATAATCACAAACATCATAAATCTGTATCCCAGAAAAAGTGGACAGGACCAACAACAAAATGAAAACAGCAACAACAACAACAACAACAAAAAGCACTCAATAGTGTACAATGAGTACTCATTGCTCACTTGTGTGGAATTGAGGGGGTGTCAAATTCGTATCCCTCTAGATTTTAGCTTGACTTGCTCACATGTCTGAAAGCTGGATGGCTATTGTTAAATTAATTAAACAAAGAGGCCATTAGAATGAGATAGCTTCAATGGCCTGGCAGCCTACCTAAGCAAACCTAAATTTAAGACTTTGAATGCCTGAAGGTTACAGAATTGAAACCTGAAGACAATCGATCAGAAACAGCCAACTAGGCTTTAAGTTACAGCCAATCAATAATTTTCTTACTTTGCTTCTGCCTTTTCTTTGTAAAAGTCTCTCCTAGAACTCCTGTCACCCTCCTACTAGTGGTGCTCCTAACAATTTCTGGTTTGGCACTGCCCAGTTCAAAAGGATAAATGGTCAAATAAATTCTTAAAATTTTTAAGTATGCCTCAGTTTATCTTTTTAATACTATCATCTCATCTCAAATGAGGGTAACTTGAATAATGGGGGCAATTTGGCTCTGCTCTATGTGTCTCTTTTCCTCCATCAGGTTAGACCAGGTGTGTCTACATGACAAAGACAGAAACACAAGAGAGCAAACACATGTGCTTCTCAAGTCTCTTAGTGAGTCACACTTGTCAGCATCTGATTGGCTAAAGCAAGTCACATGGCCAAACAGTCTGGCCAGAATCAGACTGTTTCAGTTGGTTTTCTTTTAAGTAAAATTAAGTTTTGGTCATTTAGGTAAGTGCTTTTATGTACATTAGTTCATTTAAACTTTGCTGCATCTTTTTGAGATCAGTGCTATTATTCCTATTAATAATTTCTAATATCTCTAATTTTACAAATAAGAAACTAATGTTAAGAGGTTTAAATTAGCACAAGGTCACATAACTTGCAAATGGAGAACCTAGGAGGTGAATTTCAAAGACTCTTTCTAACCACTGTGTTATGGTGTCACAAATGCTCTAGTGTAAAACAAAATCCCTTGTGATGATGCTATTTTCTGCTTGTGCATGATTGCCATTTTTATTTTGTATGAAGAAAAAATATAAAAGCATTAATATACTTATATAGTTATATGTTGTACCTCAACTCTTTTTATTAGTGAAATATTTTAATATTTTTTTCACATTTACAAGAGTATTATACTATTTTTTTTTTTGTTTCTGTTCTATTTAAATTCAGTTCTGACATTAAGAAGCTCCATAAAAATACTTGGGATTCCTAAATAAATCTCAATTATAAATCTTGTATTGTAATCTCATGTTTGGTGTTAAATTCACCTGGCAAACAGGAACTGCCACGGGCTTCAACTGTTAGTATAAAATACAATGAAAAAGAAAAGTAAATTCATTAAATCCTCACTACAGGCTTTTCATGCTTTAAAGTTGAAAACTGACTTAAGCTTGAATGCTTCCAGCATTTTATAATTTGGCTTGTAATCAGTTAGAAGAAAGGAAAAGTAATCGCCAAAAACAGAGTAGCTGGGCTTCCCTGGTGGCGCAGTGGTTGCGAGTCCGCCTGCCGAGGCAGGGGACACGGGTTCGTGCCCTGGTCTGGGAAGATCCCACATGCCGCGGAGCGGCTGGGCCCGTGAGCCATGGCCACTGGGCCTGCGCGTCCGGAGCCTGTGCTCTGCAACGGGAGAGGCCACAACAGTGAGAGGCCCGCGTACCGCAAAAAAAAAAAAAAAAAAAAAAAAAAAAAAAAAAACAGAGTAGCTTACCATACTGTGACTGGAATAGCAGATAAATTTGATTTCAAGGTAGCATCAAAACTAAGAAATATCTAAAAATACAGTAAAACATTCTTTGTAACTGAATCCTTGTGCTGTGCAAAACTATAATTTTAAAATTTATACTCATGAACTTATACACATTATATAATGATGAGTATACATGTTGAAAATTAGATTTTTTTTCCTCAAAAACAACCAAAAGGAAAACAAAAAATCTTTCCAATTACTTTACCACATTACATCTTTTTTCTCTCTCTTAAAAAAAGTAATAAGCATATAAGTTACCAATTTCAAAAATTTACTTGAAAACTAAAGAATGACAGCCACAATTAACTAAGCAGTTTGAAGAACAGGACTAGAATATCCATTGCAGTTTTGTCCACTGTACTAATTGGGCCATGCCTCAGAAGGAAGAATGTGTTAATTTTTTAAATGCTTTTATAGCATTTCCTTGTCTAACAACTCCTGTTGAAAATATCTGTTGTTTGGAAGAATTTTACAAATGAACTCAGAAAATAATAAGCTCTTTTCCTCAGATCAACTAGACCCCTTGCAACTGAGAAGCAGACACGAAACTGGTTACCTTCTTTAAGATATTTAATTGGCTCGTCAAAGATCAAAAGCTAATAAATTGACTGCTGTTAAATCCTATACAATAGAACTTTTTTTTACACCTTGAGTTTATATGGGTTAACAGCATGATCTCCTTGTTGTAAATTTAAGAAAATCTCTACCCTATTTTTTCCCCGATTCTCTCTCTGTACCAACGGGTACATAGTTTAAAGGACAAATGAAACTTAGCAGTTGGTTGCCACTTCTTCAAAATGAGTAGCAATGGATAATAAACTTTTTTTTTTTTCTGATCACTATTTAGTTCTACTGAAGCAGAGAGCTTTCCAAGTATAATTAGCTTTCCAATTTTTTCACATGTATTTTACCTTAAATATGGGAGCACAAAAAAACAGTGATATAGAGTATATCTTCACTTTCAATTGATTCTAACACTATTCTTTAAAATCACTCTTTTTTGGTTTTGAGTCAGAGCATTCAGAAACCCAGCATCTATGAATCTCAGTTTTCTAAATGATAACTTTTATAATAATATTATTAATATTCTATTCAGCTTAAATATTAATGTAATTATTATAATGACTTAGAATTTTTTTTTTTTGTCTATCAGCCCATGTAACTTACAAGTGACTTTAGGTAGAAGCTGTATTTCCCCATTTTTGTATACGTAGGACATTAGAGTAGATTCTGTTAAATTAGTAAGCTATTATGTATTGCCATCTAGGTGTTGTAAAAGCCAGGAATTGTCAGAGGAAGCAGATTTAAAAATGGATTTAGAAGCTAGATCAATGGTTACTTGGCTATTAATGAGGCTTTCACCATTTGTAGTAGGTAGATGGTAGCTGAAGTACTTAGCCCATGTCATGTTGTAGTAGAGAAGCTGCTAAAACTTACACTGGTTATAAACTAGAAAAGGGTACTGATGTAATAGAATGCATTGGCTGGTACATTATCTCAGGGGAAAGAGTAATTTTAAGGAGTATGAAACTGGATGTCTGTTATTGGGTGCTATTGATACATTGGGAAAAAATTTCAAGGCTGAGGATGATCAATAATCTATTTAAGCAATGGATGAAAGCCAGAAGACTTCCTTAACAGCATACAGAACTTCTCACCTTCTAAAGTTGGAGAGCAGAAAAAACTGAAGATCAGACCCAAGACTATAAAATGGTGGTAGGCTTTCAAGGAGTTGAATTTTCAACTCTGTCAGGTCTCTGTACTCCAAGAACAGAGCCCTGCTTGGGAAAGTTTGGTACCCGGAAACTTCAAATGGAACAACTGCATCTTGAGAAGTTTGACAAGTAATATTCCTATACACCTGCGAATATAACCTTCCTTGTTGATGAATTGTTCTCCCCCTTGCTTCAAGCAGAAGTTCTGCTTTTCAAGGCAGGTGCACTTGCTCAGTTTTGAGGCAGTTTTCAGACCTGCTACCTACTGACTCAAGGGGAATTTGAGTCTTCAGAAAGAACCCTTCAAGATGTACTGAGAATTTGATCCACCACAGTGTTCTTCTTCATAACACCACCTACCAAGAGGAAAACTTTATAGAAAAGGAGGCGTGACACTGGTTACTTCATCATGGGATCCATGGTTCTTATCATGTCACAACATAGAAGTTATTAGCATAATAAAGTGGTAGAACAGTTTCTTAAAGATGAAGCTATAGTAACTCAGAGATAATATTCTGCAAAGGTGGAGTATAATCCCCAAGGATATATCCCAATTCAATGAGCATAATATGGTGCCACATATCCAGAAAGGAGAATCCCTGGGCTGCTAGACCACGGGGTGGATGCTAGAGTGTTCCTATTTTACTCCCTGAATCATGTGAATAATTTATACCTCCAGTCTCCACAACTTTAGGCTTAGTGAGTATAGAAAATCTGGTTCCCAGAGGGAACTTCTACTAAGGGATACAGTAAGCTTTCCATTAAACCTTAACCTGTAGCTGCCCCTTTGTCACTTCAGGCTTCTCATGCCATGGAAAAATCAGTCAAGAAAAAGAATCAACATGGAATTACTCATGGAATGAGTAAATGGCTGATCATTAGCAGAAGGTAGAGCTGTAGTTAAAATCAGAAGGAAAGATTATATTTGAAACTGAGGCCATCTACTGGAGAATCCTTTGATATTCCCTTGCCTGATTTTGATGGTAAATGGATGACAATCTACCTGAGAAGGACATGGTAACCAGGAAATTAGACTCTTCAGAGATTGGCTCACTCCTTGTGGTAGCACATGGAGGTGCTAGCTGAAGCTGATTGAAAATCTAGCAGAAAATCTAGTAGAGGATGCAGAAGATAGGTATCGGCTTTCACCTCAAACCAGCAACAGTGAGAAGATCCTGTACCACTAACCTTTCTCATATATTTCTCCAAGAAAGGAGACAAATCAGGATCTTGGGGAATCTGTTTCTATATAAAGTAAAATTATAAGAAGCAGGTAGATCCATGTGGTACAATGAGCGGACTGCAATGGATACAGTGGTATGATACCCATATCTTCCACCTAAAAGACTGAGATATTTATTCACCCAGTCACTGTGAGGTCCTCCTCTAAATTGCCCTCCACCATACTGGAAACAGCTGCTTTGCTCCAGTTCAACACTGTCCTTGGAGCTGCCT
Organism: Hyperoodon ampullatus; assembly: GCF_949752795.1. Lineage (NCBI taxonomy): Eukaryota > Metazoa > Chordata > Mammalia > Artiodactyla > Ziphiidae > Hyperoodon > Hyperoodon ampullatus. The sequence continues at coordinate 71,136,217 of NC_136915.1, forward strand.
TTATCTAATGACTGGTCTATGTAGAAATACAAAGGAATGGACCTCTTGCATCAATTTGGGAAGCTCTGGAGATCATCCCAGCTCAAGGACTCTCTCTGTGATCAATGAAGTCCTCTTTTGCATTGCATCATAGTTCAACTTCTCCCCCCTGCCTGAGGTTGCTTCCTCAGTTGATTAAAGATATCATTTTTGAGTGCAAACTCCTTCTCCAAGGTTGATTTTAGAAAATGCAACTTAAGAAACTGTGCAACTGTTTTTTATACTTGTCACTTGGCAACAATCTTTTTATTTCTCCTCCCTTCCTTTCTTTTAACCTACTAATACTCTATATTATGTTGTCTCATAATTTATTTAATACTTTGGCTGTTTAAAAAATTTTACCTTAGAGAACACGGTGCTATAAGCATTATTTTAGGCAAGGGCATTATTGTTGAACCCTAGTCTAAGTCCTGGTTCCTTACCCACAAATAACTAACCTTAATATATAAACCTTTGTAATTTCATTTGTTTCATTTTTTGGAAATGTAAAAAGTTTTCTATGTCTTTGTTTTTGATAAGATTAAGTGAAATCATTTCTAAAGACTATTTAAAAAAAAAATTATTAGAAGGTGTTTTATTTAGCCTTCCTGAATCTCCTACTTTAGTTTCATTTGTTAGCATAAATTACATGATCAAACATAAATCAAAAGCAATCATCATCAGTAAAAATTTCCTATTGCATCTTTTATTCTCATCCTCTGATAAATCCAACTGCTTGCTTATTTTTCATTTTTATACTTGAACTAACAAACGTTGTTGGAGAAATATGACAAAACTCTTCTGATTGGATCCACAAAAAGATGTGACTTCTTACTTTAACTGAAACATTAATCTTTTCAAAGATATTTTATTCACATTTTTATTGAAATATACAGTAAAGTGCACGAGTGCACAAATTCTAAGTGTAAATTTTATTGAGTTTTACTTATAAACACACCAGTGCCACCACGACATATATCAACATAAAAAAATTCCAACACCAGAATTTTTTCACATACCTTTTCCCTTCCACCTCTCCATCCAAAGGGGACCATTTTTTCTGATTTTTATCACCATAGTTTTCTCTATTCTTGAATTTCATATAAAGAGTCAGAAGGTATGTACTCTTTTTTTTCCTCTGATTTATTTACTCATCATATCTTTGAGATCTGTTCATGACGCTGTGTTTAAAAGTAGTTTATTCTTTTATATTGCTGTGTTGTTATGAGGTGTAGAGAAAATATCTTTGTGTTTCTACAGAGTAGGAGCTTTCTGAATAAATTTTATGGAAACTTGGGATCCTGGGCAGAGAGAAGGCCATGGGAATTAAATTTACAACTATATCTAACAGAGAATTTCAGAGAGATTTAATTAACTCCAGAGGCGTGTGTTTGTATTTCAAGAGAAAAAGAGGCCCAAGACTTTGGAGACATCTCTAAGTTGTAAAATATGAAGACACTTGGGACTATCTGGCCCCTGGAGGGATTTTGTTTCTATTCCAAAAGTTTGAGTGAGAATATAAAATCCTTTTGATTTCTTCTTCAAGGAGCAAAGGTTTTTATCCCTTCTTTTGGGAGAAGAGAGTAATATACCTCACCTTGTTATAGCAGATAAAATCAATTTTTCTCCATCTCTTTCCTATAATATAGACTCTAAAGTTTTTATGTGTGGTACATTTGACCTGGTTTTCATCATACTACACCAGGAGTAAGAATTGGATTATGGGAAACGACAGAGGCATTATTTGTTTTTTAAGTGAATAATGATATTCTATGTATAGTCCAGTTCACTTCTTGTGGGAATTTAGGATAAAATTAGTAAGTATTAAAATATAAACACCAAAACTCACACTAGTATTCCATTGTATAAAAAATAAGAATACATTTATCAATCCTACTTTTGATGATACTTAGGTTGTTTTCAATATGTAACTATTATGAAAAAAGCTGCTATGAACAGTCTTGTACATATATTTTGGTGGCCATATGCCCTCATTTTTAGAGGAATATACAGTTAGGAATGAAATTGTTGGGTTACAAGGAAGTTGCATGTTTAGCTTTTTAATGTGTTGGCAAATAGCTTCCCAAAGTGATTTTACCAATATACAAATGCTCTACTTTGTCCACATCCTTAGCAACATTTATTTATTCTACTTCTGATAGATACTTATATCTCAGTGCTATAAAGATACTATTTCATTATCTTCTGGATTTCACAAGATTTGCTCAGAAGTTAGCCAATATATTACTATTGTCTCTTTGAAGGAAATGTTTCTTACTTCTCTGGCTACCTTTAAAATGGTCTCTTTGTCTTTGAACTAATGCATGCTTAGATGTTTGTTTCAGTTTTGTTTATTTAAAAAATTATTCTGGTCTTTTAAAATCTGAGATATGGTGTCCTTGAACACTTCTGGAAAATTCTCCATCATTAACTCTTTAAATATTGCGTTTGATCCAATTCATCTGTCCTTCTCTTCTGGGATTTCAATTTCCAAACATGGTATTTTACAAAAATGCCATTTTTTTTTTCTCATCCAGGTAGGCACACTTTTCTTTTATGAGGAATTTGTTGCTCTTCCCATTAAGAGTTTGAATCTGTTTCTCTATTCATTAAATATTGTCTTGACTATTTGAAGGGCTTTAGACATTGGTCAATTATGGTGCAAGTGATGCTTGAAAAGTATTTGAGCTTTGGAACATGTTCTCTCTCATGTGCTTAGAACCCTGAAACCATCACATGAATTAATCTAAATTAACCTCCTGGAGAAGAAAATGCCAGGAAGGGGAGAAATGAGATGCCCTAGCCAGCAACTGACCATCCTATAACCTGCCAAATAACAGATATGGGAAGGTATACTAGATTATCTAACCACTAACTGATCTACCAAATCACTACAGATGCATGAACTCTAGCCTAGGAGAGATCACTTAAACCGCTCAGACCCAAAGTACTATTTAGTTAACCTACACAACTGTGAAGAAATAATAAATGTCTATTGTTCAAAGCCTCTAAATTTTGTTGTAGTAGGTTATCTAGCAAAATCTAAATTTCTCTATGATTTATAAAGTTTTTATGCTCTATATCTTCCTTTCCATTCTTTTTTTTTTTTACTTCTATAACTCACTTTGAATGTTTTCTATTGATCTGTCTTTGAGTTCATTAATCTTTTTTATTTTAACATCAGTTGTTAAACTCATCCAATGAGTTCTTAAATCCAGATATTAAACTCTTTAATTCTAGAATGTCTTTTCATTCTTTATAGATTTTAATATATGTTGAAATTATCCATATATCTCATCCATTTTTTTCCATTTTTTCCTATCTTTGCTATATTAATATTGATATTTTAGTTATTGCTGCTAACTCTGACCTCTGGACCATGTTAGAGTTTGCTTCAATTGTTTATTGTTTCTTTTGCTTGTCAGTCACATTTTTTTGCACCTTGCATGCATAGTAAATTTTTTAAAAACTTAAACCAGACTTTATCATAAGAAATCTGTGTAAGTATAGATAATATCTTCCACCAGCAAAAACCCTCTCTTTTCCTCTCCTAATAAAATAGAATGAAGGGATGATCATCTCATCAGGAATTGATCAAGGACAGGACTGAGTTCCACTTTTAGTAAAATTTCTGTCCTTTAACTTTCTGCTTCATTAGCCTCTCAATTTATGAGGGTCTCTAAGCTAGCAAATGTCATGAGGAAGATTATTTGTTTGAGTAAGGCTATTTTTCATCCACCCCATCAGTGTGACTTTGTCTTTTAGCTCTTAGACTTTCCTACTACCCCAAATTTAGAGTAATCACATAAGGAAAACCAACCTTTGTTAGGGGATATACTTTGATTTCCCGTCCATGTACCAGCTCTATGAGATATTAAAAGTGACCATTGTTTTAATGGATATTTAATGTTTGTAAGGAAGAAGATATTTTCCCCACTGTCAGGGTTAAACTGTCTATTTAAACAGAAATTAGTTTGTCTTCCTCACTGATACATCAAGTACTTCAAGTACTCCCCTATTGGGATAGATAGATGATAGATAGATGATAGATAGATAGATAGATAGGTAGATATAGTATTTTCTCCATGATATCTTTATCTCATTTTCTTCCCCTTGTTTTTAAAATATATTTGGTTTTAGAATTTATCTAGTTTCCTCTTTATTTCTTCTCCACTCTTACTGAATTGTCTATATATTATTCCCCAGAGAGCTTACACACCTATCCAGTTTTAACAATCATCTTTATACACAATTCTAAGTCTTAAAATCTAACTTAATCTTTTTCTTAGTTCTACTCTTGATTGTAAAATTGTTTATTACTTGTCCCATGAGGCTGTGCTGCTGGTTTCTCAAATTTGAGCAACAAGGGAATGACATACACTAGTTAAAAAGATGTCATTGAATATATTTAGATATACATCGTGCTGCCTACTCTAGAATTTCCAATAAGAATAAGTTTAGAGGCAGCAATCCGGTTTCAAGGTCATTTCAGAGAAGAGCAAGTGAACTATCTTAAAACTAAATGTTTATATCAAGTTCTTCATTCATTCACTGAAAAATATTTACTACACATATTTTCTTATAAATATCCTTCTAAGTGATGGTGATACATCAATGAACAGAACAGAATTAAATCTTTTTTCTTATAACGTTTACATTACATTTGAGGAGATAGACAATAAATAATAAACAGAATAAATAATGAATAAATATGTAACATAAACATACTATATAATGTTAGAACATGATAACTTTTATAAAGAATAAATAAGCAGACTAAGGAGGATTGGAAGTATTATACTCTAGTGCTCAGATTTGGTTTCACGAAGAAGTTGAAATTTGAACAAAAGCTTACTTAAAGTAGATAAATGAAGAGTCTATCAGATAGGTTTTCACTATAAAACAGAACCAGTAGTGTGTGTACGTGTGTGTGTATTCTCTTTGAGAGAGAGAGAGAGACTATGAGAAAAAGACAGAAAAAGTTGTGTGTGTGTTTTCGGTCCCCTTGTTCATGGATTTGTGTGTGTGTGTATAAATATACATATATTCATGGGTATATGTGTATACTAATCATAGGGGTATGTGTGTATGATCCTCATTATTTATAGATTCCATATTTTCAAATTTATCTACTGGCTAAAATTTAATTGTAACTCACAACTCAATATAAAACAATAATCATGACACTGTTGTGATCATTCACAGACATGCACAGAGCAGTGAAAGAGTTGAGTCACCTGACACACATGTTGCCAGCTGAAGTCAAACAGGGCAACGCTATGCCTTCTTGTTTTAGCTCATACTGTAAACAAGTCCACTTTTCATGGTCTAATCAGTACTATTTTTTTCTCATTTTTGTGCTTTTTGTTGGTGATTTCATTGTTTAAAATGGCCCCAAAACATAGGATTGAGGAAATATCTAGTTTTCTTTAGTGTATAAAGTCTGTTATGTACTTTATTGAGAAAATACGTGTGTTAGATAATCTTCATTCAGGCATGAGTTATAATGCTGTTTTTTTTTGTGAATTCAATGTTAACAAGTCAATGATGTACATTAAATAAAATGCATTTAAACAGGAACACACATAAAATAAGTTTATGTGTTGATCAATTGATGAAGACATTGTGACTAGAACTTAACTTTCTATTTCCCCTAAGAGCAATGGTCCAGTATTCTCTAATTCAGTGTTCTTGGTGACTTTATAGAACATCATTCCCATGAATAACAAGGGCTGGATGGAGCTATAATATACATACATACATATATATATATATATATATATATATATATATATAGTTTGTTAGCTTTTGTGGTTTTTAAATTTTTTTTCATGATTTTTGTTTTTGCTATTCATGGTAGTGATGGTTTAGCTTTTTTGTTATTCATGGTAAATCCATCATAGTGATACATTTATTTCTTTTCTTTTCTTGTTTTTTTTTTTTTTTTTTTTTTCTGCAGTACGCGGGCCTCTCACTGTTGTGGCCTCTCCAATTGTGGAGCACAGGCTCCGGATGCTCAGGCTCAACAGCCATGGCTCATGGGTCCAGCTGCTCTGCGGCATGTGGGATCTTCCCAGACCGGGGCATGAACCCGTGTCCCCTGCATTGGCAGGCAGACTCTCAACCACTGCGCCACCAGGGAAGCCTTTTTTTTTTTTTTTTTTTTTTTTGAGAGAGAGACATTTATTGCAAGGAATTGGCTTACACACTGAGGCAAGAGCTGATGCTGCAGTCCACAGGCAGAATTCTCTCCTCTGGGAAAAATTTAGTTCTGCTCTTAAGGTCTTTTAACTGATTTGATCAGGCACACTCAGATTATCAAGGATAATCTCCTTTACTTAAAGCCAACTGACTTTAGATGTTAAATACATCTACAAAATACCATCACAGAAACACTTAGATTAGTGTTTGATGGGATAACTGTGTACTATAGCCTAGCCAAGTTGACACATAAAACTCACTGTCATAACAAGTAAATCTGGATCTATTTGTGAGAGGGGTATTCCAGGTTGAGAAATAGTCAGTGAGCCATTTTAAGGACTCTGACTTTTACTATGAGAGAAATAGGAACTTACTGTACAGTTTTTGAACAGAAGAGAAAGAGAGTTTAGTTTATATTTTAACAGGATCAGTTTGACTGTGGTATTGACAACAGACTGAAGGACAACAGGGCAGAAACAGGGAACACATTTAGGTAAGAGACTATCGAATTTGATCAGAGTGGTAGCAGTGATTGTGATAAGAAATGATCAGATTCTATATATTGTGTAGTTAGCATCAACAGCATCTGGAGAAGAGTAGTGAAAGACAGTGGCCAAAAAAATGACTCCATGAGTTTTTATATAAGTAACTAGAAGAATGGTGTTGCCTTTAACTAACATGGGAAGCTCTGAGTAAAGATGGCTTGGATTGAGGAAGGAATCAGAGTCGCAGCTATGAAATGTCTTATCAATAACTAAAATGGAGACTTTGAGAGGCAGTTGGATAAATGAGTCTAGAATTAAGGACCCTTAATTTGGTATAAATTTTGGAATCTTCAACATATATTTGGTGCTTTAATCCATGAAACTGGATTACACCACTAGGAAGGATTACGCAAAAAGAGAAGTCACCCATGGGTTAAGCCCTGGAATACCTCAATGTTGAGAGGTTGGAGAGAATGGGAAAAAGAAAAAAAAAAATTCGTAAGAAAGAGTGGACATTGATGTTAGAGAAAAACCAAGGACGTGGGGTTATTTGGAACCCAGGTAAAGAAAAAGTTACTTGGAAGGGAGAATGATCAAATGCTGCTGATAGTCAGTGAATCTCGCACAAATGATTGTTTACTGGATTAAAATATGTAGATGACCTAGTGAAAAAGAGAGACCAAAACATGATTGGAATGGTTTTAAGAGATAATGGGAAAAAAGGAAATATATACAGGGAGTGAAAACAACTCTATTAGTTCTGCTGCAACATGAAGATACTAAATTTATTTGGAAACATAAGGAGATTTGATTATCGGCTGAGGGAGATAACCTCCTTCCCAACCAGACTCAAGTTACCATAACTGGATGCTGGTCTTTGAATATGTTCTATACTTCAACGAGAATTATTTTGCTCATATAGTTCTGCATAACTAGAGTTATCTCCATCTTTCAAAATATCCTTTCCTGACTAATTCCATGTGTTAAAGCCATCTTATTACTTAATCTTCTCAAAACTGTACTTTTGAATATAATTCCCCTTTTCTTTCATCTCAATTTTATATTATTTTAAATGTATACTTTTCTTAACATTCAGACATATTTTAATCTATAGGGTAACTTTTTGTTACTTTTCTTATTTCTGCTAGATTTAAAAACTACTCAAAGATAGGAAAATTTTTCTCCCTCTTCATTGTATTCCTTATAGCACCTAGCATGATGGCTGTATACAGTATGTTTTGAGTACTTATTTGCAGAATGAATCAGTAAACATGGTAGTTACTATTTTTTGAATGAATAACAATTCCTGGGAAAAAAGAAGACAAAAAAATTGAATCAAAGTTTAGTATGCATTTTAACTAACTCTTATAAAGATAATATTAAAACACTGAGTTTAGAAAAAACAGCCATTGTTTTAGTTATTTTCGTTGTTCAATTAATTTGTTATATTTCACTGTCTATGAATATGTTCAATTTGGTTCTTTTTGACTTTTTTGCATTTGTACAGTCATATTTAACTCAGACCCCTATTCAATTTGTCATTGCAAGAAGTAGCTTAAAGGCATAATGAACAACCTCATTTCCTGTAATTTTTAAAATAAGTTAAAACTATTAAACTAAAATCCACTGGTGTGGTTCATTAATAACCATGCTTCTTTTAATATTTTATTATGGCATCTTTGCAGATGATATAAAATGAATGTCCAAAACTTATAATAATCCTTTTTCACATTGCGTAAAATGTATGATGTCTATGAAAAAAAGTGTGAAAGACCTAAGAACACAAGACATAGCAATATAGATTATTTTGTTTGTTTAAAAACATAAAATTAGTCCAGTGAGACACTGTCAAAACATGTTTTATCATATATTATTATGTGAATCAAGTTTCTTTTGGTTTCTAGTAATAGAAACAGACTATGACTAGCTTAACCTAGAAGGGGCATTTATTAGAAGGAAACAGAAGCTGGAACTCCTGAGAGGAAGGAAGCATGAGCTTCATCATGTGTTGGAGGACATTCTCAGGAGAATACAATAAAATATGATTTACCTCTAACAATGTCCCAAATTTCAAATTCTTAGAAGGAAGCATCTCATTAGCTTAGCTTTCGTCAATTAGCTATAGCAAATTTTGACCAGTTAACTTTTATCTTTATATGTCCAGAGTAGTTCACAGAAAATCAGAAATCATTGCTAGCTAGGGAGGCCATTCTTAGAGACAGTTAAAAATGTTATTTAAAGGCTATTTTTTATTGTAAAAATGAATTTACTATATATTGACTGATCTTACTTCCCCATTAATATTTTAATGAAATTCTTCTCATCTATCCAGTTTTCTTTTCATTCATTCAGTTATACACCAAACAACTTATGCATATAGTCTTTGCATCATGCACTTGGCTACACACTAAGGATAGAGGTCAGAGACAAACTTCTTACTTTCAAGGAGCTTTTCGTTGAGCAGGTGTGAAAATATGTACACAAATATTTATAAAATACTATATTAAAATTTGGGCAAATTGCTGGACATACACAAAGGAGGGAGTAAATTTCTTTGAGGGGTACTTTTAGGTACTTCTAACTATCAAAAACATAAAATCTCTAATTTGACCAATGCTGGACACCAAATAGCCTTAAGATACCAATCATTTTCAATCATTTTCAGATATTTGATAAAATCTGGGAGAGTGACCTGAAGTGAACAGTTCTAAATCCCATTACCGTTCAGTAAGCTTCTCAGTCTCTGAAAAAAAAAAATTTTTTTTGATGGCAGTTCTTAGTTCTACAAAATGATAAATAGCAGAATATTACTGGAGTTTAAATATTTCTGTGAGAGCAATTCTTCACTCCCTGCTGTTTACAAGTAAAACACTGTCTACAAATAATACATTAAATTAGCTGTCTTATTTATCATAAAGCCATGTTGAATACTTGTAACATTTATAAAAAGACACCAACTGATTGTTAGATGAGCGTTACCCTTGAGCAAATTATGAACACATTTATTTCAGTCTTATGCGTTTGAAACTAATTTTATGGTAATATGAAAAGTGTTCGTAGAATTAATTTCCTGTCAGTTCAGCAGTATTCAAGTGAATATTTTATGATTTTGCATTAGCTGTATTTGTCTAGAGTTGTGACATGATCGAGTCATTCTCTGAGGGAAACACATTAATAATTAAACTCTGTCCAATGTGGAGTGCTAAAGATGACAGCATAATTGTACATTTCCAGAGACCGTTTCGCAAAGCAGAGGAGAATTGCCCTGCCACCATTTAAATGTCAATTTAGAATTTCTTTCTAAACTAAAACAGAGCTTCAATAAAAAAGAGGGAGGGGGGAGTTGGTGTCACATTTGGAAAGTGTTCTCTTTACTTTCTATTTGAAAATGTGAGCTAAATGCAAATAGCCTCCTTCATTCTTTCCTTCTCGTGCTGAATAAACTGTCAGTTAAAAGTTCTTTCTTTTGACAATATAACATCATCAGTGGTCTTTGAACAAGGACTGTTTAAATGATAAATACTACTAGCATAGATTATCTCTGTAGGAAATAGTGCAGCTGACTTGAGAAACTTTGATTGGTTTTAGCTCTTATATTTGAGTCTTTTTTAACTTAGGTAACTGTAGCAATAATTTAAGATTTTAATCTACTTCCAAGTCAAATAGTTGTGTATAGATCACTTTATGTGTCTTTATTTATGTTTCCTATTCTGATCCTTAAAATAAAGTTATTGGATTTTTAGAAGTGAGATTTTTAAAAAATTTCTGAGGCATATATATTATACACATTAAAACTCACATTTGTGTTACCTTCCTAGACAAATTGTGGTTAAAAATTGTGACTGGAGAAAACTTAAAATTGAATTCAACATAAACCGTGACAAGAAGCATGGAAATGCTCCCCAAATAATCTGAGTGGAAGTTTGCTTTTGAACAGAGAGCCTAGAAGCTAACCCCTCAATGAACTTCAGTATATTTCAGATAGAGACCTTCCTTAACAATAATAGATATTTTCTCATTATTTAATATTGACTGAACAATTACATAGTCTGAAAAATCCTACTTCTTGTAGTTTATCCTAAAGAAATAATACCAGATGATTAACCACAATGCAGGGCCTAACAGCACTGTTTATAAAAAGAAAAACAAAAGGAAATTAATTTAGTTTAATGGCTAAAAATAGATTCATTAAATAAATTATGATGTATTTATATCATTAAATATTGTAATGCTGCAAATAAAAACCTTCAATGACTAGGAAACTGTTTTTTCATCATTTTTTCCTATTAATTTATTCATTTCACAAATATTCATTTAGTTCTTATTAAGTGTCAGGCAGTGTTCTTGATGTTGGAGATAATGCAGTGATGAGAATAATATCCCTAGTTTAATGGAGCTAGCATTCTAGAAGGGAGAGTCTCTCAATAACCACAGGATGTAATGCGCCACAATGTGTGAAGCTGTGAAGAAGAATCAGGTAAATTAAGAACTGGATTGGAGGATGGGGTTATTCATTTGGGTGGCCAATGAAGACCTCTGAGTGCTGAAAATAACAAGTTAGACAATAAGGCATTTGGAGGCCGAGCACGCTAGGATAAATGACTAGGGAATTTAACGCCTCAGGTGAAGGTCACCTTGATGTGACTGAGAAGCCACAAGGAAGCCAGCATGACTACAGTGGGTGAGGAAAGAAGCAGCAATGAAGTCAGAGAGCAGCCACCAGCATTTAGTGCCTGTAGGCCAGGGGAAGGGCTTGGGCCTTCTGAATCAGATGGGAGGTCACCGGAGGTCTGAGCAGAGGACTGGAATGATCTCTCTTAAAAATAGTACTTGCATGATATATTAAGTGGAAAATAAGCACATAAAAAAGAAATATGTATTACACAACTTATAATGTATAATGAAGTAAGTGTTGATTTTTATTTTGTAATATCTGTTTTCCCCTGTGAATTCTAAGCTCCAAGGGGGCAGAAACATATGCCTATTTTTCTTCACTATGTAACCAGCATTTAGTTTGTCACCTGGTTTATATTAGGCACATAGTAAAATTTGGTGGATGAATGAAAGGATAAATGAGTAAATGAACAAATATTTTAGAATATTTTAAAAGGTTATATGTAAATAAAACACTTGTTTTCCTTTAATCATCTGGCTGTAACATTACTAGATCTTTTTGCTCTCTTGAACCAGTGCACTGGAGTTCCACAAGGGTTATTCCTGGGAGTATCCAGGAAATATATTTATTATTAATTTATTTATAATGTTTTTGAAAAAAAAAATTAAGAGTTTGTCTATGAGGTACATAGTAGAGTGTGGTATATGAAAAGAATTATATTCTATATTTTCAAAATTTTCTATAAAAACTATATCATTCTTATATTGACAAAATAGGAATAAACCATAAAAAAACTTTAAAGATAACAGGCAAATTAATAAGGTTGAAATTTTAAATTCACTTTAGTGATAGAATATTTTAAAAAACATTTCTAAAATTTTACTTTTTTAGAATTTAGAGATTGGATTGACATTTCTTCTTTGCAGTAGAGAGTATAAAATGAAGCTTGCGAAAGAGGTGAACCATGGAAACAAAAACCCAAGGGACACATCTATATTTCTTTTTAAACAAACCAGCTCCAAGTACTGTAAAAATCACAATTAATGAAACTTCAATCTCTCAGAATATTGAACTGTTAGGAATTGTGATTGTTATTTTTATTTTGCTTTTTTCAGCACCAACATCTAGAAGAAAGAGGCAAATGACAAAAATACCTCTGGGCAATTTTTGGAATTCAGAAAAATATCTTCCAGACTATATTATGTTGTCAAAACACATTCTTACTTTTCTCCACTTCCTACATCTCCATTTGTACAACTGTGCAGTGATCACCAATGTTTAAAAAAACCTAGAGGTCCTAGATTTCATTAAGATCATTGGACTTAACTAATTTAGGAGGAAATGTGAATCACTGAATTATAGAGTTATCTTCTCATATTTTGAAAATTAAACTACTTTTTCCAAAAGATTCAATTAGTGAGTATGTACTCAATTTTGAAAGCTGCCATTACAATTTTTCTGTAGTCTATGAGTTTCCCTTTCAATATAAGAAATATGTAGTAATCACAAAGTTACCTATCATACTTGGAGAAATAATTATCTGATTATTTAATAAAATGATTTGTCTGAAAAGGAACATATATGGCAACCATAAGTTAACAATCCTCAGAGTATTCATATAAAATAAAATCTTTAACAGTAGACTAACACTAAATATTTATTTGATTATTTATAAGATTCCTCAGGAATTCGAAGACTTATTTTGAAAATTTATCATGATAGAACCATATTTAAGGAAGCCCTAAAAAATGCAAACAGAGAACAGACACAAGTATCTACTAGAATATCTAACAGGCAATATTTTATTAACTTACCATCAAGTTATTGCATGTGCTTGATAACACTGTAAAAATTAGGATTTCTTTGAATAGAATAATGTACTCTATATATCACCCCAAGTCCAAATTAATGAAGTTTTGCTCTGTGTTAACTCTATATTATGTTTAGAGTAGTCTACATAGGATCATAGCTCTGAAAAACAGATTTTTGGGAGAGAGTTTTAGAAAACCAATCAATAGATTTCATTGACTTTTGAATCTCTCAGCTAGTTTTTTTACATTAAAATTATCTTTGTAGGTCATGAAAGTGATCATTTGTATTGTAATGCTAGTGATGTATTACTAAAGTGTTTTGTCACTTTCTTTTTCCTTTTTTACTTTTTTCTTTCTTTTCTTTTCATTGAAGTGTCAACTTTCTTTTAGGAACAGTATAAGAACATTCTGGAACAAGAAGTACCATAGCCATAGTGAGGAGTCAAATACTGGTCAATTTAGAAAACTACTATCAGTATCTTTCTCAATCTTTTTATTTCCTATGCATTACTTGAATATCTTTCATTTCAGTGCTATTCTATATACTCTCTTTGCTGATTCTTTGCACTCCTGCCACAACCTAATCTTGGCAGATCATTTTAATATATATATATATATATATATTTAAATTAAAAAAAAGCATGCTAACATGTTTTTTAAAAATCACAGTAATATTCTTAAAAATTAACACTGCTTAAAAATACCTCTCTCGAAAAAAAAAAAAAAAAAAAATACCTCTCTCTACTCCCTATTCTACCCAAACTCCAGGTGAACTTCCCAGAGCTAAACAATGTTACTACTCTCATATATTCCTATAGAAATTTTCATATGCATACATATCTATGGTAAATTTATCTCTATACATTTTCTTTTTCTAGATTAATAGGAGTATTGTATGTATTGTTCTGTACCTCCTTTTTTTCACTTATCAATAAAACTTAGTTAATTTTTCACACCCGTGCATATCAATCAACCTTATTTACCTATTTATTTTTAACCAATGGCATATTATCTCATTGTATGGATAAAACTGAGTTTATTTAACCAATCATTTATGTATGGAATTGTGGGATATTTCCAGTCATTCCTATTGAAAATATTGCTGTAATAAATATTGTATAAAATGTTATGTGAACATTTCCAGTATTAAGTCTTCCTATCCAAGAACAAAATGTTTTTTCACTTATGCAAGCCTGCCTCTCCTTCCCCTCTCCTGAGTGTTTCTCAGGAAAATGTTGAAGTGTTCTTCATATATATCTCCATATATGGAGTGTTCTATGACCACTCTATCTACAAGTTGATCTTTGCTACTAAAACAAGTTCCCATACACTTTGGTTTGTATCCAGCTCTACCTGTTACTAGGTCATCAGCTTCAGAGAAGTTACTTGACATCTCTGTGCCATTGTTTTGTTATCTGTAAAACAGGGATAATGATAGTACCTACTTCATGGGCTTGCATACAACAGAAGAAGGAGTGATTAGAAGTGCCAGGCACAATAGTAAGCACTTAACCAACATAAGTTATCAGTATTATAACTATTCCTATTATTATTATTCTATGTGAACCTACTTGATGTTAAGGAATACTTGTTTATTTGTATTTTATTTAGAAGTCTTAAAGAAGGATAAATATTAAAAGTTTTGAAATTTCTTCTCAAAATCTATTGAAATAAACATAATTATTTTGCTTTACCTTCTTAGGTATTCATGATTTAATTGGTCGGCAGTTATTTTTTTCTTTATTTTTAAAATTACCTTACCCAAGTTTGCATTAATGTCATGCCTTCTTTACAAAACAGGTGTGGTGGGTTTCTTTTTTTTTACCTGTGGTCTAGCAAACATTTTAAAGCATTAGATATACATGTCAATGGGCACTTGTTAACATTCCTCTGGATTCTTTTGGGACTTGTTCTTTATGGCTGGCATCTTTGTGATGTTTTCCCACTTTTTTTTTTTTTCTTCCTATCACGGGTCAGTTTCTACTGCTTTGGTAAACAATTATGGAAATTTGTATTTTCCTAGACAAATATTTGTTTCTTACAGTTTATGAAGTAAATTTTATTTACAGAGGGTTGAGTTAAACTGTTATTCTTTTAATATTCTTTTTCTGACTTTTCATCCCCTTTCTTACTAATTTTCTATATGTATATATGTTTCTTTTCTTCTTCTTTCAGACCATTTTCTCAACAAATGTGCTGAATTCTCCACAATTTTGTTTTCCTCTTTGAGGAAAGCAGAAATCTGCAAGTCTCTCAGTGAACTCTCCCTACCACCGCCCACACAACCCCTTGCAACTAGAAGATATTTCTGTGCTGATCTGAAATTTCGTGACTCATGCCAAGGACACTGATGATCCAGACAAGGTATTCAGTCACCCCTTTTGTATCTCTAATTTCAAAATACCACACTTACTTAAGACTGGTAGAGTCTATTTTTTTCTACCTGAGCCAGTCCTTGGTTTGGTCTTTTATAGTATTTGACAATTGTTTCTTGTAGATAGAGGTTTACAGTTGTGACTAGCTCCTGATTTAATTGTTGGTGATGAATTTTTAGCATTTTTCTTGTTAATTTCTTATTGCTATTTTTATTTGGCATTAAAGAAGGAAGTGAAACAGAATGCCTTTATTGCATCATATTCAACTGTAAGTCTTATTTTTTAGTTCTTAAATTTAATTTCATCAGTTTAATCCCTTTCTTTAAGGAAACTTTCTAAAATCTCACTAGGTTAGGAAAGGTATTCTTTAAATGCTTATCATATTTCCCCATACTTTCCTTTTTATATCTCATTTCTTATAATTTTTTGTTTGCTTGCCTTTGTCCCAAAGTGGGTAAACTGAGAGATCAGGGACACTGTCTGTCTTCACAATTATATCCCTAAAACCTAGCATATAGTAGGCTCTTAATAAATATTTACTGAATGACTTCTTTCTCCCATGGTTTTTGTTATTTCTGTTGTTGTTTAGCAAATTAATTTTAGTATAATGGGCAATATTTGATTTCACTCTTTGATAATAAAACATTGTCAGTTGTTAATCAATGAAAGTTTAGATATTAGAGCAGTCCATTAAGTGTAGGAAAATGTCACGGGATTTTGGATGATCACGGCAGCCGCCTCACTCCAATCACCAGTATCCCAAAACACCATCATGTATCATATCACTGCTATAGATATTCTTCCTTTGGATCATCAACACTTTCATCTTCAATAATCACACACACATACACACACACAAACACATTATGTGAATGAGTCCTTTTGCAGTTATAATATTCTGAATTCAGTTTGTAGAAGCTGGCTGACCATTATTCAACACAGCATTGCCACTAACTGGCTCTATGAACTTAGGCAATTTATTTAATGTCTCTAAATCTTAGATTGTTCATTTATAATACAGTCATAGTAGTATTCCTACTTTGTGGGATTGTGTGAATTACATGTAAAATGCTAAATGCAATATCTAGCAGATTATAAATGTAGAATAAATGTTTTTATCAGCAATTGTTTACTTAAAGAATAGCAAACTGAGAGAAAGCTTCTTGAAAAGGGATTACATCACAGATAATCATGACTAGGTTTAGGGGAGAAAAGGTGATTTGATCAGAAAAGTGAAGGAACTTGTACACCTCTTTCTTTCTTTTTTTTTTTTTTTTTGTTACACGGGCCTCTCACTGTTGTGGCCTCTCCCCTTGCGGAGCACAGGCTCCGGATGCACAGGCTCAGCGGCCATGGCTCACGGACCCAGCCGCTCCACGGCATGTGGGATCTTCCCGGACCGGGGCACGAACTCGTGTCCCCTTCATCGGCAGGCGGACTCTCAACCACTGCGCCACCAGGGAAGCCCTATACCTCTTTCTTGATTTTGCCAAGGGCGCACCCTGTTAGACCAAAGTAAATAGGACAAAAGCAGTGGCATCCAGCAATCTTGGGTTCCCATTCCTTTCTCACACTTCTAAAGTTCTAGTGTTTTTTAAACAATCATAGCTTTAACCTTCTTTAATATTGCATTAAAACCATTTACTATGCCATGATTTTTTAATGCAAACTTCAAAATGTGCAGAAGGGAAATATATGGCTATAGAAGGTTAAATCATAAGAAAAGGTGTTGCAGGACATCAAAAGGTGTCTGCAGCAGCCGGGCAAATTCCGTTGTCTCTGGCTTCTCAGAGCTATCCCTTAGGCTAGTTTCAACTCTACTCTTATGAATTCCATGCTTTCTTTCAAACAACTACCACTGAATCACTCAGCGGCTGAATATCCAGATTTTGTGTTTTCCATCTTCAGCCTGTAATCTGTATGAAATCCTATAGGTTACAGAGTTAGGTGATCTTCCTATCAGAAAAAAAAAGGAGAATAAAACGTAAGCTTTTTAATTGGTCCATATCATCATTTTTATCTCTGTAGCTTAAAACAAACAAACAAGATAGAAACAGAGATCGACTCTATAGGTTAAACCAAAAACTTAAAATTGATTTATCCAGTAATTTCCCCACTGCCCAAGTGATCACGTCAATGTTTCAGCAGTATATTGCGGCACTGCAAGCACTGCCCCCATAACACTGTGCTAGTTGGGGAAGCTTTTAAAATATCTTTCTTTCCTAGTAACAAATGAAAAGGAAAACTTTTAATGTGAAACACCTACTTTAGTAAGGGATTGAATGCAATGTCTCTCATTTTATAGGCATCTACCATAGTACAAATTGAAAGTAGAGGGCTTCCCTGGTGGCGCAGTGGTTGAGAGTCCACCTGCCGATACAAGGGACATGGGTTCGTGCTCCGGTCCGGGAAGATCCCACATGCCGCAGAGTGGCTGGGCCCGTGCACCATGGATGCTGAGCCTGCGTGTCCGGAGCCTGTGCTCCGCAATGGAAGAGGCCACAACAGTGAGAGGCCCGCATACCGCAAAAAAAAAAAAAAAAAAAATTGAAAGTAGAAAGATTTAGCAATGTGATAACTAGACTACTAAGCATGAATAAAGAGCAAGATTCCAAGGTTGGATGGAGCAGAGAATTGAGAATGAAGAGAGAAAAGTTAGAGACACAGAAAGACAGGTTAACAAATGACAGTAAGCTGCAGCTGGAAGATGATATTGTCCAGTAAAGAAGTCCTTTAGGTGGAGTGGCTGAAGAGCATTTCAAATATGTGCCGAATATTCACTTCTAAGCTAGTACACTATTTTCAGCTAAACCTTCTCATGCTTCAAAACTCAGCAAACCTGTTATATCACATGCCCAGTGAATGTCCTTGGGAGAGGTGGGGAGATGGATAGGGAGAACTAGAATATGGTTTTAAATCCTCTCGGTCAGTGGTGAAAAAAAAGAGATAATAATAACAGGAAATGAGATGCTGGTGAAATATAGAGTTCACTGGAGCAAAAACTTAAGAAACTGGAATTACAAAAATAAGAAGAAAGGGAGATCATTGGATATCCCATAGAATATTGGCTAGGGAAATTCTTTAAAATTGAAAAATAAGATATCTCATCAAACATCTGGTATATAACAGTTTAGTGTTTCCCTCCTTTAAAATAAGAAATTAACTATACAGTGAGACAGTTAAAAAATACTGTTAATGAAAAGAGAACGTTCCTATCTCTCTCTTCCTTCTTTCCCTCTCTTCTTATCTCATTTAATTCCCACATATTTGCCATGTACCAGAATCAACATTTAGAGTAACTTCAATTGCAAAGGATCTTATAAGTGTATTAAAGCATCAAGTAAATCTTTAGCAAGGATATAGTTGATGATTGATGAAAGAAATGGACTAAAGTAGATTTAGGAAGTAAAAGTGTAGGGAAAGAGGTGATCTGTATACTTTGTGATCTGCAGATATTTATCAAAATTCCTCTCTCCTCCAAACACAGTAATCTGTCTAAATGACTCATTTTCTCCTATAGTTCTGTTTGCCCAGTGAATAAACCTGAAAATGTACATATTTGAAAAGAAAAACATGACATTTAATTAGACACTATAGAGAAAACACAAATGTTTTAATGGTAGTGGCAAATTCTAGTAGTTATTCTACACCACAATTTATTTATCCTTTTCCTTTGGATAAATGTCGGATTTGTTTCCAGTCTGGGGTTATAAATAATTTTCCTGTAAACATCTGTGTATATAACTTTTGGTGAACATATATACTAATATATTTTGTAAATATAACTTGAAGTATGACTGGTGGGTCATAGGTTAGGCACATATATAACTTCAGAAAGTAATACCAAACAGTTTTCCAAGCCCATTTACCATCCCATCAATAATGTATGAGAGTTCTAGTTACTCTACTTCCTCTGCAATAGGTGGCATTGACAGTCTTTTTAAATTTTGTCTAGTATGATGAAAGGTAATGGTATATCATTATGGTTTTACATCATATTTCCTCATTAAGTAATGATGTCAGGCCCTTTTCATGTCACTATAGGGTATATGAATATCCTCTTTTGAGAAGTGACTGCTCAAGTATTCTACCAAATTTTTTGTTGGGTCATTTGTCTTTTTCTTATTGATTATAATTCTTTTTTTTTTTTTTTTTTTTTTTTTTTTTTGTGGTACGCAGGCCTTTCACTGTTGTGGCCTCTCCCGTTGTGGAGCACAGGCTCCAGACTTGCAGGCTCAGCTGCCATGCCTCACGGGCCCAGCTGCTCCACAGCATGTGGGATCTTCCCGGACCGGGGCACAAAACCATGTCCGCTGCATCGGCAGGCGGACTCTCAACCACTGCGCCACCAGGGAAGCCCGATTATAATTGTTTATATAAGTTATTTTTCAGTTATAGGTATTACAAAAATCTTCTTTTAGACTGTGACTTGTTTATTTCCTAATGATGTATATTTGGTAAACAGCGATCATAATTTTAATTAAATCCAAGTTATTGTTTTTAATAATCAATTCTTTTCTCTGTCCATTTATGAAATATTTACTTACTCTAAAGTAACAAAGACATTATCCTTTTCCTTTGAGAAGGTTTATTGTTTTGTTTTTGTTTTTTTTCTCACATTTAGTCCTGTAATCAACATGCAAGTGAATAAACATTGTGGTTTACTTATACAATGGAATACTATACAGTAATAAAAAATTACTTAGATATTACAAGAACATGGATGAATCTCATAGATTTCATGTTGAGCAAAGGAGCCCAGAAATGAAGAGAATATACTGTTTGGTTTCATTCATTTCAAGAATGGGCAAAGCTGATCTATAATTAAAGAAATCAAAATAGTGGCTATTGAGTAGAAAGAGATACAAAGAAACTTTCTGGAATGAGGGAAAGGTTCTATATTTTCAGCTGAGAGTAGGTGCACACACATGTAAATATTTGTTAGGCGATGCACTTAAGATTTATATACTTTATATGTAAATTACACTTCAATTAAAAAAATAAGTGCCTCAATTAAAATATGCAGGTGCTTTCTTAGATTAGCTGATTTACTTCTCAGAATCTTCCTTCAAGTTAAGCATTTTTATGACCATTTTTGCACCTAAGGCTCAAGGATATTAAAGGGTTTGCTTAACACCACAGCACTAATAAACATGGACACCTTCCTAAGTTTGATTATAGTCTGACTTTTCAAAACATTTTGCAAAAAGAGACCATAAAAAGAAATTAAATAGATTTGCAAGTATATCTTTCAGTGTAGCTTTTGATAACTCATAATTGATTCTTTTCAGGATGAATGTTTTTACATCTTAAATATAATCCATTTAATTTGTCATTAGAGCTAGCATTTTAATTAGTGATTATTTTTTAAAGATTAATATTTATTTAAGAAATATTCACATGTTTCCAAGTTGTGACACACTATCAAGACCTCCTCACAAGAGTGGAGAAACTTGGAAAAAGACTGTGTCATTGGTGATAGCTTCAGTTTTATGTTCTTTAATTAAAAATAAAATCAGGAGCCTGGAGACATGGTGTATTAGCTTGCAAAGGCTGTGGTAACAAAGTATTTACAAATTGAGTGGCTTTATGCAATAGAAATTTGTCTCTCAGTTCAGGAGGTTAGAAGTCCAGAATCAAACTGTTGCAGGGTTGTTTCCTCCTGAAGACTGTGAGAGAAAAATTTGTTCTAAGCCTCTTTCTCTGGCTTGTAGATGGCCATCTTTATGATCACATTGTGTTTTCCCTGTACACATATCTGTGTCCAAACTTCTGTCTTTGAGAAGGACATCAGTAATGTTGGATTAGATGCCTAACCCTACTCCAGTATGACCTCATTTTAACTTAACCAATTACATTTTCAACAATCTTATTTTCAAAGAAGATCACATCCTGAGGTATTAAGGGTTAGGACTTCAACATAGGAATTTGGGGAGGGGCAAAATTCAACCCCACATGGCTGCAGTGTCATAAAATCCAATTCAGAGAAATCATGGTGCATTTTGAAGAGATTTTATCAATATATTAATGTAATATTAACCATTTTTTATGAAAAAGTGCTTATATATATTTCAAAAATTTTCCAAAGATGCATCTTAAGATATACAAAAGAGTAATTTATCAGGCTTCTAATTATGAATCATTATCTATATAGATCAAATGTCCTTGTCTTGCATTTTTCAAATAGCTACACTGAAATTAGTTTAGTCTGAACTTTGATTAAAATGATATATGGAAACAATTAAAAATGCAAATAACTCACATATGAAATTAAGCAGAGATACCTAATAATATCCTAAAATTTGATTTTGACATAGAAGTACATAAAATTTATATTCCCTTTATATCCCATTCTCATATTTTATTACAATGAAAGTTCTTGCTCAATGTTTTTAATATTTACTGTGAATTAGATCTCAAGACTTTAAACTTGTCCATAATCATAGACACATCATAGTGTTTTATATAGTGAGAATTACATAATAAATTTCTCACTTTACCTCCTCATATCTTATCTATTTAAGAACGAAAACACCACCACATATAGTACTATAGTAGTTATGTTATTATTAATTTGTATAAAGTATTAAATGAATAAATAGAAATAATTCAATTCACTTATGAATGCAAACAGAAAGGCTGTATTTGGTAAAATCAATGTTAAAACAAATAATTTTTAGAGAGTTTTTTTAATCTATGATCTCACAAAATATAACATTTTACATTTTTTTTTAATTCAAGTTCTTCTCACATTCATGTGTGTCAAACAACTAAAATGTATCCATAGTATAGTCAACATTTACTAAAAATCTGTATTTTCTTATTGCAAAAATTTGGAATGGCCTGCCAGAATTTTTTAGGGCCATTTTCCATTGTCTTTATGTATTGGTACCTCACTTTTTTTTTTTTTTTCCTGTGAGACACATATCAATGATTGTACTTACCTCAGTTATCTTGAAGTGAAAGGAACCAACAGAATAAAACCATGTAACAGCCAAATATAAATGCAGACTAGCAATAAATGGTTGAATTAATATAACGAAGTAAAAGTGTTAAAACAGGTTGTTATGCTGATCAACCCAAATGTCCTTCCTTGTAGTATAGCCCTCCTCCACCACCCACATATTCACTCATTTTCCGTTTTTGATTGCCTAGGTGATTGTTCCCAATGATATTGACCTTAGGATTTTGTGGAAGGCCATTTGTTACAGGTTGAATTTTTACTGCCCAAAATTCATTTGTTGAAGTTCTAAACTTCAGTATCTTAGAATGTGACACTATTGGGAGTTAGGGCCTTCACAGAGATAATTAATGTAAAATAAGGTCATATGTGTAGGGGCCTATTCCAATATACTTAGCATTCTTATTAGAGGAGATTAGGACACAGATAACACACTGACGAAAGGATTACTTTGTAAGGACAGAGAAAACGTGGCCATCTTCAAGTCAAGGAGAGAGGATTTTGGAAAAAACCAGACCTACTGGCATCTTGATCTTGAACTTCCAGCTTACCAAACTGTGAGAAATTTAATTTCTGTTGTTTAAGCCATACAGTCTGTGGTATTTTGTTATGGCAGCCCTAGCAAACTAATACATTATTTTTTTTTTCTTTTTAGCAGAAGCTGCTCATGGATTTTTGTTAGAAAAGACATTAGTAAAACCATCCTCTGTTTTTCTGACAGCACATGCTTCATGCTCACTGTTAAATTATAACTGAACTTTAACAGCCCTGTCCCTTACAATTCTCCACACAATAACTGGATGTATGTAGCTCTTTTCTTCCTGTAGACTTATAGCTCCTTCAAGGGAACTCACATCATTTTACTGATGGGGAAACAGAGTGGATAGATAAGTTCCCCAATCATAGAGCATGTGACACACACATATATGATTAAGACAAATAAATTAATCCTATTCAGAATTGTTCCTTAATAACACTAGCTTTTATTTATTCTTAGAAATTGATGTTTAGAGAGCTTAAATAATTTACAAGAGTGAGATAATTAGTGAAGATTCTAAACTAGGTTTACAGATTCCAAAGCCAGTTTTCTACATACTGCCCTAATTCACACTGACTAATGCTCAGACATGGCCATTTTTGTTTTCAGGTCATTACTACCTCCACAGCAGAAGCCAGTATAAATTCTACCTTATAAATCTTCAGAGGAATCCTCAGTAAATATTTGTTGATGCTTTGGGTACTCTATATGCTCTTCTATTTCCTTACTTCTCGGTTCTAAACATCTAAAAGAGATGTCAACACAAGGTAAAACTGTATTTAAAACAAATGTCTGAAAACAGTCCACATCAATCCTTCTTCATAAAAGATTAGGAATAAGTAACATACCTAGAAGAGGACCAAAATATTGAAAGAATTCTGAGATTCCAATTGACAACAAACAAACAAGAGATTGGCACATGTAAATAAGAGCAAAATGTGTTGCTTTTTTAAATTTTAGGAAATTTTAAATTGTTGATATCAAAGGAAATCATCAGTCTCAGATGGACATTATTCATTTGAGGCCATTAAAGGCCAATGCTAGAGCACTTTAAATTGCACACGTCATTCAGAATTGGGAGAAACATAAGTACTTGGGTTAAGTGAGGCTTTTCTGATGACTACAAAATACATCAGAACATATTGTTTTAAACAAAAGCCAAACAGAAATTAAAGCATCTGGCTTGTAAGAGTTTACCCTCCTATAATGTAGAATTACTTTATAGACCTGATTGCTTCCTCCCTTAATAATATGTCTGGATCGGAATGCTGTTTTATTTATTGGTTCTGTAGTATTTAATGGTATTTTGGTTAAGCTAGTATTTTATAAAAAAGGTACAATATTTATCCAAGCATCCAATCTGTGTTTAAATCTATGGAATAAAAGGGCTTCTTGTAAATACTCAATTTGATTTATGGGACACTTCAAGTAAAACTCTTGTTATAAATATGGTGGGGATAACTTAGTTGGGGGCAACAATGGAATGAGAACGTCATTCCTGATCTTTGTTTTTGTACTCATCTAATTTAGTGTAGGCTTTCACAGCTGGACTCCCCACTCTATAAAATAAAGTGGAGGGGAGTGAAGTCATCTAGCTATAAACTAGAGAGGGAGGGAGAATAGTTTCCCATGACCCAATGTGAGCAGAACCTTTAATAGTAGCAATATTACTAAGTAGAATATTCTAATTCTACTTAAGTCTAATTCTACTAAGTAGAAATAATTACTAACAATTGTATAGAATTTTATCACTTAAAAAATTACTTCAAAATATTACTAATTTCACTTCTACAAATGTATTACAGAATACATATATTTATTCTCATATTGTAGTTACAAAGATGTGATTTATCTTAAATATGTTATTTATACAAGGTTACTTGGTAAGTGGCAGAGCCCGGGATGGAATTTACTCACCATGCTGGTCATACCCAAGAAGTATGGATAGGATGAGGATCTGTTCATAATAAGATATCACATCTTTTTCTGGCTGTTACATTGATTACTGACACCTGGGCAACAACACCCTTTCTCCATTACAAAGTTGGATGGGCTGGAAATAAGGAGAGAAAACTGGAAGAACATACTTCTTTGTAAACAGAAAGCTACATTTTTTCATTTTCATTTCTTATCATCATTTGTTTTTTCTGTATTTAAACTGTGTAATGGTTAGAGTAAAAATATAAAGAAAAATTGAACCTAATAACATCTAAAAATCGAATGTTTAAATATAAAAATTTTCTCTCATCAGGAGCAAATTAACATAAAATTATTTTGTAATATTTTACATAACTAAAAAGGTAAAAGTGAAGTGGAATTTGATCATTGAACAAACAGATATCTAGGGATGATAGAATTTGTCCTTTTTTCTTTAGCAGCTTCTTTGGTTATGCTGAATTAGTTAGCTGTTACACAAATTCTCTTTATATTAGATTTTTATGTGGTATGCAGACTGATCGTAAGCATGCATAATATGTGATCCAGATTTTCAACTTTAATGACCTCACAATTGGAACCACCAGGATTCTTAATATGACTATGGTGAGCCTGCATTGACTTTGCTAGACATTTTCATAGACTTAAAGAACTACACTCTGAAATTCAAATAAACAACATATTTCTATTTTAAATACTTTAAATTTTAAATACTTTAACCAATTTTAAATACTTTAACCAATCGTTTATGCACTAAAGAGAATGGAATGCAATCCAATGACAAGTTGGCTTCTTTGGAAATTCTTATTTGTATACCATATGCTTTCAAACAGTAAAATATTTACTATTTAATAAAATAATCCCAAACTGAAACCCATGTATTGCAGATGGAGTTGTTTCTTTATTTAGAATGGTTTACTAAATTTTAGTTGAGTGGAAGATAATTCAGGAAGAAGTCAAACGTCTCCCAGTAAGACCACTTTTCTCCTGCATGTTGAAGGTAATTTTATCACACTCCATTAATGGAAAGATCTAAGCAAGATTAAGAGAACTCTCCAGGTCCCTCCCACAGCCCAGCACGCACTGACGTACTTTAAAGAAACTGTTTGCATTGGAATTCTCCCATGCATTAGCACTTAAATCTTTAAAATATCTTTGAAGCCCATCTGCGGCAGAACTTCATTTTTTTTTTTAAGATATTAACCTTTGCCGGCAATTCATTTTCTTTATTTTTTTAAATTAATTTATTTATTTTTGGCTGTGCTGGATCTTCATTGCTGCACACGGACTGTCTCTAGTTGTGGTGAGCGGGGGTTACTCTTCATTGCAGTGCACTGGCTTCTCATTGCAGTGGCTTCTCTTGTTGCAGAGCATGGGGCTCTAGGCACACGGGCTTCAGTAGTTGTGGCACATGAGCTCAGGAGTTGTGGCTCGTGGGCTTAGCTGTTCCACGGCACGTGGGATCTTCCTGGACCAGGGCTCGAACCTGTGTCCCCTGCATTGGCAGGTGGATCCTTAACCACTGTTCCACCAGGGAAATCCTGCAGCTTCATTTTTAATGAAAATGGAAAGGAGCAGTCAGAACTGTCTCTGATATAGTAGGTCTTTTTCTATAATTCTTATTTGTTGTACCTCAGAGGAGATTTCTGGATCAGAATTATTTTCATTCATAAGACAATGAATCCACTGCAGCACTATTTACAATAACCAGGTCATGGAAAAAACCTAAATGCCCATTGACATATGAATGGATAAAGAAGATGTGGTACATATATAGAAAAGAATATTACTCAGCCATAAAAAGGAACAAAATTGGGTCATTTGTAGAGATGAAGATGGACCTAGAGACTGTCATACAGAGTGAAGTAAGTCAGAAAGAGAAAAACAAATATCATATATTAACTCATATATGTGGAATCTAAAAATATGGTACAGATGAACCAGTTTTCAAGGCAGAAATGGATACACAAATGTAGAGAACAAACATGTAGATACCAAGTGGTGAAAGCAGGGGTGGTGGTGGTGGTAGTGGTGGTGCTGGGATAAATTGGGAGATTGGGATTGACATATATACACTAACATGTATAAATTGGATAACTAATAAACACCTGTTGTATTAAAAAAAAGAAGTGATGGTGATTTTAGGGAAATTATTTTGTCTCTATTTTCTCATGTATGAAATTAAAACTAGGATTATTTAGATGATCTCATTAGATGAATGATGTTTACAGACAAATATCTGATACTTTTTCATCCTAATAAATAAGGACCAAACAAAACAAACAAACAAAAAAGACCATGAATCCATCGTAACCAACTTGTAATAATAAAAATCATAGGAAATGGAACTATATCATCCCATAACTAGGTCATTTTCCATCACTTTAGAGTTGTATTCTACAATAGAGAACATGTTAGTTTGTTGCTCATTCAAAAATTGATATTGGCGTCTTTACATATAGTGTCCAACAATATTTTCATATTCAAATGCACTTGAGTTGTATTTTTGAAAGAGACTATTAATGATGTAAAACATAAAAAGGAATAAAATATTTGAAATTTCCCAATGCATAAAAAAGATGAAAAGACAACTCTCAGAATGGGAGAAAATATTTTCAAATGAAGCAACTGACAAAGGATTAACCTCCAAAATATACAAGCAGCTCATGCAGCTCAATATCAAAGAAACAAGTAACCAAATCCAAAAATGGGCAGAAGACTTAAATAGACATTTCTCCAATGAAGATATACAGATTGCCAACAAACACATAAAAAGATGCTCAACATCACTAATTATTAGAGAAATGCAAATCAAAACTACAAACAGGTATCACTTCACACCATTCAGAATGGCCATCATCAAAAAATCTACAAACAATAAATGCTGGGGAAGGTGTGGAGGAAAGGGAACCCTCTTGCACTGCTGGTGGGAATGTAAATTGATACAGCCGCTATGGAGAACAGTATGGAGGTTCCTTAAAAAACTAAAAATAGGACTACCATATGATCCAGCAATCCCACTACTAGGCATGTACCCTGAGAAAACCATAATTCAAAAAAGTCATGTATCACAGTGTTCATTGCAGCACTATTTACAATAGCCAGGACATGGAAGCAACCTAAGTGTCCATAAACAGATGAGTGGATAAAGAAGATGTGGCACATATATACAGTGGAATATTACTCAGCCATAAAAAGAAACAAAACTGAGTTATTTGTAGTGAGGTGGATGGACCTAGAGTCTGTCATACAGAGTGAAGTAAGTCAGAAATAGAAAAACAAATACCATATGTTAACACATATATATCCAACCTAAAAAAAAAAATGGTTCTGAGAAACCTAGGGGCAGGACAGGAATAAAGAAACAGACATAGAGTATGGACTTGAGGACACGGGGAGGGGAAAGGGTAAGCTGGGACGAAGTAAGAGTGTAACATTGACATATATACACTACCAAATGTAAAATAGATAGCTAGTGGGAAGCCGCTGCATAGCACAGGGAGATTAGCTCAGTGCTTTGTGACCACCTAGAGGGATGTGATTAGGAGGGTGGGAGGGAGACACAAGAGCGAGGGGATATGTGGATATAAGTATGCATATAGCTGATTCATTTTGTTGTAGAGAGGAAACTAACACACCATTGTAAAGCAATTATACTCCAATAAAGAGGTTAAAAAACTTAGATTTAATCATTCCAAGTTTCCCCAAAAAATTGTCTCCTTGGTTCTCCTCTCTAAGTTGGGGTGTTTCATTTTCCCAAACAAGAAGAGAATGGTTTCTCAGTTTTGAGACAGTGAGATAATGGATAATGTTTGGACTTTGAAGACAAACTATTCACCCTACTATTTTATGAGGCTTGGCTAAGTTACTACCTTCTCTGAGGCTTAGTTTCAACCTCAGTAAAATAAGAATAAAAAAGAGATCTAGACCATAGGGTTGTTGGGAGCTTTAAACATGTTAACACATGTATAGAGCTTGGCACATAAATAATCCTCAATACATGTTATGTATAATACAATTATGGTAATTTATTTCCTACTATTTTTCCCACTTGGCCACAACTACTGCAGTACACTTACCTAAATAGAGATTACAAAGAATGGCTCCACAGAATTGGTCCATGGGGCAAGTGCGAACTTCTTAGAGTGTCACATTTCTCTGACTTAAGGCTTCTGAAGGTGCTCTACCTTTCCTTCACTTTCAGCATCAGGAAATAGAATATAGAAGGAAAAGCACAGAATTATCCTTCATAAAAAAGTGAGATGATTTCAGAATCTGCTTCTTAGAGACAATGTAGATTGAAGAGTAATTTTAATTCATTTATTAAAAATGGAGAAGATTACATAAACTTTTAAAATTTACTGAGAGGAACAAATAAAATTGTATATGATTCAGTAGACATTCAACAAATACTCCTTTAAATATATATATATATATATTTTTTTTTCTTTTTTTAAAGAAAACTGGTTCAAGAACTTCTACTTATGGCAAGGTTAAAGGAGCTTGTGGTGGACACACATGTCAACTGAAGCAACTAAAAATAAGCCAGATAGAACACAAAGTATTGCTGCTGGAAACAATAAGGATTACAGGGCCAAGATCCTGCAGAGAGGAGAACTGGAAAAATTGAGCTGAGTTCCTGTAGCTGCATTTTCCTCTAGGGAATTGCCGTATCTGAGTGCAGGGAATAAATTTGAGAATACAAACTTTGCCTGGGCAAATGGTCACTGCTGGGAGACAGGAAAAAACAGCAGTTTATGGTAATCTTTGGGGGCCAAAAATACAAAATTGGCCAAGATGCCAGAGAGAATGATGGGCAGAAAACAGCTCGCCACACAGGCATCTTTCTCCCAAGACATCTGCAAAGTCTAAAACTTGAGCTACAACAAGTCAGGAAGATAATCAGAAAAATCTCTTTCCTTTCTAAGGAGACTGAGATTAGAATTTAGGAACAGCCAGGTGAGGAGCTTCAGGAAACACACAAGGTTCTCGGTAAAATATTTTGAATGAGTATGACCTAGGAGTGAATGTTAACTGGAGCTAGATGGAGCCTCACTGAAACCAAAACCAAACCAAAAGCAAAACCAAAACCCAGCCCTCACCTCAGCTTAGTATCCAGATGGATTCAGATGATCAACCTGCAATCTGCCTAACAGTAGAAAGGGTAGAAACTCTAGAGGAAAATGATATACTCTGGATCCTTTGTAGCTTTTAATTATAATATCCAATATTTAATTTTAAAAATTACTACAAGAGCCAGGAGATAAGAAGATGTGCGTGTCTATGAAAATAGTGAAAATATGAAAACTTAATGACAGAATAGTACTTAGAAAAAATAAAATGGGAATTTTAGATTTAAGAAACACAATAAATAACTAAAAAAAAGGAAAAGATTTAACAGCATATTGGGCATAGCAGAACACAAGATTGGTAATCTGGAAATATATCAATAAAGACTATACAAACTGAAGTAAAGAGGATAAAGATAAATTTTAAAAGAGAAGAATGTTAAAATTCTTAAAATTTTAAAATAGTAAAACGTCACAAGTGAGACACTTTCCAAAAGTCTAACCAGTGGACAATTAGAATCCATTTGTTAATAAGGCTGAAATTATATTTGAAGAAATAATGCCCATAAGTTTCAAAAACCAGTGAAAGGCAATAAATTTAGTTTGTAGAAACACTATAAACCCCGAAAAGTATAAATACAAAAGAAAACAACACCTAGACTTATAATAAAAAAAACTGCAAAGTATGGATACCAAGTGGGAAGAGGGGGTGGGATGAATTGAGAGATGGGGATTGACATATATACACTATTGATACTATGTATAAATTAGATAACTAATGAGAACCTACTGTATAGCACAGGGGACTCTACTCAGTGCTCTGTGGTGACCTAAATGGGAAGGAAATCCAAAAAAGAGGGGATGCTGATTCACTTTGCTGTACAGTAAAAACTAACACAACATTGTAAAGCAACTATATGCCAATCAAAATTAAAAAAAAACTGCTAAAAGCTGCGCAAAAAAAAAAAAAAAAA
The DNA here is from genome assembly GCF_949752795.1 of Hyperoodon ampullatus. Lineage (NCBI taxonomy): Eukaryota > Metazoa > Chordata > Mammalia > Artiodactyla > Ziphiidae > Hyperoodon > Hyperoodon ampullatus. Next base: position 71,167,199 of record NC_136915.1, read on the forward strand.
AAAAAAGATGGAGAACATTAAAAGCAGCCAAAGTAGAGAAAAATCACACATTACCTTCAAAGGAGAAACAGTATGATTAGCAGAAGACTTCTCAACAAAAACAAAGTCAGAAAATAATGGAATAGGCTCTATGAATATGTAAAGAAAATAATTGCCAACTGAGACTAATATACCTAACAAAAGCACCCTTTAAGATGAAGGCAAAATAAAAGCTTTCAGATGAACGAAAACCAAGAAAAATGTGCCACTAACTCACCTGCAATAGAAGAAAGATAAAAGGTCCTTCTTCAGGCAGAAGGAAAATAATGAATAATGCCTGTGGAATTGAAGACATATTCAGAATGTCACTGTGTTTTCTATTTTGCCTGATAGCAATAATTCTTTGCTTCTATTTGTTATTTGTCTGCTAAATACTTTTTCCATCTCTTTGAATACAATATTTTGTGTATCTTTGTCTCTTATAAATAGTATAAACTGGATTTGATCTTTGATTGTGTTTGCTATTGATAATCCCCCTTCCCCACAGCAGCATACATTTCTGGAGTCTCAGTCATTTTAAGTAGTGTTTTCCTCTTCACATTTTTGGACATTGATGATACAGTTAATTAGGAATTATTTCTTCTAGTTTTCTTAGTATTTATTGATGATACAATTAACTAGGAATCATTCCTTCTAGTTTTCTTAGTATTTATATTTTATTTCAGGAATTTGAAATATGTGTATGTGCATTGTGTATAGATATGATATTCACATAATTTCTTCTAATGATCATCCTTTAATATTGTTATTACTATTTAGAGTTTTTCATAACACTACATATATACATTTGGAAACAACTTCCAATTTTCTCTTTTCTTGTCTTGTTCTAGTACTTCCATGTAGATATTCCCTGGTATTTCACTTTCATGCTGTTTCAGTGTTTTAATATTATGTGCCAATAAGTGTTGGATTTAACTATAAATTTTGTTGTCTTCTGCACACTAATATTTATTTTTATCATGTGCTCCTTATTTTAGATTCATTTTTTTAACTTTCTTGGGTTATAATCTACAGTATTTCTATTGGTAGTTTATGATTGTATACTCCCCTTCTGTGTTAGAAAACCTATTTGAATGTGTCTGCTCCTATTTTACTTTCAGCCCTGGGCAAGTGTTCAAGTTATGTGATGATAGTTAGCAATTTATTTTGCTCTAGAATTGAGATAATATGTAGGTATTCCCAAAGCATCAAAGAGAAAATCAAATTAATACTGGAACACTATGCTATTATATGTCATAAAAAATAGTGCCTAACAGGCCACAAAGTTACATTGACATTTTCCTACTTAAGAGAAAACATAATTTTAGAGTAAATAAAATAATACTGTGAGCCTTATTTTGTTCCATATTAATTTTTCTCTTCTATGATCTTTCATAGTACTTACTGTCCATTAGGAAGTTTAATTTATAAATATTTTCTGCATATACATCTTTTTACCTTTTGACGTTTTCAGATAATTTCATAATCTTGGTATTCCTCCATTGGCTGGTAAATACTGGTTTAAACGAATTTAACATCAAGTACATAAAGTTGTATGTAAGGATATTTTTACACAAACTGGTCAATTTTTTTTCTTTTTTAGAACCACTACTCTCATGTTTTCTCTGTTCTTTCCAATTGTTATATATATATATATATTTATTTCTTTTTTATTTTTTTTTTTTTCGGTATGCAGGCCTCTCACTGTTGTGGCCTCTTCCATTGTGGAGCACAGGCTCCGGACACACAGGCTCAGTGGCCATGGCTCACGGGCCTAGCCACTCCGCGGCATGTGGGATCTTCCCGGACTGGGGCACGAACCCTTTTCCCCTGCATCAGCAGTTGGACTCTCAACCTCTGCACCACCAAGGAAGACCTGTTATATATTTTGACATTGATTGAGTGCTCTGTGATTTTTCCACACACTCCTTTCACGTGATACACCTCTTCTGAAAGACCTCCAGCTATAGTGCTCAAGATAAACCTCCACCCATAGGTCAACATCCTTCAATATTTGTAAGAGCTCCATTGTTGAATCTGCAGATGTCTAGGAGCTGCATTACTCAGATGGAGTGGCAAAGAGACAAAGGATAATGCAGCCCAATACTCTTAGGTTAAGCAAAATAAACTAAACGTTTCCAGATATGGGTGACTCTGTTTTAGATTTAATTCATTAATATTGAGCCACATTTCCTAAGAGGTGTCCAACTAAGGGTTTGTAGAGTAAGAAAGACAGGTGGATGGGAAATTTGAGCGGTAACAGATAGTAGGAAGAAGTTCAAAGCAGGCAACAAAGGAGTCGAGCAGGTGACGAAGACCCAGGGAAATAATATGGCAGAGGAAAGACCCTATGTATACATAGCAGTTGTGTAGAAGGTAATAGTAATTTGCCTATGATAATGAAGGTCTCCAGCTCTGAGGTCTTTAGACCTGAGTTAAAAATCCCTACTCCACAATTGAAGAGCTGTATCTTTGAAAGCTTTTGTTTTCTCATCTGTAAAATGACGGTAGTAATAAAATCTGGTTTAGAGAGTTATTATGAGGATTAAATGTGATAATGCAGTTAAGTAATGTTACTTCTTCTTAGCTATTATCATTATAACCCATCTAGGCCAGACAAGATAAGAATAGAATGTGAACAAGTAGGTTTAGACAGTGACAGATTAGGATAGTTGATTCTAATTGGGAATAAAAACAAGAGAATGTAAGAAGCCCTCAGAGTAGAAGCCTAAATTACTATATTTCAGACCTCTAGAGAAAATTGTTCACATCAGAGTTAATGTGAAAGGCACCTAATGGATTGATATAGTAAACACTTTGCATAGTTATACCTAGTGGTCCTGGTACAAGAGGCTAATATTAACATAATTTATCCATCTAGGTATTTAGAAACAAAGGCACTTACACAAAACATTTATTTGGTCATCGATTTGCATGTTCAGTATGAACTGAGACTAAAAATTCTTTCTAATTCAAAATATGTTGAAAATGCATTATTTCATAATGAGAAATATGGTCTCTGGAAATTTACCATGTGTTGAGAACAACTGTAAATGCCCCAAGAGAAGAAAGGCACTCTTAAATATGAGAAATAATGGCTTCTCAGAGTGGTGTCTGTTAGTACCTGGGATGACCCTTGTAGAATTCATACTAGGATGAACACCATTGGGAAACTTGGTGCTTAGAATTAATTCTATAGAAAGAGTAATATCTTGATTCTTGCACTCAGACTTTAACTACTGATAGCTGTAAATTGTAGTCTTTAAAACAATGCTGTTGATAGGTCTTTAATTCACCACTTGAACTTCAGGCCTCTTAAGAATCCCTCTGTTGGCAAGCTTGGACTTGTATGCTGTTTGACACATGGCACAGAACTGACTAGAAGTTTGGTTGTTTAGTTCAACTTGCAAATTCAAGAGAAAGCTTGCTACATAAGGCAGTTTTACTCTTTCTACTGTCCTTAATATAGGTGAAAGGAAACAGTGTCTCTTAGGCAACCATGCTGAATGTTTGCCATAAATTAGCCAAAAGCTCAATATGTAATTTATTGCTGTTTGGAATTTTCTCCTGAGTATGTTATACTATATACTGCACAGACATACATACAAGGAGAAAAGAGGAAAAAAGTCAAGAGTTATAATTACATTCATGTGCTGACTAACTGAGCCTTTCAGGGCCTTCTTCCTAATTATAAGAAGGCATACAAAGAAGAAATATCACTAAAAGCGAGTATGTATAGAATGAATATGAGTTTAAATGGGCTGTGCTGGCCATATAAAAGCTGTAAAACTTGATAGGAAGGGAATGTTATTACTTGACAAACATCTCTTACACATTAAAAAAAAAAAAATCAGCCCCACAGCAGTGTCATTGACAGACTCTAAGATGAGAAAAAAATTATGTTATGTTAGCTTTAAAGAAGACACATTGAAAAAATGAAGGCTCCTAACCTATATTCTAGATGCATTTTTTTCATATCTGTTTTAGAAATGCAAGGAAATTATAGTCTTATGATACCACTTGAAATAAAAAATACATATATATGTAAGATTTTTGCAAGACTTCTGAAAAGAAAATTACATAGATGCATTACATAAATATAAGGCTGAAAATCTTCAGAAAATTTATTCACTTGTAAAGTATAAACTTTGATGATATTATTTCATAATAAAAGTAAAGGTAGATTTTAATCCCTGACATTGGAAAAGTATACATTATTGCTCTGATAACACTTAAAGTAAAATTTACAGTTGTTTCTCTTCAGTTTCTCCTGGGGATTTAAGATGGCAGAAAGGGTCGAGAAAGAGTATACCCCTGTTAGAGTAAACCATGGAACTTTTTACAAGTTTGTAATTCATTTTATTTTACATCAAGTGGTACCCTTTTGACATGTCTATAAAAGTCTCAGTGTTTGTAGTAGATGTGTATATAATATTACATTACACCTCATAACCGAGATAAACTGGCAAGAACCCTAAAGCTCAATAGGAACAAGATTGCCTTTATCTCTTAAAACTGTCATTTTAATTTTCCACACTAGACAATGCTATAGATGAAGGATGACTTACAATGCTGGTTACTGTTAGACCACAATTTTGTAATGTTTTGAATTTAGTACCTAATCAAATTGCTTTGCTTTTAGTATTCTTATCTTGATTTATGTGAATTGGTATAGGGTACCCTCCTTAGCATATCCGAAGGAGCAGTGTATTTTACAGCATTCTAAATGCAAATTCTGCTCCCAGATTTATACCATGGACAATGTAGCTGCACTATTAAAAAATAATATAAAATGAAACCCAGAAAAATTGAAATGACAATTTTCGAGTCAAGTAGTCTTTAGCAACTGGCCCTGATGCTCCGTGGGCTGCCGTAACTGAGCCAGAGCAGTCGAGCAGGGTACAGTCCACAGCCTGAAATTTCAAAGTTACCTTCTGTGGAGCTGGAATTAAATGCCCAGTAAATACAAAGGAAAATTTCCCTCGTGCAAAATCTAATCAAATGTAATATGTCTACATTATAACTACTATTTATATGACTATTATAATTCAAGTTCCTAATTATGAGTTCAGTTCGTAAAAAGAAAATTGGCTTTCATTTGAGCAGCATTTTCAGTAAGAAATGGAAAACACACATTTGAGTACACAGGTTTTCAATTCATTATTCTTTTTATTTCAATATCCATTATGGGCCCAATTCTACCCTCAAATACTGATACTCAACTCCCTAAGTAGTCAGGTTTATACACAAATCTTGGGCTCAGCATAAGTAAGAAAAGTACAAAAATGATTCCTGAGGAAAAGAGGGGGAATTAAACTATTCAAATAGTAGATTTGGGGGGGGGGAAGAAAAACTTCTCTGAAACAATACTAAATATACCAGATCCAATAATCTCAAGCTAGGTATGTTTGGGATAATAATCAAATCCTTGGTTACTATTGCTTTCCATTCAATGTTCCAGTATAGTTTCTCCATAGATATATCTATATCATAGCTCTATCCCCATTTATCTCAGTGTTAGCATAATTTGAAATAGTTTTACTTGGGACCATAGACTACATAAATAGGCCCACCACTTAACTCTGTAAAACTCAGATAATTATTATTTTAGGTAAACTTACAATATCCAATTTAAAAATTAGTCAAATCCAAAAATTTTCACTAACAGTTTTCTGGGGTTTTTTTTTGGGGGGGGGGTTGGGTTTTTTGTGTGTTTGCTTTTTAAAACTCAAAACGCACTTCCACATAAGACTAAAGGCTAAAATGTTTTCACTTGAAGCCAGGCTATAAAATCTGATTTAACTTTTAACATCTGAAATATATCAAAGTGGGCCTGAACTGTAAATACTCTATCTTGTCTGCAGATGAATCATGAATCCCAAGTATCTAGGAATCCAGATTCTCCCTGACTCTAAACCAGAGCACTGATGTTAACTAAAAGTTGTGTGGAATTGTCCACTTAGTTGAAGGCAAAATGAAAAGAAACTCTAGCTGCTGTGCAACTTGCAAGACAAAAAGTGGTTTTGCTCCAGTAGGACAGGAGATAGGAACAGAAAATCGATACAAGTTTCTTTGGCTCCCAAAGAAACCTTAGAATAAGAAATTCATGAAAACTTGATTAAGAAATCTGAAGGCGCATCATCAGTAGCACTAAGTGATATGTATAACAAGGGAAGACAAGGAAAGATCATTAAAACATAAAAAACCATCTTTGTATTTGTGAAATATGAAGTTGTAGATGTTCAGCTGTCCAAAAGGAAGTGTTTTCTGCAAAGCCCACACATGCCTGTATGATAGTGTTGGCAACATCTAGAAAAGGAAAGAGAGCTGTCACTGAATTCAGTGACTGAACAGACACAAAAAGGCCCACTTGGATATTCTTATTAAAGTAAACCAAGGTTCACTAGATATTCCAGCTTATGAGAAACGTAATCCTGATCTAAAAGGAAATATCTCTCCCTAATTCATTTATTTCTGTTTCTGTAGAATGCGTTTTTCATTGAACTGGAATATATGAGGACATGAACTGTGTTTAATTTTGCTAGCCATCATGTTCACAATTTTCAGAACATAATAGCCTCCAATAAATATTTAGTAAATAAATTTACACATGAGAAGGTGTTATTCTTGAACTTATTTTCTCTGATCAAGCATATTAAAAATATACTCACTAATTTTTCAATGATTTGTAACAAGGATGCTTGTCAAAGGAAATTTAGTGAAATTAAATATTAAAGTACTCACACTTAATGTACTAAGTACTAAGCACTACGGTTTGGACACTATACATATTTTACAACTCGATAACTCAGGGTTCAGTGGAAAAAAAAAAACACAATGAGACATTTCAAGAATTTAAGGGCTTGGGCTTCCCTGGTGGCGCAGCGGTTGAGAGTCTGCCTGTCGATAAAGGGGACACGGGTTCGTGCCCCGGTCCGGGAAGATCCCACATGCCGCAGAGCCCCGTGAGCCATGGCTACTGAGCCTGCGCGTCCAGAGCCTGTGCTCCGCAACGGGAGAGGCCACAACAGTGAGAGGCTCGCGTACCGCAAAAAAAAAAAAAAAAAAAAAAGAATTTAAGGGCTTATCGAAGCAATGATCAGCCCGGAAAAGGAAAAGTCAGGGACTCTGCCACTAACATTTAAGTCACGCCACTATCCTGAGGTCAGAAAGTTGCTACTGCTACTTAGAAATCAGAAAATGTTAGGAACCTACTTCTAATCTCACAGCTTCCCTTTAGCTCTGTGGCTGGTATTTAGGAGAGGAACTCTCATAGACACACTGAAACACTTTTAGAAAAAGAGTAAGCAACATGGGGCAGTTCTCAGAACAGGTTACATGAAAAATAACCGAAGATAACAAGGACACTTACCTTGGGAAATAGAAAGTTAAAAAAAGACTAGATATATTTTGCATGAATAATCTAGGAAAGTCATGAGGGTACCCATTTGGTCCTATGCAGAGGACAGCATTGATTAGAATGGGGAGCCAATGAGTTAGCTCTGAGTCTCTGGAACAGCTCCAAGTTTTAAGAAGTAAAATTTTTAAAGTGCTAGAGGCTAAGTTAGATGATCTCACCCATTTGTGTTACTTATATTACTAGAAAAATGCAATTTGAAATGAGTATACTCCCCAAATTATGTTTACTATATTAAATATGTAGTCATTCAACATGACATTCACTTTGATATTAGAAACCTAGATAGAAATTGATGAATTCTGTTCTTCAACAACTGAAATATTCTGATAGCAGTAATTATAGCTTCTACTCTCTTACTCTGTGCCAGACACTCTGAAGTTACATGAAAACAGCAACTCTGCTTTGCCTCATTCTCACTATTCCCAGCATATATGGCTTGTAACTGGTGATTCAAAACGAGGTCTATGAGGAGCTGAAGGCTACCAACAGAAGACTCTCAGAAACTTGTCAAAGCAACAGAATACAACTTGAATAAATTGGACATCATTATCTAAAATAATTTATAATGCTTATGTATGATTCTGAATTAAATAAACACTCAAGATAAGTTAAATTGATATTTTTATGTTACATGATTATTTTGTGGTATAGATATTTTGTAGAAAATAATTTTAAATGAATGATTTATTTAATTAATCTGTCCCCAGTATGGTTCCTAGAGTCATAAACAATGGGTTCACATCATAATTATATCTACTAATTATGTGATGTTGTACAATTGACATAATTTTTTCAACCTCAATTTCCTAAATTGTTAAAGAAATAAAATATTTGTCCTACTTCACTGTTAAGAGAATTCAATGATGTAAACTATATACAACTGAAAAATTATAAACATATATGTAAATCATCATGATAACCACAAGTAATTATTGAGCCCTTACCAAATGTTAGCTACTCTGCTGGTGATTTTTATGCATTATTTCATTTAGTATTCACAACTGTCCTATTTGAATTTTAGAAAGTTCCTATGAAGTAGATACTATTATTATTTTTATTTAACAGAGAGGCAAAACAAGGCCTAGAAATCTATATATTTGGCTAAAAGTCAAACAGTTACTAAGTAGTTATGGGGTACTTAATTTCATATCCTTAAATTCTATGCTATGTAAATTTTACCCATTATATTAATTATAATGATTATATTAATCTATAAGATATGGTACTAGTTAAATTTTTATTTGATATTCTCAAAGCTACAGAAGAATTAAAAGAACACACACACATACATTTCACCCTTGTCTTTTTACCCTATGCATTTTTAAGTAGATTAGAGCAAAAACTATTATACAGTGTACTGAATTTACCTGAAGTTAATAACACATTCAGATTACACAGAAAGGCATCATTTTACTACCACAGAGAGAGCATCTTGATTAGGTTCTACTAGTGTTTAGGTGCATGGATTTCTGAATTACTCATGAGTTTATCTGTGGAGCATAATCACCTGTGCCTAAGCCATACCATAATTATTTTCTTTGTAGTCTTATTTTCTTTGCAGAGAATGTCTACTGAATTAAGTTGGTGAACTTTTGGTACTTATGTTTAATCCACACAATTTCCACAAACATAAGAATCATAATTCTCATGGTCCAATAATAATGGTATCCTTGAAAACCATGAGATTCTACAAGGGGAAGTTCTAAGGATGCCATCACAGTAGAAACTGAGTTTTCAGGAAATAACAAAGACAGGTATACCATGTTTAAAAGAAATAAGAACATTTGAATTATGAGAAGAAGATCATAGTGTAAAGGAGATTGTAATTTACCCTTACATTACCAAATAGTATCACTGTTACCCCATAACTGTCAAATCAAAAACCTCTAGTCTTCTTCACTGGCTAGTGAGAGAGAGAGAGAAAGAGAGAGAGAGAGAGAATCATTGGAAGCTAGGCAGTGTAAGCGAAAGACTGAAGGATAAAGACTCACATCTAAATGGATGGATCATCTTAATTTTGCATCTATCTGTGTGTCTATATCTTTATCTATAATGAAATAAAATAAGGTTATGTAAAGTAATATAAGTAGCCAATTTCAAATAAACCAAGCACCATGAGAAAAATGAAGGATTAGCTTCAACTTCAAGCACTTTTATCTTTAAATTTAGGAAACTCAGATTACTGCATGCAAAAATTCAAATTTCAGCAAGAGAACAAAGTACTTATTTTAACTTCAAGATGAATTTTCTTGTAATAATGCCTAAAACCAAAATTTTAAAAATTGATATTTTTTCCTTAGAATTCTATGCAAAGAATGTATTTATTCAGTCAAGTTTTTAACCAGAATACATTTAACTGGAGCATGCACATGTCAGATTACCCCATTGTATCTCAAACCCAATTTTTAGGTTTATCTATAAACGTTGTTCCTTTTTCTGTTAAGATGTTTTTAGGACTAATTATAAATTTAAGGTAATATATCTTTAAGTTTTGTGAATGTTTTCTAATGCAATTGAATCAAGTAGTTCAAGGCCTTATGACAATAAAAAGTTTTAAAATGAAGTATAAAATGCACCACAGTCTGCTATTACATAGCTCTTTAATTTTATTACCAAGAGTATACTGACTGAATATTGCCTGATGTGTTTTTATTCTAAGTCCCATTTCATTAGTATGAGCACTTAAAACACTATTCATTAATGAGAAAATTTTGATGATGCATATCTTTTTTCTCTTGTAGTATTTTAGTATCTTGGTAATATTAATTTAGACACTACCAAATACTTGTAACAGTCCAACATTAAGAATTAAGAGTCTTTTCAAAACTGCTATTTATACACTGGGTCTTTTAATTCCAGATATAAAACAGAGAGACTACATTTTATTCACAAACTTCTCTAAAAAATGATAGTTTAGTTACATGAAAAATATGCATGAATACACATAATAAATTTGCCTTTACCTCTCATGTAAGCCATAAAAACATACATTTCTACTTAGTTTTTTGTATAAGTACAAATATTTCTTCCTCTTGTATGTGAAAATGTTTCATTAGAGAGGCGTTTCTTTCTGCTGAGGCTGACTTTTTCCTACAGCAATGTTGGAAGAATGGACTTGGGAGCCAGATTGACTAGATTTGACTCATGGTACTGCCACTTCCTGGCTGTGTGCCCTTTGGAAATGCATTCACTCTCTCCTGCATCAGTTACTGATCTGTAAAATGGGAAAAATACTGGCCTATCTATTGGGTGATCTTGAATTAATATATGTATGTAAAGGGTTACATGAATTAATATATGTAAGGTCAGAACTATGCTGATCATATAAGAACTATTGTATGTTAGGGGTTATTATTCAGAAACTAATTCAAGAAATATTTATTGAGAGATTACTATGTGCTAGGCACTCTTCATTGTGTGGAGAGACTATCTTAGTTCCTAAAGTTGATCTGAAATGCCATTACTAATGGAGAACCAGTCACTCTACTAGGAACTGAGTTTATCAAAATAAACACCCTCTAATCTCAAAACACTTACAGTCAAGGGAGTAAAATGATGATTATAATACATTGTGATAAGTGTTATGATGGAAATATGCACAGGGCACCCTTGAAAGCATAAAGAAGAAATGTAATGCAGACAAGTCTAGGTCAGGTAGGACAAAATGTGGCCATTTATGGAAGAGGTAATATGTGTACTGATTGATGTAGGCTAAAAGGATATTTCTTGAAAAGTGTGAGCAACATTAAAGCACATAAGTCAAAGGCAATTTTCCCATAAGAAATAATGAGAAAAGATTACATTGCCTCATTTCTAGGACACCAGCTACAGTTATAGGTTAATTGCTGATTCTGGTACTGATTAAAAGAGCAATAGAGGTCTCCTCTACTGGCCCCCTAGGGCAAAAATTGCAAATGCTGCAAGGCCCCCTTAGGAAAGTCTGGTCAATAAAACAGCTTCTACTCTGCCCTGTGGAATGGTACACAGCAATAGCTTTATGTGACTTATTAGAACTAGAGATTCCGTATTGACCTTGATTACTAAAAGGCTACTCTCCTGATATAATTCAAGGCCAATCTGAATGGTTAAAGCAAAAAAACATAAAATGAAATGAAACAATAATAACAACAACAAAAAAAAGAAAGAAAGAGAAGAAATAAAACATAACATACATTCAAAGCAAAATCACAAAGATGCAAAAAAGAAGCATCACTGAGCAACCATTTACCAAGGATTAGCTTAAGATGGAAACAACCTTGGTGAATAGTAATGTATGTATGTTAAAGAGTCTAGATAAAATGTGTGCATATATTTCAACTAACAAATGGCACTAAGTTTCTACCACAGAAATTCACATTAGTATACTGTGTTCTTTTTACCTGGTCTGGAGGATTCTAGCAGCTTGAAAACAAGGAACCCCTTAGAGAAGCCAGGAAAACCTCTTTAAAAAAAAAGAGAAAAAGAAAAACTTAAGCAAGGAAGTAAAAAATAAAAGGTGACAAGAATATGATAGATATGAGTGTTTTAAATATATTTGAAGAAAAAATACTAACACGTGTTTGGCATATTACTATTTTTAATAAAACAATATATCATGGCATTCATTTTATTTCCTTTAGAAAATATGTGATTTCATTTTTAGAGGAAAAAGAAATATTCTGTATCTTAATACTTGAAATTAGATGGAATGAATGAGCACACAAAAATCCTCATCTGAAATATTTTAGATAATGACTGTGGGAGCAAGTGCATATTTAATTGTATGATATTTCTTTTGTGAGATCTCAAAATGAAACGAGGTTTATTCTTTCTATATGGCAAGAAACGTGGTTGCCAAAGTAAAGAGGTGTAGAGACCATATATGTCCAATGACTGAACCTCGCCTGAAATTAGCTTGTAACAAATTAGTACTTTACATTGATTTTTCATAAGGATATTGGTGTCAGTCTTTCTCTGAAATGTCCTCAAGAAAACTCACCTAAGAGTGCCTGATTTCTTTTGAAAACTAATTCCTGTAAAATGGCTACTCCTGTTAGATGGTGTAATAAAAGCATAGTAGAGGAAATAAAAACCAGGAAGGACACCTATCTTTCCTTTTCAACCAGCACCACCTCGGTCCTCTACTCACCAAATCTGTCAAAGTTAACTTTCTGTTCTTAACCAGATGTTGGTGGTATACAACTCTAACCACTATTACGACAGCTACCACCTTATTTGTGCTATTGATATTGCTAGTAGCAAAGTTTTAAGCATTGGTTATTGTGGCCCAATGATGCCAAGTTGATTTTTTCATATGTGGATCTCTAGTATGTGGCTTTATCAGCACTGACCTCAGAGAAGAACCTGTGAAGGAATTAGTGGGAACAGATATTGCTACAGCTAGTCTTAATTCTTTAACACTGGACAAGTCCCTTCTCTCCTAAAGTATAAGTAAAAGTACATCCTGACAGTATGTGGTTATTCAGTAAACTGTTGTGTCATTTGTTGAATAAAGTCTTTGGGGGATAGAGTCTCTACCCTCATGGAGCTTATATGCAAAGTTTCAAAGAAGAAACCTAAAATAAGATCTGTGCCAACACCAAGACTGGCATGTCTTGCATATCTTGGCATAAACATAACCTATAATTTATTCATTTTAAATGTTTTATAAGAGAGTTTTAATGCTCCAGCTTGGGGTTGCCTCACCTCCCCCAAGTGGATATGAGATACCTAATAACAGAGAACAGGTATTTATATATGCCTGTTTAATTTTACAGACTTATCAGTCCATGAAGAATTGGAAACTTTGGGAAAAAAATTCTTCACCACTGATAGTTTGAGAAGTATGTCCTCAAGTCCTGTGTATTTGGGGAAGGAGTACAGAAATTATCTTTAGATAGATATAATTAGATCAAATGAAATAGAAAAATTCTGTAGGTAACAACTAAAAATTTTTTTTTTAAATCAAGTAGTAGGAGAAATGAAGAATTAAAGATAAAACTGCCAATCTCAAACAAAGGAAGAAAATTAAAAAGAAAAAGAAACAGGAGATATTATAAAGGAAGGGTAAGAAGGAAACACAATATAGGATACAAAAATCTAACTGTAGGGACTTAGGATTTTAAATGAAATGTAAATATAAATGAAATGAATTTTTTCTTTCAATAACATATTATAAGAATAGATAAAAAACAAAACAAAATCCAGTGATATGCTGTTAGTGAGCAATCTAACATATGGAAAAGAAGAAAGTTAGCAAGTAAAATGATGGAAATGAAGAAAAATGATATATCAGGCAAATATAAAGCAAGAAAATGCTGGTGTTGCTTTATTTAAGGCAAATGGGATTTTTAGGGTTAAGAACAGTCACTATATATTAATAAAGATTGAAACTCAACAAAAATAGTTTTACCAGAGAATACACAGAGAGAAATTAGCATTAAATGTTTATAGCAAAGAAGAAAGTTTGAATATTAATATGCCTAGTATCCAACTTAAGATGTGAGAAAAAAAAAGAATATCACTAAATAATATATAAAGGGAAAAATATAGAGATAACAGAAGATAACGATAGTGAACACAAAATAAGGAGGATCAACAAGGCCTAAATTTAGTGATTTGTGAGAAGTAGTAAAATAGAAAAGTTTTTTGAGGACTGATCAAGAAAACATACAGAAAGATCTAATAAACAATTTTAGAAATTAAAAAGAGGTCATAATACAGATACAGTTGAGGATTTTTAAATGATGAAAGACTTATACAAAAAATTTCAGGTAAATACATTTTAAAATTACAAGCATCAATTTGCTCCACACCCCCAAAACCTCACACCCAAACACACATACATAAACACAGTTATTTAAAATTGACTCAAGGAAAAAAAAAAAAAAAGAAAAATTTGAATTGACCTGTAACAATTAACAAAATTGTATCAGAAGAATCAGTAGCAATACATCTACCCCATACATAGTACAAAATCCGTCAGGAAATTTTATAAGAGATTTCTACTGCACACTAAACATTTATAATATTTGCAAAACAATAGAAAAATTGGAATGGCCGTTTAATTGAAAATCAAAGAGGAAATTTTACGAATTCACGTATATTAAAGTGAAAACCTATTGTGCACCAAACTGAATCATAGTCAAAGTGAAAGACTAGGCACAGACTCAGAATTTATACACAATGTGTAAAAACCACAAAGACTATATATAGGTAGTGTATGTTCCTAAAATTCAGCATAAAAACAAAAGAGTCCAGTTTAAAAGTGCAAAAAATCCAATCTAAAATTCACAGAAAATAAAACTTGAATAGCCAATAAGCATAAAAAGGTTTATAAACTTGATGAAGTATAGATGTCTTCTAGATTTCAGTAGAATATATTATATGGGGACATTTTTATTAATCCACGTGGAGAATGCTGTGAGGCACTTCCAGATACCCTTCAAGGATGAAGACATTCATTACCATAACTGCAGGAAAAGCTACCATTGGAAATCCCTCAGCTGTCAGCTTCCTTTAAGGAAACTGAGAACACATCAGCTGAAGAGAACAGACTCATCCAAGCTTACATTCAGAAACCAATGACCTTCCGATGCAGGGTCATAGAGGCCTGGATTCTTTGTTCCAACTCAGGACAACTATGAAGAGGTAAGCCAGATTCAGATTCCCCAGTCAGGTGGGTTAAGGCCTCAGTAAAAACTATGTCAGGACTCTTCCCCAATCCTATTTACTTGCCTCTCCTTTCATAAATGTTTGTCTTCAAAGTACTCGCTAATACACCTCCTGCTTCCTGGTCTCCAGCTGCTGCAGGTGAACCCAACTTGTAACAGTGGGTGCCAGGCATGGTCTGAGAATGGAGATGATGGAATAGGATTTGGGAACTGGATTGTCTGCCATCTGGCTGGTAACAATTAATTACCCCCATCCTCGGTGGTTAAGGTAATAGATAGCTCCAGGCATGAGGTAACAGTGCAATTGCTGAAACAATCCTAAGAAGCACCTTTCCTCAGAATTTGTCCTTACCTCCCCACTAAGCACTAAGCCAATGACTGAAGTTAAGTCACAACAACATGACCAACACAGGGACATATTAGACCTGATAAGAGAGGAAAATGATATATACCTAAATGGAGCTGCAGGACCCAGTCAAATTGGGTCAGGAGAGCAGGCATAAAACTGCATTCTATGGGTGCATAATTAAGAGGACAGAACTTACACAAATATGTGCAATGCTTTAAAAATCACATGTACGAGAAAATCAAGTTAAAAAAAATTGATTCTCATGAGGAGTACACCATTATATAAATAATTTCATTTCATCAACATATCATAACCATAGCATTACACAGTGAAGTTCAGTAAAGAACATTTCTTAAAAATTCAAAATAATTTATTCTAAATATGCAAAATCTCTGATGAATTGACATGATTTTAGGGTAAATGTTATGACATAAAAGAGTGGATAAACCATGTATGACAGGAAAAACTCAAAGAATATTATTTCTCACAATGAAATTTTTGAAAAACATCATCATCAACAACAAGAAAAAGAGTAGAGAAGTCAAGATTATACTATCATCTATTGAGTACCTAGAGTCTACAGTTTCACTGTTACCAAAAAAATGATGTGCCTGCTTTGAAGACTAGGTGAGATCTCATCTTTTGGTTGCAAAGAACACTATTTGGAATGGGTGCTTGAATGGAAAATCATCCAACATCTGCAGAAGCTGGTGAAGAGCATATATAGAAGCAGGTAGATAGCTGCCTCAGTTAACTGCTCTGGGTCCAGCCCAACACACTGACAAATGAGTATTTCACAGCCAAAGATCTACTACCTTAGAAATAGCTTTAGTAATTTTAGTCTAGAAATATTTAAAGCAGATATAAAGCATCACAACCGTAAAAAGGCACTAATATAACTTATTTTTACAACCAAACTATGTGGTGAACTCCATAATAGGAACTGGATGCATAAACTGTAGGTAATTACCTTTGCCCTGATATCTAGGATTATTAGAAATAAATATGGAATACCATATGTCAATGAATATGTTAACTTTAGACTAATAACAAATTTTAAATAACTTTATAGTAGAACAAGTACCTATTTCTAAAATGTCATAGTCAAATCAGTTATTGGAATCCCTAAGAAAATATATTATTTCAGAAAGATACATTCCAAATAATCTATAATGTCTAATCATAAATACACAGATTTTTTTAAGGACAGGTCAAAAATAGTTGCATTTTACTTAATTGCTGCCTGTTTTTTTTTTTTAATGGTTCTTTTATTCTACTCTAACTTTCGTGGCAGTTTATAAACATCAATATCAAGGAAAGCAAAAACCAAACACTCCCTTTGAAAGGAAATAGGATATTTCAAACCTTTTGTTTAGAGATGAGGTAAATTATGACAAGTTTGCCGCACTACATTTTTTTTTGTCATGAATAGAGGCTACGTTTCTAATTTTCCTACCCTTCAAATAACTGATATCTGAAATACTGAAAGAGCTCAGATTTTGATGAACATAAGAGCAGAGTTAGGGTTAGGAACTGTATGCACTTGACAGTTACTGTTCTATTTATATCTTGGTTGACTACTAGAAGAAATCAATGATATAGCTGTGGAGTCATAATGGAGAGATGGTGGAAGGAAAAGAATTGTCATTCAAAGATTCCACCTGACTTTGTCTAAGAGAAAATCCTATGGAGCAGGCATACTTGATTAAAACAAAACTCCAGTTGACTCTGCCATGTATAATTTTGAGAAGGTTTTGTCAAAAGAAGAATTTTAATGAAAAATAGGAGATATATTTTTGGTATAAATTATTATCAAAAATGGATCCTTAAATTCAGGTCTCTGTAATACTCTGGCTATTCAGTATGATAGAAGGAAAACACCCTTTGAAGTGAGAAGACCTGTGATCTATGTCCTTTTCCATAATTCACTCTGTAAGTGACTTGGTCTCATATATTAACCTTGCCTCCGTACATTCATTTATAAAATGTAACTTATGATTTAGAATCTAATATAATAGTTTCTAAATAGTGATCACAAATTACAAAATAAGCTAAAATCATATTTCATATATATATATATATATATATATATATATATATATATATATATATATATATATATATATATAATGTTATTAATTCAGGATCTGTACCTGAAAATAAAATTAATATAAAAATAAAACTTTTCATTTGTTTATTTTTATAGCCTCCTTTTCACCCCATTAGTGAGAGAAACTTTTGTGCTAGCACTATGGACATGGCCAAACACATGACACACGACACTGGAAAGAGGAAACTGATAGCAATTTATTAGTCTCAGATACTCACAGCCCAGGAAGGAGGACGCTGAAAGCCATGATGGGACTCCCAGAGGTTGTACTTGAAACACAGTGAACAATCAGGGGCTGTTGAAGACAGACCTTCAGGCTTCAAGAAGGTCATGTGACTCCCTGTTTCCTGCAAGAAGATGTGATTGACTTGATTCAACGACTCAGTGGGCTGTCAAGGTACTACAACCCACTATTCAGGGAAAAGCAGGAACTGTGCCTGGTCCCCCAGATTAAAGTGCTTTTTAGCTACACGACCTTATCCATGGGAACAGAGTGGGGAAGAGAACTTGCAGTTAAGCCATAATTTTAGGTCCTTCACTACACAGGTCACCAGGAGAAATCTGTAAAATCAAATAGAAGGTAGCCTTCTGAAAACATTTTGAAATCTGTGAAACTGATCACCTGATATGAAAACTGCATTATAAGTAGCCTTTTTAAGAGAAATGCATTACTTAGGATAAAATAAAGGATGCTTCTATTCACGGTAAACCTTTCTGGCAATAATCAGTACAGTTAATTTTCTAAGTACTTCTGAAATGCATTCAAAGTTAGGGTCAGCTGTCTTGAAAACTTTTATTATTTATTTAACTTACAAGAATTCCTTTAAAAAAAATCTTTAAATGTTTAGATCTTGGCAGTTTCCATGGGAAATGTTTGCCCTTCAATGACCCTTTACTCCCTATTTCATAGATACTAAGTATCCATTACAAAAAGCATTCTTCCCTCATTAATGGACTTAGTGAGCTTGTTTTTTTCAAAAAATTTTAAAACTTTTTTTTTTTTTTAGGAGAGGGACATTGTTAATTCTTTTAATTCTGTTAGGCTATTCAATTGTACTCTTGAATCAATTACACCATACTTTTATTTCACTTGAAATGTTTTTCATGGGTATTCCACCATTTGTTCAAAACATTGCTTGGCAGGACCATGTTTATTCATTGCTTCTAATCATGCATAGATGAAATATAAAGTTTTCTTCCTTATGGATTAGCCATCTATTTTCTTCTTGGTGTTGCTATAATTATTTCATTGGCCTAAAACCAATCCATTTGGCACAGAATTATATTCATTTTTGGTTAGAGATTTCACATGTCCACATTGTCTAAATATGCACTTTCAGTCTATTATGTGGAGGTTTAAAATAAGAAAGGTTTTAAAATTGGGGTTCACATATCAAATCCCCTCTAGTTAGAGTTCACTTATAATACATTTGTTATTACCTAATGTCTATGAAAGTGCTTTGTATTAAAGCACTATACAAATAGTATTCTTCACAGTAATACTTCCCTGACTTTTACCACTCTCTTCCTCAATGCCATTTTTTTTTCTTAAAAGTTCCACTTTACTACTTTTCTGTATTGATTCCTTATGCTATGTGAAGATGATTTCAACCTACCACTTTATCCATCTCTAAATTATTTCTGAATCGAATGAATTAGTCATGAGCCCTTCAACATATTTAAGAGGCCACTTTTACCCCTTAATTTCTAAAAGTATGTGTAGATTTGTGTACCTCTTTGTTAACATTAGGAAGACTTGATATTTAGAAAAGAATAACATTTGTGTTTGCAATATTTGTCAATATTTCCTTCTAAACTTATAGCCAAATATATACACACAAAGGAAAGCTGTCAAATACACTAAATGTAATGAAAACATACAGAACATCATTTTGTTCTTTCACACTTTCATGCAAACTATGGAAATACATGTGTGATCATACTCAAGCATCAGACCATCCGATGTTTTAGTCTTCACTGTTTTTATAGTTATATAAAATTCTTGATTAAGCCAGATATATAAATTAATTGTGGTACTCATAATTATTCATGTATACCTGAGGAGACACCATTTGAATGGGGGGGGAAGCTATCAAATTTCACTGTTATATTCATTTTTGGCTTCTTTCTCCAATATTCTCTGTCAATATGCATGCTCTACAATTTATGAGAGGCAAATTACACATATAGTTCTAATTCTCACAAATCTATGTATAACAGAGGGTGTCTGATCAATACATTATTGAGAATAAAACTAGTCAATGAAAAAAATGAGTAACATAATTTTAAAAATCTTAAGAGTCTTATAGTTGGAAAAAATGTTACAAAGTATGAAGATCTATTGCCATTCGAGTAGATAAACATTCAAGTTTTTGTTGAGTCTGAAATGTTAATATTTGAAGATTCCATATTCAGAAAAATGATATAAAATTAGAAGTACAAAATTAACTTCAGGTCCTTTGAATAAACTGGTAAAGATGAGTGAAGCATAAGCTTCATTAGTTTCACCATGAATCTATACTTCTCTTTGTAAAAATATCGTATATAAAATCCCATATCCATGACTGGATTTTTTTTTTTTTTTTTTTTTTGCGGTATGCGGGCCTCTCACTCTTGTGGCCTCTCCTGTTGCAGAGCACAGGCTCTGGATGTGCAGGCTCAGCGGCCATGGCTTACGGGCCCAGCCTCTCCGCAGCATGTGGGATCTTCCCGGACCGGGGCATGAACCCCTGTCCCCTGCATCAGCAGGAGGACTCTCAACCACTGTGCCAACAGGGAAGCCCTGGATACATTTATCTAATCTAAACGTTGGGCCTTATTTTGACCTCAAATCTACCTTGTTTAGATGTTTACTCATTGTCTTTTGGAAGTACTCAGAACATTTGCTCCTTTCTCATGATAGCCCTTTAAATATTTGAATTAAACTATCTCTAACCAAAGTTTTTTTTTTTTTTTAACTCAGTGCTAAATAATCACTGATTCCCTCAATTATGTCACATCCATTCACAATCTCTCTGAATTCTTCTAATTTGACATGATTCGTCTCAATGTGAAAGATACAAACCACATAAAATTCAAGAAGTGTTAATGTAATAATAGTCCTACTTTCCATTTCGATATTATTGTGAGTCAGACTACCCGACTCCCACCCTCAGTGCCAAAGCAATGGACAATAATGACATCTCCTTAAAGTAATTCCAGGTTGATGCTAAAGGTAGTTAACCACAGTAGTCTCACATCTGAGAATTCATCCTAGTTTTATGTTATTCTATATTGCTTTAGTGTTAAGCTCTTTATTGTTCAATCTATTAATTAATGCTTCAAGAAAGAACCATCTGTAGGCCAAATCTCTTGGCTAAATATTGCTACCTGTTTCAAATATTCTTCAATGCTTCTGTATAGGACTTAAAGGTCCCCTTGAATGTAAATGACTTGCAAGACAATTTCTCTTTTTAAGTAGCTTAAAGGGATGTTTTCTTATTTTGCAATGAGTTAGCTGAAGAATGCATCTTCTGTTTGAGTGTTTTAGTTTTTTTTAATTTTATTTTATTTTTAAATTGAAGTATAATTGATTTACAATGTTGTATTAGTTCCAAGTGTACAGCAAAATTATTCAGTTATACATACATATATATGTATATGCATATATATTCTTTTTCAGATTCTTTTCTTTTATAGGTTATTAAAAATATTGAGTATAGTTCCCTGTACTATGTAGTAGATCCTTGTTGGTTATCTATTTTATATATAGTACTGTGTATATGTTAATCCCAAACTCCTAATTTATCCCCCTCTTCCCCTTTTTTAACCATAAGTATGTTTTCTATGTCTGTGGGTCTATTTCTGTTTTGTATATGAGTTCTTTTTTTTTTTTTTTTTAGATTCCACATATTAGTGATATCATATGCTATTTGTCTTTCTCTGCCTGGTTTACTTCACTTAGTATGATAATCTGTAGGTCCATTCATGTTGAATGGTATTATTTCATTCTTTTTTATGGCTGAGTAATATATGCCCAGGAGTGGGAGTGCAGGATTATATGTTAGCTCTATCTTTTTAGTTTTTTAAGAAACCTCCATACTATTCTCCATAGTGGCTGCACCAATTTACATTCCCACCAACAGTGTAGGAGGGTTCCTTTTTATCCACACTCTCTCTGCCATTTATTACTTGTAGACTTTTTAATGATGGTCATTCTGAGTAGGGACTAAGAAAACAATAGAAAAGATTAATGAAACTAAAATCTATTTTCTGAAAAGATAAACAAAATTGATAAAACTTTAGCCTGATTCATCAAAAAAAAAAAAGGGGGGGGGGGAGACAGCCCAAATCAATAAAATTAGAAATGAAAAAGGAGAAGTTACAACAGACACCACAGAAATATTAATAAAAACAACTATATGCCAATAAAATAGCAACCTAGAAGAAATTGGCAAATTCTTAGAATGGTACAATCTCCCAAGTCTGAACCAGGAAGAATTAGAAAATATGAACACACCAATTACAAGTACTGAAATTGAATCTGTGATTAAGAACTCTCAGCAAACCAGAGTCTAGGACACGATGGCTTCACAGGTGAATTCTATCAAACATTTATAGAAGATATAACACCTACCCTTCTGAAACTATTCCAAAAAGTTGCAGAAGAAAGAACATTTCCAAACTCATTCTATGAGACCACCATCACCCTGATAACAAAACCACACAAATATACCACAAAAAAAGAAAGTTACAGGCCAATATCACTGATGAGCATAGATACAAAAATCCTCAACAAAATACTAGCAAACCGAATCCAAAAATACATTAAAAGGATCATACACCATGATCAAGTGGGTTTTATCCCAGAGATGGAAGTATTTTTCAATATCCTCAAATTAATCAGTGTGATATAACACATTAACAGAATGTATCTTATTAAAATGGAGTTGTAATGAATTCATAAATTTACTTTAAAAGTAAACATTTTTTTTTGTACTGAGTTTAGCCTAAGTCATATTTTAGCTATCATGTAGGCCATGTCATGATCTTTCAGTCATTTGAGGGAATGAATAACACAATTTACAATCATGATTATTCCTGTGTTTACTAAATAGAATGATAGGGCCATTTTACTACTACTGTCTCCCAGTACCTAGCATAATATCTGGCATTATTGCTTTCCAGCTGGTAACAAAACCACAGATAAAGATTAGAGTTACGGTGCTTTGTGACCGACTGGAGGGGTGAGATATGGAGGGTGGGAGGGAGGGAGAAGCAAGAGGGAAGGGATATGGGAACAGATTATATGTATAACTGATTCACTTTGTTATAAAGCAGAAACTAATACACCATTGTGAAGCAATTATACTCCAATAAAGTTGTAAAAAAAAAAAGATTAGAGTTAATACAGATGAAACATTTTCGCCGTCTCTGATCGGATCCATAAAGATGCAAACTCTTTGTTTTCCTCCATTGTCGAAGGATATGTTCTTTCACACAAAGGCTGTAATTCTTCCTAACAAATGGAAAAGAACTAACTTATTTTGTTTGTGATACAATTTATCATCAGTGTCGATCACAAAGACTAAATTGACTGGTTGTAATTCACATTTGTTAAGGTGATATAAGTAAATTAAGCAGTTAGACATGTGTTCAGTCATCCTTGAATCACTGATCCAATATTTAAAAGTAGCAAAATTTGGAGGGTGATTAAAAGTACAAACGATTCAGATCATTTCAATTTCACAAAATTGAATTCAGAAAATTTTGGAGAAATAGCTGTTAAGTAACTAGAATTTGAGTGTCAATTGTGGCTACATAGTCTTGAAGAAGTCACTTTCTTCACCTTTGTTTTTCTTCATCTATGACAATAAGAACAATACCTTCTGTCCCTCCTATACAAGACATGAGAAAGATCACCACAAAATTTAGAGTTGATTAGGAAAGAGGAGCAATTAAAGAAATAAAAAGTACAAAAAAGTGTGTAAAGATGATACTTTAATTTCTTAAATAAGGTCATGAAAAGTAATGGTTTCTAGCTCCTATAGTATGGCTGAACCTGTGGTTTGTTCATTTCATCTCTGATATCTCATTTAAACCTCACACAACCTGGCAGGAGATATATTAAATGTACACGAAAAACAAGGAAAGGTATTCTGAAAGAGTAAAGCAATGGATTTTATAATTTCTAGAACTGGGATTTGTACTCTAACAATTCTATGTAATTTCAAAGTCAAAGTCTGTCTGAGTTCTTTCTGCAATATCAGACTATTCTGCATTGACTTATTGTATTGTAATATGCTTCTTTCACTGTATTATTAGTAGATTTTCCTGATTCCCATTTGAAATTAAAAAAAAAAGGTTTAAATAGCTCTTTTTAAAGAAATATCATAGCAAAGATTTGTTTTATCTGTTTTTCTTTTCCCCAATTAATAATAATAATTGGCCTTTTATAGGCTTAATAATTGGCCTATTACAATAAACATAGGCCATATAAAACATTTTGTAATGAAAATCAATCCCAGCCTTTGAACTAAGCTTTAAAAGGAAAGTAGAAGATAATAAATTGCAATCATAATTTTTTGCCAACATAAGTGTATTATTCTTTGCTTAAAAATGCAAGTATCTTCAAATAAGTCCATACAAACAATATTTGGACACAATACAATGAGTTAGTTCTGTTTCTGTAAGGTCCATCAGATAATATCTGAACTATTTATATAGACTTTTGTGTTGATGTGATACTAAAATAAGACACAGTGGGTGATGTATATTTACAGTGAGTCTATTCTACACTACAATCTTATGTAGAACTCGTGATTTGAAAATTCCTGCTGAAAAAGTCAGAGCTCAATGTTACCTGATAGATGCCATGACACAACAAATATGACATATGATAATTACATTTTTTTTTTCTAGAGATGTTTATAGTAACAGGGGGAAAAAATCAACGTGTTTAAAAATAGAAGTAACAGGACAAATTTTAAATATAGTTTAGGTGTAGGACAGCTCCTGAGAGATGGCAGGGATACAAAAGAACTTGTTAAGTGAATGAATGATAGAATGGGGATGCAATCAAGTATGAGCTCAAATTTATACTCTACTAAGTGTAAATTTTATTTACTTCAATACTTAATGCTTGCTCCTACAACATAAATTATTTCACACTAGGAAAGCAAAGAATCTGGAAAGGTCTTTACATACAAAATCTTGGAATTTATGCTCTATTTCTTACTTTGAAAAAAAGAAATAGGTAGCGGTGAGGGGTTGGGTCCTCTGAGAACCCTCAGATTTTTCACCCTCTGCCTCTGGCTTACAGACAGCTTTCTCCATGGAACACTTGATCAACAATGTGTGTGGGCTGTGAACGCCTGGGTTGCCCTGCTGGGAGCATAGCGCTCTGTCTGTTAAGGATGTACATTGCTGTCTGCAAGTTTTGTCAGCAGGAGCCTGAAAAAAAAAGCAAAAGAAAATCCAGCAGAGGTAATTCACAGGGGGGCGAAATCCACACATCAGTAAAGCGGAGGTGGCAGAATGTTTCAGCATCCACAGGGAACGCTATCAGAAAAAATGAAAGTGTTACTTTGGATTGTGAGGAGCAGCATGGGGTGAACTCCACAAAGAGAGAAAATAACACAAATTGTCTACCTGTGATAAACTATCAAGTTCCAGGAGTAGTGGTTTTAGAACATCCTCCCTTCTTCCTTCTGGTCAACTGAATGCCTTTCAAGTGGGGGTGATTCAGTGTAGAGGTTGTATTTAGAGTAATCAAGTGTTTGAGGATAAAACATTTGGACGTGTATAATGCCTAAGTGGTTGTGGCCAGTAAAGAGTCACTTGGGAAAAAGAAAAGAGTAGAAAAGAAACTACCTTTACATACATAAAAAAAACATCTTTACTAGATCTTTAAAACATATGACAAGCCATTTGGGGCCAATAAAAGGGATTTTTTGGTGCTATACAATGTGGCATTTTGAAAGGTTGACATTCACCCCAAAGAGATTATATAATAATGGACTATAATAAAATGCCACCCCTCTCCCCACTTTTTACTTCTGATATCAGGCAGTGTTTTCCAAATCAGCAAGGAATTTGATATTGCTCATATGATTATCATATTTAAAAGACAAAAATAGGAGCAAAGAAGTCAAAGGTGAGGTTTCTTCTTATCTAATGAGTAGAAACTTGGAGTTATTTAACCTGTGTGGCTTGGGAAAAAGCCATAACAAACACAGATATACTGTTCCTTTTTATTTTCAGAAAGCAAGAGCTTCATTATTCATGCATTCATTTAGCACATACTATTGTAGATTTTGGTATTTGACGCTTTGCATGTCTCTAATACAAAATCAAGTAAGAATGTCATTAAATTTTTTAAAAAGTATTATGAAACCTATTAACCACCTGACATTTAATTTAAATCAGACCTGCCGTTCATTTTTAATAATATTTATGAATCTCTGAGGTAGAAGAAATCAATACATATTTTTAAAAAACAAAATCAGCAGGAAGTAGAAGACCCTCAGCAACACTTTGATTTTCTTCTGGAAAAGCAGCAAACGATGTTGTTTTGTTGTTCCTGTTATCTAAACCTTCCTGAATTTCTTTGTCATCTAGCAGTGTGCTGTTAGAGAAACATTTTTACTAAAAAGCTAAAGCCTTCAAAGGGATTGTTTACTCTGATCCTTGCACATCTCTTCCTTCCTCTCTTATTTTCTCTTTGTGCCTTGATTACCTAAAAAGACAAACAAAATTGTATGAAAAAGACTCTACGTCTTTTGTTTTTCCAAGACTAACAGGAATCAAGGAAATCGAATACCAAAGAGTCTAGGGAGCATCTGCTGGGGGAAGGTGGGTAGGGAAGGAGCCCACTACAAACACAGATGGAAATGATTATGAAAGAGGGAAATGTTTAACAGAGAAAGTGCTTTTCAAATATATTCTAAGGCCTGAGGGGGAAATGAATTGGCACTTCTGAAGACAGAATTTTTACCTGAAATGATGATAAGGCTGGTTTCAATGATTAAGGAAAGCAGATCTTTGAAGGAAGTGTGGAGTTTTCCTAACAAGAGTGAAGACATTCTAAATAAAGTTGATCATCGATTGTTAATATATCAATTATCAAATGATAAATGTTCTGGAACATCAGGGAGCTGATGGACAAGAGGCCAGATAGTCATCATAATAATGTAGCATCTTTATAATTACATAACAGGCTTTTTTTGAAGTGGATCCCAGCCCAAAATCCTATCTGTAGAGTCCACCCCTCTCCCCACCTCCCTGATTCTCTAGCCAAGTGCTTCTCACTTCCAGCACTACTGATGTTCTGGGCCAGATAATTCTTTGTTGGGGGGACTTGTCCTGTGCATGGGGATGTTAGCAGCACACCTGGCTTTACACAACTAAATACCAGTAGCAGCTCTCTGTCATGAAAATAAAACATGTCTCCAGACATTGCCATATGTTCCTTGGGGAGAAACAAAATTGCTACTCATCCACAACCACTGCTCTAACCTCAGTTAACTGCTGAACTACTTTTGAATTAATGAATTCCTTTTTATTTCCTGAACATGAACGATGTTTTATTGTTCTGTGCTTTGCCCATTGTTTTCTATGACTGCAATACTTTCCTGTCTTTATCTAGCATGCTTCTCATTCTTTAAGCCCAAACCAAATGCAACTCCCTGTAAAATTTCTGACATCCCCAAATAGTAAGTTACTTCCTCTTCTAAACGTTTAAAACACTTTATATAAACCTGTATTATATTATATAATAATCATCTTTGTAAACATACATTTCTCTACTGCAATTCAAAGTAGTTAAGGACAGAAATTTATCTTATCCCTTTTTCCCACTTACACCACCCAATATGATATATCATACCTAGCTACATCAACAGAAATAACCACAAAAACACCACCAAGCATCAGGGTCTATTCAGGTACTGTTCTAAGCACATAGTATGCATTTGCTCATATTATCCTCACAATACCTTTATGAGGTAGCACTATTAGTATTCCCACTTTACAGATAAAGGAACTGAGACCCAAAGAGGTTAAGCATCTTGTCCAAGTAGGACACAGTTGGTTTGAAACCAGCCAATCTGACTTTATAACTACACTTTGCAATACTGCAATACCAGCCTCCCAAGTAAAGTAATTAATATGTACAAAATTCAAATTGTTAAAACATTGATTTATATTGTGAGAAGATGATTTGGTATTACCAATTACTGATAAAGCAGAGAGAAATGTGCAGACCATAGAGATCCAGCTTAATGTAATTTAGTAGACCTAACAGTTAAAGACGATACAATTCCAGAGATAACATGAATGAAATCCACTGTTTGGCATTTGATATAATATAGGGTTTAGGATTGGCAAAGGACAATAAAGAGACAGAGATTGGTTACTGAACTTAAAGAAAATAAGAAAATTGAGAAAATTAGCGAATTTATAGAAAAGCCTGCTTTTGTCTAAGACATACAAACAAAGCAAATAATTCTATTCTGTCAGTTGACATCAATCCTCATGCAATCATCAGTGGTCTAAGTATGAGGCAAATTATGGCTTTCCCATCTCTATTAAACCTCTACAACATTTTATTTCTACAATAAAATATATGGGTGGCCAAATACACTTCCTAAATGACTCATTTTCTTTAGCAGATTGTCTTAAAGTTCAGCCACTATAATGAATAAAATAAATTTGAGAGTAGTAGAGAGACTGCCTTTTTTTTTCCAGCAAAGAGAAATCAAAGAACACTTTATAGATGCATTTAGAAATTAAGTTTCTTATAGTCTTCAAAGATCACCTCTACAGGTAATTTCACTAAGAAACACAAAGCTCTCAGGACATGCTCATATCTCTTTAAGAATAACCTTGAAATTCTCAGCAGCTCTCACATAGTCATTGATGGTTGGACTATCAAACTGTATCTATTCCTTAGGTACCTCTGTTTGCCAATAACATGATGTACTAGAATCAATAGAATCATGTTACAAGTGTGCAGTATATTCAGAAATTCCTTGCAGATATGGAAAAATATTAGACAAGTTTTTCTGCAGCCATTTGAGAGTAAGGCTATTCTTTTTAGTCGGCTGAGGTTGAGCAAACAGAGGCAGTGATGTAAACACAGTTTCGAATTCACGTATGTTATCCATTGTCAGCCTCTTGCTAATGGGTAAGATCTAGTCATTCAGCTATTGCTAACCTAACCATTTCCTAATGTTTAATCATTGAACATCATGTACAAATGAATAATTTTAAAATAATTGAACAACATTGTATTCTTTAAACTACCACTGATTTCTGGAACAGAAACCCCTCCTCTCCTAAGTCAGTAAGTTGACACTAGGTGTACCTTAGTCCATGCCCTAGTCCAAGCAGTTGTTCCTGCCTGGGCAGCCTTCCATGTGGTTCTTTTTATATTGTGGCTCTCCCCTCCTCTCCATCATCATAGTCCATATTCATTATTATCTATGTTCAGTTAATGGGTGGAAAGAAAGAGTGAGAATCACTTGAGGGAGATTTCTAAGGGCCAGGATTCTAAGTTGCACACATCACCATGAACCTATTCCGTAGGTCAGAACTCAGTGGTATGGCAACTCCAAAATGCAAGAAAGACCAAGATAGGCAGAAAAAGGAAACAGAATTTAGTAAGCACACAGTATTCTCAGCCACAGCATTATGAACAATGGGTTTATTAAATATTTAACTTAGATTTATCTGTCATACACACATAACTATTTTTCCACATATTTAAAGCAAAATAAATAAAAGGCCTTCTCAGATTTGTTTCTCATTTTAATCACCAATTATTCCCACTCAAGTATTGATGACTTAGTCTAGTCCTGTTTTTTCTGTACTTCCTTCTTGTTTCTGTGTGTCTTACTCTGATGATTTTTACCACTCTCTTCAAGTGCCTTACAATGTCTTCTCTCTTCTGAACTTGTTAGAGGGACTTCTTATAACAATTATATTAGTCAAGTAATAGTACCTCCTCTCACATTAGATTTGAAAAGGGTTTTACTGGATCTCGGAACACTGAAGGATTTGACACTAAACTCTCGAGAAGGGTAGAGATACAGCTGGGCCTCAGGAACAAGTGGAGGCCATGAACTAAATCCACCAGGGCTCCATCTCTAATTCTCATATTTGCTTCTCTCTGGGTGTCAGATTCATTCTCTTTCTACAGAACAGCTGCCCAAATATGTCAGAAAACTTTGTTTTTACATCTTGGGAAATCCATCACTGAAGAGTAACTATTTCTCAGTTTCAATTAAAAAATTCCACTAGGTTTAGTCATATGCCCAACTCTGGATCAGTCGAGGGGTTTGGGGGAGGTCACAGAGGATAGCGGCAGCTTCCTTGGGAGTGAGATATCTGTACAGGATGTGGAACAGTTCCCAGAAGATGTGGGGTAGGAGGGGAGAGGTAAAGCTGGGGGTGGGGGTGGGGGTGGGAAGAGAACTCCTGGTACTAGGAGGCAAAATAATACGTCTTCTGAAGAAACTCAGATTTTTCTCATTAAAAATTTCAGTCCAGTTAGTATGCTGCAAAGATTTGCAAGCGCTACTGGAAACCTTCTCTTTGTTACTAGACTGACCGAATGACTTTATGTCTTCCTTTCCTCTTTCCTTCTTATCCATCATGATTTATATCTAATTTTCTTTTCTCATTCTTAAGTTATCATTTTAATTTCTGAACCTCCGTGCAGAATACAATATTGTACTGCCCTTAAATACCATCTACCGTTTTATATTACCCTCCGCATAATTATCTGGGACTGCACTCTCTCTTTGGCCACATATCTCCTAAAAATACATTTTGGGATATAGCTTCATCAAGAGTAAGCCTTCAAACTTCTTTGATTGTGACCCAAATAAAAATTACTTTATACATCATGGCTTAGTACAGACTCACATACATGCACATATATATTCTTATTAATGAAAATAAAAGGCTTGTGAAAAATATTTGTGTGATGGGGTCTCCTATTTATTGTATCATATTTCATTTGTAAAATGCTGGTCACAAAAAACTGAATTTATTTCACAACCCTTGGCTCTAAAGTAACTCACTCATAGAATATAGACTATATGGGCCACACTGTCTAATGTCAGCTACTGGCCCCACTGGCTACCTAGTAAACATGCAGACCTGGCATTGCCTAAACCACTCATCTTGGAAGTTATAGAGTGACTACAGCATCATCAACCCGGGGACAAACTAGAGCATTCCATCTTCAAGAACAAGAATATCAAATCTCTGGATTATATTCTGTCCTCAAGGGGCTAATGATCCAGCCAAAGTAGTAATAATTCTGGAATGGAAAACTCTCTGAGCTTGGATTTCCTTGTTTACAAAATAAGAGGAAAAATGATACAGAAGTTAACCATCCAAATATCCTAAATAATATATCCTGAAGGGCATGGTAAGAATATGAGCAAAGCACCACAAAGTAGCACATGGACATTACTCTCCCCACCTCCAAGCATAAGAGGGATTGCATTTTCTCTACTGTTTTCAAGTAAACTTTCAGTGTAAGTTATTTTAGTCAAGACTTGATGAAATACATTTTTACTGGGAGAAGTAGCAGAGGGCAATGATTATCCAGCCAGAATGAATATCAGAGCAAGTTACAGGCCATTTAATCATGTTATTCCCTTTATATTCATAACACCTGAGAACACTTCAGATTGGTTAATAATAGTATACTCATAATAATTGCAATCACATATTACACACGGACAGAATACCAAATGCTATCCCTGCTTTATCATGTTTAATTCTCATGATAACCTTATGATACGGGTGTGAATATTATTATCCTTGCCTCACAGTTGAATGTGGCTATGTTCATTTGCCCAAAGTCTCACTGCTAGAAGTTTTGAAATCAGAATTTAAACACAGGTCTGTCTCTTTCCTTAGTTGGAGCTTTCACCACAGACTGTGGTTGTACTGTTCCCTGCTCTCCACCTTCCCAGCTCCCAGCTGCCAGGTTATGATTCATCACTTCCAAAGTTGTTGCCACCATAATTCGATACATGTTCTCCAACTGTCATGTAAGAATTTTAGCAAAACAATTATTTGAGTTGTTACTCATTGTTTTTTCTTCTAGAGCTGCACTGCCCAATATGGTAGCCTCTAACCACATATGGCTATTTAAATTAATTAAAGTTAAAAATTTAGTTTTTCATTTGCACTAGCTACATTTCAAGTGCTCAATAGCTGCATGTAGCCTGTGGCTAACATTTTGTCCAGCAGAGCTATATAGCATTACCATCATTGCAGAAAGTTCCCTTGAACAGTACTGTTCTTGACTTTACCCTAGAAATCAGATACCATTTCTACTGCTCTGCACTGAAGAACAATGTGAGTCATAGAAACTCTGACCATTGTCTATATTATTTGAAAGAATATAATGTGATTTGATTTCATTTTATTCCCTCTCATCTTCCTTAGTTATGACTCATGAAAATTAATTTCCTGAATCCTGAGAAAATTTCAGCTATGCTCATCAATCTGTATGTATGTGCCTAACATTTATTCCATTGTTAGAGGTACAGTAATCTTAAAAACAACAACAGCTACCTTGTAAAGTTGATTAAATATTTATTTAATTCTGATTAGCCCATATCATCCAGTGCCAATAACTCCCCAGAAATTAATGCAAATGAAATTCTTGGCTGTGCCTACACAACTGTGATGTGCCTGAGTCACTCATTCACTTTTTCTTTCATCAAACTCGCGCCAAGTGCCTACTACTGATAGGCAGTGTGACAGGCATAGGGAAGCTTTACAAATATGGCCCAATCATCCTGGGTCTTATAGCTGTTACAAAATATATCCTCCATGGAGGCAGGCTTTTCACTGGCTTTGAATTCTGCTGTATTGCTAGCACCATTTGACAAACAATAAGCACCTCCTATATATATATATTTTTTAAGTGAAAAAATGAATTATTTATTTTTATTTATGTTTATTTTTTCATGTCTTGGCCATGACAAGACATAATATAAAAAAATAAGGTGAAAGGAGCTGGCCAAAATCATCCTAAGCCCATTCTGTTTGCCCACTCCCCATAGACATGGTTTTAATGTAATTTAATTTAAAGCAAAATTTTCTCACATAAAAACTTCAAATAAATCTCAGATATATTACTTAGATACTGCTTTTCCTAATAGGTTTAAAATATAAACTAAATTAGAAATTGAAACAGCAGGCCTAACATTAGATATGAATTCCTTTGTGATACTGGCCATCACACTTCGCATACCTGATTCCATAGAAACATTATTGGAATTAAGCCGAGGTGAACCCCAGATGTTCAAGGAACTCTCACTCTTCCAGACAAAATTAAAATAGGAACCCCTCATTCCGGCAGCTGAAATGCTAACAGTTGGCATGAAGCCTCTTAGAAACTAATGAGAAAGATGAGAGCACTAATACTACTTTGAGAGTCTATTTCATTATTCATCCTCTGCTCTCTGTGGAGGCTTTACAAACATTAACTCATGCTCAGAAACATCCCTGGGAGGTAGTTTATCATTGATGTCTTTGTCTTGTAACTTGGAAACCGAGGCACAGGGAAAGATGTATTTATGTGGTCAAGTTCTTGTAAAAAGATATCAACTACAAAATGTAGAAGCTATATTTTTCTAAATTCCAAACTCTTGACACAATCCTTATAATAGTAACCATATACACAGAATAAATATTACAGTAACCAAACTGTTTTCAGGTGAAAAAAATCACTAGGTTATTTTAAAGCCTTCTAATCTGATACATCCAGATTTTCTGAAGGGGAGAAAAAGATTTGTTTCTTAATCATTCTTCCTTTGGTTAAAGTATAGCAATATGACCTAGAAAACCCATCTTCTGGTATAAAATCCTTGTGAATTGTTGGCCTTGTAGAAAGAGCCCCCCAATTTTTTTAGAAGACCTGGCCCTGCTCTCAGTTCACTGTGCTACATTTCACCATGTTATCTAGTAATATTAAAGCATAATTTCAATAATACCATACCTTAAAATATAACTATGCTATGGTTTAGGCAGTACTTTCCCTTTTTGGAATATTTAACTTTGATCCAATTTACTAATTTGAGTACTTCTACAATGAACATTCTTACACATAAATCTGTGCCCTAATCTCCAATTATATGTTATATAGTAGGTTCCTGGAAGACAATTCAAAGAGCATGATCAAAGGGTAGGGAAATTTTTAACACTCTTTCTACATTGCTAATATTCTTTTCTAAAAGAGTATCAATTTGGCCTCCCACTAATGGCATTTTTAGGGCCTTTTTGAGGCACTTTCCCCAAACCTGAATATAAATATTTTTTTCAAATCAATATTTTATAATTTTAAAAATAAAACTGTATATGTCATTGATTATTGTATGATGTAGTGTGAATATTTTAGCCAGTGCTTGTTACTACTTTTATTTCACCTTTAGTGAAGTATTCTATTAGGCGTAAATCAAACACTAAAATAATCATATCCTTTTGGCAAAAGAAATGGATTATTCTTGAACCACTATGTTAACTAGTGATATATGGATAATCAATTATAAGCATGAACTTGGAATATTTTTATTTCAATCTGTAAAATATGTATGCTATTTATTGACATCTACAAGGTGTCTTCAAATAAAAAGTGACATTACTGGATCTCTTTGGGGATGTTGCATGGTAATAGAAGGAACACTTACTTGAGAGTCCAGTATATTTGGCTTTTAATGCTGGGCTTGTAATTTGACATGCTGTCAGATTTTAATCAAATAATTTAAACTTTCTGTATTTCCAAATATATAGCTGAAAAATATTGTGCTATCTCACAATGTGTTGTCATGAATAAATGAGTATCACATGAAGGGGTGCCCAGCACATATGAAACGTAGTAGTTAAACAACATATTACTCTTTTTCTCTAGTCCTAGACTTTCTTAACTTTAGTAAGAGCTCTTTTTTGAACTCTTTTCCGAGAGGAGGCAATAAACTTTTCATTGTCCCATGAACTGTCTCTAATCAGTTAATCTCCTTAACACACTAAACAGCGTATTTCTAAGGCAAGATGCTAAAGTCTAGAGTGTGATCCAGATCCATGCAACCTATCTCGTCTAGTTTCCTGATGTAAGAATTACACATCTACTTTATCCTCAAAAACTTCAAATCCTGCTCAACTAAACTATCCAATTATAATCATTCCAGTGGATTTAAATTATGATTCCCCTTTTAGTAATTATCTGACCTAGACTCCTGTCTTCATGTCTCTATGAACATATATAGTTCTCTTTTGGGCAAGTGATTCAGTAAGACTCAACAAACCAGTTTGATTATTTAATTACATATAATTAATTAATAGTATATGTATTTGATTTAAAAGATGAGTCACATTTAGCCCTATACTAAAAAATCTCCCTCTGTAATTTCTTTCCTTTTATAGATATTCTGTGGCTATTTACATCTTGAGATACGGCTATGTGTTTTAACAATCTGAAATTGTCTGCCAATAAAGGCTATACCACAGGGTTGTTTGTTGTACCACAATATCTATTTTCTCCTTTCAGAACAATAGAATTTGTAGTTTGACACGTGACATTTAGAAAAAATATATTTCCAGCTTCCTGTGCAGCTAAGTACAGTTATGTGACCAAGCACTGTTCAATGGGAGTCATACAGTAGCTTCTGTAAGATTTCTGAAAGATTATGCTGGTATATGTCCTTTGTTCTTCGCTATCCTTTTCTTTGTCTTCCTCTCCGGAAAGGGAAAATGGTGACTGGAACTGGATAAGTCATTTCTGACTATGCTCTGGAAGCCACATGTTGAAGTTGAGCAAACAATAAAAGGGAAGAGCTGCATTTGATACTACGGTGGTCCATACCAGCCTGGGACACATGACCTACAGATAATCATTAGGTAATTCATTTTATTTAAGATACTCGAATTCGGGTTTATCTGTAACTCACAACTGAATCTAATCCTAATTTATCGGCCACCTGATGAATATAATTGTTAAATATATTTTCAATTAATTCTACAATATATATGGGATATAGTTCTTTATTATAAAATACAATATTTAAACAGGATTTTGTATCCATTTGTTGATTTTTAGAAGTCCCATGGCTTGCCTCAGCAACTGAGAAGAATTACCTCTGATAAACAGGCCAAACAATACCTTCTTAATTGCATAATAACATTCTGCCCACTAAAAATTCTCCCAAAGTCTCATTATCAGTTACTCTTCACACAGTTTTCACCATATGTATGGAATTCTCTGTGTCTATAACCCAAAGGAAGATACTGAATGAAAGAATTTAGCTCAGTATTTATAGTATATTTTACAGTCTTCAAAGAGATGTGCAATCATTGTTTACTGAATACAAACAATAGCTATATAAAGTAACTAATATTATACCAAAACTGAATAAAATGATAGGCTTAGTGTCTTGCCTGAGGCCACACAGTAAGGAGAAGTAAGTAACAAAGTAGAGATTAAGATTTAAAGGTTTCTGACCCTACGTATTTTGCACTTTGCTTTGCTCTGTTAAAAAGCCAATATCTTTCCTTTGCTGTGCAAAAGCTTTTAAGTTTCATTAGGTCCCATTTGTTTATTTTTGTTTTTATTTCCATTTCTCTAAGAGGTGGGTCAAAAAGTATCTTGCTGTGATTTATGTCATAGAGTGCAATGTCTGTGTTTTCTTCTAAGAGTTTTATAGTGTCTGGCCTTTTATTTAGGTCTTTAATCTATTTTGAATTTATTTTTGTGTATGGTGTTAGGGAGTGTTCTAATCTGATTCTTTTACATGTAGCTGTCCAGTTTTCCCAGCACCACTTATGGAAAGACAATCCTCAGGATGGGAAAAAAAAAATTTGCAAATGAAGCAACTGACAAAGGATTAAGCTCCAAAATTTACAAGCAGCTCATGCAGCTCAATACCAAAAAAAACCAAACAACTCAATCTAAAAATGGGCAGAAGACCTAAATAGACATTTCTCCAAAGAAGACACACAGATTGCCAACTAACACATGAAAGGTTGCTCAACATCACTAATTATTAGAGAAATGCAAACCAAAACTACAATGAGGTATCACCTCACACCAGTCAGAATGGTCATCATCAAAAAATCTACAAACAATAAATGCTGGAGAGGATGTGGAAAAAAGGGAACCCTTTTGTAT
This sequence comes from Hyperoodon ampullatus, assembly GCF_949752795.1. Classification (NCBI taxonomy): domain Eukaryota; kingdom Metazoa; phylum Chordata; class Mammalia; order Artiodactyla; family Ziphiidae; genus Hyperoodon; species Hyperoodon ampullatus. The sequence continues at coordinate 71,203,919 of NC_136915.1, forward strand.
TGTTGGTGGGAATGTAAATTGATACAACCACTATGGAGAACAGTATAGAGGTTCCTTAAAAAACTAAAAATAGAACTACCATATGACCCAGCAATCCCACTACTGGGCATATACCCTGAGAAAACCATAACTCAAAAATAGTCATGTACCACAATGTTCATTGCAACTCTATTTACAATAGTCAGGACATGGAAGCAACCTAAGTGTCCATCAACAGATGAATGGATAAAATTCTGGCATATATATACAATGGAATATTACTTACTCATAAAAAGAAACAAAATTGAGTTATTTGTAGTGAGGTGGATGAACCTAGAGTCTGTCATACAGAGTGAAGTAAGTCAGAAAGAGAAAAACAAATACCATATGCTAACACATATATATGGAAACTAAAAAAAAAAAAAAAGGTTATGAAGAACCTAGGGGCAGGGGAGGAATAAAGACACAGATGTAGAGTGGACTTGAGGACATGGGGATGGGGAAGAGTAAGCTGGGATAAAGTGAGAGAGTGGCATGGACATATATACACTACCAAACATAAAATAGATAGCAAGTGAGAAGCAGTCACATAGCACAGGGAGATCAGCTCGATGCTTTGTGACCACCTAGAGGGGTGGGATAGGCAGGGTGGGAGGGAGACACAAGAGGGAGGAGATATGGGGATATATGTATAGGTGATTCACTTTTTTATAAAGCAGAAACTAACACACCATTGTAAAGCAATTATACTCCAATAAAGATGTTTAAAAAAATAATAATAAATTAAATAAATAAATAAATAAATAAATAAATAAATAAATAAATAAATAAATAAATAAATAAAGCAACTACATTCCCCAATGGAAGAAGTTTAATTTTTTGGAGGTTGAAATTATTCCTGAACATAATTTTTTTAAATATCTTAGGCTTTTGAATTATCAATGTGACTCATCCTCTGTTTTATGGAACACATATTATATTCATATATAGTTTAAACCTTCCAGTATTAACTGATACACATAATCCAAAATTAATCATTCATTCAACAAAAGTATTATAGATAATTAATAATGCCATAAAATATCTTGTGCTAAGACTAAAAAGAGTCAACAAGCCAATCTCCCTACCTTTAACAATTTCTGTTGTTAATTTACACTTTATGTTAAAATACATAAATACTAATATGTACATTTTGTGTATATATTTAATATCATCTTGCAAAAATAGTGAATTTATACAACCACAGAAAATTCAGATAATCCTTAAAACCTTATCCAACTCAATCAATATGCTATGTTTACTCTCCTTTATATATAAAGGAGCTTTCAAGTCTTAGTTCACTGCAGTTAAGAGACTAAATTCAAATTGCAAAGGCATTTGATTCATCCATAGTTCCATGAGTTATATGAAGAAAAAAAGTATTAAAATATTCCTTTACCAAATATAGACCTAAGGTTTCAGACAAGGCAGTTTAAGGGTTAAATGTTTGATTTAAGCAAGAGATTATTTAAACACAGAAAATATCTTTTAACTCAAAGAGTGTTTTATATGACTATATAAACACTAAAATTGTGTTGTTTGAAATTTGATATTTTCTTTGTGTGGGAAGTATTAATTCACTTGGCTTTAAGCTATAAAGGAGTGAATGCCACAGGAGAAACGGCTTGAATTCTCATAATCCCTAAGAGGAGTTATTGTAGCAGATATTGGATAAGATAAATTTCTAAAGGACCACTACCATTTAACAAGAGAAAGTGGGATAGCCTAATGAAGTTTGAGGCCCCTTATGCAATTAACAGTTTGAAGGGTTGTCTACTGTTTTCTTTCTTATTGGTTATATTAACTTTGTTAAAATTACTTACTTGTTTTGCATTTAAATAGATGTTTTAACACTATTACTCCCCCACTTCAGTTCAGGCACAAAATCTTACTATTATAGGGAATTATTTGAGAAGGATAGCAGCAATTTATTTTACAGAATAAAAACCTCACAAATATCAGAAGTCATCTAATAGTGTAGAAGTCAGTTTGCATCCCAAAGTCTTTGTGTTGGAAGCCAAGAAACTCAAAGAAAGAAAATGTTTAACTTCTGTTTTAGCTCACAAAATGCATACCTTTTCTTTAGCAGTAAGTACAATAAAACTTTTTTTTTAAATGATGAATATACTCAACCTATTTCTCTAGTATATATATTTAAAATACAGGCAATTTTCCCAGACACTTAAATTGTATATTTCTTAAGCTAAAATACTTGTTATTTTACCCCTCTGAGGTCAGTACTACAGTCTTATTCTGGTATTACTGATAAGAAGATGGAGGCGGACAGGGCTCAGATGACATATCCATTACAGCAGAGGAAACTAATGACAGCTCTGGGATCAGAACTCAGAAGCTTCTGGCTCTCTGACTCAGAGTTTGCGTATTTGTTTAAAATAAAAATATCACCCAACGATCTGACTGTAACACTCAACAGTACCTCTCATCATGACATCTGATTTTTCTCTTTAATTAAAACAAATATATATTAACCAAAAAACACTTCTATTTCTTATTTTTCATGAGGTTCTTAAAAATGAGAACTACTCTGGTGTACTTGCGTGTAAATCCTAAGTGGAAAAGTTTCCAGGCAGTAAGTATCTCAAAGAGCTATCTCAAATGTTACCTGACATATTGTTGTGAGAGCTTCAAGGGAGTTTGAGACTTGGATTGGACTTGGGGAAAACTCTGTAACAGTCCATCTGGTTATAGAGTTTTTATGTGGAGTTTTTCTTTATGTTTTCTTCCATAAAAATGTGTGTACTATTGAGAGAGAAAATAAATCAGGGCTTTTACTCTTAAAAGAAAGGGCAATAAATTGTGTATTTTTAGGAGGAAAAAAAAAACTGGATGCCTAGTATGAGTTAATTAAACTATGTAAAGATAGCCATTTACACCTTTTTTTTTTTTAATGAGTGTCCTTGGTTCTATTCACTTTACTTAAATATGCTGTTGATTCACAAGACAGTAAAATGTAGAGGTTAGTATCTGAAACATTCCAATGTTCTCAAATTTCAGTTCCTGAAATTAAATTTGCCTATTTGCCTGTAGCTGAACTGAATAAGATAGAAATAATTCTCCCCAATCAGAGAAAATTGCAGATGAAGTTACAGGGATAATTTCAGCTCAGTAATGTGAAGGAATTTATCCCCACTTCCACACATACAATAAAGGTTTTATATTGTGTATTCCTCTCTTCCTTTAAATGACAACCTACTGTGGAAGGACAGAGTTTTCTTTATTTATAATGTGTCTTCAGAATTGGGACAAATTAAATCAAGGCATAGGTACATAAGATGTTGGAAATGGCACAGGACAAGTTAAGTGTGGTGAGGTGTGGGACAGGCAGGGAAAGGAAATTGTCCAAATGGCAGTAATACTCTTAAGTCTTGATTATGCCCTCACTCCCAATTTGGGTGCTTAAAGCTAAAAAGATGAGAGTGGAAAAAGAGCATGAAGGAAAAAAAGGAGAAGGTGGGTGAAAATGGACACTGAAAATAGACATTAAGGGAAATGCTACAGCTTGATTTGCAAATTCTCAGGAGTAGTTGTTCTAGCATCAATGCTCACCAATCACTGCCTGCTGCGTTAAGTACTCTAAATACACCAGAGGGTCCTTAAACAGTATTTGCTATAGAGCAGGATTCAGCATGTGAACCATAGTCAAAGAATATTAGTTTGCAAAAGTAACTCATTTTAACTCACCCTGTATGAGTCTCTAGAATATAGTTAAAGGAAAGCTGTATGTGTGTGTGTGTGAGTGTGAGTGTAATGCACTGTTCCCTAAGTTGATTTACTCCAAATAGGGTAAGAGAACATGAACACCCAGTATATGGAAATCTGGATTGTGTATTTTAGACTAGTTCCACCATAAATTTCACCCTTCTTCACATATTAATATTAAAATATTCTTTTCTGCAATATTCAGAGTGTTACTCACAGCCACATCCTGACTGCCTGTTGGTGGAGTCAGTGTCCCAACCTGCCTTAACAGTAGTTTTCTCTAGTGTTTTTTGGCAATCAACACAGAAGAAAAACACAGAAAGGTATTTATTCATCAGGTGTTCATTCTAGGCACAGTGCTAATCTCATTATGTAAAATATTCATAATGTTATTTAACATATTCAGAATTAAAAAATAGATCCAAATTAACATGTACATTTTGAATATGTGGCTCATATAGACTCAATCTTTTCCAACTGAAAAATAAGGTGAAATTGTCCAATACTTTTTTTATATAATATCAAATGACAAGCCAATTATTATTATTTGTGGTCCAAAAAGTAAGAGATGTACATATTTTATTTTAAACTTTTTTTTTATATTACTGTTTTACTGATCTTTCTTACATTTTTCATATCAGGCAATTAAATGCATGTTCTGTCTTCTGGCAAGGTGAATAAAAATTAAATATTCATTTAAATAATCTGCATGCTTATGTTCAACAATCCACATCTAAAATATTATTAACATGTTAAATTATTAAACATAGATCATATGACTAAAACTTTCATCTTGTAGAAGTCACCAAGGTAAGTCATGGCAATCTCAGTGTCATTTAGTTTTCTGTTATATAAATTGAATTTTAAAAAGGCATGTAGAGTTCATTTATATAAAAATAGCTATACAAGAGTAATTATTTCAAATGTAAAAATGAAACAACAAACTTTATTAATTTATCATAATAAAAACCAATTTTCTAATGATACTATTAAGTCTTTTAGGTTTGGGTTTTCTCTTAATAGCTCTTCTTATCTTTCATGAAATTTAAATACCTAGACATTAAATGTATTTTCCTGTTGTAAAAATAGCTTGGGCACACATATGTGCTTATTGACAAAGAGTAATACAAATGTGTTGAAAATAGTAAGAATAAAAAAGCCACAATGAGGAATTTGATTATGGATATCCCATTTAAAATAAATAAAGCAACCTGATGATAGTATTAATCTAGACTTTCTAAATACTGATTTGCATTTATTTCATTATAAGCCCTAGAGATATTCATCAAAAGCATGATTCTAGTAATTATAACATTTACAAGGAATTAAAAGATTCGCTGAATAACAAAAATGTACCCCAAGACTCATCTGTGAATCCATTCACCTGTAGCCAAAGCCTGCACCACAGCTAGAAAGCATGATCTTTTCTGCCAAGTCTGACACAAACTATGGCACTTTAATAAATGATCACATTTGAAAATGTAAATGCATTTTTCTCAAGGAAAGATCAAACAGAACTCTTGTTTAATTCATGTTATGAATATAATTTTCAGTTCAAATACTCTTTCAAGATGTTTTCCTGGTGAAATTCATATATCACATATATATAAACATATAGAGAGTGAGTGTGAAAAACTGTGTTGGAGAAGCTTTACACTTTGCAAGTCCTTTAATGAGAGTCAGAGAACACCATCAGGAACACTCATAAGCCTGTGTAAAATGAGACTCATTTTAATGAAAACTTCTCTCACACACCTCATTTGTAGAATTATATGGAGCAGCTTAAATTCCTCATCTGTCACTTAGAGTTTAAGCTTGTTGAAATGCATCCTGGATGACGAAATCCCCCTTTTCCTTTTTCTCAGTTTCACTACTGCTAAGTTTTTGTTCTAAAGTCCGTTGATTGGTTCTGACAAGAAAGTAAAGCCCTGTAGTCGGCTGCGAGGAGGACTGATTGTCAGTGTCGTTAAATGTCTCCTATCTGAATAGATTTGTGAAATGATAGATGTTCTGAAGGAGAATTCCTTCAGGCATGCAAAATTTTTTTCAAAGTTTTAAAATTTATCTCCTTATTTAGATGACCAATAGTCCCTCTCTGACTTGAATTTTGTTGATTAATTGGTCTGGAAAAACCAGTAGTAAAGCATATGTATTTTTTTAAGTGTAAATTCACGAGAATAAACTACTCAGAGTCAGTATAAAATACAAGAAGCTATAAACTGTGCTTTGGCTGAGAAGAAGGACGACAAAACTTCTGTAGATTAAAATGTGAAAAATGCAATTACTTATTTATAGCTAGTTGGGGTATATTCCCAGAACTCATTTTGTTTCTGTTTTCCACAACTTCAGGAATCTTTTGAAATGCTACCACCAAATTGCAATTTTCTTGCATCTCAATTGTGCTCAAGACTTAAATTTTGTTTTCATTTAAAGTATCAAGAATTTCCAGAGAAATTCCAGAAATATTAAATATTGGGTTTGGACAATCAGTTGAATATTTGTTGATATATTTGAAGATACTGTAATTCATTATTTTTACAAACTGGATTGCTTATACTATAAGTTCTTATTTTTTATTAAAATGATCAAAAGTCTCATTGCCAAACATAGTATTTTAGTCTCTATAAGTAAAAGCTTATGCAAATATAAATTAATATTAATAATATATTTTGATTATCCTTGCTGTAGCTACTTATCTATGACATGGTCAAAAGTATATTTTACATAATTTATTTCTATGCTTTTGTCAGCTAACAAAGGGGACCCCTTAATATTTCTTTCTACTTTATTCTTGCCTACATTTTATACATAATACAGACCATTTTATCCATGTGGACCCTCAAAATGTTCTTGACCATATTTGTGCCTTAGTTTATTTCCTTTCTACAACACCCACAAAATAAAAATACTGAATTATCTGACATTAGCCTGTCTAAACCACTGATCCACCTTTCTCTCTGCAAGTAAAATAAGCATATAGCTTCTTTGGTTATATAGTTACTCAGGAACTCAGTTGAAAGATAGTAGAAAACTTTTCTAGAAATAACCCCAGAATCGTTCTATTTCTCTTATAGTCTCTCTTGGAAAATTTGGCTTGCCATTTACATTAGGCATTCTGAAGACCACCATGCAGTAGAACTGGCAATGTGGAACCACCACATATTTGAGCACTTTCAGCATACACTGGTGTGTTGGAGGTTCCATGAGGACTGTTAGAGCAGTGCAATACTGATGAAGGTAATTTGTGTAGCAGAACCCACAAAAAGGAGGCTGCCCCGGTGGCCCAGCCCATGTCACAACTCTACAATAAGTTTGCCAGCACTTACTAGAAATGCTGCACTGGCAAAGAAACTACATACAACCAATCACAGTCCTCCAAACTGACTTTAGCTAGCTCATTTTACCCTAGAAAATAGGACCTACTAGCCTTATAAGGAAATCCCAGACCTCCTAGCCAATCAGGCCCTATTTCCAAGTTGCCTATTCTAAAGATTTGTAAACTGACTCTTGCCCCAAATCCCTTGGGAAGCGACCCACTGCTTGTGAGGTGCTGTACTCCCCAAACCCATGAATTATTTTCCCTTGAATAAAGGACATTATTACTAAATTGTATTATTTCTGTCATTTGAAAAAATCATTTAGTGTAAAATTTATGGATTATTATGTTTTTAACATCTTTATTGGAGTATATCTACTTTACAATGGTGTGTTATTTTCTGCTTTATAACAAAGTGAATCAGCTATACATATACATACACCCCCATGTCTCCTCCCACTTGCGTCTCCCTCCCACACTCCCTATCCCACCACTCTAGGTAGTCACAAAGCACTGAGCTGATCTCCCTGTGCTATGCAGTGGCTTCCCACTAGCTATCTATTTTACATTTGGTAGAGTATATATGTCCATGCCACTCTCGCACTCCATTCCAGATTACACTTCCCCTATCCCACATTCTCAAGTCCATTCTCTACATCTGCATCTTTATTCCTGTCCTGCCTGTAGGTTCTTCAGAAATATTTTTCTTTGTTTTTTGATACCATATATATGTGTTAGCATACTGTATTTGTTTTTCTCTTTCTGACTTACTTCACTCTGTATGACAGACTCTTGGTCCATCCACCTCACTACAAATAACTCAATTTCGTTTCTTTTTATGGCTGAGTAATATTCTATTGTATATATGTGCCACATCTTCTTATTCCATTCACCTGTCGATGGACACTTAGGTTACTTCCATGTCCTGGCTATTGTAAATTGAGATGGAATGAACATTGTGGTATGTGACGCTTTTTGAATTATGGTTTTCTCAAAGTATGTGCCCAGTACTGGGATTGCTGGGTAGTATGATTTTTCTATTTTTAGTTTTTTGAGGAACCCCCCATACTGTTCTACATAGTGACTGTATCAATTTACATTCCCACCAACAACGCAGGAGGGTTCCCTTTTCTAAACCTTTTCCAGCATTTATTGTTTGTAGATTCTTTTTCATGATGATCATTCTAACTGGTGTGAGGTGATACCTCATTGTAGTTTTGATTTGCATTTCTCTAATGATTAGTGATATTGAGCATCCTTTCATGTGTTTGTTGGCAATCTGTATATCTTCTTTGGAAAAATGTCTATTTAGGTCTTCTGACCATTTTTGGATTGGGTTGTTTGTTTTCTTGGTATTGAGCTGCATGAGCTGTTGTATATTTTGGAGATTAATCCTTTATCAGTTGCTTCATTTGCAAATATTTTCACGCATTCTGAGAGTTGTGTTTTCGTCTTGTTTATGGTTTCCTTTGCTGTGCAAAAGCTTTTAAGTTTCATTAAGCCCCACTGGTTTATTTTTGTTTTTATTTCCATCTCTCTAAGAGGTGGTTCAAAAATGATCTTGCTGTGATTTATGTCATGGAGTGTTCTGCCTATCTTTTCCTCTAAGAGTTTTATAGTCTCTGGCCTTTCATTTAGGTCTTTAATCCATTTTGAGTTTACATTTGTGTATGGTGTAAGCGAGTGTTCTAGTTTCATTCTTTTAAATGTAGCTGTCCAGTTTTCCCAGCACCACTTATTCAAGAGGCTGTCTTTTCTCCATTGTACATTCTTGCTTCCTTTATCAAAGTTAAGGTGACCATATGTGCGTGGGTTTATCTCTGGGCTTTTCATTCTGTTCCATTGATCTATATTTCTGTTTTTGTGCTAGTACCATACTGTCTTGATTTCTAGAGCTTTGTAGTATAGTCTGAAGTCTGGGAGCCTGTTTCCTCCAGCTCCATTTTCCTTTCTCAAGATTGCTTTGGCTATTCAGGGTCTTTTGTGTTTCCATACAGATCATGAACTTTTTTGTTCTAGTTCTGTGAAAAATGCCATTGGTAGTTTGATAGGGATTGCATTGAATTTGTAGATTACTTTGGGTAGTATTATAGTCATTTTCACAATGTTGATTATTCCAATCCAAGAACATAGTATATCTCTCCATCTGTTTGTATCATCTTTAATTTCATTCAACAGTGTCTTACAGTTTTCTGTATAGAGGTCTTTTGTCTCCTTAGGTAGGTTATCCCTAGGTATTTTATTCTTTTTGTTGTAATGGTAAATGAGAGTGTTTCCTTCATTTCTCTTTCATATTTTTCATCATTAGTGTATACAAATGCAAGAGACTTCTGTGCATTAAATTTGTATCCTGCAACTTTACCAAATGCATTGCTTATCTCTAGTAGTTTTCTGGTAGCATCTTTAGGATTCTCTACATACAGTAGTATGCCATCTGTAAACAGTGACGAGTTTACTTCTTTTCTGATTTGGAATCCTTTTATTTATTTTTCTTCACTGATTGCTGTGGCTAAAACTTCCAAAACTATGTTGAATAATAGTGGTGATAGCGGACAACCTTGTATTGTTCCTGATCTTAGAGGAAACGGTTTCAATTCCTCCCCATTGAGAATGATGTGGGCTGTAACTTTGTCATATATGGCCTTTACTATATTGAGGTAACTTCCCTCTAGCCCTACGTTCTGGAGGGTTTTTATCATAAATGGGTGTTGAATTTTGTCAAAAGCTTTCTGCATCTATTGAGATGATCATACGGTTTTTCTCCTTCAATTTCTTAATATGGTTTATCACATTGACAGATTTGAGTATACTGAAGAATCCTTGCATTCTTGGGTTAAACCCCACTTGATCATGATGGTGTATGATCCTTTTACTGCACTGCTGGATTCTGTTTGCTAGCATTTTGTTGAGGAATTTTGCATCTATGTTCATCAATGATATTGGCCTGTAGTTTCCATTTTTTGTGGCATCTTTGTCTGGTTTTGGTATCAGGGTGATGAGTGGCCTCATAGAATGAGTTTTGGAGTGTTCCTCCCTCTACTATATTTTGGAAGAGTTTGAGAAGGATAGGTGTTAGCTCTTCTCTAAATGTTTGATAGAATTCGTCTGTGAAGCCATCTGGTCCTGGGCTTTTGTTTGCTGGAAGATTTTTAATCACAGTTTCAATTTCAGTGCTTGTGATTTGTCTGTTTATATTTTCTATTTCTTCCTGGTTCAGTCTCAGAAGATTGTGATTTTCTAAGAATGTGTCCATTTCTTCCAGGTTTTCCATTTTATTGGCATATACTTGCTTGTAGTAATCTCTCATGATCTTTTCTATTTCTGCAGTGTCAGTTGTTACTTCTCCTTTTTCATTTCAATTCTACTCAGTTGAGTCTTCTCCCTTTTTTTCTTGATGAATCGGGCTAATGGTTTATCAATTTTGTTTATCTTCTCAAAGAACCAGCTTTTAGTTTTATGGATCCTTGTTATCATTTCCTTCATTTATTTTTCATTTATTTCTGATCTGATCTTTATGAATTTTTTCTTCCTGCTAACTTTGGGGATTTTTGGATCTTCTTTCTCTAATTGCTTTAGGTGTAAGGTTAGGTTGTTTATTTGAGATGTTTCTTGTTTCTTGAGGTAGGGTTGTATTTCTATAAACTTCCCCCTTAGAACTGCTTTTGCTTCATCCCATAGGTTTTGGGTCATCGTGTTTTCATTGTCATTTGTTTCTAGGTATTTTTTAATTTCCTCTTTGATTTCCTAAGTGATCTCTTGGTTATTTAGTAGTGTATTGTTTAGCCTCCATGTGTTTGTACTTTTTTCAGATTTTTTCCTGTAATTGATATCTAGTCTCCTAGCATTGTGGTCAGAAAAGATTCTTGATATGATTTCAGTTTTCTTAAATTTAACAAGGCTTGATTTGTGACCCAAGACTCATTATTTTGGAGAATGTTCCATGAGCACTTGAGAAAAAAGTGTAATCTGCTGTTCTTGGATGGAATGTCCTATAAATATTGATATTAATGTATCTTTTAAAGCTTGTGTTTCCTTATTTATTTTCATTTTGGTTGATCTGTCCATTGGTGAAAGTGGGGTGTTAAAGACCCTTACTATGATTGTGTTACTGTCAATTTCCCCTTTTATGGCTGTTAACATTTGCCTTATGTACTGAGGTGCTCCTATGTTGGGTGTATAAATATTTACAATTTTTATATCTTCTCCTTTTGATCCCTTGATTATTATGTAGTTTTCTTCTTTGTCTCTTGTAATGGTCTTTATTTTAAAGTCTATTTTGTCTGATACAAGAATTGCTACTCCAGCTTTCTTTTGATTTCCATTTACACGGAATATCTTTTTCCATCTGCTCATTTTCAGTCTGTATGTGTCCCTAGGTCTGAAGTGGGTCTCTTGTAGACAGCATATGTATGGGTCTTGTTTTTGTATCCATTCAGCCACTCTCTGTCATTTGGTTGGAACATTTAATCCATTTACATTTAAGGTAGTTATCAATATGTATGTTCCTATACCATTTTCTTAATTGTCTTGGGTTTATTATTGTAGGTCTTTTCCTTCTCTTGTGTTTCCTGCCTAGAGAAGTTCCTTTAGCATTTGCTGTAAAGTTGGTTTGGTGGTGCTGAATTCTCTTAACTTTTGCTTGTCTGTAAAGTTTATAATTTCTCCATCGAATCTGAATGAGATCCTTCCTGGGTAGAGTTATCTTGTTTGTAGGTTTTTTCCCTTTCATCACTTTCAATATGTCCTGCCACTTCCTTCTGGCTTACCAAGTTTCTGCTGAAACATCAGCTGTTAACCTGAGGGAGATTTCATTGTATGTTATTTGTTGCTTTTCCCTTGCTCCTTGTAATATTTTTTCTTTGTATTTTAATTTTTGATAGTTTGATTAATATGTGTCTTGGCATATTTCTCTTTGGATATTTCCTGTATGGGACTCTCTGAACTTCCTGGACTTAACTATTTCTTTAACCATATTAGGGAAATTTTCAACTATAATCTCTTTAAATATTTTCTCAGTCCCCTTTTTTTTTTATCTTCCTCTTCTGGGAACCCTATAATTCAAATATAGTACTATTTATTTTGACTATTTATCTTCCAGGTCATTTATCCATTCTTCTGCCTCAGTTATTCTGCTATTGATTCCTTCTAGAGAAGTTTTGATTTCATTTATTGTGTTGTTCATCATTGTTTGTTTGCTCTTTAGTTCTTCTAGGTCCCTGTTAAACGTTTTTTTTTTTATTTTCTCTATTATATTTCCAAGATTTTGGATCATCTTTACTATCATTACTCTGAATTCTTTTTCAGGTAGACTGTCTATTTCCCCTTCATTTGTTTGGTCTGGTGGGTTTTTACCTTGCTTCTTTGTCTGCTGTATATTTCTCTGTCTTTTATTTTGCTTAACTTACCATGTTTTGGGTCTCTGTTTCGCAGGCTACAGGTTCGTAGTTCCCACTGTTTTTGGTGTCTGCCCCCAGTGGGTAACTTGGTTCAGTAGGTTGTGTAGGCTTCCTGCTGGAGGGGACTGGTGCCTGTGTTCTGGTGGATGAGCCTGGTTATTGTCTTTCAGGTGGGCAGGACCACGTCCAGTAGTGTGTTTTGGGGTGTCTGTGAACTTATTATGATTTTAGGCAGGCTCTCTGCTAATGGGTGGGTTTGTGTTCCTGTCTTTCTAGTTGTTTGGCATAGGGTGTCTTGCACTGTAGCTTGCTGGTCGTTGAGTGGACCTGGGTCTTAGTGTTGAGATGTAGATCTCTGGAAGTCATTACACCGTTTGATAGTACTTGGAGCCAGGAGGTCTCTGGTGGACCAATGTCCTGAACTTGGCTCTCCGACCTCAGAGGTTTGGGCCTGACACCTGCCAGCATACCAGGATCTGTTCTTTAGGAATTCTGGGGTATTTTGTTCTTTGTTTTCTTTCTTTCAGGTATTTTTTTCTTACTTATTTTCAGTGAAATTTCCAAAACGAAGCAATAGGCAGGTGAATGGTCTCCAATTCAAAGCTAGGCATTTGTCAAGTTCTTGCTAGTTCTTGTTTTCCTAGTTTCCCTGGAGGGAGAACCAGGAGTTGGTGCTGGGCTCCATCCTTACTGCTTCCCCATGCGAACCAGTGCACACATGTTCTCTCACTGCCTCTGCTTTTGGAGGATTAGCCTGTGAACACATGTCCCCATCTGGGGCATGTAGGGCTGTGGTGAAGACCGTCTGTGTATTTCTCCCTCTGTGCCGTCTGCCCCAGATCTGCTGCTTCACCTTCTTCTGACAGCCTCAAATGCTTCTCTTCCAGTTATGAAGGGATCTTTATAGTCCTTTCTGGTGGCCAAGGTCTTCTGCTAGTTTTCAGCCAGTGTTCTTTGAGAACTGTTGCATCTCTAGATGTATTCCTGTTGCATCTGTGGAGAGGCATGATCTCCACATCCACCTACTCCTCTGTCATCTTGAATATCTCCTGGATTATTTTATTTTTGTATATTTAGAATGCCAAATACAAAAAGAGAGAGAAAAAAACTATTTTTACATTTCAAATTATTTAACTAATATATGTTTTCTAGAAGTTCAAAATTCACCTATATGAAAAAATCATTTTCAAGTATTCATAAAATTAAACACTAAGTAGAGGATTTCTGATTTTAAGAATCTGATCAAAAATGATTGACAGAAATTATAAACCAGGCACAAAGCTAGTATTCTTATGATATTGTGATTTATGATAAAGAAATCTATATTTCGTCTTTATCCCAGTTCCTGACTGAGAACTTCTAAAACCTTTGGAATTTCCTAAGTGATAAGAGCAATAAATGTGTCTTTTGTTATTCACAAGACCCTTTCAAACACACCTGACTTTATATTAAAGAAGTGACTTTTGGAAAGTCCCTAAATGTTGGACTGGCTGCCAGGAGAACCATATGATTAGAGGGTTGCAACTTTCAGCTCAAACCCCACTGGCCCTCTTACCCACAGGGAAAAGGAGTTAGAGATTGACTTAATAACAAAATACCAATGATTTAATCAATCATGCCAATTTAATGAAGGCTCCATAAAAGCCAAAAGGGCAGGGTTCAGAGACTTCTGGGTTAGTGAACACATGGAGGGGCTAAGAGAGTGGCAGCAATTTACCAGGAAGTCAAGCCCTCCAGTTTCAGGAATCTGTCATGCATACTGGGTTCTTTCTTAATCCCTGGTGAGAATAATGACAAACAGAACATGCACTGAATTCAAGGTTCTTTTTATTCCAGTTGTCAGATTCCAAATTAGATACAAATGAATTGCAAAGATGACCAAATGAGAGACCTGTTATGTAAAACTTCATAATTTAAGAAGAATTTAAAACTTACAAATGTAAAACTTCTACAATTTTCAAAAGCAAAAACAATTACAGGAAAATAAAATTTATTCAGAGGGATTGTTTGTGTTAACAAGTGTCTTTACGTGGTTTAGCCAAGTTTAACCACCAAAGACTTTAAGAGCTGGCACATCTGAGTAACACTGGTGATGACTTTTTTCATTATATCAAAGCCTGAGCTAAAAAGAAAAAATGTATCAGCTAATGATGACAGCAGAGAGTGGCAGGGCTAAGGACCTAATTCTCATTTCCCAGGAGCTGATGAAGAGTAATTAAATGTGGTCCCAAAACTAAATGAGGGAGGCCAGAGACTCTTTCCAACCTTACCTGATGGCTTCTAGTCAAAGCTAGGAAGTATCAAGAAAAGTTCTGGGTTGTGACAGTACAAAAAGGAACTTGAGGAGAAGGAAAAAAAAAGTAGCACTCCTTATTAAAGGTGCGGGAGAGACGATATGGGAAAATTCCTGAATTCCTCACCAAAGGCCAATTTCAGAGGGCAGCATAGGGAATACAATATATACTTCCAACAAGAGTAATGGAGGACAGTGGGGAAAAGACTATAATTGAGAAGGTAGGCATAGTTTAAGACTTAAAAAAATAATAAGAAGAAGAAACCAGGGGTACAGAGAGGAGCCTTCATACACCCAACAATAGTCCCACAGGTTGTGACCTGAAACTTTAACATCTAAACAACCACCCAACCTGGAGAGGAAAAGAAAGGAAAGAGGCAGGGGAGGCAGGAGAAGGTGATGGGAGAAAACACAGAGACCCCAGGCCATATAATCAGCAGCAAAGTGCTTGTGTGATGTCTCTTTTCTCAGTTGAGTTAGATATGACCCACCGGTTCTAATGGAAATCAATTTAAATCTATTTTCTTAATCCAAAAGTTAAACTAAATGGATTAGTGGTTACACTTGACAGGATTACGTGTTATAGCAAAATTTATATATTTCAAATGAACAAAAAGTTAGTATCACTTATTGGATCGTAAGATAAATTGCTTTGAATGTGAGTTTCTTTTCTACAACTTTAAGGTCTACAAGACATATCTAGAAGATTTACTGCTGTGAAATGAAAACTGTTTAAATAGAATAGAGGGGAAGGGGTGCTTGTGTGGCTGAGGGAGTTTCATATGTTCTTTCAACACTCTTAGGTGACAAATCTCTTATAGGACAACTTTGGTGCTATAGGAATTCTGCCATTTTGCTAGCAGATATGTCTCTTGAGTTCATCACTCCATTAGAACTATTAACTCCATTCATATTATTGTTATAAATCTCACAAAGGGGAGGTGCTTCTGAGTATTTAGGTCCACATTTTATCTTATACTGAATATTCAGTTTTTATAAATTTTTCTTGGAGGCCGAATTAGCATCCCTGTCCATTTTGTGTCATGTGTATCATCTTCTAGGCCCCAGCTAACTGTGCCAGCTCCTACTGTTTTCTGGTATTCTTTGAATTCTTCCAACATGAGGGGCTTCTATTCTCGAACTTGTAGGGGCTGCCGTCTTGAATCACTGTCCTCAAAGTCCAGCCAATCTATTTGTTTCTAGTGTATAAACTTAATAATGAGTTTGTGACCACAAAAAGCACTTAGTTTAACCCATTCCACAACTTGGATGGTACTCCTAAGATTAGCCATGTCACATTTAGATGACAGTGGTCACAAAAGAACATGACTGATATGCAGCTTTAGCAGTTGGTAAGAAGTTTTTTGGTTTCTTAATCTTTTTTAAAATTTCCTGAAGGAGAATGGTGTGGGAGTCAAGTAGTGAAGTACTGGATAAACATTTGTTCTGGAATCAGATGGACTTTGACTCAAATAATATTTACTCCAACTGCATCACTTATAATCCAAATATGTGACATATGATCTTCAATTTCCTTACCTACAAGTTAAAATCCAGCTTACATCAGTTTTGCCTATTGTTTAAAAAGATAACTACAAAAATATAATGCACTATGTTAGAATCATGACAGTAAATAAAGTTAGAAAATTAAAATGATGGCACAGATTGGAAAGGGGACTTAAGTAACAACAAATGCTTTTGATTTCCTGCTACATAGGTTACATACATACATAGTCTATAGTTGATCATAGTGGCTGACTGCTCGTGGCCATAATGAGAGCTTTAAGGACATCCTAGACATATAATAAACAAGGAGAAATTGTGGTAAAATGAGAGATTCTTAAATAAATATTTAGAATCACCATTTATGCTTGACCCTTTAGACATGTTTTAGAACTGTATTTTAACAAATGTTATCAGGTTCTGTGATTTGAATTTCCATAGGACTTCTTTCTGTACATGGCAAAGGCTTTTCAGAATTAAAGCTCTTGTAGACCAAGTAAAAGGAATCTTCCTCCTTTCAATAACCATTATTGTCCTCTATTACCCATAATAATTCATTATTTTTCTATTTGATAGAGGCAAAGGAAGAGTCACATCAGAGCCAGTCTTCTTTAAGGCTTCATATCCTTCCCCTAGCCTCTAGATGTTTGACACAAAGCGTGAAGTTCAATAAACAACAATTTAGAAAAAAAATTCTATGCATCTTTTGCCAAGTTTCCACATTATATCTCAATAACTGACTGTCAAGAAAATGTCAAACAATAAACAGACATCTTCTTCAGAGGTGAAAATTGCCAAGGGTCCTTTTATTCACCTCCTTTAACATAATAAGTCTTGCATAGATTTCTTTCTCTCTCCCACAGAGGAGATTTTGTACTTTGTCCAGGAAGTTTAAGAGAATGATTATTTTCCCATGAAATGAGTCATTAAAAGGCACATAGCCATACTTAGCTACATAAATGTCGGCATTAGATTGACTATGATGAGGAATTTTACAGAGTTTTTCTGAAGATTATTTGTAGCCATAGGAAAAGAACATTAACACTGCTAAGTGCATTGTATAGATTAGGAAAACTTAGTTCTTGCTAGTAAAAGAGTGAACGTTCATGTTATTAAATGTATTGTACTTAAACTCCCTCATATATCACACTTTAAATCCCCACTGAAAATTCTGTATGGTCAATATTAAATGTTCACACATTGAAATGAATACTAACACTATTTTCTCTGATTACAACTGAACTCTTTTTCCAAAAGAAATTATATAAACCCATGTTCCCCAATAAAAATTATTGTAGTGGGAATGTAACCATGATAAGTAATATCCTGTATACTTTAAACTGCCTATGCTGCCACATTTTCCAGAATCCCTGGAAATTAAAATAAGTACATTTTCCTATGTATATATTGGATTTTGGCCCAAGATAACAATCATTTACTTCATTTATATTCTTTCATATCCTGTGACCTTGATTTCAGCATGGATCTCTCACTCAACTTTCTACTCTGTTTAGCCATGCTCTAAATTTGAAGCATAAATTTTTAGGTTATAATCAAGAATAGGAGTTAAACAATAGTTCTTACTTGGAGAGAGTAAAATGGGAACAGGGACTCTGGGTTACATACTACTTTATTTTTTCATTAAAAAAAAATGAAGTATAAATATCATGGAGTAAAACCCCATGAATCATCACAAAATGAAAAAACTCAGGAGACTACCATCAAGATCAAGAAATACAATGTGACTTGTATTAAAGAAGATATCTCTTGGCCCTCCCCAACCACTGTCTCAGTTCTCTGCACTAAAGGTAACCAATATAATTCGGTAATGTCAAGGAATAGTTTTGAACCTTATATAAATACAATTATATGGCTTGTGTGTGTGTTTTGGGTTTTTTTGTTTGTTTGTTTGCTTTTTTGTGGTACATGGGCCTCTCACTGCTGTGGCCTCTCCTGTTGCAGAGCACAGGCTCCGGACTCACAGGCTCAGCAGCCATGGCTCACGGGCCCAGCCGCTCCGCATCATGTGGTATCTTCCTGGACTGGGGCACGAACCCGTGTCCCCTGCATCGCCAGGTGGACTCTCAACCACTGCGCCACCAGGGAAGCCCGTGTGTGTGTTTTAAGACAATTTTTTTGAGTAGTTTTAGATGCATGGTAAAACTGAAAGGAAGGTACAGATATTTCCCATATACATCCTGAACTTACACATGAATAGCCTTCTCCAACATCCTCCACTAGAGTGGTACATGTGTTACAAATAATGAACCTATATCAACATATCATCATCACCTGGAGTCGATAGTTTACAGTTTACTCTTGATGTATTACACTTTATAAGTACAGACAAATTTATAATGACATACAACCCCTGGCAACTACAGATCTTTTTACCTTCTCAGTTTTGCCTTTTCCAGCATATCATGTAATTGAAATCATACATTATGTAACCTTTTCAGATTGGCTTTTTCACTTAGTAATATGCATTTAAGTTTTCTTCATGTTTTTCCATGGCTTAATAGCTCATTTCTTTTGAGTGCTGAATAATTTTCCATTGTCTGGATGTAACAGTTTATTTTTCATTCATGTACTGAAGGGCATCTTTGTTGTTCCAAGTTTAGGCAATTATGAATAAAGCTTCTATAAACATCCAGGTGCAGGTTTTCATGTAGACATAAGTTTTCAGCTTCTTTGGGTAAATACCAAAGAGTGTGATTGCTAGGTCATTTGGTAAGAGTGTGTTTAGTTTTTTAAGAAATCAGAAACTGCCTTCCAAAGTGGTTGTACCAGTTTGCATTTCCCCCAGCAATGTAAGAGAGTTCCTATTGCTCCACATCTTCACCAGCATTTGATGTTGTCATTGTTCCAGATTTTGGCCATTCTAATATGTATGCAGTCGTGTCTCAGTGTTGTTTTAATTTGCATTTCCCTGATGACATATCATATGGAACATCTTTTCAAATGCATTTTTCCTATCTGTAGATCTTCCTTGTTGAGATGTCTGTTAAGATCTTTGGCTCATTTCTTAACTAGATTTTCTCATAATTAAGTTATTTGTATTTTTTTGGATAACAGTCTTTTAGCAGATGTGTCTTTTGCAATATTTTATTCTAGTCTGTGTCTTGTCTTCTTATTCACTTGACATTGTATTTTGTAAAGCATAGTTTTTAATTTTAATGAAGTTCAGCTTATGAAGTTTGTTCTCTCATGGACTGTGCCTTTACTGTTACATCTAAAAAGTCATAGCCACAGTCAAGGTCATCTAGGTTTTCTTTTATGTTATATTCTAGGAGTTTTAAAGTTGTGCCTTTTACATTTAGGTCTATGATCTATTTTGAAGTACTTTTGGTGAAGAGTGTAAAGTCTGTGTCTAGATTCATTTTTTTTTTGCATGTGGATTACAGTTGTTCCCAAATAATTTGTTGAGAATCTCATCTTTGTTCCATTGTATTGCCTTTGCTCCTTTGTCAAAGATCTGATGACTAAATGAATATTGATCTATTTCTGAGCTTTCTATTCAGTTACATTGATCTATTTTTTTCCTCAATACCACACTGTCTTGATTACTGTAGCTTCATAGTAAGTCTTAAAGTTGAGTAGTGTAAATCCTCCAACTTTGTTCTTCTCCTTCTTTGTTGTGTTGGCTATTCTGGTTCTTTTGCCTCTCCAAATAAATTTTAGTATCAGTTTGTATGTATTCACAAATTAACTTGTTAGGATTATTATTAGTATTTTATTGAATCAATAAATCAATTTGGGAAGAAATTACATTTTGACAATATTGTCTTTCTATCCATGAACATGAAATATTCCTCCAGCTATTTAGTTCTTTGATTTCATTCATCAGAGTTTTGTAGTTTTCCTCATATAGACCTTGTACATATTTTGTTAGATTTATACCCAAGTACAGTATTTCATTGTTGGGGGGTGATAATGTAAATGTTGTTTTATTTTAAATTTCAAATTCTGCATGTTTATTGCTAGTATATAGAAAAGCAATTTGACTTTTCTATGTTAACCTTGTATCCTGCAATCTTTCTACAATCACTTATTAGTCCCAGGAGATTTTTTTGGTAATACTTTCAGATTTCCTGCATAGATGATTATTTCATGTATATTAAAAAGGCAGTTTTACTTCTTCTTTCCCAATCTGTATACCTTTTATTTCTTTTTCATGTCTTATTACATTAGCTAGAATTTCCAGCACAATGTTGAAAAGGAATGGTGAGAGGTGACACCCTTGCCTTGTTCCTGATTTTAGTGGGAAAGCTTCAAGTTTCTCACCATTAAGTATGATGTTAGCTATAGGTTTTTTGTAGATATTCATTATCAACTTAAGGAAGTTCCCCTCTATTCCAAGTTTATTGAGAATTTTTATTATGAATGGGTGCTTTTTCTTCACCTATTGATAATATAGTTTTTCTTTATAGCCTATTGATGATGATGGATTACATTAATTGATTTTCAAATGTTAAATGAGTCTTGCTTACCTGGGACAAATCTCACTTCGTCATCATGTAAAATTTTCTTCATACATTTTTGGATTTGATTTGCTACTATTTTGTTGAGGATTTTTGCATCAATATTCATATTCATAAGAGATATTGGTCTAAAGTTTCTTTTCTTGTAATGTCTTTCTGTGATTTTGGTATTAGGTCATGCTGGCCTCACAGAATGAATTAGGAAGTCCTATAAAGGTAGTAAATGTGTCCTTCTTCCTCTATAAGAGACTCTAGAGAACTGATATAATTTCTTCTTTAAATGTTTTGTAGACTTTACCAGTGAACCTGTCTGGGCCTGGTCTTTTCTGTTTTGGAAGGTTGTCAGTTATTGATTCAATTCCTTTAACAGATATAGTCCTATTCATATCATCTGTTTCTTCCAGTGTGAATTTGGGCAAATTGTGTCTTTTAGTAATTGGTCCATTTCATCTAAGTCATCAAATTTTGTGAGCATAGAGTTTTTCTTAGTATGTCCATATTAACCTTTTAATTTCCATGGGATCTGTAGTGATTTTCTCTGATTTCCAGTGTTAGTAGTCTTTGTCCTCTATCTTTTCTTCTTAGTTAACTTGACTAGAGAATTATAGATTCTATTGATCTTTTCAAAGACCCAGGTTTTGGTTTCACTGATTTTTTTTTTCCTTATTGGTTTCCTATTTTCAATTTCATTGATTTCTGCTCTACTTATTATTTCCTTTCTTCTGCTTCTTTTGGATTTAATGTGCTTTTCTTTTTCTAGTTTCATGTGGTACAAATTTAGATTATTTATTTTAGATCTTTCTTCTTTTCTAACATATGTGATTTTTGCTATAAATTTCCCTTTAAGCACTGTTTTTTTGCTACATCCCACAAATTTCAACAAGTTGTATTTTCATTTTAATTAGCTCAAAATATCTTTTGATTTCTCTACACATAGCAGTAAAATAATCTTTGTAAAATATGAAAATTTAATCCTATAATTGCCCTCCTTTAAACTCTTCAGTGACTTCTCATTGCTCCAAAGATAAAGTCCAAAATCCTTATCATGGCTTGCAAGACATATGGTATGATCTCTTCCAAAAACTCCTTATTGAAGTTCTTTACACAAAATATACTATGGTTGTAATAGTACATAACATAAACCCAACTAGAGATCATCACTTTTCTTGATTTATTCATCCACCTGACAGATATGGAATGCTAACCACATTAGAATATGGTAGTTCCATATGTATTTTCTCACTTAATCTTCAGAAAATTATTGGAAATATGTTCTATTCTTACATTTTTACACATGGTAAAGAGTGAGGCTCAGAGATACTAAGAAATTCATTTAAAGTCAAACAACTATGAAATAATGGAAGTAGAAATAAAATTTGCAAATTGTTCTTCAAAACTCATTCTCCCATATTTCCAAAGACCTCTAAAGTTGTAGTAGAATGAAAAATGATAAAGCAAGCAGATTGAATAGGATCAGAATTTTTGAAAATTCTGGCCTTCCCTTCAGATTACCTTGCCCGCAACAAACTATACCTTTCTTAAGCAATTCAAGCAGAGATTACACAACTAGGAAATCTACATTTGATATTAAAATTATGCCATGTTACATACATATATTTGACAATGATTTACTCTCAGTGGGCATTCTGCATTCTTACATAATATTATTATCAACATTGCACATACACTAGAGCATATAGGTCTGTACTCTTAGATAATCAATCAGAACCAGGGTTCTCTATCTCTAATAGGCCTCATTATTCCCATTATTGGACAATAGAAGAATTTTAGCTGGGCACATAACTGGCCACCTGGGAATACATTTTCCAGCCTCACTTGTAAGTTGTGTGGCCATCTCACTAAATTCTCACTCATGGTATATGAGCAGAACTAATATGTACACCTTCCATATGACTTGTTTAAAAGTAAATTGATTGCCCGGGATTTATTTACCCTTCTTCCCATAAATCAGCATATGGATACTGCAGCAATCTAAATTTAACCATGAAGACAAAATCAATACCCTAGGGGATCATACAGAAATATAGAATTAGCCTAGGCCACTAAATAGACCAGGCAATACTTGAAAGGGAAATAAACTTATATATTTTTTACTTTGTTAAATAAAGTAGCTTAACTTTTACCTTAACATATTTCCCAAAAGTCAAATTCAGGCCTATCTCATTATGTTTCAAGGAATCTCTATCATGTTTAATGCATTTGTTCACAAACTGTTTTGTTTAAATCATACTTCCCTAACCATACATTTTTAATATGTTCTTCACATAGTAGTACTCAATATATATTTGTTGATATATTTGTTTTCATGTTTTTGAAATTAACATAGAAAAGAGTTTATCACCTAGTTAAATTCTCTAAGGACTCACAGTCTGAATAAACAGTAGAACATTAAACTGCAGGTTAGCAATGTCTAGAGCCTTGATGACACTTTGGTCTTTCTTCCTCCTTGTTTTCCAAAAGACAGACTTATTGTCCCATTTTTTCAATTCTTTGATTTATGGTGATTAATTCATCATTTAAAAATGCATGACTAAGTAATAAAATTCAATGACAGGTTTCAGATCTGCAATTGTAGTAAAAATTTTAGTATGTAGGACTTCTCCTGTATTGGAGAGTCTGTGATAGTTTAAATTTTCTTAGGTAATTGTCAATTACAGAATCATGCTGACTTTTCAAAGTATTTCTTAATAAATTATTTAATATACATATCAAAACATAATCATTAAATAAGCACTAATCCAATAGAAATATGAGGCTTCTATGTAATTTTATATTTTCCAGTAGCTACATTAAAAATAAGTAAAAAAAAATAATAGTAATGATAATAATATATTTACTTAACCCAATACATTAAAAAGATTATTATTTAAGCTTGTAATCAATATAAAAAGTATTAAGGAAAATTTTAGGTTTTTTTCCTATAAAGTGTTTAAAATATGGTGTCTATTTAACACTTATAGTACATCTCAATGTGTATCTTTTTTTTTTTCTTTTTTTGCAGTACGTGGGCCTCTCACTGTTGTGGCCTCTCCCATTGCAGAGCACAGGCTCCGGACGCGCAGGCTCAGAGACCATGGCTCATGGGCCCAGCCACTCCACGGCATGTGGGGTCCTCCCGGATCGGGGCATGAACCCATGTCCCCTGCATTGGCAGGTGGACTCTCAACCACTGTGCCACCGGGGAAGCCTGTACATCTCAATTTGGACTAAATTTTTATCAAAAATATTAATGTGTATACAGAGTTCATAAAATTTACACATGAACAATTAGATTAACAAGCTCAAATGATTCCAAACATATTTTAAAATATTTTAGTTTTAAAATTAAAATAAATAGAAAATAGGACTTCCCTGGTGGCACAGTGGTTGAGAGTCTGCCTGCCAATGCAGGGGACACGGGTTCGTGCGCCGGTCCGGGAGGATCCCACATGCCATGGAGTGGCTGGGCCCGTGAGCCATGGCTGCTGAGCCTGCCCGTCCGGAGCCTGTGCTCCACAACGGGAGAGGCCACAACAGTGAGAGACCTGCGTACCGCAAAAAAATAAATAAAAATATAAAATTAAATAAAAAATCTAGTTCCTTAGTTCCACTAGCCTCTTTTCAAGTACTCAATAGTCACATGTGGCTAGAAACTATTATGTTGTATAGTGTGGAATTTTTTGTTGACCATTTTCATGGAGATTGAAAATGTTCATAACTTATTGATAAGAAAGTGCTCATATTTTTTAAAATGTATTTTGATATCACAATTCAGGTATCTTGTTGTGCGAGCATTACTACATAGGAAATATTTCAAAAAATAAGCAAGGACTTTTATTCATTCCTACTTGTTATTATTTAGCCTTACTTAAGGCTTTGGTCACTAAGATCCAACCACTATAGCCTGAAGATATTGATGGATTTCTAAGAATATTAAACTTGCTCTTAACTTGTCAAATTCTGATTAGATAGGTTTTGTATTTTTGCAGGGTCTATGGGTAGAGGATAGAAATTTCAATACTTCTCTTAATTTTTTCATTTATTTAATGTAATACAGTGGAAGATCATATATATAAGAAATTTCCAGAAGAGCAGTAAGATAAAATTATAGCCAATGGAACTGTTGCTTCAGCAGAGATAGAATAATAGGGATCAGATTTACCTTCATGCCTGAACTAACTAAAAAAATGGACATAATATATTAAGAAGAAACAAAACAAAACAAAATACTGAAGATACCAGCTATCAGGCAACAAAGGACAGTAATCCACAAGAGATGGGAAACAAATGAGGTGAGCTTTATGAGTGCCCAGCTTTCTGGATGGAGAGAGTTTCCTGTCTGTGGCTCAGGAGGGAGACCTAGGGAACTAAATACTTTCTCTGAGATGAAGAAAATTGTTATTCAGGGAGGGCAAGGAGCTAGAGTTTCCAGAGTAGGGTACCAGAGAGGAAATAACTCTTCAGAGAAAGAAGAACTTCAGAGACAGCAGAGGAAATCCCTCATGTCTTAAGCTTTGTATACTGGTCAGCATATCTGTGAGAGGAAAAATACTCCAAACACTGAATAAACAATGGAAAGGTTTAGAGTGAACAATCTTCTGAATTTTCACAGTATTTGAGATGGCTGGTTATAACAGGCAGAATGGAAAACTTCTTAATTGACAAAGGAACATTATGCAGAATAATCAGAATGGTTTTGCCTCAATAGTGGGACAAATTATACCTAGACTAAATGCTGCTCTGTCTTTGTATAACAAAGATTAAAAGCAAGCCCTGAAGGATCAAAAGTTTCTAAACAGTTTAAACGCATTGCAAAAGAAAGTTCAAAATGTTTGTAGGACGTCAAAAACAGCCAGTACTCAACAAGGTGAAATTCTCAAAGTCTGGTAACATATACAACATTTCCAGGCATGAAAAGAAGCAAGAAAATACAACACTTACTGAAGAGATAAATCAGTAGATGGAAACCCAAACACAGGTATTAAAATTAGCAGAAAAGGGCATTAAAGCAGTTATGATACTTGCATTCCATATGTTCAGAAAGCTACCTGGAGACACAGATGATATAAAAGAGACTCAAGTTGAAATTTTAGAGTTGAAAACTACAGTGTCTGAAATAAAAATAATATTACCTAGCAGTTACATAGCACCTGTCTTGTGACAAATACTTTACATAACAGCAGATTAGACATTGCAGAAGAAATAAAGAGAACTTGAAAACACAGCAACAGAAACTATTTATAATAAAATATACAGAGAAAAAGGAATGAAAGAATGAAAAAGTACTAGTGAGTTTTGAGATAACTTTAAATGTCTGAATATATGTGTAATTATATTTCATAAATGAGAGTGGATGGGTCAGAAAATTATTTGAAGAAGAATGTCTGAATTTTTCCAAATTTGATGAACACTATAAATCACATATTAAAGAAGCTCAATAAACCCTAGCACATTAAGGTTCAGAATAATTAAAATGCCAATACCAAAGAGAAAGTCATAAAAATAGCCAGAGAAAAAGACACATTTTGTACAAAGGAACAAAAATAACAATGACAGATTTCTCTTCAGAAAATGTTAACCCAAAGATAGTAGAGCAGCCTCTTTATAGTACTGAACAAAAATTACTGTTACTCTACATTTTGATACCCAGCAATAATATCTTTCAAAAACTAAAGCAAAATTAAGAGTTTTTATACATACAAAGTCTGAAATAATTTATCACCAGCAGACCAACACTACAAGAAATTCTAAAGGAAGACCATCAGGAAGGTGGAAGAGGATATCATGGAGGTACCTGAACTGACAAAACATTAGAATGATAACTATAAAGATAATCATAAAAGTTTTTTATTAGCATTTATAATATCTTTAAATAATTATTGGTTATTTAAAGCAAAAATAATTACAATGTATTATGTGCTTTTTAACATATGAAAAAGTAAACTGCATGACAATAATAACAAAATTCGGGAGGGAGAAATAGAAGTATACTATCATAGCGCTGTTATACTATATATTAAATTTTATAATATAATTTGAAAGTATATTATGACAGGTTTAAGATGTAAACCCACTGAAATACCACAAGAAAAAGTTATGGCTTATAAACCAGCATAGGAGATAAAAGGGATTCATAAAAATACTCAATCAAAAAGAAGGTATACAAAAAGGAAAAAAGGAAAAAAGGAAAAAATAACAGATAATTAGTAAAAAAGAAGAGCAATGTGGTAGATTTAAACTCAACCATATCAATAATTATGTTAAGGTAACTGGTCTAAACAGCTCCAATTAAAAGACAGATTTTAAGACTGGATTAAAAAAACAAGATTTTTTAAAAACCCACTTTAAATAAAATGAACTATACTTCAGAGGAAATGAGTTGGGCTTCCCTTTATGAGAAAAAAATAATATTACCTAAGAGTTACATAGCATTTGTCTTATGCCAAATATAGTATATATTAATGTTTATGATATTCTTATGAGGTAGACACATTATGCCCTCCCCTGTCTTTATGTTTAGATTAGGAAACTGAGGAATAGAGAAATGAGCCAAATTCTTAGGCTGTACAACACTGGCCCGGTATGGTCAATCAGTGGGAAGACTGGGTCATAGTGATGTAAAGATTATTTATAATGGGAGTGTGGCATGGACAGAGAGACAAGGCTCTTTCAACTGCTTCTGTAAGTAAGAATAATTGAAGGGTAGGACAAAAATCCGAATAGAAGTTTTAGAAAACTTTCTCTATGTAATTCTGAGCAATCATTCCTCTTTCTCCCCAGAGTAGCTTGTAAATATCTATACATTTCCGCAAGGGTTCTAGCATCAGAGTGGAGTGTCTTCGAATGTACATCAGACAACAGTTCTGCCATATGGGACACCTGCTAATATGCGTTACACAAATACGCTCTAAAAATACATTATATGGATCACCGTGTTGTCTAAAACAGTGCTATGTAAAGTGTGGTCTACAAACTAGTGTCAGTTATCAATATTTTTTAAACAAGTCAATAATGATGTCAGTCCAAAATTTGAAAGTAATTTATTTTTACAGTGTTGTACAAAGTATTGATCTTGCAACAAATTGGAAAAACAAAAGAAACTAAAACAAAGAAACAAACACCTGATTCTTTCCATCAGAGAGTTTGAAAAGCTTTGATACTTGTCTCTAGTGCCCCCTAGGGAATCTTGGTCATCTTTTCTCGTAGAAGATTCTTCACTGTTGATCCAATCTCTAGATGATACTTTAAGTATCAATTCTTCAGGATTTAGGTTTTTTGTGTTTTTTTTAGATAGTTATAAGAGTGGAAGAACTGGGACTCATAGCTACAATTTTCTTTTAGTTTTATCAAGCATCCTTTTCTTTCCCATGACATCTATATATTTCAGGTCGGTGAAGGGACAGGCATGAAAAAATAAGGCAGGTTCAAGTAAAGATTCATATTATATCTACAAGGACTTTTTTCTTACTCCACAAGACCATGCTTCTGAATCTAGACCTCACTGTCACACGCCATTTTTATTTATGAGGACCATTTTGAGGATGGAAGACATTCAGTTAAGGCTTAAGAGATCAACCAAGATAGTGATGAGCTATGTGCATTAGTTTCCTATTATTATTAATTTTTAAACATCTTTATTGGAGTATAATTGCTCCACAATGGTGTGCTAATCTCTGCTTTCTAACAAAGTGAATCAGCTATACATATAAATACATCAAGATGTCTCCTCCCTCTTGTATCTCCCTCCCACCTTCCATATCCCACCCCTCTAGGTGGTCACAAAGCACTGAGCTGATCTCCCTGTTATATGTGGTGGCTTCCCACTAGCTATCTATTTTACATTTGGTAGTGTATATATGTCCATGCCACTCTCTCACTTTGTCCCAGCTTACCCTTCCCCCTCCCCATGTCCTCAAGCCCATTCTCTACCTCTGACTTTTTATTCCTGTCCTGCCACTGTGTTCTTCAGAATCATATATATATATATATATATATATATATATATATATATATATATATATATATATATATATATATATATATATATATATATATATATTAGGTTCTATATATATGTTAGCATACGGTATTTGTTTTACTCTTTCTGACTTATTTCACTCTGTATAACAGACTCTAGGTTCATCCACCTCACTACAAATAACTCAATTTCATTTCTTTTTATGGTTAAGTAATGTTCCATTGTATATATGTGCTACATCTTCTCTATCCATTCATCTGATAATGGACACTTATGTTGCTTCCATGTCCTGGCTATTATAAATAGAACAGCAGTGAATATTGTAGTATATGCCTCTTTTTGAATTATGGTTTTCTCAGGGTATATGCCCAGTAGTGGGAATGCTGGGTTGTATGGTAGTTCTATTTTCAATTTTTTAAGGAACCTCCATACTGTTCTCCATAACGGCTGTATCAATTTACATTTCCCACCAACAGTGCAGGAGGGTTCCCTTTTCTCCACACCCTCTCCAGCATTTATTGTTTGTAGATTTGTTTATTATGGCCATTATGACTGGTGTGAGGTGATACCTTATTGTAGTTTTGATTTGCATTTTTCTAATATTAGTGAAGTTAAGCATTCTTTCACGTGTTTGTTGGCAATCTGTATATCGTCTTTGGAGAAATGTCTCTTTAAGTCTTCTGCCCATTTTTGGACTGGGTTTGTTTGGTTTTTTTGTTTGTTTTGATATTGAGCTGCATTAGCTGCTTGTAAATTTTGGAGATTAATCCTTTGTCAGTTGCTTCATTTGCAAATATTTTCTCCCATTCTGAGGGTTGTCTTTGATCTTGTTTATGGTTTCCTTTGTTGTGCAAAAGCTTTTAAGTTTCATTAGGTCCCATTTTTTAATTTTTGTTTTTATTTCCATTTCTCTAGGAGGTGGGTCAAAAAGAATCTTGCTGTGATTTATGTCATGGAGTGTTCTGCCTATGTTTTCCTCTAAGAGGTTTAAAGTGTCTGGTCATATATTGAGGTCTTTAGTCCATTTTGAGTTAATTATTTTGTATGTGTTAGGGAGTGTTCTAATTTCATTCTTTTACATGTAGCTGTCCAGTTTTCCCAGCAACACTTATAGAAGAGGCTCTCTTTTCTCCATTGTATACTCTTGCCCTCTTTATCAAAGATAAGGTAACCATATGTGTGTGGGTTTATCTCTGGGTTTTCTATCCTGTTCCATTGATCTATATTTCTGTTTTTGTGCCAGTACCATACTGTCTTGATTTCTAGAGCTTTGTAGTATAGTCTGAAGTCTGGGAACCTGATTCCTCCAGCTCCGTTTTTCTTTCTCAAGATTATTTTGGCTATTCATGGTCTTCTGTGTTTCCATAAAAATTGTGAAATTTTTGTTCTAGTTCTATAAAAAAAAAATGCCATTAGTAATTTAATAGGGATTGCATTGAATTCATAGATTGCTTTTGGTAGTATACTCATTTTCACAGTCTTGATTCTTCCAATCCAAGATCATGGTATATCTCTCCATCTGTTTGTATCCTCTTTAATTTCTTTCATCAGTGTCTTACAGTTTTCTGCATATAGGACTTTTATCCCATTAGGTAGGTTTATTCCTAGGTATTTTATTCTTTTTGTTGCAATGGTAAATGGTAGTGTTTCCTTAATTTCTCTTTCAGATTTTTCATCATTAGTGTATAAAAATGCAAGAGACTCCTGTATGATAATTTTGTATCCTGCTACTTTACCAAATTCATTGATTAACTCTAGTAGTTTTCTGGTAGAATCTTTAGGATTCTCTATGTACAGTAGTATGTCATCTACAAACAGTGACAGGCTTATTTCTTGTTTTCTGATTTGGATTCCTTTTATTTATTTTTCTTCTCTGATTGCTGTGGCTAAAACTTCCAAAACTATGTTGAATAATAGTGGTGAGAGTGGACAACCTTGTCTTGTTCCTGATCTTAGATGAAACGGTTTCAATATTTCACCATTGAGAATGATGTGGGATGTGGGTTTGTTACATATGGCCTTTATTATGTTGAGGTAAGTTCCCTCTAGGCCTACGTTCTGGAGGGTTTTTATCATAAATGGGTGTTGAATATTGTCAAAAAAATTTTTTTTTTTTTTCTGGTACGCGGGCCTCTCACCGCTGTGGCCTCTCCCGCTGCGGGGCACAGGCTCCGGATGCGCAGGCTCAGCAGCCAGGGCCCAAGGGCCCAGTTGCTCCGTGGCATGCGGTATCCTCCCAGACTGGGGCATGAACCCACATCTCCTGCATCGGCAGGCAGACCCCCAACCACTGCGCCACCAGGGAAGCCCTTGTCAAAAGCTTTTTCTGCATCTATTGAGATGATCATATGGTTTTTCTCCTTCAATTTCTTTTTTTTTTTTTTTTTTTTTTTTTTTTGTGGTACGCGGGCCTCTCACTGTTGTGGCCTCTCCCGTTGCGGAGCACAGGCTCCGGACGCACAGGCTCAGCAGCCATGGCTCACGGGCCCAGCCGCTCCGCGGCATATGGGATCCTCCCAGACCGGGGCACGAACCCGTATCCCCTGCATCGGCAGGCGGACTCTCAACCACTGCGCCACCAGGGAGGCCCTCAATTTCTTAATATAGTTTATCACATTGACAGGTTTGAGTATACTGAAGAATCATTGCATTCCTGGGATAAACCTCACTTGATCATGGTGTATGATCGTTTTAATGTGCTGTTGGATTTTGTTTACCAGTATTGTGTTGAGGAGATTTGCATCTATGTTCATCAGTGATATTGGCCTGTAGTTTTCTTTCTTTGTGACATCTTTGTCTGGTTTTGATATCAGGGCGATGGTGGCCTCATAGAATGAGTTTGGGAGTGTTCCTTCCTCTGATATATTTTGGAAGTGTCTGAGAGGAAGAGGTGTTATCGCTTCTTTAAATGTTTGATAGAATTCGCCTGTGAAGCCATCTGGTCCTGGGCTTTTGTTTGTTAGAAGATTTTTAATCACAGTTTCAATTTCAGTGCTTGTCATTGGTCTGTTTATATTTCTTATTTCTTCCTGGTTCAATCTCAGAAGGTTGTGATTTTCTAAGTATGTCCATTTCTTCCAGGTTGTCCATTTTATTGGCATATAGTTGCTTGTAGTAATCTCTCATGATCCTTTGTATTTCTGCAGTGTCAGTTGTTACTTCTCCTTTTTCATTGCTAATTCTACTGAATTGAGTCTTCTCCCTTTTGTTCTTGATGAGTCTGGCTAATGTTCTATCAATTTTGTTTATCTTCACAAAGAACCAGCTATTAGTTTTATGGATCTTTGCTTTCATTTCCTTCATTTCTTTTTCACTTATTTCTGATCTGATCTTTATGATTTTTTGCCTTCTGCTAACTTTGGGGGGGGGGTTTTGTTCTTCTTTCTCTAGTTGCTTTAGGTGAAAGGTTAGGTTGTTTATTTGAGATGTTTCTTGTTTCTTGAGGTAGGATTGTTTTTATAAACTTCCCTCTTAGAACTGCTTTTGCTGCATCCCATAGGTTTTTGGTCATCATGTTTTCACTGTCATTTGTTGCTAGGTATTTTTTGATTTCCTCTTTTATTTCTTCAGTGATCTCCTCGTTATTAAGTAGTGTATTGTTTATCCTCTATGTGTTTGTACTTTTTACAGATTTTTTCCTGTAATTGATATATTGTCTCATAGCATTGTGGTTGGAAAACATACTTGATATGATTTCAATTTTCTTAAATTTACCAAGGCTTTTTTTGTGATCCAAGATATGATCTATCCTGAAGAATGTTCCATGAGCACTTGAGAAGACAGTGTATTCTGTTGTTTTGGGGACAAATGTCCTATAAATATCAATTAAGTCCACCTTGTTTAAGGTGCCATTTAAATATTGTGTTTCCTTATTTTTTCCTTTTGGATGATCTGTCCATTGGTGAAAGTGGGGTGTTAAAGTCCCCTTCTATGATTGTGTTACCATTGATTTCTCCTTTTATGGCTGTTAGTGATTGTCTTATGTACTGAGGTTCTCCTATGTTGGATGCATAAACATTTACAATTGCTATATCTTCTTGGATTGATCCCTTGATCATTGTGTAGTGTCCTTCTTTGTCTTTTGTAATAGTCTTTATTTTATAGTCTATTTGTCTGATATGAGAATTACTACTCTAGCTTTCTTTTGATTTCCATTTTCATGGAATATCTGTTTCCATCCTCTCATTTTCAGTCTGTATGTGTCCCTAGGTTTGAAGTTGGTCTCTTGTAGACAGCATATATATGGGTCTTGTTTTTTATCCATTCAGCCTGTCTACATCTTTTGGTTGGAGCATTTAATCCATTTATATTTAAGGTAATTATCGATATGTATGCTCCCATTACCCTTTTCTTAACTGTTTTGTGTTTGTTACTGTAGGTCTTTCGCTTTTCTTGTTTTTCCTGTCTAGACAGGAGACAAATCTCCTGTCTAGACAGGAGACAAATCAAGAGACAAATCTACCAGTGGAAACAAGTGCTAAAAACTACTGAAAAAAAAAAAAACAAACACAAAAAGCAGACAAACAGAATCATAGGAAAAATGGTAAAGCAGAGCTATAGAGACAAAATCACATAAAGAAGCATACACATACACACTCATAAAAACAGAAAAAGGAAAAATATATATATATATATATATAGTCCACAGCCTCATATTTGGGATGATTCATTGTCTACTCAAGTATTCTAGAGATGCTGGGTACATCAAGTTGATTGTGGAGATTTAATCCACTGCTCCTGAGGCTGCTGGGAGAGATTTCCCTTTCCCTTCTTTTTTCACACAGCTCCCGGGAGTCAGCTTTGGATTTGGCCCCACCTCTGTGTGGAGGTAACCTGAGGGTGTCTGTTCTTCTCTTAGACAGGATGGGGTTAAAGTAGCATCTGATTTGGGGGCTCTGGCTCACTCAGGCCAGGAGGAGGGCTGGGTACAGATGCGGGGCGAGCCTGCAGTGGCAGAGGCTGGCGTGACGTTGCACCAGCCTGAGGCATGCTATGTGTTCTCCCAGGGAAGTTGTCCCTGGATCACAGGACCCTGTCAGTGGCAGGCTGCACAGGTTCCCGGGAGGGGAGGTGTGGAGAGTGTCCTGTGTTCGCAAACAGGCTTCTTGGTAGCGGCGGCAGCAGCCTTAGCATCTCATGCCCGTCTCTGGGGTCCGTGCTGATAGCCGCGGCTCGCACCCGTCTCTGGAGCTCACTTAGGCTGTGCACTGAATCCCCTCTCCTCGCGCACCTGGAAACAATGGTCTCTTGCGTCTTTGGCAGGTCCAGACTTTCTCCCGGACTCCCTCCCAGCTAGCTGTGGTGCACTAGCCCCCTTCAGGCTGTGTTCACGCAGCCAACCCCAGTCCTCTCCCTGGGATCTGACCTCCGAAGCCCGAACCTCAGCTCCCAGCCCCCGCCCGTCCTGGCGGGTGAGCAGACAAGCCTCTTGGGCTGGTGAGTGCCCATCGGCACAGATCCTCTGTGCGGGAATCTCTCCGCTTTGCCCTCCGCACCCCTGTTGCTGCGCTCTCCTCCGCATCTCCGAAGCTTCTCCCCTCCGCCAACCTGCAGTCTCCACCAGCGAAAGGGCTTCCTAGTGTGGGGGAACCTTTGCTCCTTCGCAGCTCCTTCCCACTGGTGCAGGTCCCGTCCCTATTCTTTTGTCTCTGTTTTTCTTTTTTCTTTTGCCCTACCCAGGTACGTGGGGGAGTTTCTTGCCTTTTGGGAGGTCTGAGGTTTTCTGCCAGTGTTCAGTAGGTGTTCTGTAGGAGTTGTTCCACATGTAGATGTATTTCTGATGTATTTGTGGGGAGGAAAGCAATCTCCAAGTCTCACTCCACCATCTTGAAGGTCCGAGCCTGTTTCCTATTATTAATATAATAAATTACAACAAGCCTAGTAGCTTAAAACAAAACTAAGGTATTATATATGGAGGGAAAAGTAAGGGCTAAAATCTAGGTGTCAGGAAAGTTGAGTTCCTTCTGTGGGAACTCAGAAGAGAATCTGTTTCCAGCTTCCAGGGGTCAACTGCAATTCATATCTCAAGACACTTTCCATGATTTTGAATGCTTATCATTACAACCTCTGCTTCTATTGCCACACCCTGCCTTCTCTCTGACCTTTTCCCTTTACTCTTATAAGGACACTTGTGTCCTACATTATGCCTACCAGAATAATAACCTTCCATCTCAATATCCTTAGCCTAATGACATATGCAAAATCCTTTTTGTCATGTAAGGTAACATAATGTGAGAACTCAAATTCAAATTGCTACTCATTTCACATCTTGAATAAGTTGCTTAACTTCCCTGAGTAAGGTTCTTCTGCCTTATACTTGGGATATTAATATTTCATAGAATTTTGGGAACAATTAAAAATATATCTAAAGTGAAAGGCTAGCAGTAATCACTGAATAATTTCTTGTGGTTAGAAGGACAGTTGAGAGTGGTCTTAGTTGTATCCTCAGGGCCTTTCTGCATTTGTTAGTGATTGTGTGCTGAAACCTAAAACATTCAGCCAGCAAGAGAAAATCTCTGCTATTAACTGCCAGCCCCTCATGCTTCATCTTTTCCTCATTTTCAACACATTTGCCAATCAAGAATTTATATCTTCTATTTAAGTCTTTGAGGTACAGTAATCAAGCACCTGTGTGGTCTGAATAGATTTCTTATTGTATGTACATTCTTATACTAGTTGCTGTAACTAGGTGTATATTATATATTTAAATAAAAGAATGAATTATTTTATATGCACCCATTTTATCTCCATTTATCAAGTATAAGTGGCAAATTAAAGCAATAACTTTTATAAGTTTCTCAAAGGTGTGAGGTAAAGGATATTTATATGAGTATGTTTGACACCAAATTGTATTTATATATCTCCAAAATCTACCGTCATTCATTTTCCACTTATAGAAAAAAAAAAAAAAAGTCTTAGTTGACAGTTTTGCCAACACACTAATTAGTTCTCAGTTACAGAGTTTTCACTAAGATTCTACTTACAAACTCTGTTTTATTGTTAGGTAGCCTGACAAGAATGTGTCCATTTTCAAATGCTGAACAGCTTAGACAACAGTGAGATATTTTTTGTTCCTTCTTTTTTTTTTTTCATTTCATTTCACATCATTTGGGTTGGCTAAGCATAACAACTTTTTGCTTTTATGTTTTGGGTTTTTGTTGTTTGTTTTTCTGCCAGTGTTTCACTGGGAATTGGATTGCAGTTTTTATCTTTTTTTTCTACCTGGGTGATACAAGGAATAATATCTTCACTGACTTACAAAGAGAGAATGACAAGTGTTCTAGTGAATGCCCAACACACTTAGAGTCTCAGTGTTGGTTTTAGGAATGAACATATAGATATATTTGTGGAACTAAGGAAGGAAAAATGTGATTTCATTCCTTTCAATTATCTTTCCCATCATTTTTAGTGTCCACAAAATGTTCCATATAAGAATTAGTAATTTTCCAAATCTTTCTTTTGTCAGTAGACTGAAAAAAGAAAGGAAGATAAAGAATTTGGAATTATTACAGTATAATGGAAAAGGGTATTAGGACTGTTAATAAAACTACCAAGTGTTCTTTCACATTGTGGGTACATGACAACATGGCATTTCTCTGTCCCTTGATTTCACATGTGGTCATGTAATTTTCTTTTACCCATGAAATATGAACAACAGTGATGAGTCATTTGTAGGCAGTCTTAAGAGACAATGGATACTTCATGAGAACGTTTTATTTTTTCTCTAGTATAGTGCCCGGCAATATTCAAAATGCTGTAGCACCATTAAATTATGTTTCTAACTGACTTAAATGAGCAGAAAACACCTGCTGACCCAAGATGGACACACAGCAACAGTAGGAAATGATTCTTTGTTATTTCTAGCTAGAGATATAGAGTGATTTATTACAACAACAAAACCTAGCTCGGTCTAATTGACATCTACACCTACATTTGAAGTTCTTTGTAATTTCCAGCTATTATCTCAAATATTATTAATCAATTTTAATTTAATTTAAAATATTAATGTTTTAAAATAATTATTTTATTTTCCAGAAACTGAGCTCACTCCAGTCAATATCTTGAGTATATTTTATATACATTGATTAACTTATTTATGAAAAATTTGATAGATAGGTTTTGTAAGCCCTGCAATACATATGAGAAAATTGGAGTTCAAGAGGGTTTATGTAACTTGCATATTTTCTAATAATCAGTAGTAGGAGCACAACTAAGTTTGAATCCAGATATGTGTAACTTTAAAATCTGGAGGCTTAATCATATTTATGTTCTATACCTGTTCTGAACTTACATTTTAACATCTGTAAAAATAAACACAGAATTATTTTATTATAGAGATTTGGTGAAGGCCAACTGGGATAACAACGAAGGTAAAGTTCCTGACACAGAATCAACCCAATAAATTATAACTTCCTCTTTTATCTTCTCTTAAAGAGAAGATCAGGTTTGATGCCAAAAATAATGTGAAAGAGAGAAAAGAACAAGATGTTACAAGTTGGCATTGGAGAATCATTTTTGACAAAACATCTTGGTTATTTCCCTGATTTTAATTATGTAAGCTCCACTTTTTTTGCATTTGGTAAAACCCTGATTAAGAAGATTACCATTTTTTAAAGTTCTACATAAAGAGGTCATTTTTCATATTATATTAACTAATATACCCTGTTCTCCTACATATAACAAATACTATAAACATCTTTGTATAAACACATATCCTATATCTTGGATTTTAAAGGGGGAAAGAAGGTTTAACACTGTACACCTGACACTTAATAATTCATTGGAAGAATGGGAAGAGGGAAGGAGAAGGGAACTGAATGATCAATATACAAAGGTCTGCTCCCCCATCTTCTATGGATTAACAATCTACAAATTGTCCGCACTAAAATTCATCACAAAAATTCCTGAGTACTAATACAAAACTAATACAAAACTCTAAAACAAAATGACCTAAGAACTTTGAAAGAGAAAGCTAGAAATATTTGGAATGAACTCAGGAAAGTTATTTCTATCTAAACAGTAATTAAAATAAAATTCTACTCTTAGAAATAGAACCACTAGAATGGTTAAATGAACTGATGCATGTGTACCATGGAATGCTTCTCAGCAATAAAAATGAATGAACTATTGGTAATAAGCAACAATCCTTATTGGATGAATCTGTAGGGAATTATGCTGAGTAAAAAAGACAGTCTCAAAAAGTTTCATACTATATATTCCACTTACATAAATTCTTAAAATGACATTTTAGAAATGGAGAACTGATTAATTAATTGCCAGGGGTTAGGGGTGAAGTGGGAGCAGAAAAGAAGGGTTATGATCATAAAAGGTTAACATAAAGGATACTTGTGGTGATAGAACTGTTCTGTATCTTGACTATGGTGATAGATAAACAAACAGACCCATGTTATAAAATTGTGTAGAACTAAGTAGACACATGAGAGTACAAATAAAACTAGGGAAATCTGAATAAGATTAGTGGATTATATCAATGTCAATATCCTGGCTGTGAGAGTTTTCAGGACGTTGCCCCTGGGTGAAACTGCATAAAGTATATACCAGACCTCTCTGCATTATTTTTAAATAACTTTAATATTTATAAAGATTTAAAAATATTAACCTAAAATTATCTTAATAAGAATTTCAGTTTAAAAAGTAAGGCACCTGAATTTCCAAAGAACTGTGATGTAAATGCATTTGAACAAATTTGCTATTCAGATAACATATTCAACCTAATTGTGATGTCCACCATTTCTTGGCTAATTATTAGATTGAAAAATTCTTAAAGCATTATGATTGTTGTAGATCGAATTGTGTCGTGTCCTCTCCAAAAACACGTTGAAGTTTTAACCCCTGGTGTCAGTGGATGTGACCTTATTTGGAAATAGGTTTTTTACATATGTAATCAAGTTAACATGAGGTCATGCTAGATTAGTGTGGTCCCTAATCTAGTGATTGGTGTCTTTATAAGAGGGAACTTTGTACTCTGACACAGATACACACAGAAATAATGTTATGTAACCATGGAGGAAGAGGTGGAGTAATGTGTCTAAAATTCAAGGAACTCCAAGAAGCTAGGAGGGACAAGGAACAACTCTTCTCTAGAGCCTTCACAGAGATCATGGCCCTCCCAATAAGTTAATTTTGTACTTCTAACTCCAAAACTATAAAAAAATAAATTTTTGTTCTTTTAAGCCACTAAGTTAATAGTACTTTGTTATGGCAGCCTTAGGAAACTAATACAATAGTATTCTTTTGAATGCAATATGCCTCAAAGCTTTTATGCCAATGTAAGTAAGTAAATTAAAACCACAATGAGTAATTAAGTTTTGAATTTCTCAGTTATTTTCTATTTATGACATAAAAGCCTTGTTATTTCTCAAGTATAAGAAGTATAAGCCAGGAAACTGTTCTTAGCAATGCAAAGCACTAGTTCATGGACAAGGTGAACACTTTTTCTTTTCTTTTAATCAGTGTGTTTATTTTTATTTTCTGTTATTCTTATATGTACATATCATTAGGCCCTATATGTATAAAACAGTAATTTGTACAATCTATTACTTGTGGATCATGTTTTCATCCAGATTTACAGACATAGATATAAATATATAGATATTTGTTTAAAGTTTAAAAATGTTTTATTAACATTTTCTCTGAAACCAGTTCTAGGAAGCTTCATAGTACCTGGGTCAGTGTCCAGCTTTTTTATTCCTTTTGGTCTAGTAAACACCAATCCTCAGAAGTCAACTTACTTAACATTAACTTCTCAATGTGTAATAATATCTATCCATACTCAAAGATTTTATCAAGCTGCATGTTTCAACACTTTCTCACATGAATAATCCATCTAGGAGCCCAACCTCACCAAATAAAACTAGAGAGTTGGGCACATGGCTGTATCATGAAAGAAACTCTCATTCATTCCCATAATGGAACTAGAAAGAGTTTGAATTCTCCTACTAGGCACAACTGTGATGCAGT
The DNA here is from genome assembly GCF_949752795.1 of Hyperoodon ampullatus. Classification (NCBI taxonomy): domain Eukaryota; kingdom Metazoa; phylum Chordata; class Mammalia; order Artiodactyla; family Ziphiidae; genus Hyperoodon; species Hyperoodon ampullatus. The sequence continues at coordinate 71,243,604 of NC_136915.1, forward strand.
ATGCTCCTCTGTTATAATCTTTACCTAACAATGCACTAGAGACCTTAACTTGTCTATCAAGTTTTCCAATGTCTTTGGTCAAGAAGTTTCAGTCAAGAAGACTTAGGTTATAAAGTCATCACAAAAACAATTTAAAAAATTCACCACCACTCTCCCCTGGTTCTCTAGGCTGCCATTCCACCTGACTTTTCCGTGATGATATGGGATTTATCACAGATTCCTAAATTTCACTCAACTTCTACATTCAATTTGGCCACCTAATCCTATTAATTCTATTCCTTTACTATCTCCTAATTCTACTTGTCTCATTTTAGCCCCATCTCCATAGCCACATTTTAGACTTTTATTTTTCTCTTCTTTTTGCAGTGTTTTTTAACTCTTTTCTCTAGCTTCAGTGTTATCAGTCCTAATTTCTGTTCCCCCAGTTATATTCTAAATACTCATTTCAGGGATATTTCTAAAATGTAGATATGATCATAGCAGATGCATGTTAAAAATCCCTTAACAACTTCATATAGCCTCACAGTCTATGGATACTGCATGAAAGCATTAGCAATGATATTCAAGACCTTTATTTGGACTAACTTCTCTAGGCTCTTCTCTCACAATTCTTGTTCTAATCATTCTATTGTTCAACCATCCTGACTTATGTAGTTTGCCAATAATGGTAATTGTATTCTTAATTTTATGACTATTTTTTTTTCCAAAATATGTTCTGGACAATAAAATATCCTAATACAGTATTAGCTATTTCTTAAATAAAGGTTTTCAATGTCAAGCAATGTGGAATACAATAATTAAATAAAGTTAAATGTATTACATTACTGAAAAAGTTCTCAGGACCTAAAATGCACTACATATTGCTATTCCCTAAGAGAAAGGAAATAACTTTTAATACAGAGAATTTTTGATCATAGAACCCATGTGTTCAGAGTATGTACTGACCTTATCCTACTTCATCCATTTCACCTATCTTTTCTTATTTCAAATCCTCAATAACCCCTTTTCTTTTTCTCAAAATACTATGATCAAATGTTTCTATCTCCATTACTTTTGTCACATACTCCTGCCTTGGCTATCTGTATGCAGAAAAACTTATCTGTAAGAGTATAGCAAAATTGTGTTGGGTTAAGTTCAAGACAGTCTTTCTGAGTCCTCAGGGTTTATTTATACTGCCACTTTTCACAGTGAATCATTACTGTAACTTCACTAGAATCAAAGTTGTTCAATATTCTGATTTCAGTCTTTCTCATACAATGGTTTCCTGGGCATTAAATTGATCTAGGAAGAAAAGGTAATCAAATATAATTTGAGATAAAATGTTCACCTAAGGACACGAAAATTAGAATTTATTCCTTTTTTACTTTTCTGAAGAAATTCAGGTTACATAGAGAAATATCTACTTATGAGAAACTGGGATTATTTGGTGTCACTCTGAATTATGTCAAAGAAGAAGGGGGATAATTAGCTAAACAGAAAAACTTGAGAATGTTTCCACTCTTTGTGTCATTCATTGTGCAAACTTTGTGTAAGTATGGACTCAGTTTAGAAATGTTGAATGGTCATGGGAAAATTCCAAGCAATCTTTGCTAAATATCAAATACAAATAGTTCACTTTGAGAGACCAGGTGGGTCATCAGAATACAATTATTTTCTCCTTGCCCATGTGGCTTATTATCTTAGTTTTCAACCATCCATATTTTTACATGCCTTGGGCAAAGCTTTATTGAATTGACTAGAATAATTTAAGGACTTTTCATTTGGTTTGCTCACTGTTAATATTAGCTTGTCAATGATTTGAGATTACTTTTTTTTTCCTCTTTAAAAATGTTTAGCAAGGAAAATGAAATGAACAGTTGTTTTATTTAGGAATATCTTATGCTTTTTTTGGTGGTTTTATTCTTCAAGATACATACTATGTTGCCAAGCTATAGCTCTAGACAAATGAGAAAATTATTTTCCTGACTTTTTTTTGTTTAAATGCTCAGTCATGACATTGTGTTAATGTTATTTTCAAATAGAGTTTCCTTGCTTTTTGCATGAAAAATGAGGGAAAGGGAATAATGTGATTGTTCAAACCAAATCAAATGTTCAAACCAAATCAATGCATATTCATTATAATGGATGATATGGCACTCAAATGCATTGGCTGCATTCATTTAAATATCCTTATATGATTTCCATGAATAATCATTAACGTAAATGCAGATATGTATTGTTATGTCAAGACTTTTTCCATCTCAGATTCTTATGTTACCTGTAACCTATGGAAATTGTTAAGTTAGAATCTGAGTCAAAGTCTTGAAAAATTCAAGACATTGTGACATGGAAATTTTTAAAAATCTATGATCTTGAGTTGCTTTATATAATATGAACAACACATTCTGAGAAAGTAATTCATGGATGCATAATTACTTTCAGAATAGTTCATCATATACTAATATTGACATGGAAAACAATGATTGTAAATTGCTGAGATAGCAAAAGGACAGAACTTTAAGTTAAGAAAGGGAAATCTTAATTCTATTGTGTAACAACGATACTAATTCACAATTAAGGGTAAGAAGTTATCTCACATTTGTTCTGGAATATTTTTATTTGGACAGTTTAAAATCTTCCAAATTGCACAGAAGCCTACTCAAGAAGAGTTGGTTCCCTAACAAGTAGATGCCACATGGAAGATAAAATCCAAATCGCCAAAAGTAAACAGACTTGGTACCATAAAATATTTTTGGTTATTTATCTCAGTAGTATTTTATATGTATTGTCCATCTTGAAGCTACAATAATATATCAGAAGTGGAAGAAAATTGGTTATATTTAAGTAGTTCTTCTGTGATTAGAAAGCTTCACTGACACATTTATAACCAATGTTACTTTTTGAAAAAGAGAGCAGGAGATTATTTATTATTAAAATACTCTAATTTAGAACATTTGTGTTCCAGACACAATAAACATATCATCTATTCAGAAATCTGTAAGTGTGAACATCTGCACATTAAGTCATCATATTTATGAATCAAGTCCTTCTGTCTCATAGATTTATCCTGGATTAAACCAAAATAACAAATGTTAGAAGACTCAAAGACTTATTCAGAGATAAATTGAAAATATCAAGGATACAGTGAAAACAGTGAGAGTTTGTTTGGTTTGGTTTGTTGTAAATAAAACTCTGAGTGTAGAATTTCAGAGAAAGTTAATCAAGTTTTAGCTTGTGTTCTGACTTTTGGAAGTACATCAGGATATTTTATACTTGCTAGTCATTTGAGAAGGTTTATCAGGAATCATTTAGACTTGCTAGTGTAGCCAACCAGTCTTATTTCTTATCTGATTTCATGGTAAATATAACAATACTACCATATTTATTTAGGGTTTTTAAAAAATAAATCATGTATGAAAATCAGTATTGGTGACTATCTTATCATAATAAATAAAAGAAAATACAAAATGAGTGTTAAAAGAGCATTCAATAAAAATAACACAACTATACAGACATTACAAAAATACAAATACAAATTATTCTTTGCTTTTATATTTCATTTGAATTTTGATTCAATAAAATGTAATCTTTTCAAAATTTCAGTGAGAAAAAATAATGATAACAAATATTTTAACATATTAACTAATAATAGTTACATAGTAAATTCTGGATTTAATTAATGAAAACTGAATTCTTTTTAAAAAATTTAGTAAAAGGGTTACTTTTAAAGGTTTACTTTCATTATGCTATACTCCATGAAATGAATTACTTAATATAGAAACTAGTATTTAAAATACTCTTTAAAGATCCTTCCTGAGAATGGCATCAAATGCAATAAGTAGAAGATAAACAGACTATTAGAAACTTGTGGTAATGCCTAGAATTTAAGTTAGAACCAAACCAGAGTTAAATGATATGTAATAACAATTAGGTGTGTCTATATATACAGTACTGTTTATTATTTTATGTTTGCATGTAGTGGTCATTTATATTTATATATATTATAAATACAAATAAATAACAATACATAAAAATAAGTATACTGGATATTAGAGTAAAAGGCATATTATAGGTGTCTGTTAAGATAAAAAACAAGTGAAGCCAAAGATGTTAATTTCTAATAAAAGAAATGTATACTGATACACTTTAGTTATTTTTTTTCTTCTAAATTTTTTTCATTCATTTACTTTCAATTTAACAACACAGAATTTTTCTTTCTTCTAAAATGAAACATTTAAACTCTAGTGGGGTTTGGATAGGCTATAGGACAAAAATCATAGACCTCAGCAAGTGGTCCCACACCAACCTTTTATACTGTAGTTTATCAACTCTACTGTCTCTTTGAAACTAACATGGTCTGGGATGAAGCTGGCAATCAGAGAGAAATCCGCTTTTTGTTAAAGTCTCTTTTCGTCTGTTCAGAACTTAGTTCTGAATAGCATGAATATCAAAAAATAAATAAATAAATAAATAAAAAATACTGTTTGTTTTTGAAATTCCTTTTTTCACTGAAGCCCAGCACAGTCTGTACCACTTCAGAGTCAGTTACAGTAATGGAGCAGCTCTGGTTTAATAGGCTGTTAGGTAGTTGCCTGTAGTGATTTTTTTCGGTCCATTTTATAAATACTGATAGAAACTGCTAAGAAGAGGTCGACAATAGTACATTACAGTTGCAATTATAATGTCATGTACCTGTTTTACTTACACATCTAAAATACATTTTTTGAAATATTTTACATTGAACCACTCTTCAAATTTTCTGCAGGATCATTTCATCCTTAAAGATTATTCATAATATTATATATAAAGGGTTAATTGATTCTAAAGTATCTAGTTCTTTTACTTAGTGGCAGTTATGAAATAGTACATAAGGAAGGGCTTCATTCATATTATGTTTAAGAAGATCAGACATAAAAAAGAAGTTTAAAGGGAAGCATCATTATTTCCATTATTTGATTTTGATTTTTTTCATTCAGTTGTTTTCTGATTAAAACTTCACAACTAACAAAATTGCTGTCAGCCGCTGAATAATTTCAAGTTTTACAATATCACTGAATTGTGAGATTAATTCTCAAATTATTAGGATGTTACACTTTTTCCTGGACTTTAAAAATATATTTTTTCACAATAATTTAAATAGGCAATAAAATAATTTTAAAAAATGTTTATCTGAAAAGTCAATAATAAATAAACAATAGAATACCTGACTTTGTAGTTAGAAAAGAAAAAACAAAAAAACAATAACAACAAATTTCTTCATTTAGATTAAAACACAAGCAAATATGTGGTGACCTGGAAAATAGTTATGTAAATATATATTTTCTCTGGATTTTAAAAAAGGGTTTCTAGTGTAATAAATCAACTTATTCCAGGGTATAAATAACAACTGTAAGAATTTGTTCTATGTGTCATATTTAATTGAAAAAAAAAGAAATATGTCAGAAGATACCTTCATATTAAAAGCTATTAGAAATAAAAGCAAGTTTATTTGTTGTTTAGGAGTAAAACACTTTCAATTACTTCTCAGATTTAATCTACACATTAAACATAATAAGTTTTGATGCTATATTGACACTTATGAACATACAATAATCATTTATGCTAATTAAATAAATACACTAAATTAAAACTAAATCAAAGTAAATAGGTCTTAACCTAAGAATCACTATCACAAAAGACTTGATACAAAATACATGTAAATGATTTTTAAGACATGATCTTTTGTTGCAAAATATTTATTTTGAATTGTTTTAAAATAAATTATGACTTGCAGAGAGAAAAACAATGTTCAAAAATGGCAGTTTCTTGAAAAATAATTTTCACTGAAAGAAAGGTAAAGGATACTATTGTGCTGAAAATAAAGATAATAAATTTAGTCTCAGAAGTCACAGGATAGAGCGCAGGGAGAGGACAGGGGCTGGCGGCGAGAACTCAGCCTGAGGGGGGCTAGTGTGCCACAACTAGCCGGAAGGGAGTCCGGGAAAACTCTGGAGCTGCCGAAGAGGCAAGAGACTTTTTCTTCCCTCTTGGTTTCATAGTGCGCGAGGAGAGGGGGTTAAGAGCGCTGCTTAAAGGGCGCGAGTCACGACTGAAAGCGCGGAGCCCAGTGACGGGCGTGGGACACTGGGGCTGCTGCTGCCACCGCCAAGAAGCTTGTGTGTGAGCGCAGGTCACTGTCCACACCGCCTTTCCGGGAGCCTGTGCAGCCCGCCACTGCCGGGGTCCCGGGATCCAGGGGCGGCTTCCCTGGGAGAACGCACGGCGCGCCTCGGGCTGGTGCAACGTCACGCCGACCTCTGCCGCTGCAGGCTCGCCCCGCACTCTGTGCCCCTCCCTCCCTCCCGGCCTGAGTGAGCCAGAGTCCCCAAAGAGGCTGCTCCTTTGACCCTGTCCTGTCTGAGCGAAGAACAGACGCCCTCCGGCGACCTACACGCACAGGCGGGGCCAAATCCAAAGCTGAGACCCAGGAACTGTGAGAACAAAGAAGAGAAAGGGAAACCTCTCCCAGCAGCCTCAGAAGCAGCGGATTAAAGTTCCATAATCAACTTGATGTACCCTGCATCTGTGGAATACATGAATAGACAACAAATCATCCCAAATTGAGGAGCCAGGAGTCAGTGCTGTGCCTCTGAGGTGAGAGAGCCAACCTCAGGACACTGGTCCACAAGAGACCTCCCAGCTCCACACAATATCAAACGGCGAAAATCTTCCAGAGATCTCCATCTCAACACCAGCACCCAGCTTCACTCAACGACCAGCAAGCTACAGTGCTGGACACCCTATGCCAAACAACTAGCAAGACAGGAACACAACGGCACCCATTAGCAGAGAGGTGGCCTAAAATCATAATAAGTCTGCAGACACCTCAAAACACACCACCAGACGTGGACCTGCCACCAGAAAGACAAGATCCAGCCTCATCCACCAGAACACAGGCACTAGTCCCCTCCACCAGGAAGCCTACACAACCCACTAAACCAACCTTAGCCACTGGGGACAGACACCAAAAACAACGGGAACTACGAACCTGCAGCCTGCAAAAAGGAGACCCCAAACACAGTAACATAAGCAAAATGAGAAGACAGAAAAACACACAGCAGGAGAAGGAGCAAGATAAAAACCCACCAGACCTAACAAATGAAGAGGTAAGAGGCAGTCTACCTGAAAAAGAATTCAGAATAATGATGGTAAAGATGATCCAAGATTCTATTTCCAAGATCCAAAATCTTGGAAATAGAATAGACAAAATGCAAGAAACAGTTAACAAGGACCTAGAAGAACTAAAGATGTATCAAGCATCGATTAAAAACCCAATAAATGAAATGAAAAATACTCTAGATGGGATCAATAGCAGAATAACTGAGGCAGAAGAACAGATAAGTGAGGTGGAAGATAAAATAGTGGAAATAACTGCTGCAGAGCAAAATAAAGAAAAAAGAATGAAAAGAAAAGAGGACAGTCTCAGAGACCTCTGGGACAACATGAAACGCACCAACATTCGAATTATAGGGGTTCCAGAAGAAGAAGAGAAAAAGAAAGGGACTGAGAAAATATTTGAAGAGATTATAGTTGAAAACTTCCCTAATATGGGAAAGGAAATGGTTAATCAAGTCCAGGAGGCACAGAGAGTCCCATACAGAATAAATCCAAGGAGAAATATGCCAAGACACATATTAATCAAACTGTCAAAAATTAAACACAAAGAAATCATATTAAAAGCAGCAAGGGAAAAAAACCAAATAACACACAAGGGAATCCCCATGAGGATAACAGCTGATCTCTCAGCACAAACCCTACAAGCCAGAAGGGAGTGGCAGGACATAATGAAAGTGATGAAGAATAGAATCCTGCAACCAAGATTACTCTACCCAGCAAGGATCTCATTCAGATTTGATGGAGAAATTAAAACCTTTACAGACAAGCAAAAGCTGAGAGAGTTCAGCACCACCAAACCAGCTTTACAACAAATGCTAAAGGAACTTCTCTAGGCAAGAAACACAACAGAAGGAATATACCTACAATAACAACCCAAAGCAATTAAGGAAATGGGAATAGGAACATACATATCAATAATTACCTTAAATGTAAATGGACTAAATGCTCCCACCAAAAGACAGAGAGTGGCTGAATGGATACAAAAACAAGACCCATATATATGCTGTCTACAAGAGACCCACTTCAGACCTAGAGACACATACAGACTGAAAGTAAGGGGTTGGAAAAAGATATTCCATGCAAATGGAAACCAAAAGAAAGCTGGAGTAGCAATTCTCATATCAGACAAAATAGACTTTAAAATAAAGACTACTAGAAGAGACAAAGAAGGACACTACATAATGATCAAGGGATCGATCCAAGAAGAAGATATAAAAATTGTAAATATTTATGCACCCAACATAGGAGCACCTCAATACCTAAGGCAAATACTAACAGCCATAAAAGGAGAAATCGACAGTAACACAATCATACTAGGGGACTTTAACACCCCACTTTCACCAATGGACAGATCATGCAAAATGAAAATAAATAAGGAAACACAAGCTTTAAATGATACATTAAACAAGACAGACTTAATTGATATTTATAAGACATTCCATCCAAAAACAACAGAATACACATTTTTCTCAAGTGCTCATGAAACATTCTCCAGGATAGATCATATCTTGGGTCACAAATCAAGCCTTGGTAAATTTAAGAAAATTGAAATTGTATCAAGTATCTTTTCCGACCACAATGCTATGAGACTAGATATCAATTTCAGGAACAGAGCTGTAAAAAATACAAACACATGGAGGCTAAACAATACACTACTTAATAACGAAGTGATCACTGAAGAAATCAAAAAGGAAATTAAAAAATACCTAGAAACAAATGACAATGGAGACACGACGACCCAAAACCTATGGGATGCAGCAAAAGCAGTTCTAAGAGGGAAGTTTATAGCAATAGAATCCCACCTTAAGGAACAGGAAACATCTCGAGTAAACAACCTAACCTTGCACCTAAAGCAATTAGAGAAAGAAGAACAAAAGCATCCCAAAGTTAGCAGAAGGAAAGAAATCATAAAAATCAGATCAGAAACAAATGAAAAAGAAATGAAGGAAACGATAGCAAAGATCAATGAAACTAAAAGCTGGTTCTTTGAGAAGATAAACAAAATTGATAAACCATTAGCCAGACTCATCAAGAAAAAAAAGGGAGAAGACTCAAATCAATAGAATTAGAAATGAAAAAGGAGAAGTAACAACTGACACTGCAGAAATACAAAAGGTCATGAGAGATTACTATAAGCAACTCTATGCCAATAAAATGTACAACCTGGAAGAAACGGACAAAGTCTTAGAAATGCACAACCTGCCAAGACTGACTCAGGAAGAAATAGAAAATATGAACAGACCAATCACAAGCACTGAAATTGAAACTGTGATAAAAAATCGTCCAACAAACAAAGCCAAGGACCAGATGGCTTCACAGGCGAATTCTATCAAACATTTAGAGAAGAGCTAACACCTATCCTTCTCGAACTCTTCCAAAATATAACAGAGGAAGGAACACTCCCAAACTCATTCTACGAGGCCACCATCACCTTGATACCAAAACCAGACAAGGATATCACAAAGAAAGAAAACTACAGGCCAATATCACTGATGAACATAGATGCAAAAATCCTCAACAAAATACTGGCAAACAGAATCCAACAGCACATTAAAAGGATCATACACCATGATCAAGTGGGGTTTATCCCAGGAATGCAAGGATTCTTCAATATACGTAAATCAATCAATGTGATACACCATACTAACAAATTGAAGGAGAAAAACCATATGATCATCTCAATAGATGCAGAGAAAGCTTTCGACAAAATTCACCACCCATTTATGATAAAAACCCTGCAGAAAGTAGGCATAGAGAGAACTTTCCTCAACATAATAAAGGCCATATATGACAAACCCACAGCCAGCATCGTCCTCAATGGTGAAAAACTGAAACCATTTCCACTAAGATCAGGAACAAGACAAGGTTGCCCACTCTCACCACTCTTATTCAACATAGTTTTGGAAGTTTTAGCCACAGCAATCAGAGAAGAAAAGGAAATAAAAGGAATCCAAATCGGAAAAGAAGAAGTAAAGCTGTCACTGTTTGCAGATGACATGATACTATACATAGAGAATCCTAAAGATGCTACCAGAGAACTACTAGAGCTAATCAATGAATTTGGTAAAGTTGCAGGACACAAAATTAATGCACAGAAATCTCTGGCATTCCTATATACTAATGATGAAAAATCTGAAAGTGAAATCAAGGAAACACTCCCATTTACCATTGCAACAAAAAGAATAAAATATCTAGGAATAAACCTACCTAAGGAGACAAATGCCCTGTATGCAGAAAATTATGACACTGATGAAAGAAATTAAAGAGGCTACAAATAGATGGAGAGATGTACCATGTTCTTGGATTGGAAGAATCAACATTGTGAAAATGACTCTACTACCCAAAGCAATCCACAGATTCAATGCAATCCCTATCAAACTACCACTGGCATTTTTCACAGAACTAGAGCAAAAAATTTCAAAATTTGTATGGAAACACAAAAGACCCCGAATAGCCAAATCAATCTTGAGAACAAAAAATGGAGCCGGAGGAATCAGGCTCCCTGACTTCAGACTATACTACAAAGCTACAGTAATCAAGACAGTATGGTACTGGCACAAAAACAGAAAGATAGATCAATGGAACAGGATAGAAAGCCCAGAGATAAACCCACGGACATATGGTCACCTTATCTTTGATAAAGGAGGCAGGAATGTACAGTGGAGAAAGGACAGTCTCTTCAATAAGTGGTGCTGGGAAACTGGATAGGGACATGTAAAAGTATGAGATTAGATCACTCCCTAACACCATACACAAAAATAAGCTCAAAATGTATTAAAGACCTAAATGTAAGGCCAGACACTATCAAACTCTTAGAGGAAAACATAGGCAGAACACTCTATGACATAAATATCAGTAAGATCCTTTTTGACCCACCTCCTAGAGAAATGGAAATAAAGACAAAAATAAACACATGGGACCTTAAAAGCTTTTGCACAGCAAAGGAAACCATAAACAAGACCAAAAGACAACCCTCAGAATGGGAGAAAATATTTGCAAATGAAGCAACTGACAAAGGATTAATCTCCAAAATTTATAAGCAGCTCATGCAGCTCAATAACAAAAAAACAAACAGCCCAATCCAAAAATGGGCAGAAGACCTAAATAGACATTTCTCCACAGAAGATATACAGACTGCCAACAAACACATGAAAGGATGCTCAACATCTTTACTCATTAGAGAAATGCAAATCAAAACTACAATGAGATATCATCTCACACCAGTCAGAATGGCCATCATCAAAAAATCTAGAAACAATAAATGCTGAAGAGGGTGTGGAAAAAAGGGAACACTCTTGCACTGCTGGTGGGAATGTGAATTGGTACAGCCACTATGGAGAATGGTATGGAGGTTCCTTAAGAAACTACAAATAGAACTACCATATGACCCAGCAATCCCACTACTGGGCATATACCGTGAGAAAACCATAATTCAAAAAGAGACATGTACCAAAATGTTCATAGCAGCCCTATTTACAATAGCCCAGAGATGGAAACAACCTAAGTGTCCATCATCGGATGAATGGGTAAAGAAGATGTGGCACATATATACAATGGAATATTACTCAGCCATAAAAAGAAATGAAATTGAGCTATTTGTAATGAGGTGGATGGACCTAGAGTCTGTCATACAGAGTGAAGTAAGTCAGAAAGAGAAAGATAAATACTGTATGCTGACACATATATATGGAATTTAAGAAAAAAAAATGTCATGAAGAACATAGGGGTAAGACAGGAATAAAGACACAGACCTACTAGAGAATGGACTTGAGGATATGGGGAGGGGGAAGGGTAAGCTGTGACAAAGTGAAAGAGCGGCATGGACATGTATACACTACCAAACGTAAGGTAGATAACTAGTGGGAAGCAGCCGCATAGCACAGGGAGATCAGCTCGTTGCTTTGTGACCGCCTGGAGGGGTGGGATAGGGAGGGTGGGAGGGAGACGCAAAAGGGAGGGGATATGGGAACATATGTATATGTATAACTGATTAAATTTGTTATAAAGCAAAAAAAAAAAAAAATAAATAAATAAAAATTAAAAAAAAAAAAAGAAGTCACAGGATGATTTGTACAGATTTTAATCTCTTGACTCCATTAATAGAAAAGTAAAACCATTATGTATGGTGTGAGAAAAAGGAAGATGGGAGGGACCCACAATTTGCAGTCACTACTATCACTTAGGAAACCAGCATTACACCTCTATATTCTATATTCACCACTTTATAAATATTATTTTTTTCTACTTAACTGTGACAGAACTGTGATGTACACATGTAATCTGTGCAGAAGTGTACCTTTTTTTTTTTTTTCTGTCCTGCTTATGTGAAGCAGCCATTGTATGTTAAACCCAAGAGTGACAGCAGTGCATCTCTGGAGCACTTCTCTATTAAAGCTTTTCATATGCACAGAATGCTGTACACTTTTAAATATCTGTTGCCCACTTTCACAGCCAAAATGCCTATATTTGTGATTTGAATGCAGAAATACCCATAGTTCCTCTCAAAAGAATTTATTTAATCCATGTCCTGATATCATTAGCACTGACAGGGTTTAGGGTAACACTCAGGGAGATAAACAGTTGTGATATATTTCTTCAAAGAATGTGTTGTGTCAGTGAACTTGTCCAAAAGCATCAGGGCATATAAACATTCCTCAAGTGGGTTTACTTATCAAGTATAAAATGACTGGACTAGGAGAATACCAGGCTTTTGACAGCTTGTGGTTTGAAATTAAGCATGACCCTTTGTACTCTTAAACAAAATGTGTCTATTTTTAATCTGTCTTGATTCAAAGGGAAGCAGTCAACACTAAGTATGGCAAAGTCAGGTCAGTTATGAATATAATTATAAAATTCAATTTAAAATAAAGATTCCAGCACTGCAAAAACACCTTGAAATAGGGCATGAATAAATAGGCTTTTCTATCATGATTTTTAAAGCACCACTATAGGGAAAGTCTGAAGATGAATCAAGTGACAAGAAGTTTGAAACAGCTTGCTATTTTCTGAGCCATACTCCTAGGCTTAGTGAATATGCATTTAATTATTTCCAAGAACATGTTAATCATAAAACTACCTATTTTCCTTTCACTGAAGGGTCAATGATTTCAGGTTTTGGAAATAAATTGTTATACTATTTTAAAACACGCTTCTATGAGGAAGAATCTTCTTTTATTGAATCACGAGTAAGTTCATTCTTGAGGAATTGTTACACAGGATCAAATGTAAACATTTTGTGGTAAAACCCCTAAAATATGATATGAGAAAAGGAATCTTTAAGAAAACCAAAGCTTTTTCCAACTCAAATCTTTCTCTCTTTGTGAATCAATGTGGTGCATTGCATTAGGTGACAAGCTAAGATAATTAATACAAATAAGTAACCTGTATACTTATATACTTATACAGTATACTGTATACTTATATACAGAGGACTTAATAAATGTCCTCTGCAGAGTGCGAGGCACTACCATGGAAGCAGAATGACTTATTGAAGTATAAGCCTCATAAAATTAAGCAAATATCACAAGTAATGACTGAAGTTCCAAAATGTCTCTCCATGTGTGCGAAAACAATAACTTATCCAATCGTTGCTTTATTCTTGTGTAATTTTATTCAAATTCTATAGATTTAATTTTTATGTAACTAAGGAGCCTAAAGGTAGCTCTTTAATTAAGACTGAATGTATAAATGTAGGTTATAAGGAGGACAAAATACTAATTCATATCCTAATGATTATAAGCTTTTATAATTATGGAACCATGGGCAGGGATTTTAAGCTTTCTTAATTTTTCATTCATTAAATTTGCTAAGACAAATTTCACTTGCAAGTCCATAGGTCAGAGTCCTAGCTTATAATTGGTTTCACACATACTCACTATTATACACATGCATATCTATTTCACAAGTGAAAAACTCAAACCTGCATTTTTTAAACTGCTTTAATATTTAATTTAATAATGACTATTACATCTTTATCTCACTCAATATGTCCTAATTGTCCTCGAAAGGAATATCTTCTTGAACATTCTATTTCCCTTTGCCTCTCCAGTTCGATAGCAAACTTTACCTTCCACCTAACTGGGGTCAATTTTTCCAGTCATAATCTCAAGTCATGCGTATGGTCACTTATAGAAGAAAATGACCATGTAAATACTGGTAATGCATAATGACATTAGAAAAGGTACCTAAAATTTCCCAAAGTAAATTTAATTTACAAACCCCATCTTTATGACCTTCAAGAAACATGTGTGAACTCACAGACGTATGACAAATATGTTAAACTAAAGTACAGTGTAGATCATTTCCCTTGGTCCTTTTAAAGGAGAGTTTTAAAGAAAGCCTACTAATCTTTTCTTACTTTACTGTATATCATCAAGGAAGAGAGTCAAGGCTTTAATTTTTTTGAAAGAGATAGGAATACCTTTTGATGAGAAATAGAAGAGAAAAGGCCATTTTTCTTAAAGTGAGGTAACAAAAGTTTAAGGTCCATCAAATTATTTGGTGGGAGTGGGGGGTTGCTTTAAGACTTTGGCAGCCAGGCCCCTTGACATTTCTATCTTTCCCTTTCTGCTGGCCTTGCCCACACAGGAGGAAAGGAAGATGAAAAGGCTCATAAGAAATGTAAGTGATCTTTATTGACCTGGGACTTTATGTATAACCATGGCCTCTGGCGTGTGACTGCAGTATGCATTTCTTGTCAAAACAGGTAAGGGAATTGAGCACTGGCCTGAAGGAACGTGTGTGTTCAGAACTGAAAGGTAAGGGATTTTTGAAGGAAAAGTGGAGGAGAACTGGCAAAGTTAGGGAAGGAAAAGGTAACTATTGTGAGTTTTCTTCTTTTGAGAAAAACCAAAATCCTGTTATTCTATAGTTTACTCATCTCATTCTCAATCGTGGCCTACTCTTCCTTAATTTTTCTTCAGATATTCCATTAATTCTCCCTCAAAATAATTTTCCTTCAAAGAAATATGGTCATCAAATTGGGAGTAGATTGAAAAATAGCTTGTAGTCTCTAGCAGACTTTCTCCGATATGATAACAGGACACATTGGCTGGCAAGAGGCAGTTTTCCAATCTGTTTTGAAAATGAATGAAATTGTATCTCAGATCTTATAAGAACACCCCAGGAGAGTACAGGATACATTAGAAAAAGATTAAGTAGGATCTTTCCCTTTTACCTAAGCCATAATCCTTCTGAAAAGTAGATCACTGAAAATAGTCATTAAAACTTGCTATAAATTACACATTTTCTTCAGAAAAGGCAACAGCACAGAGAAAGATGCATCTCAATGATAGATTCATTTCCCTGTTGAAAACTACTTAAACATCCTAGTAAAAACCGGGACATTATTTCACCCATATTTCCTTTAACTGTTCAGGGCATCTACTCAGGTTTGTTCATAGAGAGTCATTTTACAAATACCTAAGCAGACAGTGTCAAATTTAAAATAAAAGATGAAAGGAAAAATCAACTCTAACATCATCAATACTCCTTGCTGTAAAATCCTACTCAATCTATGTTTTTTTTTTTTTCTTTTTCCTTAGTTCACAGAAATGCTTCATATAAAAATATGAAAAGGACAACCTCGCCCTGTGCTTCCACCCAACGGTTGCTCTTTCACATCGATCTCACCTGCCTGTTTCATCCCAGGAGCGGTGGGACCAGACCCCAGCACACAGTGTCAGCAGCAGCTGACTCTCAGCCAGATATGCCTCAGGGGAAATGGTGGGGTGTTTGTGAGCCTAGTGGGGGCTACTTTGCTCTGGTTCAAAAATCAAGCTGTGTAGAGAATCTGACACCAGCTCTCTATAAAATGTCCTACCGGGCCTCCGTCTTGAAGGAGAAAATGCTTTCCTATGGAACATACTTTCTGAGAAAATAAGACCTAAATTGAATCCGAGAAAAAAGATGATTCACATTTGGTATTGGATTTTAGGCTACACTTCTATCGTTCATTGCTTTTTAAAAATTATTGCATGGCCTTTGGAATTCAGCTTAGGCATACTATCAAGTGACACAAGAGAATCAATAAAGGTCATTCTATTCTAAAGGACATTATTGGAAGGATGCGTATAACTTATATACAACAATAAACACTCCACATTTTTGCCAAAAACAGCTCTACACTTCAGCCTGAGGCCAGCAATTTTGTGCCAGGTGAGAAGTTCTGAATGCTGATTTTAATATTTGTCATCTCCTTAGACAAGGTTAATATAGGTAAAAATGAAGGGAGAAAGCATTCTGGTAAATGCCACACTTATTAACAAGGTTAACATGATTTTCATGTCTTTTTAGTTGATAGGAAGAACAGGGGGAGAGGGGATGAGGAGTTGAAGATTTAAATCTAAATGTATTTTTTTTATAAAGTCCCAAAGCCACTTTCCTCATGCTTCTGTCTTGGCGTGAAGAATACAGATGACTCCCAATCGAATCACTTTCATTTTCATAAAGATCAATTTGCTATCCTATGTACCAAATTGTTTACATATGGTAAGTTTGATAACTTCTTGATATATTTTAAATAGCATTTGGCCTAGAATGGGAACCCCAAGCTAAAGGCTAAATATAGTCATGAATCCAAGTACTGATAGAAAAATCTGATTGTGGTGCCGCTTATTGATTAGAATTATGTTCAGTTGGAGAAAGAAATGCCTGTCCTCCTCCCCCCACCCCAACCTCCTGACTCCCCTGCAAAAAAGACATTGGCTTATGTGAGATAGAAATGTATTTCTCTCAGGCTATGGGCTTGATAGTCTGAAACTAGTATGGTAGCTCTATTCAAAAAAGTCCTCAGGAACTTAGGGTTCCTTCCCACTCATACCTTTATCATCTCCAGGGTGTGTACTTCCTCCCCATGGTCCAAGCTGGTAGTTATGCAGGCATCACATGGAAAGAGAGAGACAAAGGAAAAAGGGCAAAGTGCATAGGTCAGCTGACAAGGAAGCTTTCTGGAAGCTGCCCCAGAACATCCTCACTTAAAACACTCCCAGTTAAGAACTTAGTTACTTGCACATATCTCACTGCAAACTGCAAATATTTTTAAAAAAGGAAAAAAAAGAAAATTATTATGATGGAAGAAGGAGGGAAGAGGTATTAGAAGATAAGATGTATTGGAGGATCACTAAAGTGATTCCATCAAATTGATGAAGTCAAATACATTCTTTCTCTTGAAATGATTCCTTCCACTACAAAGTACTCTTTATTGCTTTTTTCAACTCTGAGAATACACTGTAAGAAAGCAATACAGTGAGCATGCTAGCAGAGCTCTAAGTAGGAATTTTAAATGGGAGAAGCTACTCCTAATACTTGAAATCCTCTGAAAACAAGGTAGAACCTGAGTTAGGGCAGTACAGAAAAACTGATGAGAGGTCAGTAAATGAGCATTCCAGTCAATCACATATCTTCATGTTCACTGTGTTCACTATGTGTCCTTATGTCCACTCTGTTCACTGCGGTACATGTGAAAAGCCCCTGTTTATTAAAGTCTTTAATTTTTTAAAAGTGACATCCTGACTTTGGGAGTGTTTGGGTTTCTTTTAGAAATGTATAACAAGAAATGTATAACCTTTCAAATATCCTGTCCACTAACAATTCCATAGTTAATATTGATTTAACAACTACAATCTATCACTTTTGTGGAAAAAATGTATCTGTGCCCAATTGTGAAATAGAAGTCAAAAGAATCTGCTCTGTTACTTCTCAACACCTCTCCCCCCAAAGACTTTTGAACTCTATTTGAAGTTTCCAGTTTATCCAATATTCCTAACTTGTTCCAGTTTTAAGCCTTTTTTTAATTTCAGTTTAGGAAAAATGTAGTAAACCTGTACTTCAATAAGTTAAAAACATTTTCAAAAATATACCACCACTCATGCATTGGTCTACAAAGTATATGGTTAGTATCATCAGGGTAAGAATTCAAAATCTGGCCTCACATTCCATGAAATCTGTAAACTAGATCACTTTGATCTTCTTCATTTTCTTCACTTTGATTCTCACAGAGTATTTACATCCTCTTATGTTTTTGTGACCTCATGAACTCATGAGAGTTTCAATAGACAGCCAGTTAAAACACACTGTATGCTTTTAAAAACTAAACATACTTTAATAAGTCTGTTAAAAGCTGATAGCATTTCCCAGAGTATACCAAGCATTAATTATCCTTCCTCTTTCTTGAGTCAAAGATTATACGGAAGGGAAAGGGTATAACCTCAGTTCATCACTACAACAAAGATTGTAACAACAATAAAAAATATCAAAATGTGTTTTGTTAAAATGTTGAGGTTAACATTTGAAGACTTCCCCAGATGCCCCACTTGGCTACACATTTGTTTATAGTGATCATAAACAAATTCAAATGGTATTTGTCTGGCTTGGTATATATTTAAAAGAATAAAGTTTGACATAGAAGTGACACAAAGTAAACACACAAAAAAGATCTTTTATGTGAACTCTTAGTTGCAAATTCATTAATTCTCTAAATTTTATGGTGTTTGAAAGTGTTTCAGTTCATTGACCTGCTATTATCTTGGCAACTGCTGATCAAAACAAAACAGTCTCATATTGTCTTGCTCTCTCTCTCACTAGCTGTGACAGAAGCCAAGATGCCATGTTGTCAGCTGCCCTATGGAGAGACGTTGTGGCAAAGACCTCAGGTCTTCAGCCAATAGCTGGTAGGGACCCAAGGTCTATCAACAGCCACATGAGTGGACTTGAGATCACATCCTCTCCCAATAAAGCCCTGAAACTGTGAGATAAAAAATATTGCTGGTTTAAGTTGTTAAATTTTGGGGTAATTTGTAAGAGTGTTAATAAAAAATATATAATAACCAAATCTGAACTCATGGATTTAAACTGGTTAACAGTGTCTATCTATTAAAATACTTTACTTCCTTGAAACTCAGATTGCCTCATTTGGGAAAAATAGAGACCTTTGTAGATGAATCTATTAGTCCTTGATATTCTTGTTTATCATGATAACAAGATTGGTTCCAGGCTTATCTTGCATTTTCCTGTCCTAGACCTGGACTGAACGATTCTCTAAGACTTCCTGACATCATTCTTTTAATAGAAAAATGACAACATCACAATCAGGGTATGAAGTATAGTCATTGTTATTGGTTGACCATTTTTTCTAGGAGTTTTCAGCAGATAGATTACAGACAGGAAGGGAAAATACCCCATTTATATTGATACCTAATTATAATTCTGGGCTATGTAATTTTACTTAACCTGTTTTATATTATGTGTGTTTTCTTCCTTCTATATTGAGAATCTGGTTCTCAGGTACATGGGGAATGATATAATTTGACTAACCCATAATTAGTTGCTTCATCTTCCATATAATATCTATATATGACAAATGCACAATACTTAAATACAAATTTCAGTGTTTCTAAAGTCAAATGTTTAAGTAGGAACCTCTGGGAACTATTTCATTGTCCTGTCCTAAGGTGTTATACTTAGTCAAAACCTTCTCAGCCAAGAGTAACCAATTATTTTTAAAAGACATCCTAAGGTGAATACTGAAGCCTAAATTTTAATTTGCTAAAGATTAATATTTTTGTATTTTCTCTAGTGTAAACTACACATGTTCTTGTTTAAACCTATTTGTTTGTATTATTTATAAGCTTAGTGAAAATAGAAACTACTAGCCTCGAAATAATCACTAGCCCCTATAGAGTAATTAGAAAATATTTTTTTAAAATAGCTCCCATCCTTTTCTATTAAGTGATTCTAAATTTCTTTCATTATTATTCTTATAGATATCTTTCCAGTCTGGATCTCAGCTTTGTATTATGAAGTAAACTATCTTAGTTGCTTCCTGGAGTATCCATCTGGCAATCAGTCAAACAATATACCCAGTAAATTTTAGTTATGATAATGATGATGACAACAACAAAATAATAACAACAATAATAAATACTGTTCATAACACCACTTTGCGAAGCATTGTAAATGCGTTACCACACTTAATTCTAACAACAACAGTAAAAGTTTAGTTCTGTAATCCTCATTTAAAGTATGAAGAAACAGAGACACAGGAAATATCCACCTGGCAGCATAGTGAAGTTTGTTTCTCCCCTTGTATTACCCCAAGAATTTTCTATATATTTAGTGAATAAGAGGAAGGAAGAATGAAACTTGGTAAGAAAAGGAGAAATAAATCCATTATACACGGGGTGAACTAGATCAAGTTATAATCTGAAATAATTAGGTCTTGGTCCAGGTTCTGCAGAAAACAGAGCCTAAGACAAAGCTTACATACTATGGTTTTTCTAGAAAGTGTAATGCCAGCAACATACAAGAAGAGCAAAGAAAATGAGCAGAGAAGGAAAGAAAATCAATACAAATTGGTAATTATTGAGCTGGCTACAACTTCACAAGAAAACATAACTGGTTCTCAATCTTGTGGAGGATCTCTCAGAAAGAACTTGTACAAGTGGTGTGTCTGGGATCATTCCTTTTTTAGAGTCAGAGAAGAAGGAGAGAAGCTTATTCACTCTCCTCTTCCTGACCCTTGGCTCTCATTGGTCAGAGTTCGCTTTGACTCGCTGGTCTTTGCTTGCTCTGCCCTGTAAGTGGCAGCAGCTGGACCTTTTCCCACCCGCACATTCCAAGTCTGAAATCGGTGAAGGCTGGGGCAGAGCTCCTGAGGGTCAGGTGGGACTTGCACCATCAATGTATGTGTAGAAGAGGCCAGCCCCCTGCCTGGGAAAGGCTGTGGTGTTTAGGTAAATTGACAGAAGCATGGCCTGGGGCTCTTCTCTAAGCCAGAGGCTGGGTCAGTAAGGCAGACAGATTCTAGAGAGAGGTGTGTAAACTGGGTAGACACGACCCTAAGTAGGCAGAATGTTTGCCTTATTGTCTATCGGAGCCCGTAGATAACCATTGATTTGTTTGTGGCAGTGACTCCTAGGAGGTGAATGAATGAATAAACTCTGAGTGCAGAAACTGACTCTATCTCACCTAGCACTAACGCTTCAGCCAAGTGCACTGCCAGTACATAGTAAATATTCAACAACTATTCATTGAACAAATAAGTAAATACAATGACAATGATCACTTTTAGGGTTCTTTTGAAAAATTGTGTGTCACTTATGACTATATAGACAGTTGGTTCCTGTTATTCTTGGTATTGTTTTATGCTAGGAATACTGAGTTAGCCCTTAGGGGAAAATGCAGGGTTAGCTACCTGTAAGCCTTTGGTCACAACATTTTTGTCAACCAATCAACACATGCCCTTGTTTTATGTGTGTTGCTGTTTAAAAACACCTTATTTAATATATATTATTGATTCATTAACAATGAACTCAAAGGCAACAGATCTGTAACTCAGGCCTGAACAATACTTAGCTAACACACATATTTTCTCTGTAAGGCACGTCAGGGCTTTCTTGTGCTTTGGAAACACTGCACAATCCTTCAGCACTACGCTATGGGGCCATTTTAAACAGAGAAATCACTAAAAGGCCAAAGGGACGCTTGTTTACAGTTTGAGAGCTGAAACAAGAAGGCAGACTGTCACCCTGTTTGACCTAAGGTGGGATTGGATCTAAGATGGGGATGTGCATGTCAAGCAACTTAAATTTTTGCCCCCATCCTGCACATATCTGTGAATGATTGCAAAAAATATCATAGGCATTGATTTTATGATTAAAAATAAATTTTAGCAAGTAGACGGATTTTCAAATACAGAATCCGTGAATAATGAGGATCAGCTGTATCTATCTGTGTGTGCACATATTTTCCAGTACAAATATTTTCAGTTAGAAATTTGTCTTATTTTTATGAAGAATGTATATTTGAGGGGACTTAAGAAACAATCTTCTAAGTATTTTGTCAGAGTTTTGTCTTTTCTTTTTAATTCTAAGCTCTGTTACTCTTTACTCAGCATTATTGAATAACTCTATTTTTATTCATGACAACTCCTTTAATTAAGAAAATCAATGAGTTTTAACCTTATCTCTGTGAGAAACTATGTTCTAGACAACTGGTCAATTAAACTATAGTCTCTTAGAATGGGTCTAGGAACCAGTATTTTTAAATACTGATTAAGAAGTTCTCTAGATGACTCTAGTGAGCAGCCAGGGTTAGGAATTAGGTTTAAATATCAACACAGATACTGCTACAAAGGCAAGTTCCATAACCTCTCTTGGAGTCAGTATTTTCATGTATAAACTGGACGTTATATCCCTTGTCTCATAAAATGTGAGGATTAAGTGAGACAACGTATGTTAAAGTCTGGGTCCAGAGTAAAGTGTTCAATATGTAAATGTGCTTTTTTTCTTTTCATACCGAAAGGCTGACATAACTTTTCTTCCTCTGAAGATATATTTGATTTCAGTAACTCTTCTTAATGTGAAGAAACACCAAACTTACTCCCTATCTTTACAAGATAAGATGCACTTTACCTATAGTGCTATTCAAGATTCACAGATGATTTTTGCAAGCCTTACCTTCCACTATACTCATCATGTACCCTACCCATGACTTATATTGAACTTACTGAAGTTCTCCAAAGATGCCCCACGTGTTCCCATCTCCAAGTATGTGGTCAAGATATTTCCACTGCCAGGAATGAACACCATTTTACAGCTATCCCTATAAAACCCCACTCATATTTTAAGCACAATTCAAAACCACCTCCTCCCCAAACCTATTTCCTTTATCCATATTCTTACCATTCTACAGACCACAAACAGAAGTAACGGTCAGTTCTGTGCTTCAGTGATGTGTATGTATCTCTATTTTGGCACTACCAATTCCTCTCATACACCAACTGCTAGTGTGTGTGATAACTTTAGAACTGGAATATACACTCATTGAGGTCAGTAACTTCTGGAAAAAGATGGATTTTGGTGGGGTTTTTTGTTTTCTTTTTGTTGTTGGCTAGATGTTAAGGGAGAACAGTTTGCCCTCTGCTTCAGTGGAAATCAATGTAAGACAACACCTAATTCTCCACCTAAACTTGGAGGACTCTCTCTTTAATTAAGACACATTCTCTTACATAAGAATTCAAGAAATATTTGTAAAATGAATAAATGTATGAGTCATGCCCCTTTAGGTTACCTGTAATATGTTAATAACTATAATGGACATGAAAAACCACTTAAGGTGATCACTCCTTAATATTAACGTTATCAAAACCTGTTATTTCTCTCTTTAGTGTTAAGCAAATTAAGTTATGCAAGACAAAAATGAAAGTCAAAATGGATTGTCTATTATTTCTTTTTTTTTTTTTTCCGGTACGCGTGGCCTCTCCCGTTGCGGAGCACAGGCTCCGGACGCACAGGATCAGCAGCCATGGCTCACGGGCCTAGCCGCTCCGCAGCATGTGGGATCTTCCCAGACTGGGGCACGAACCCGTGTTCGGGCAGGCGGACTCTCAACCACTTTGCCCCCAGGGAAGTCCATTTTTTAATTTATGCAATTTGATGGATCTTTTACTCTATAGAAGATTAATTTAGTCAGATTGATCTTCCTGAGGTCAAGTAATTTTTTTCCAAGCTTCTTTTCTTTTTCAAGGTTATTATGTATTTAAAATAACTTCATGTCATATTTTCTGAAATATTATGTGTATAAAACATAAATGTTAAATAGATTTCTTATGCACACATATATTATGCTTTTCTAGAAGTATCTCATAAGTTTTTTAAGGATTCTTCATTTAGGTCTCAGTGTAAAGGATATATTTTTTATGTCAGTACTTGCTAAGCTGGAAAATCAGTATATTAAAAGAATATTTGGAAATTTTGGGGGTAGACACTTGTCTTAGTCTGGGATGCTATAACAAAATACCAGGCCTGGGTGGCTTATAAACAACAGAAACTTATTTCTTACAGTTCTGGAAGCTGTAAAGCCCAAGATCAAGGTGCCAGCAGATTCAGTGTCTGTTGAGAACCCGCTTCTTAGATAGCTGTCTTTTTGCTGTAACCTGACATGGTGGGAAGGGGTGAGGGAGCTCTCTGTGGTCTCTTTCATAAGAGCACTGATCCCATTCATGAGGGCTCCACCTTCTGATGTAATCACCTCCCAAAGGCCCCACCTCCTAAAACCATCCCCTTGGGGGTTAGGATTTCACTTATGAATTTTAGAGGGGACATACACATTCAATCCATACCAGACCCCCCAAATAATATCCTAGGCAATAAGTTAAAAAGATAATAAAACATGAGAAAAATAGTTTCAATAACATATTAATAAAATACACAAGAAATTATTTTACATATTAACTATATACATAAATTTTTTGAAAAATGCCTATGGAGTTTTCAAACTTTTCTGATTTATACTATGTGTTGACATAATCTATGAGTGATATTTGAAGGCAAAAATGATTTTCTTCTCATAGCGGACAAGAATGTTAGTCCTGCTTGCTATTTAACTGTTATATTTTTACCAAAAGTAAACATTTAAAAATGTATCTTAATAAATTATTTATAATTGTATGAATTTAATAAATTTGTTTTTAAATGCTATTTACTGAATATTCTCATCATATCTAAATGTAAATTATGTAAATTTAGAAAGTATAGGGTATATAATTTGTTTATCTTACTGCTCTTTCATCCCTTAGCTATTGGGCTTCTTCCCTTAAACCTGTCAATTCCTCCCCACCCTTACACTAGAGCCAATTCTGAACGAAACTTGAAATTTCCAGAATTTTTAAGTAGTTTTTAAATGTACCATCATCAAAACAGATGTTTCTACATCTTAACCAGTAAGTAAACACCTCTTTTGTCCCAGGGCCCATTGATAACAACAGGTCTGAATACCTTGCGACCTACTTTAATAATTGAGTTTCTGTCTTTCCCTCCAATTCATTCATTTTATTGTTCAACTACTAGTGATCTATTAGGTCTGATTATATGAAATTGTTGTTTTATAGGTTAAAAGATAATTGAATATTTGCTCTCATAAATGAGCTTGACTGTATGTCTCTCATGGGTCTACAAAGAAAAATAAATCACAGTTCGTGACAAAAAGGAGCTGAAATTTTGGAAAGGGAGACAAATAATTATAATGTACAAATTTAGTGATAGAAATAGACAAAGTGTGAGAAAACCAAGTATCATCCAACACAATCTGTGGGCATCTGCAAAGGTTTCCTGCAGTGTTTAACAAGTTGATCTTGACACTACCTTTCTGCCTTCTGTACTAGAACATGCCCCATTCCCCCATCACTCCTAATCTCTAATCTCTTAGACCCCAATATTAATGGGAATATCTAAACTATCTGTCTATATACCTCCGACATCAACTACCCACTTGCTTAGAAAATATGTGTTGAGAGTTAATTCACACTATTAACACTTTCTATGTGAAGTTATTCTACGTTGGGACTTTAAATATCATCTCTAACCTGCTAACTTCCAAAAATAAAACCTAACCTAGGCCTCTCTCAAGAACTCTAGAGTCCTATGTCTAACTCAACGTCAAACCTTGGATATCTCTTAAATATCTTAAATTTTACACATCTAAATTGAATTTATACTCCTCCCCTGATCCAGTTCCTCCCTCAGTCTTTCCTTCTTTATTAAATAGCAGCTTCACACTTTTAGTTGCTTCAGCCTATATATTACAATCATTCTTGGTTTACCTTGCTCACATACCCAGCATCTAATCCATCAGCAAATCCACTTTCTTGGCCTTCAGAATACACACAGAATCTCACCACTGCTTAACACATTCACAACTACCTTGGCCCAGGTTACCATCACTCTGTCATCTGAAATACTGCTTTTAGTTGGTATCTATCTTTTCATGATTCCCTTACATTGTATAATCAACAGAACAACAAGAGTGAATTTTCATCTCATTAGATTAAAAAGAAAGTATTTTAAATGACCTATAAGAAAGGTGACTCTATGATTTATAGTCCAAACTTGGACAATTGTTTCAGTGAAATGAGAATTATTAATAACTATGCCAGGTTAACAGGCATGAAAATGGGCTGTTTGGGCAACTAGAACATGTGTCACCCTATCTGTAAGGGCCTATATGATCTGGTTCCCTTCTACCTCTGTGAACTTTATCTTTTACCATTTCTATCCCCCTCATTCTGATACACACTATCTTGCTCAATCTCCCCCAAACTTCCAAAGCAGGTCAAGCAAAGTCCCCTCCTCAAGTGTTATTTATACTTAGTATTCTCTGTCTAGAATGTTCTTCCCCCCTACCTCCATATTAACCTCTTCCTCACTCCCTTAGGTCTCTGTTTGAATGTCATTGTATCCTGTTCCCTTCTATAAAGTAGAACTTTGAAGAAAAACTATAGCTTTAAATGATAATATTAGGAAAGTTATGAACTCCTGAGCCAGACTCTCTGAGTTCAAATCCCAGTTTGACAGCTTACAGTTGAATGATCTCAGACAAGTTATTTAACTTTTCTGGGTCTTAGTTTCTTTATATGTAAAATAGGGAAAACAATGGTGCCTACCTTGTAAAGCTGTTAAGAATATTTTATAAATTAATATTTGCAAAGCTCTGAGAACAGTGCATGGCACATGTGTACTATACGAGTGTTTGTTAAATAAATATAATTTAAAAAATCAAATTAAGAAGTTGGAAGTAGAAAAATATAACATACATGATGAAACTAGAATTGAGGTTAGAGTGATTAGTGGGAAAAAATAAACAATACAATGTAGGAGAGCAACAAAATCCAACATTTAGTCTGAAAAAGCTAATAAAATGGATTTTTTTTTCTTAAGCCTTCATTTATATAACCCTGCCCAGGAGCTCATACCTTTTGAAATCATTGTCTTTGAAGTATATTGCATGATTCATATATGTATTTAGTAGAAGTTTTAATAAAAGTAGTAAAAATAGAAATTGAGAACTTAAGCCATTATTCATAAACTATCTGTCAAAAAAAGGCTGATCACCCCTCTCACTCCACTTACACTCCCATTCTAACATAAGGCAAAGAAAGTAGATAAACAAAACAGCTGCAGATAAACTTATCACTAAAATCTTTTAAGCTATCTATAACCTATTACTTAACTACTAGTCTTTCTTGGGTCATCATATGCCCTTTATGCAGATCTTTACTAAACTGGGTGCCACAGTTTCCTTAGATATTATAGGGTGATTGTATTAGTCAGTGTTCAATCAGAAAAACAGAACAACTAAGAGGTATATGATGTAGATGGATGGATTCCATAAATAGATAGATAAACAGGTGATGGATAAATAGATATGTTACGGTGTTTGACCTTACTCAATAGTGAATGCTGGTTTAAAAGTGTATGTAAGGTTGTTGTCTTCATAGCTGATTCTGTAGCTTCCAATCTGCAGAATAGGCAGTCAGGAAGGGAAGATGGCTATAAAATAAAGGGAGTTACAACAAACTTAAATCCACAAGTACGAGCTGGATCTCTTATCCTGATGGTATTCATGCTCAAAAGAACTTGGCACCCTTCCTTCTGGTGCTAAGCACACAGTGGTATAGCATCTAGGGGAGGAAGAGTGGTTACAGACTCTCTGCTCCCCTATACCATAGAGATAAGTCCTCAGATAAGCAACAGGGTTTGAGTTACTAAATGGCTGCTACTTCACTTCTGTTCTCTAAATATTGCCCAAGAATCTCTCTGTGGTCTCCCATTGACAGGAAACATACATGGAAGGGAGTTCTGGGATTCAACCTAGCCAAGTTGACACATTACAAAGGATATACTGTCCTACTGTCCTATTTCCCTCATAGGATGGTTTGGGAATTAAGTGAGAAAATCTATGTAAACTACTAAGACTATAGACAATTGTTATATGTCATTATTAAATATTATTGGATACTATGTGTGTATATATATATATATATATATATATATACATGCTGTGTTCTTTCGGGTTGACTGGTGGTGAACTAATCAGTCCTCAGGTTGCTTATATTTAATAAGGAAGGTATTTTCAGAATATCAGAGAAAAATAATGAGATAGCTACTGGCTGGGGATTTGTGTTGCTACTAGTGGCATGGGCCAGGAAAGTCTCTTTTAATAGGCAACATCTAAGGTGAGATTGTAATTAAAAAGAAGCAAATCATAAATTTACCTAGATTTAGTTACATGCAATGGCAAGTGCAAATACCCGGAGAATAAAATTAGCAGATTTCTGTAATCTAATATACTTATTTCTCTCATTTTTATGACATTTCATTGCTTTTTATTTGTAATATTTTTTCTTTCTTTCTTCAGTATTATCAGTCTTCCTTCCTTTAGCTCCTTTTCTAATGCTTCATTTACATTTCCTCTAAAGGTTCTCATAGTACCTACACTCAATTCAGACAAGTTTATACTTCTTAGAATTTTTAAACCTTTGAATAAGTGAATACATGCTTAAATGCCTAAAAAAATTGACCTCGCAAATAAACATGCAGAGGAGATTATAATTCTTATTGTATGCACTCTAAGGTCAAAAGAGGTAACTCAAATTTAATATCATATATGATAGTTTAGTTTCATAAAGATCAAGAAA
Organism: Hyperoodon ampullatus; assembly: GCF_949752795.1. Classification (NCBI taxonomy): domain Eukaryota; kingdom Metazoa; phylum Chordata; class Mammalia; order Artiodactyla; family Ziphiidae; genus Hyperoodon; species Hyperoodon ampullatus. The sequence continues at coordinate 71,272,210 of NC_136915.1, forward strand.
ACAAAAGTCTCAGAAAGACATGTAATTCTTAAAATTATCATCTGCCTGCCTATCTGACACCTGTAAATGTCAACACTTTTACATTAATGAATGACATTTTAATGCAACCACTTGATACTTGCACATTCATTGACTGAGGTTACCACATAAAAGCGAAATTCTACTGTGCTTTGAGAAAATATATCTGAGAATTTCATATATAATATTTTAGATAATTTCCTTCCCTATCATTAAGTATTAACCACACTTCAAATGTTGAAATTATACAGACATATCTAAATTCCTAAACAACAAAATCAATAACCACAAAAAATTTTAAAAAATCATCAAATAACATAAAAACATATGGTGGCTCAGGAATGACTCAATATACGATGAATCATGGTATCAAACTAGGAAGGATATGTCAATAGTAATTGTATGAAAGGAAAATCTTTACCTTTGGCCAACATTCTCAAAGACTGATAGTCATATAAAGTAACTGTATTCTGAAAATTAATTCATTTAACTGTTCATAGGAAATGTTCCAAAAATCAGAAACAGATGGTCAGTGGGAGCATATATTTTTTTCTCTAATAATAAAATCAGCTAAATAATAATAATAACAACAACTACAGTAAAAACTAAAAACAACAATAGCTACTTTTATTGAGCATTCTCCATATTCTGGGCACAGTGTTATGCATTAGATAAAGGTTAACAAAAACCTTATTTAATATTCATAAAATCTCTGTCACATAAAATGCTATTATTCCAACTTTACAGATGAGTAAATTGAGGAATAGAAGGTTTAAAAATTCAGCCAGATAACAATAATGGAGGATATTTGAACCTGGGTTACCTCACTCAAGACTGCTGCCATCTGCTTACATTGTATCCATTTTCAGTCAGGAAGTAACTAAGTAATCCATAAAATAATTAACTTCTACAAGAATCTTGGTCATATTTACATTTGTTTTAAACCTTTGAGCAATCTAAAATCATTTTTTAAGCAGGTAAGAGAGGTAGCACAATTGGAGAATATCAATTTGATAGAAAACAAAAAGAGGAAAGAGAAGAAAATAAAAAAAGAAATGAAAAAAGAAAATAAAAGAAAAAAAGAAAGGAAAATATGTTTTCTGTAGATTCAAAAATTAGGGTAGGGACCTATACATCGAGTTATTAGTTGATTACAACAGGGTATTTTCAAATGTAGTTCTTTATTTAAAACCTAGATGATAACGTTTCACTTAGATGTACTGAATCAGAATTGTTAGGAGGTTAGGACCAGGATTGTTCACTGAATAAGTACCCCAGCTAATTCTTTACCTACTGAATTTGTGTTCCCCTCAATTCTCAAAACATATATATATATATATATATATATATATATATATATATATATATACATATATATATATATATATATATATATTATGAAAGGAATACTGATCCTTTTAGGTAATTACTAGGCTTACTAGACCCTAGAAAAATATTGGCAATCACCAAACTTTTAGAAAATCTACTATGATATAAAAACTTAACTTAGGTTATGTGATATAGTAGAAGGAACTCAGGATTTAAATTAAAACTTTTGTGTTTAAGACACACGTTCTGCTTCTTACTAGGTACATGATGCTTAGCAAGTTAATATATATCTCTCAAATTCAATTTTCTTATCTTTAAAGTGACAATAAAATACTGTTCTTATTCACATTGCTATTATGGTGATCATGGGAAACAATGTACATTAATGTTTTGCTAACCTTAAAGTGCTGTTTAAATATTAGTTACTATCAAAAGAGTTGGCTTTGGAAGATAATTTTGCCTTGACTCTCATGTGATTTTATTTTTATAGCGATGACGGTATGACAACATAGAAAAGTTTAATTCCTTTCGTCAGTGTGTAGCAAGACTAAGGTTTCATTTTCTCTTGCACTCAGATGAATTCTTTCCAAAATAAAACAAACAAACAGAATATATCCAAAGGGAAAAGCAGAAGAAAAAAAAACCTGGTATGTTAAAGAAAATAAATAAATAAGTAACTACAACGATATTGACTTCAAAGAAATATCTTTGAGTTGAGGTAGAGAAATGAAAATTGCCTGTAGTTTTTATGTGACATGAAAAAAAAAGAGGAAGAGGGGAGTCCCAGTTTTCTTTAGCTCCCAAGAGCAGACCTTACAGTGTCCACAATTTTTATTGTCCTCTGAAATCACTAGAAGTTTTGCATAAGGACTCCTGAGAGGGGAAGGCAGAATCAAGTACCTGACTTTTTGTCTCTCCACATTCCCAATTTAGTGTAAAAAGTCCATTATAAATTGGGGACAAAGACATGATTTACATCCAAATTATTCTTGCCTGCATTGTCATAAAAAGATGTACATATTCAGCTACATTCTGTTGCAATGACTGACAATAATTTTTCTTTATCACAATCCCTTTGATGCTCATTAAAAACAATAATAGATGGTCACAATAACTTCCCTTTTCATTGTTTCATCATTTTGATAAGGATGTCTGAATGCTTGCACATTTTGTGATAAGATGCTTTTCCTTCTTCAGATCCATCTCTGTCCCTTCTTTCAGAATTCATGGGTATAATTTCTTCAGATTCATTTTGCTGAATATGATTTCAATTATCATGTCAATAGTAATATATGAATTCCTTCATCCTAAAAGAAATGCTTGTTTCAGTCACACATTTTTCCCCCAGAAGTTTAATATTAATTAGAGAACTTGAGATTTTTTTCCACACCAAGCTGACAGTTTGTGTCACAGATTTCTATGTCAAACTTTCAAGAAATATAGCACTGGCAGACAGCAGTACATAGCTCAGGGCAATAATAAGTCAGAGATGGGCAGCTACAATGTTGGTCTAAAGAGTAGATCAGTGCTGTGCTTTGGAAGTATATGGTCTTCAATTTTTATGTATCTTGATAACAGTCTCTGAAATGAAGAAGGCAAATGTTGACTGGTGATCAAGTGGGAATAAATAATCCCTGCTCTTTTTACACATACTGGAGGCAAGTCTTGATATGATAAAAAATTATCTGCAACTCTAAGTACCTCTGTAGCTGCCATTGTCTTATTTATTTTACATGCATGAAAAACAGTTGGTTTGTAAATATAGGTATATTGCCATAGAGTGGTTCAGCAACAAATTGTAGGTTTTATCCATTCAAGGAAAATATTAATAAAGGAATTTTTTGTTAATTTCCAACTAATTTATTTTTCCACATTTCAGTTCATTATCATATTCTAGAACATTTGATTAATGGAGACTACCTCATGACTTCTTGGCACACTTCTGTATATTTAACTAATAGCATGGAAAATGTTTAAATCTTGTAGCTTATTAAACCCAGTGTTTTAATTTTATTATCAGAGTTGAATTTGTCATAAAGTCTCTGCTTTTTTGCTAAATTCCATGAATCACAAATTCATTGTGCTGCTAAAAGATTATGTAAAAATACTTCAGACAAGACTGCTCTATTTTTCTTTCTCAATTCCTCTTTTATCATCTACCTGGTTCAACAGTGATCTAACTTCTATAATCTGCTCCATATGTCACATACTTTGATGTTGATTCATGACCATTCTCTGTGAATATGACTTTTCCTAATCATTGCACTTAGTTTTAAACTTTGAAAGGGCCACTTGTTTGATAGGAATATGAAAGTGTCATAGAAGGGATATGATCTGGCATCCAGACTCATCATTAGACTCACAGGGTTCCCAAGTCACAGAGTTGTAGATTTACAACCATGGGGGCCAAAACCATGCCTTGTTTTAATAGAACTTTGTTTTTTCCATTACCTTGAAGAAGATGTTGCAATGGTCTTTTACTTCATAATAGGTTGTTTTCTGTGAACTTTTGATGTACTTACTATACTTGAGAAGTTTTTATTTGCATAGTTTAACTACAAGAGTCTTGGGTAATGCAAAGTCTGCACCAAAATGAAACTTCACCTAATACTAATTATTACACACACATTAGAGTCTTGTTTTGGAATGAATATAAGTATTCAGTAAAAGAGTAGGAACTATCCTTAAAATTGGGAGGATTTTTCTACCTCAGCTTTAGAATGCAGGATATTCTGACCTATGCAAGCAAAATCATTTTGCATATTAAATAGAAATCCGACAGAAATATAGAGATGTCTGTCTGTCTATTTGGCTATCTGTCTATTTTCCTTCGTAGTAAGCTAACCCAAACAGAGCATTCACACCGAATCATTAAATTAAGGCTAATTTATGTTAAGATTTAGTTTTAGTTGCCCAGGGCACAAAATTCACTCACATAAATTACCTTTTCAGGAAAGTATAAAATGTATCAAAATATAGATTGTTACATCTGTTAAAGCTTAAAAATAAGTATTAGTGAATTACAAAATAAAATTTCAATTCTATGTTCAAAATTAGTTCTTATGTTACTGAATTCCCTCTACAGGAGGGAAAAGAGATAAACATTGTTTTAAATGGGTTACCCAAGCATTATTACTAGAGTTGCAAACTCTAATTTCCCAACTATGAGTGTATATATACGTATATATATATTTTTTTCTCATTTTTCTTCTGGGTGCCACAGAATCAATTTCAGGTAATAGAGATGTTCAAAAAACAAAAGCAGATGGGTCTCTAAAGAATCTTTACTTAAGTAGGAGGTGTAAGACCTATGAGGTGATTTTTTTCTATAGAAATAGTTACCAAAATAGGCGACCTATCTGTGTTCTTAGTACCTTCACCATGAAATAGTGAACTCTTCATACTTGTTCATGAGCTAAGAGTTAACTGAAAACTCTCATTATTGTAGATGAAAATCCAACCAATATACAATATTTGTGCTTGAAAGTGAGACAGGGACTGGCTGAAATACTTTCCATAGCATGAGGATAGTTTGTAATGAAATCTAGAGCAAATAAACATGTTTCCTCCTTTATAAGATTAATCTACTAAAGGATCCAAAATATCCCAGGGGTCTAAAATGTGATAAAAACAATATAAAATATAGATTTGAGAGTTAAGAAGAAAGACAAGAGAGACATGAGGATATTTTCTTAAAAGAAGATGTTGCCAGACTCCTCAATAATAAGCACAGTATACAGATAACATAGAAAAAAACCTAGTGATTTTTCTACCCTCTTTTTAAATACTTACAGTTTTTATTTATATTTATTTTGATAGTATTTTATTTTGCATTTTGAAAGGTTGTGTTCTATTTTATTATCAAACATATCACTACATTAAAAGCACATTGTTTGGAGCTCATAGCGAGCTCAGCACTTTCTAGATTAAATCAGTGCTCAAACCAAATATAGCAAAAATCAACTAAACCTAGGCATTGATTTGACATCAGCCTTGGCTTTTGATATTTCTTTCTGTGATCTGTCTGCTTCTAAAAATTCTACTCTTTAATCACCATAAGAGAACATAGATTGGAAAGGCTTGTTCAGATTTAAGCAACTATGGCTCTTAGCTCTAATATTGGCAAAATATGTACCAAGATTGCCTGTTAATGATTTTGTCTGTATGTGAATATTATCATCATTTTTTTCTCACTTGAAAAATAATATAATTCCAACTGAAGAATTTTATAATAGATTCCTTTATGTCAAAGCTCAAATGAGACAAGGATAAAAAGACCATTATTAAAACAATACTTTGATCAAAATAATAGAGAAATATATTATTTCATGCTGAAAAAAATAGTTTAGTATTGAGTCCAATTGTGACTCAATATTTATCTCTTACATTTATTTAGTGAAATCCAGTTTAGTAATAAGTCCTAATTCCTAAGTGTTCATAATAATTCAAAGCTCTTTCTAAACAATAAATAATTTACTTATTGCCACTATGTGCCTGGTGTTTTTTTAAATTCCCACTAGATCAACAAAGAAACTAAAAAATTAAGACGTTAAAAAAATAAGAGTAGCAGATGTTGATTAGAATTCCAATATTTTTTTTAGCCCTTATACCACAAGTAAAACAATAATTACTATACTTCAAGACTGACTGTTAAAAAAAATCAGGCAAGAGAAATGTTTTCCTCTTCAGTTAGTAACATCTGAGTAATATTTATCTGAGACCAGTAGAAACTTGTATGATATGCTTCTGACCACGGCTTATAATTCCTTTTCAATGACAAACATAGTATCAATATTATTATCTCAAATCATCTTTATAATCATGAAAGAAAAATGTTTACTCTTAAATTTACATAATATATTGCTTAATATACTGAGATTCGAGCACTTTTGAGCTAAACCATTTTAATAGATACGTTAAAGTATGGATAGAAATATCTTACAGAAAACTAAATATTTTAATAACTTAATTTTGTAAAACTTAAAAGGCTAAACTAGAAGAGATTTTGGATGAATTGAATGTGTAATGATTTTATTATATACGTCTTAATCTTTGATAAAGCTCATATCAAATGTATTACTCTTCAAGCGATTCAAGAAGTTTTCAGTTAGTGTTCAGTCCTCTGGACTAATTTTTGATAACAAAAAATCTGTTAGTGATGTAATTATGTGATGGATCCGTCAACAAACCGGCTTCATTATCACCAGTGCAATGGTCTTGACCAACACGAATCTGAAAAGACCTTCCATTTTCCATGTTCTTACTCTTTAGGTTTCTTGTCAGTTGCTTTGTATCTGAGAGATGCAGATTTTGCACACGTATGATGTAGATTAACGCAGGGCAGAAACCAGGCCTTGCTGGAGTACCAACCACCATCACTCTGTTTCATGTCAATTCCAGGGCCGTGCAAATTATCCTTAGGAAAACTTTTAACTTCTCTTTTCTTTTTTTTTGTTTTTGTTTTTTTTTGTTTTGTTTTGTTTTGTGGTACGCGGGCCTCTAACTGCTGTGGCCTCTCCCCCTGCGGGGCACAGGCTCCGAACGCGCAGGCTCAGCGGCCATGGCTCACGGGCCCAGCCGCCCCGCGGCACGTGGGATCCTCCCGGACCGGGGCACGAACCCGCGTCCCCTGCATCGGCAGGCGGACTCCCAACCACTGCGCCACCTGGGAAGCCCTCTTTTCTTTTTGACATAGTACTCCTTAGGAAGAGAAATGCTGTGACCTCCTTGTTCTGCTTAGGAATTCCCATGGTTGTATTATACGGATGATTTTCTAAATATTTAACAATTGGTTGAGCGCTGACACCAGCCAATTAGAACAGACATCAGACTTTCACCACTCTGGGGCTTTAACAGGAGAACATCATACTTATTCAGGTTTTGAGCCTTCCCTCCTTGTGTTAGAAACTGGGAATTATAAGTTAAAAATATATATTATATAAAGGAATCACAGATTACCTGTCCAATAAAAAGTCCAAGAGATAGTTTCACTATAGGAAAACTGCAGAAAGCAACAACAGAGAACAGGAAATAACCCCAAATTATTGCCTTATCTCCTGATTGACTTTACAATCACATACAACCACACAAGTCCTAGAATAGAACATTAATTTTCATAAGCATCACAAGTACGATGTAAAATCCTGCCTTTTTCCCCTTGCAAAGTAACAGATTTGCTACTTGGGCCAAGTTCCCTGACCTGATCAATACAACTATATGTGGAGTTCCTATTTCTAGGTACCTTTTTAAAACGGCAAGATATTTGGTCTTCATTTTCTTAAAGGCATTATTTGTTTGGAACATGAACTAAAACTACTTAAAGAGCAATCTAAAGTTGCAGTTTCAAGTAAAAGTGGCAGTGTTTGTCATAGGGATGTCATTTTACAGTATTTCTTAAGCACTCTCCAAAGCACTCAGCACTAGTCTGTGAATGCTGTAAATTCAAAACAAATATGTATTTTATACCTAGTAGTTTGTACCTCTTGATCTCCTTTACCTATGTTGTCCTTTTCCCTACCCCTCAATGATGTACAGTACAGGGAATATAGCCAATACTTTATAATAACTTCATATGGAATATAATCTACAGAACTATTGAATCACTCTGTCATACACCTGAAACTAATATAATATTGTAAGTCAAATATATTTTAGTAAATAAATACAATAAAAATAAAAGGTGCAAAACATAAAAATATAGTTAAACAGCAACATTCAAAGTTAATAAAATCTCAAGTAGAACACCAACTAATTGTGGAACATGTAACTGATGTGAGTATCAGATGTGGCATGCTTTTGTAAAATTTAAATTGTTTTTAGTGAAGCAGTAGTCAATATTCTAAGAATAACAAAAAATAATAACCATGTCCTAAATCTGTTTTTTTAATTTAAAGAGTAATATTTCAATTGTGTTATAAATAAAATTTTATTAGATGAGTCATATTCTCTGATGCATAATAAAAAAAAAATTTGTGTTAGTTCCAACATTACTTGAAGTTTTGGAGTCACACTAGTCAAAATGCTATCCTGGGTAGCTCAGGAGAGTTTTCACCTGTCCACATTGCTGGATAAATGTAATCAAGCTTCCCCTCCACCCCATCTCTTTTCTGTCTAAGACTGAAATTTTGAGGTTTATTTTATATTGTTTGTAAGTCCACAGTTGAAATGGCTCACATTCATGACCCTCTGGAAATGTGAAGGATTAATTCAGAATGCAGGTACTAATATGTTTGGACCATGCCTAGGTCTGAATCTATGATACTTTCCACATTTATTATCAGTAATTTTATGAGTACTTATATTAATATGCAACAACACTATCCCAAGATCATCATCCTCCTTATCACTTCACTCTTAAAAAGACTGAGATGTATTGTAAAGAGAATTTTACCTATCTGCTATGAATATGGTATCTGTTCTTTAAAAAGAATACTTTAAATGTCTGGACTGTCAATCTTATATTCCTTCAATCATTTCATTAACCTAATTAAAAAAAAAATAATTTCATTACTGTTATTTTTTCATCACTTCCAGATATTATTGTGAATATTGATGCTAGAGCAGTCAAAATAACTGTGAGGTATTTCCCTTGATAGCTTTCATCTCGTTTGAAAGTATTTTAACCCTGTCTTTTCAGACAGACCTGATTGATATAGCCTGCATTTTGGTCATAACTTAAACAGTTACAACTCCATAACTGGAAAAATAATCTTCAGAAACAAAGAAATGTTAACATGCTATAATTGACCTAGATGGCTAAAGTTACCTCATAGAAGAATGTGAACTTGTGAATTGGGGAATTCTTATATCTTATGGGGCAGTTTATTCACAATAAGAAGTAACTGCTAATTAGCTCCCTAGCTAGCAAAAGTTAGATGTAAAGTATGTAAACTTAGAATGCCTAGTACTTCATATGACAACAAATATGTATGCATCGAGCTCATTAAGGAGATCTTAGTGGATCACAAAAGGAAAAAGGAAAGCATGTGTCAAAGCTAGATGAGCAACAAAATTATTTTTGATTTTCATATTCATAATAAAGTAAATAGCTCAATATTTTAACACTTTTAAGCAATATGCCATTTAAGTTTCCACATAAAATATGGGAAATTTGAACCTAAGAGAATTAATCATTTCCTTCCCATGAAGTTTTACTTGAAGTTTGGGGGTGTTCAAATCCCATGTTAAAATAGTATTAAAATACAAGTTGACTTTCAAGGAAGGAGTTTGGTTTGATTCAGTAAACAGAGAGTTAGTACCTGCAATAGGCCATATTCTGTGTTATGCCCTAGAATGCAAAGATCAAGGAATCATAGGGTTTTTTCCACTGTCAGGTGGAAGATTCAACTAATCAATAATACCGAAGTAAAGGCTGTGATATTTTTACACTAAGGAAATTATAGGAACAAGTTCTCCTTTTTTCCCTTACAAAGACTGAATCAACATGGAGTGACATCACTTCTGTTTGCTTTTGTTTTAAATTGAATTTTTGGACTATGAGTTATGGTCAGTGAGGGACCAAATTAGAATTTTCACAACTCAGTACAAAACATGTACCTGGTCATGGACTAAGATGTCATTTCTTCCTGAAGTTCCCAATAATATAATTTACAAAGGCAAAAATAAGAGAAAGCCTGGAAAATCAAGGAGGCATAGTTGGCTGAGTTAACAGTTTAGCAAGATCAACCACCATGAGTAAAAAATTGAATAAAAAGATTAAATAGTCATTTGCTAAGATTATAATTAACACATGTGTTTCATGCTTAATGTGTATTCACAACATCATGAAATAGATACTGTTTTTCTCCTTATCTTATTATTGAAGAAAAGAGAGATTAAGCAACTTTCCCAACACTGAAAATCTAGAAAGCTAGAAAAGAGGAGAGGTGGGTTTGATCCCAGGCATTTTGCTTTCGCAACTACACTCTTTACCACCACTGTGGACGATCAATCCAAGAAGTAGGAAACCAGAGTATTACTGTTATGGGGGAAAATCATGAGATCATGATTGAGTCATATTCCATGAGGGCCTATATAGGTGTCTGAATTCAGAGTCAGGAGAAAGAATAGGAGCAAGATGAATTTTTTTTTTAACTGTTCTACATTTCCCTTCAGGAGAGACATACAAGAGTACCACACTGCTTGACTGACATCCAGCACTAGACATTTGATCTAGTTGAGGCACCAGGTGGCAGAAAATCAGAAGCATTACTATGACTCCTCTCCTGATTTCTGACTTACAATTGCTCTAATATACTCTAGTTCAGTACTACTTAAAGTGTGGTCTTGCAGCATCAACTGGGAACTTGTTAGAAATGCAAATCCCCAACTCCCACCTTAGATTGAATCAGAACCTTTGGTGTATGGGCCCTAGAATTTATGTTTTAACAAGATATCCAGGTGATTTTCGTGCTTAAATCTGAGAAGAATGGTCATCAAAGGGTATAAAGTTTTAAGAATGCATTCTGCCATTTGGGAAGTCCTTGCTTTCCACAATTAATCATCCATTCCTCTAGTTCCTGAACTTTCTTAGACAAATTATTTGACTCTGCTTCTCATCTGGCTATCTCATCATGTTCATATATATATATATATATATATATATATATATATATATATATATATATATTCATAGATTTTCATATTTGGGTAAGAGCGACACTAAAGTTCTCCAAAATCATTCCCCATAACTCCTATTTCCTTTCCATCAAACACACGTGCCTGCATCTGCATGAAAGAGAAAGACTACCAAAGAGTTTAACCACTTAAATTCCTTTTTGGAAACAATAAAGGATATAACATTATTCATATGTATAAACAGACAAACCTAGAGGAAAATTAACATTAGCAAGACGATGGAATACCAAAAATTGCTCAAATTTCTGTATGCCTCCTTTAGGAATCAGGAATACAAAGGGCCTAAATCACACTAAGCAAGTAAACAAAAGTCATATGACAATCTGGTTAGGCAGAACACATCTACCCATACTCATATATTCCTTCAAAAAAGATAAAATCAATCACTTTCTGTGTACCAAACACCATGCTAATTTAGAGATAAAGGAGTGAAGTAAATAGAAACAAGTCTTACCTTCATAGATCTTAGAGTCTAGTCACTGAGGCAGAAGTTTTTCAAAAACAAAATAAAGCCAATACCTTCCCATCCCCCCCAAAAAATCACACAAGGGAGGCAATATAACATAAGACATGGACTCGGAAGGCAGGGGACCTGGCTTTGAATCCTTGTTCTTATTTACTAGATTTTGACCTTGGACACATAAACTCTCTAAGTTTGTGTTTCCATAAAAAATATAAAACAAACAAACAAACAAAAAAAGATAATAATAGACACCAGAATATTGTTTTTTGTAAAGATTAAAAGAGATGAATCACATAAAGTTTTTACTTAAAGCTTACACATAGTGAAGTGCTCAATGAGTGCTAGTTACTTCATTATTATTAGAGAAATAGGTATACTGAGCTAAATGAAAGAAAAATGCAAGGTGTTAAAAGAATATATAATGAGTACACCTAATTAAGTTTACATTTAGGGAGGCTTCCCTGACAAATAGTGCAAACTGGTATTAAACTAAAACTACCCAGTTTTCTGTATATTTATACTTTCTGTAAAGAGTACAGAGTTCAGGCTTCAAGGGACTGTCTATGAGACTGTCAGCCTTAATTTTTCTAATCTGCCACTAGTTATGCAACATCGAGCAAGTATCTTTATTTTTGATGCAGAAGAGTAATGTAAGGGGACTGCCCAACCTAACATTTCCAGTATATCCTCTAGTCTTACTGGCTGGAAATGTTATTTTCATACAACCACTTTTATGTTTAGATGAGTAGCACTGAAACTATCCAGATTCCTTGCTGTTTGGCAAAAGTTCTAATTGGTTATGTTTTGCTACCTTGGGCACACTATTAGACAAAATTGCAACAAAAGACATCAACAAAAAGCAGAAAGCTTCAGATTGTTAAAATCATGGATGTTATTAATACTATTAATATGCTAATTGCTGTTTAGTGGAGGTTCACTTGCAATTCTAAAGGAAGAAATGCTTAGGCTGCATCATCTGAGCCACGGATTGTTTGTTCACTAACGGGGAGAAAATTCACTTTCGTTTAATTTATATGAACAAGAAGGCATTCCAAGGAGGTACACTGAAGTGACTGCAGACCTCCTAGGGTTGGAGCCAACTTCAGCTTCACCCCTACCCTAGGTGGTCCTTAATTGCCATTACAGAGTGCCTGGCTGTAAGTTATTGTTTGCACTGCACATGACCTTGGATGCAAACTAGAACACTATGAATTAATCCCTGTAATATTTCTTATTTAACATCTGTGTTGTCACCAGCCACTATTCAGAGACAAAAACAAACAGCCATATCTATCCCCTACTACATTTTGTTTTTTTTAAAACCAGTTTTATTTTTTCCCAGACTCCCTAAATGGATCACCTAAAAAAAGAGTGAAACCATTTACTTCCATTATTTTGTAGAATAAAAATAGAAAAACAGAAATAAGGGTGATACTGAAATAAAAATATTTTTAAACAACAGGAATCCTGCAAACATCTTGATTTCTTCTACCTATGTTGCTATCATCTCTTTTATTTTCTAGTGTCTGTTTTAAAATAAGGGAGGGTACCACAGCACATTTATGAAAATAAAAATGATTTAATTCATTTCATTAATACTTAATTCATTGATGAAATGTAGTCACCATAGGGAGAAATGTAGCAACACCTTAACAGCTGGAAATGATGCAGACTGGTGTACTGCATTAAATGGAGAATACTTGCATGAAGATGTGAGTTCATAAAAATTCAATTACTCAAATGGGAATGTTTCCAAGACCCTAGGGGTAACACCTAGATTGAACTCTCACTCTTGCTCTATACACACACACACACACACACACACACACATGGCTTTATTCACAAGTGTTTAAATGTTCTATTTACTTGAACTCAAGAGATGAAAGTTACAGCTAAAACAGCTGCCATATCATCAAGCTGAGAACTAGTTTCATGCTGACACAGAAAACTAACAATAACAATAATCACAAAGACCATGAATAGCCAAATCAATCTTGAGAAAGAAAAACGGAGCTGGAGGAATCAGGCTCCCTGACTTCAGACTATACTACAAAGCTACAGTAAATAAGACAGTATGGTACTGGAACAAAAATAGAAATATAGATCAATGGAACAGGATAGAAAGCCCAGAGATAAGCCCACACACATATGGTCACCTTATTTTTGATAAAGGAGGCAAGAATATACAGTGGAGAAAAGACAGCCTCTTCAAAAGTGGTGCTGGGAAAACTGGACAGGTACGTGTAAAAGAATGAAATTAGAACACTCCCTAATACCATACACAAAAATAAACTCAAAATGGATTAAAAACCTAAATGTAAGACCAGACACTATCAAACTCTTAGAGGAAAACAGAGACAGAACACTCTATGACATAAATCACAGCAAGATCCTTTTTGAACCACCTCCTAGAGAAATGGAAATAAAAACAAATAGGACCTAATGAAACTTAAAAGCTTTTTCACAGCAAAGGAAACCATAAACAAGATGAAAAGACAACTCTCAGAATGGGAGAAAATATTTGCAAATGAAGCAACTGACAAAGGATTAACCTCCAAAATATACAAGCAGCTCATGCAGCTCAATATCAAAAAAACCAACAAAACAAACCAAAACTGGGTGGAAGACCTAAGTAGACATTTCTCCAGAGAAGATATACAGATTGCCAACAAGCATATGGAAAGATGTGCAACATCACTAATCATTAGAGAAATACAAATCAAAACCACAATGAGGTATCACCTCACACCATTCAGAATGGCCATCATCAAAAAATCTACAAACAATAAGTGTTGGGGAGGGTGTGTAGAAAAGGGAACTCTACTGCACTGTTGGTAGGAATGTAAATTGATACAGCCACTATGAAGAACAGTATGGAGGTTTCTGAAAAAACTGCAAATAGAACTACTGTATGACCCAGCAATCCCACTACTGGGCACATACCCTGAGAAAACCATAATTCAAAAAGAGACATGCACCACAATATTCATTGCAGCACTATTTACAATTGCCAGGACATGGAAGAAACCTAAGTGTCCACTGACAGATGAATAGATAAGGAAAATGTGGCATATATATACAATGGAATATTACTCAGCCATAAAAAGGAACGAAACTGAGTTATTTGTAATGAGGTGGATGGACCTAGAGTCTGTCATATAGAGTGAAGTAAGTCAGAAAGAGAAAAACAAATACTGTATGCTAACACATATATATGGAATCTAAAAAGCAGTACTGATGGACCTAGTGGCAGGGCAGGAATAAAGATGCAGATGTAGAGAATTGACTTGAGGACACAGGGGGGAAGAGGAAGCTGGGATGAAGTGAGAGAGTAACATTGACATATATATACTGCCAAATGTAAAATAGATACCTAGTGGTAAGCTGCTGCATAGCACAGGGAGATCAGCTCCATGCTTTGTGATGACCTAGAGGGGTGGGATAGGGAAGGTGGCAGGGAGGCTCAAGAGTGAGGGGATATGGGGATATATGTATATATGTATATGTATAGCTGATTCACTTTGTTGTACAGCAGCAACTAACACACCATTGTAAAGCAGTTATACTCCAATAAAGATGTCAAAAAACAAAAAAAGAATTCAGTTGAAGGAGGAAGACTTCTGGAGGTTTGGCCCCAGTTTAAAATTCTCAGGCGAAAGAGTGAAAAGGGGCAAATATATGGTGGCAGTTAGCAACTAAACTTACTGTGGTGGCCCCTTTGGAGTATATACGAATATCAAATTATTATGTTTTACATCTGAAACTAATATAATGTTATATACTAATAAAATTCATAGGCAAATCCTGCTGGAAAGGGAGTTAAGAGTTTAATGTTATCTAAACACCAGGAGGTTAACAGGAAAGACTTCAACAATAATATCTTAAGCGCACATTTATTTGACATAATATATTTAGATATTTGTCAGGTTTGTTTGTTTGTTTGTTTTTAAGAGTATTTTTTAATAGACTACAGTTTATCTGTAGATTTTTTTTTTAATATTGAAATTATCTTTCAGGTAACTTTGAGGTTTACAAGTACATTAGTCCCATTCTCCTCATGGGTGGAGGAGAAGGAATGGGGAGAAAAAAAAAAGCTCTCCAAAATAAAGCTGGTGTTGACTGACAGAACTGGTCAGGGTAAAGAGTTTTCTCTTAAAATGGGATATACCTGTATATCCTTTACAGTTTCTACCATGCTTATGTCCAAGACCTCTATGAGTTTCATGTGTTGATTCATCTTCTTTTCTCTGTCATTTCTTCAGCTTAAGACCACACATGGCACTTTCTTTGATGAAGTGGTGAGAGTGGGGAGTGAAGAGAGAAAACTGTTTTTTTAACAGTAATTTCATATAGTAATCCTAATAATATTGGAGTTTTAAAAAAAATATTGGTATAAAACATTATTGTGCTATTCTAGATAGCAACATACCATTTTTATTCCAACATTTCTTTATCTTTCAAATTGTTCTCTGTTTTCATAAAATGCAGTTTGAATAACAGTTATTCAATCCGTGTGCTTATCTACTTAAGTTCTTTAGTCTTATTAATCAGTCTTTCCACGTCCTTAATATGTCACTGGTTTTAAAGAATGTATTTTAGTGCAGTATTCTTATGATAGGTCTACAAGACATTTAATTAAAGGAATATCGTTTTCCTGATTTTTTTCCTCTGGGTCTTTCATACTCCATTGTCTCTTCCTAGAATATTTTCTTGGCTTCTATTAGGTTCTTCCACAGCACATTCTTTTTCCTATCATAATTTTTTACCCTCCGGCCCCTTTTTCAAATTATGTTGTTTTTTTGTTTTTTTTTTTTTTTGGATTAAGAAGCAGACAATAACTGAGCCTTCTACCTCTTAATGAAATTTCCTTAGCTTTACAAAGAAGCAGACAGTAACTGAGACTTCTATCTCTTAATGAATGTTTCTTTAGCTTTACCAATACCATGCCAAACCTCTGAAATTACTTCTTGAAAAGATCTCTTCTTAAGGCATTTTTATCCACACTTGATTCTCTTGGGGCATTTGTTTTCTCAACTTCAACTCACTTAAATTGCATATGTCCCCAGCCAGACTCTCCTGAATAGAATAAGACAGTGTCTATCCTGCTCACCCTTATTATCCCAAAA
Organism: Hyperoodon ampullatus; assembly: GCF_949752795.1. Taxonomy (NCBI): domain Eukaryota; kingdom Metazoa; phylum Chordata; class Mammalia; order Artiodactyla; family Ziphiidae; genus Hyperoodon; species Hyperoodon ampullatus. Next base: position 71,288,782 of record NC_136915.1, read on the forward strand.
GTTAGGAAAGAGTATCAAACAATGGAGGTAAACAATAAATAGCTGTTAAATTAAACCTGGCTGTACATGACATAGAATGCAGAATCAATATTCAAAGTGTTAGATTCTGCACAGTTATAAAGTAATAATTTAGAATAATGATGATGATGTTTAACATTTATCAAGGCTCCCTAAGTGCCACTGATTATTCTGAACACTTTATATATGCTAACTCATTTAAACATCACAAAGTCCAAGAGGTAAATGCTATTTTAATCTCCACTTTATAGATAAGAAAATAGGACTGCAAATTGAGTACATTGCCTTGAGTCAGACACCTATTTAGAGATGGAGGTTGTCTACTTGACATTGTTTTAAGTAACCAATTTAAGCTACTGACATTTTCTTTTAAAATGAACTCTTTAAAATATCTAAATTATTACATATCCCTTACATTCTTTATGTTGCCTTTTATACAATAGCTATTTCTATATGATCTTCATTTTGCCTTATTATACCATATTCTCCTCTTTATTTTCTTTCAGAAAAAAAAACTTTATACAAATGTACAGTCTTAATCATTTTCAAGTTATGAAAAATTTTATGTCCTTAAACATTCATCTCAAAAACTATTTTATCTTTTTATCTTCTCTCAATATAAATTGATAAAAGCACATATTATTTTCTTAAATTCCTTTGCTAAGATTAACCCGTAATTATTTTAGAAACCTTCGGACTTGTCCTTGCAAACTTTAACTACCCATTTTTAATTGTTTCCTTCTACAGATTTTTCCTTCCTACCACTGACTTTCTGTTACTTCCAGTTACTGAGCAGCATCTCACAAAGTTATGAGATCTTCAAATTCTTTTTTTCTTTTTTCAGAGGAAATGTAATCTGCTATGGTTTAATTAATAGGATTATTCTAGGCTATATCTGTCTTCTTTACTAATAGAATTTCTATCTCATATTATTTCTGATTCACAATAACTTGCTTTCTTGACATCTAACACACTTGTAATCCTATCCACTTTGATCCTATTTCTTACAGTGCCAAACTTAAGTCAAATGTGGTTCATGTAACAAGGATATTTATTTTTTCCAATTCTTAATTAGTTTTATTCTTTCAGTAACTGGTAGATCAAGTTGCATTTTACATCCCATAGGAGCCTCCTGTTTCTGCATGGCAAAAGAATTAAATGGTACTAGTATTTATGGATATGTATATACAGTCTATCTTTATTTTCCCCCTTCTGAGAATCACAAAGCTTTTGTAAATCATTCTCAACATTTCATGTAATTGACTTGCAAAATAAACTAACTCTTACTGGCAAACAATAATGCTGATTTTTCCCTAGTCTAAATAAAAACAAAAACAAACAATCTCATATGCCACTTTTTTCTCCAACTACTGCCATACTACTTTTATTCTATTTACAGTAAAACTTGTTAAAATAGTTGTCTATGTTCATCCTAAATTCCTCCCTTCCTTTTCTCTATTTAATCTATACCAATCAGGTTTTCACTCCCAAATGTTCCACTGAAATTATTATTCTCAAAGTCACCAATGTACTTTATGTTTATCAATCTAATGGCTATTTCTCAGTCATATTCCTTTTACCTACGTACAATACAACATTTTATGACAGACTTGTCCTCCTTGAAAGAGTTTATTTTTAGACTTCCCTAGATGATCAATCTAAAATTGAATTCTTAATACTGCTATCATCAAAAATTGCTATTTTTGTTACATTGACGTTGGGGAGTGAATTTTGTGCCCCCCAAATTCATATGTTGAAATCCTAATCCTAATGTGATGGTATTGGACGGTGGGACCTTTGAGAGCTAATTACATCATGAGAGTGGAGATCTCATGAATAGGTTTAGTGTCTTCATAAAAAGAGGCTGGAGAGCTAGCAAGATTGTTTTCACCACTTGAGGATACAACAAAAAGTGGGTAATCTAAAACCTAGGAGAGAATTCCCACTAGAAACAAACCATGATGGAGCTCTGATATCAAACTTTCAGCCTCCAGTACTATGAGAAATAATCTTCTGTTGTTTATAAGTCACCTAGTCTATGGTACTTTGTTATAGCAGCCCAAATAGACCGAGACACTTGCTAATTTCAATCAATAGCAGAATCGTTCTTCCAGTTACTCAAAATTTTTGGAATCCCTTCTTTTTCTCACACCCCACATCTAGTTCATCAGCAAATCCTGATAACATTACAATATATGAAGAATCCAGTCACTTTTTACCACCTTCATTGACATCAATCTGATCCATTCAACCATCATCTCTCTCCAGGATTACAATTGTCTGCTAACTAGTTGTCTTATTCTGCTCTTGATTCATTTCTTGCCGTCTATTCTTAACATGGAAATCAAGTGATCTAGTTAAACATAAGATAGATCATATCCCTTCTTTGCTCAGTAACTTAGGTTTTCCTATCTTCAAGTAAAAGGCAAATTCTTCCCAAAGACAAGGTGTTACCTAATCTAGTTCTTCATTACTTTTTTGATTTTACTTCCTTTAAATTTCACACTTGTTCACTCTTCTCCAGTGCTATTGACTTACTTCCTCTACTTATTTTTTTTTCTTTAATTCAGGCACAAATTGTGTGCCATTGTTATTCATTGTGTCTGGAATGGTCTCCTCCAGGCTACTCACTTTCTGTCTTACTATAGGGGAGAGAAACAGGAATAGTAGTTTAGAAATAAATCAATTTGGGAGTTGTGAACACTTTAATAATCTAGACTTAAATTATTATGGAGTTGTCTTGACATATAGTGTTATTTTCAATGACCAGTCAACATAGGAGTTTGAAAATAAATTTTGATGTGACTGATGTATATGATAGATCTGCCTGCTTAACATCCACTCTACTCCCCTTCTGGTGTGTTTTCTTGTGTTAAAGAAACTGGAAAGCTTAAAAAAGAATACGTTGCTCTGTTTCCCTTACAAGTAGGATCATGGGGGTAAGATTTTAAGATTCATAGGAAAAAGAGAGGGGGAAAGGTGTTCATTTTGCTGATGGAAATTGTGACAGAAATGTGTAAATCTGAAGTAACGGAATAGTTGCAGTTTCCAAATTCTGTGCTCTGCCTTCTGATTGCGCATGTTGCTAATCATAGCTCAGGCAGCCTTGGTGGTCAAGTTCTTGTGTTTGGTTTTGTTACCTTTCTCTTTAAAATAGAGCAGATTTTGCTCTCTGTAACCAAATGTTGGCTAAAACAGCTGTTATAATTTTCAGATTTTTTTTAAAGTGCCGAAAAATGCATTGTTTAGCTTTCAAAATATGACTTACTCCTCATGTTCTGAATATGATACACAACTTAGGAAATATGCCAGCACAGAAAATGTCATTGCACACTCATGTTATTTACACGAGTCTATTATCAAGACAGGAGACTGATTGTTTAATAGAGCAGAAATAGCAGAAATGTACTAGATTTGTTCAACTTTATAATAATATGAAACAGTGTTACATTTTTTAACCTGTTTTGTTTTTGCTGACTTGGAAGAGAGAAAGGTAAAAACATAGGGCTAACAGAAACACATGACAAATAAGGTAGATCTCAGTGTTATTTACAGTGAGAAAAGTAAACAAGATTAGCACGAAAGAAGCATGGCAAATATATTCAGTTAACTATACTATGCTCAGGTTATGTTATTCTATTAGGCTGCAAATAAAAAAATTTAAGGGTCTCACAGAATTGTAGAATCTTTCAGTTCCTATTAGTAACTCAAATAAGGATGTGCCCCTTGCCATTACAGAATGAAAAATGAAGGTATGTCTGTTTATACAACTCTTACAGAGTAGTGGGTCATGCTTTATTATTTATCATGCTTTATTATTATTGATAAATAATAAAATTGTACTAAATGTATCTTTACATATATGTATAAAAGACGTTCTTGAACACATCATTATTTAGTCCAAAATTCTATTCATTTTGACAATGAAAATGCAAATATTCACACACGTATCCATATGCATGTATATAAACAAAAAGTACACATAAGGAAATCATCCTTGTCATATCTTCCTTAGAAGTTCAACGAGCACCTATTTGCTATGAATTTTATTATGTAATGGAGTTAGATGAGAAAACAAATAGGTTTCTCATTATATGGTGATTGAAGTATGTTTAAGAAGATAATATATATATATTTCTTTTTTTCTCTCTCTCTTTTAGTTTGCTGGTTTACTATCTAGTGTCTACTACCAGAACTAACAGGATGTATGTTAGCTTCCTGAAAATTATATTTTAAAAATACATTATAGTAACCTATGATAAGCATATATGATTTAGCAGAATCACATGTGAATGAGACATGGGGACTGAATATAAAGTAAGCTCAACTTAATATGACTATCGAAGGATAGTGGGGTTTTCGGCTGCAATGTCAGAATTATAATATTTAAAATAAAAGACAGGTGTTTTATTATAGTTGAAAAATATATTTAGTTCTGAATATTCATTTTAAGACATATATATATATATATATATATATATATATATATATATATATATATATATCCTAGAATATCTTGAGAAAACAGTGATGAATACAGCTAAGATACTTGACAGCTGACTTTCCCAGGAAAAAAGAAGGAGATGGTAGAGAATATCAGGAAATAGTTGCTAGGCATGAAAGCAAGTTGACATATTTACTCTAAATTTACAGAATAAGTTTCTCTTGGAGATGTCAAGAAGTAAAATATACTTAATCAAAAGATACCAAGCTACCTGTCAGTAGATCTGTTCAAGCAAAATTGATTTGACAAGTGGGTTGAAATCATTCAGAGGAGAACCCAATCTCTGAGATCTGGAGGACCAAATGAACTTGAATTTCCCTTTCAACATCAAAATGCTATGCCTTTGAAATGAACATTAAAATAACTATACAAGTCAATAAATGCCAGTCACCAAATAACTCATAAGTGCTAAAGGAGATTAGAGGTGGGAGAAATAAATAACTTCTTTTCTAGTGGGCACAAGCCTCAAAGAAGTGATGGGATTTGAATTTGGCCTTTGGGGAGGAAAAAAAAAGAACATGTTGAAAACATTCCAATAAAGGGAACATATTTGATCAAAGATAAGTTCAAATATGCATGGAGTTCTCAGGAAAAATAATAATAATAAAACATTGCATTTATTTAGTTTATATCGGTTTTCAAAATGAATAACTTCATCAAATTTTACCCTCACAATATCACTATAAGATAGTATTATCCCCTATTTTACACAAGGAAACTGAGGTTCAAGGTGGTCCCAGGAAAACTACAACTAGATCCTGCATTTTCTAATTTTCTGTCAAGTGTTCATTCTACTCTATCTTAAATGACATACCATGAACCCATGAAGCAGGGAGTAAGTGTGTTTTTTTCTTTCTTTCTTTCTTTTTCTGATAGTAGATGTATTTACAAGTCATACTGCTTGAAACTTGAAATGGAATTCTAAAGTAATACATATTTATGGTACCACAATTGAATATGTGTTTGTATAGGAAATATGTTTCTTTGAAGATACTCTTTAAATCCAGTTATTTCTAAGATGAATAAATTGTACATCATTACAATATGCATGTACAACTATTATAAAATCTTCTTGTATAAGTTTAACCAGTTCATAAAGTAATTGTTATACTTTTAATATGCTGTGCTTCTTCCTGATATGTGAAGGAAGAGGGTTTGACAAGACTTCTGTTTGCTGTTCCTAGAACACTCAATCTCCTTATTCTCTTTGCCTGAATGACCATTATTCATCAAATCTCAGTTTAAATGTGACTTTTTCAGAGAGGTCTTTTTCTGATTTATCCCCACAGATCTGTCAAGTTTCCCTTTTGCATGTTTTTATAGTGCCTTCTATGTGAGGTTTCCAGCACATATCACAATTGTAATTAAATCTTTAGGAAGGTTAGGATTGGTTTAATATCCAATGCCGTCACAGACTGGGAGCTCTAAGAGAGCAGGAACCTCTTCTCTCTATATCCCCAGCAATAACCACAAAAACTAACACTTGTAACTGCTCAATATATACATTTTAAATGAATGGACAATGGGTGAATGCTGAAATTGAGTGTACCATAAAAAATAAACGTGTTGATCATCTTTTGGTCAGTATTTACTCCTAAGCAATAGTTTCATTAAGAATAGTTTCTCTTGATTTTTCTCAGAATGTCTTTATGTTGACATTTAATAAAATTCTCTATTTAGAAAAAAATAACAATAATAAATAGATATTTCTCAGTATGCTTTTCATAGGGTGACCCAGGAAATTGGAATATCTTGCAGAAGACTAGATACTACAGCAATCAGAAGATGTAATTCCTGAAATATTTTGCAATGAGTACAAAGAAAAGAAACAGAGTATACTCCTGTGATAAGAAATAGAAATTTAATAAAATGAATACAGTTCATATTATACAGGGGCCTTTCTATGCATAATAATCCAGGCAATGGCTGGTAGGAAAGTGAAAATAATTTTTTGTTTACTTACATTGTTTTAATCCCTCCTTCTCCACAGGATTTTAGCATAAGCTACCTCTCCATAGAAAGAAGTCCATTGAAATCATCTTTAAATTAAATCATAGCACTTTATTAATTTACATATAATACATTTTAAATCATCTACATATATACAGTCATAGCTCTAACAACCTTTATACAAAATACAGCTTTTTAAATATTTCAGTGACAAATGTTTCAGTTTCCTTCTTATGTGTCCATGTCTGAGAATCCATCAGACAAATTTACTAAAAAAATGTTCCACAAATAATGAGGAAGGGTACCACCTGTGCTCACAAATTTAGTCAGTTAATTTACCTGGAAAGTTCAAATATCATAAGCCTAGAATTTTACTTAAGGTATGTAGTTTAGAGGCTTCCAATATGCTTAATACATATTAAAGTAGAAAAAGTAAACAAAAGATATATGATTTTTCCAAACATCCAAGTAGTTTTAGATGCTGTTTAGATCAATAATAATCTCATCAGAGGTGACAGTTCACATCCAAAGATATTAAGCTAAATGTTCAAAATGTCAATATGTCCCATAATACTGAAAGCATGTTCAGGGATAACAGGTTCCAGTGAGATACATCTAACCCAGAAGTACATTTATAAACTGAAAAGCACCATTTGAATGGCATTTGAAATTAGTTTCATGCATTCTATCTAGAACAGTCATTTTCTCTAAATACACAGATGTCCAAAGAGATATATAACTAGGTCATAATACAATTTCCACACTTATTACTAATTAATTATGTGCAAATGGGGAGAGCATTGGTGGCAAAAATCTGCCAATCCAATAACACTTAAACCACAGAGGGTTATATCAGCAAGTGTTGAGTTTGTCAGTTCTCAAATTATAAAGTATTAAGTCACAGACACTTTCCATATTACTGCATATCTATGAAAACTTAAAAGCTATTCTTGTTATTAAAATTGTTAATTATTAATGTGATAGTCATTGGTCATCATTAACCCTATAGCATGTCAACAGTGTCAGTCAATCTCTACATAAGGACTAAGCATGGAAAAAAACCCTGGATATCTTAATAACTAACATAATAAGTTTTTATGATCACATTTACTTAAAGTAAAATACACGTACTAATATGTAACTAGAATATTATTGAAATATAATGGTGCTATATGAGATATGGATGGCAGACTAATTCGTTAAGACATCAAAGTTATTACAGTGGCACAGATTTTTATGTGTTGTATGAATATTGTGATGCAGCAGTTCAACTTGATTATTAAATCAGTAACAGTCTAGGAAAATGGTGACATTTTCCTAATAAAACCTCTCCACTACTCACAGATGGTGATAAACAGTGTGCAATTGAATTTATTGTGTAATGCCATAATTAAGCTTGTGTTGAGGAGACAATATGGAACAAAAGTACTTCTGAGCTCAATACTGCAGTCTTTAAAATGAAACCAAATATTAATTTTTTCACTACAGGCAGTTGTTATCTTGTTAATATCTATCCCAAGTCGTTACAATAGTAATCTAAAAATAGTTGTTAATTATAAATGCAGGCTTTACTATTTATCAAAACAAAGGACTGCTTTTAAAGAATATCTCGTGTCACCTAAGAATAAGTGTTACTATGCTGTGAAGCAATTGAAAATAATTTATTTATTTCCATGAAAGATAATTATAAAATATCTATTAACACATTTCTAATGGAATTTAAATGAAATTGTGCAATATGCAAAACTTCCTATTTACCCCGTTCATCCTCTGGTTTAGCTAACAGGAGTTCCTTGAAAATAAACATTAAAAAAAAAATCAAAACGTAAAATAAGTTCTTCCATGAAATTAGAAAAATGCCAAAATAAATTACATTTTTCAGGAAAGACAAAGAAATATGATTCAGCATTTAATAGAAATAAATACCAAATACCACATTGCTCCTAGCTGTAATATATAAAGTGTGATCTCAATGTCCTGTGGAACTTGAGGTCTACAGTAGGTGACTGGCTATTGTAGTTTCTAAACTATAATGTTTCCTGGAAATAAATGTCAAGAGTTCTGAAGTTAAGATTTTTCAAAGACAGTACAATGCAACATAATTAACTGCAACATTCTGTGAATAGCACAGAAGTTGATAAATCCAAAATTTATAGAGTCAAGGGATTTAAGATAAAAATTAGGAGTGTTTCCCAGCTAATCCAACAAAACAGGTAAAATGAGAAAATAAATGAGAAGGAAAATTTTAAATTAAAATAAAAGAGCACATGGCAAGTTTGAAAAAGTAGGTATTCAATCTTTTCTCACTTTCTTTGCTCATGTTCTATTCTGAACGGTCAGCATAAGGAAACATTATTAACCACTTTAAGTTAGTGTACAGAATCACAGTATAGTTTTGGAACAGCATTCTTGAATTATGTTTGAAGCAACAGAAAGAGTGAGGAATGGTATGGGAAGTATTGAGGGCAGATGGAATCAGTCGAGGTTTTGCTGGACTCTGGTCTAGAGTTATAATTAGGTGAGTTAAATCTTATTGCAAGTACAGAATCTGTCTGTTCATTGAAAGGAATTAAGAATGTCTTTTAATGTGTACTTAACAGTTTAATTACAAAACATTTAAGTTACTTCTGTCATTGTAGACGTAACTTCATTTCTATACCTACAGATGGGTATTGACATGGGGCATTATTCATGTAATCATTAATTCAAGGAATGGTTAAGATAGTAAGTGCAGCAAAGTAGAACAACAAGACATGTTGAATCACATATACCTTAGTTCAAATTCTCATTCTATCATTAACATGTGGAGTGACCTTGAAAGTTCAATAATATGCAATATGCTTTCATCAGCATGTCTGTTTTATTCACTGCTTGATGCCTAGAACATAACTCAGTAGCTGACACATATTAGTACCTTACTAAAAACTTATTTTCTGGCACACATTAACATAAAATGTGTTCATTAAATTGTTCATCTGCTACCTAACTCTCTGTTTAATATCAAGCAAAAATGATAGAAATCTTTGGTAAAATAGTATTTTATAATTCAGTGCTGCTTAATCTTTGGTCCTCTAACAGGCTTCAGGAATTCTCTAACATCTTTACATTCTATGTAAATTTTCTGGAATTTTGTTCATTCAATAAATATTTTTTGAGATATACTGGCTTCCAGACTTCTTTCATTAAGTTGCTTAACCTCTTTGTGTCTAGTTATATCAACTTGAAGATGACTGATAAGAAATTAAATGACTGAATATATGTAAAGTGCTAAAAATTGACTAACACATAGTAAATATAGAATAAATGCTTATTATTATTATTACTATTGTCATCATTATTATTAGCTAGTAATTGATTCACGAGTATGAGGAAATGTAATGTTTGGCATATTAAGAGAGTAGTAACTATTAGAGTCCCCAAAATGTTGGTGATTCAACAAAAGTTAAGAACCACTGTTATGAGTTGTGTGAATGGGAACTGTGGAATAACAACATCAAGCATACCAAGGTACACATAATGGGAGTCCCAGAAAGAAAGAAAAGAGAAAGGAGCAGAAAATGTGTTTGAAGAAATACTAGCCAAATTTTTGTCCAAATATGATGAAAAACATTAATCTAAAAATCCAATAAACTCAATAAACTAGGATAAACTCAGAGATCCACATCTAGACACATCATAATCAAGCCGTCAAAAGCAAAAGACAAATGTTGAATCTTGAATGCAGCAAGAGAGATATAACTCATCATGTACAAGGGATCACAAATAAGTTAACAGCTGATTTCTAATCAGAAACAAAATAAGCCAGAAGTCAGTGGGATGTAATATTCAAAATGCTGAAAGAAAAAGAATATTCAACCAAGAATAGTATATCCAGCAAAACTATCCATCAAAAATGAAAGAGAGGGCTTCCCTGGTGGCGCAGTGGTTGAGATTCCACCTGCCAATGAGGGAGACATGGGTTCAAGCCCTGGTCCAGGAAGATCCCACATGCCACGGAGCAATGAAGCCCATGTGCCACAACTACTGAGCCTGCACTCTAGAGCCCACGAGCCACAACTACTGAGCCCGAGTGCCACAACTACTGAAGCCCACATGTCTAGAGCCCGTGCTTTGAAACAAGAGAAGCCACCCAATGAGAAGCCCGTGCACTACAATGAAGAGTAGCCCCTCTTCACCACAACTAGGGAAAAGCCTGCACACAGCAACAAAGACCCAATGCAGCCAAATATAAAAATAAATAAAATAAATTAATTTAAAAAAAGAAAGAGAAATGAAGACATTTCTAAATAAAAACATTATTTATCACTAGCAGACCTACCCTATGAAAACTATTAAAGGGAATTCTTAAGGATAAAATAAAAGACCACTAAACAGTAACTCTAATTCACATGAAGAAATAAAGAGCACTAATAAATGTAACTACATGGGTAAAAGACGGTATAAGTGTATTATTATTTGTTTTAAACTTTTTCAAATATATGATTTAAAAGACAACTGCATAAAATAATCATTATAATTATGGATTGATAAACATGATGTATAAAGGTGTAGTTTATGAAAATAATAGTATAAAGAAGGGGAGAGGCAATGCAGTATACATAAAAACACTCAACAAAGTTAAGAATAGAAAGGAACTTCTTTAACTTGATAAAGTCATGTATAAAAACCCAGAGATGCCATCATATTAATGGTGAAGACTGAAACTTTTCCCCTGAGGTAAGGAACAAAGCAAGTGGTATACTCTTACCACTTCTATTCAACATCGTGCTGGAGGCCTTAACAGGGGAAGTCAGGCAAGAAAAATATATAAAAGGAAAGGAGGAAGTACAGTTACCTCTATTTGTACATGACATGATCTTGTGAATTTAAAATACTCCGGGGCTTCCCTGATGGCGCAGTGGTTGAGAATCTGCCTGCTAATGCAGGGAACACGGGTTCAAGCCCTGGTCTGGGAAGATCCCACATGCCGTGGAGCAACTAGGCCCGTGAGCCACAACTACTGAGCCTGCGCGTCTGGAACCTGTGTTCCGCAATAAGAAAGGCCACGACAGTGAGAGGCCCATTCACTGCGATGAAGAGTGGCTCCCATTTGCCACAAATAGAGAAAGCCCTTGCACAGAAAGGAAGACCCAACACAGCCAAAAATAAAAATAAATAAATTAAAAGAAAGCTCAACATTAAAACAAAACAAAACAAAAAAAACCCATTAGCTTCACTCTAAAAATAAATAAATAAATAAAATAAATACTCCGAAAGTCACCAAAAAACTATGAGAGCTAATAAACTAGCTCAGCAAGGTTCTAGGGTACAAAATAAATACACAGAAATCAATTGCATGTCTAATACACCAGCAATGAACAATCAAAGACCAAATTAAGAAAAAACAATTCCATTTTTAACTGTATTAAATAGAACAAAATAATTAGGAATAACTTTCACAAAAGAAGTACAAGTTTTACACACTGAAAATTACAAAATATCATTGAAAGAAATTAAAACCTAAAGGAATGGAAAGACATCCTGTGTTCATGAATTGTAAGACTTACTATTATTAAGATTTTAATACTCCCCAAAATGATGTACAGATTCAACACGATCTTCATCAAAATCTCAACTGCTATTTTGCAGGAATTGGCAAACTAATTATAACATTCATATGGAAATGCAAGGGACCCTGACTAGCCAAAAAGTACTTGAAGGAAAATAAAGTTCAAGTATTCACACCTTCTGATTTCCAAAAGTATTACAAATCTATAGTAATGTAGACATTGTGGTATTGGCATAAAATAAACAAGAATATTGACATAGGTAACAATGGAATAGAATTGAGGGTCCAGAAATAAACCTTTACTTATGCTCAATAGATTTTCAACAAAGGTACCAAGCCAATGGGGAAAAATAGTCTTTTCAACAAATGATCCTGGAATAACTGGATATCTACATGCAAAAGAATTAAGTAGAAAACTTACTTCACTCAAAAAAAATTAACTTAAAATAGATTAAATACTTAAATGTAAGAGCTAAAACTACAAAACTCTTAGAAGATAACATATGCATAAATCTCTGCAACTTTAAACACTGGTTTCTTAGATATACCACCAAAATGCATACAATGCAAAGTTTAAAAAAAAAAGATAAATTTTACTTGATCAAAATTAAACCTTTTGTGTTTCAGGGGTTACTATCAAGGAAGAAAAATGAAAAAAAATGACTCATGAAATGGAAGAAAATATTTGTAAATTATATGTCTGATAAATGACTAGTATTGAGAATATAGGAAGAACTCTTACAACTCAATAAAAAAAGATAAGTAGCTCAACTGAAAAATAAGAAAAGGGTTAGAATAGATATTTTTCCAAAGATGATATACAAATGGCCAATTAACATCTGGAAAGATTTTGTTATTATTCCTTAGTGAATTGCAAATCAAAATTACAGTGAGCTACAACTTCACACTCACTGGAGTGACTATAATATAAAAGACAAGGATGATGCCAAGGATGTGGAATATTGGAACACTCAAACGTTGCTGATAGGAATGTAAATGGTGTATCTGCTTTGGAAAACAGATTGACAATTCCTCAAAAAATGAAAAACTGAGTTATTATATGACCCAGAAATTCTACTTTTAGATAGGAACCCAAAAGAAATATAAAAGTAAACACAAAGGTACACAGTTGTTTGTACAGGATTATTCATAATTGCCCCAAATTAGAAACAACCCACACTGTCCACCAGGTGATGAAAGAATAAACTAAATGTGGTATATTTATACAATGAAATATTATTTATCCATAAATAGGAATGAAGTATTCATACATGCTAAAACTTGGATAGACATTGAAAACATTATGCTAAATGAAAGAAACCAAACAGAAAAGCCATATACTGTATTGCTCTATTCTATGCACATGTCCAAAATAGACAAATCCATAGAGATAGAAAGGAAATTATTATTTTCCAGGGCTAGAGTGATGGTAAATTGAGTCTTTATTTTAGGAGTGGTAAAAATGTCCTGAAATTAGATAGTGATCGTAGTGGCAGAACTTTGTGAATATACTAAAAATCACTGAATTCTACACTTTAAACAGGTGAAATTTATTGTATATGAATCATATCCCAATTTTAAAAAAAAAGAACCACTGCTCTAAGAAGTGCTCTGTGTGTGTGTGTGTGTGTGTGTGTGTGTGTGTGTGTGTGTTAGTCTTCATTAACAACGAATATAGCATGTTTAATAAGTGCCATCAATGGAGTATATGCTGAGAATATCATTGGGTAAAAATACACTTTTTTGTTTATCCTAGTGTATTGTCTAATGTGAAATAGAAATATTTTAGACTAATTATATCAAAATGTATCAATATACATTTTGGTAAGTGTTAGGAAGTAAAAGTACAAGGTACTATGGGAGTTGATCCCAGGGATTACCAAAAGGGGCATGATACTTTCCAGAAACAAGAAAATAGGCCTGGAGCACAGAGAAGGAGGTAATGAGTAAAGTGAGATGAATCTGGAGAAAGTAAGGATGTTATGAAGGGCTTTGTTAAGATTTTCATATTTTTCTGATAAGAAAAAGCATTCTCGAATTTTAAGTGGAGACAAGACAGAGTACCATGATTGTATCTTTCTTTTGACTATAAGGAAGATGTAAGAAATATCTGAGAGAAAAGCAACAGTGAAAGAAGGGAAAACAAGTAGGAAGATACTGTTGTAGTCCAGAAGAGAAATGATGGAGAGTTGGACTGGTAAAATGACAGTGACTCTGGCATTGGAGAAAGGCAGATGAATCCAAAAACAATTTAAGTGTCAAAGGGACAGGACTTAGTGATGGATTACATATGACTTGGGGATAATGGTACACGGTACCTGGAAATGTCTCTTGATTTTACAACTAGATGTATAGGTCCCAAAAGGAAGAGGACTGATTTTGTATGGGAAGATCATGAGTTTATTTTTTGGGCACGTTGACTGCTATGGGAACATAAATGGCCCATACTAGGTGCATGAAAATATTTATTACAAATTATTATCAAATGAACATCAAATAGCCAATTAGATGTAGCAGCCTCCATCTAGGCCTGGATAAAATAATATTGGCTGCAATCAAAGATCTATTTTTGGAACTTGTTAATAAAAACAAAAATATTGAGAGAGTAGAAATCCTATTACAGAATTAAAACTTTTTAAAACTAAATAACTAAGTAAAGAATAACTACAAAGGCAAAAATCTATAGTACTTTTGTTATATTAGTGTAATATTGATTTCCAAATCATGCTCATCAACTATACAAGTAAAACTATGGGAAACGTCTCTCTCCTGTTCTTATTTAGGATTTTTCATTGACCTTGTCTATGTCTCATGATTTTTCTGTATCATAATAAAATCATTTTCATATATAGTTGCTTGGCACTAACTGCAGAGAACATTTAACATTTCTACCTTGCAATTTTCAAAGGCCACATATTAATATAACTGTATTTTCAAATAAGCAGTTTGCTTTTATTGTATCATGCAAAATGCTGGCTGATGTGAGTTTATTCAATGAATGGTATTTATGTTGAGGAAGTATTGGCCTTTATATCATTACCCTAATATTCCACCAAGTTCCATGCTGCATCATTTGTGAGGATTATAGCCACACTGGTTTCTGTTTTCCTCTCCCCCATTATAAAAAGCAGTTTCTTTCTTCTGTCATTTTCCTTTTACTTATTGAAATACACTAAAAAAATAGAAGAAAAAAAAATGATCCAACGGGAGACAGCCATATTTAAGATTTTGGTGTACATGCTTCCAAACAGTATAATTAGTATATTATAAATCCTTTGGTGTAGCATATACCACTTGGTATACAAAATATATATAATTCTATTTCTACAGCTATTAAATGAAACCTAAACTGAAGAATACATATAAAATTGTATCATGTTCCACATTATTAATGTATCACGGTTAGACATTTAATATATTTGCCCCATTTTGCTATTAGACACCAAGCTATAATAAGCATGTGAGCCCACAAATTTTAGCACATTTGCCTTATCATTTCATTAGTATAAATTACTGGAAGACTAATGGCTAGCTCAAAAGATATGTGTGATTTAAGCTTGTTGATAACATTTTAAAATTAGTTTACAGAATAGTGTTAATTTACCATCTCACTAACAATGTATTAAAGTATCTTTCTGACCATTTTCTTTTTAACTAGATGTTGTGCTGAATATTATTATTTATAAATATTTAAAAAATAACTTTCTTGGTCCTTCCAGTAAAATCCTATTTCATATCTTATATTTCATTCTTTTTAATTTAGTGAAGAATGTCAAATAAAATTAGTACTAGGGGGCGTCCTTAAATTTCCTTCAGTTGTTTATATTAATTGTCTAGGATTTCAAAACTAAGAAGGATGATATTTACATGTTTGTAATTGGTTTCTTAACAAACTTGCTTATGAAACTACCTGAGGCCAACATCTATTTAGGGGTTAGTTTTTGAAAAAACTTGTCAACTTTTGAACACATTATTCAATCATTTTACCTCTTGGTTCAATTAACATTGAGCAATAAAATAATTATTTCAAGATTTTAAAGTTATTACTCAAAATGTATATTTTAATTGTCATATATTTAATAACAGTCTATTGTGCTATCATCTTCATCAGTAGTCATATCCTATATTTTCTCTTTTGATATCATCTTGCATTTTGCATTTGTTTCTTCAAATACTAAATATGCAAGTTTTGCATTTGATAAAATGGAATTTTTGCTTTTTATAATGTATTATTTCATATTTTTAATTTATTATTTATTTTTTTAGGGGTTTTAAAACAAAATGTGCCTAATTATTAGATTATTTTCTTTAGATTTTTCCATAAACATTTGACATTATAAATATTTATCTAATGTACCTTTGGTTTCATTCAATTTATTTTGATACGTGTACTCATTATCTGAATATATTAATAATTTTCTATTTTTCTTTGACTTAATAACAAGAAGATTTGTTTTTTTTCCTTGCAGTAGGCAGACCTCTCACTGCTGTGGCCTCTCCTGTTGCGGAGCACAGGCTCCGGACGCGCAGGCTCAGCAGCCATGGCTCACGGGCCTAGCTGCTCCACGGCATGTGGGATCTTCCCGAACCAGAGCACGAAACCGTGTCCCCTGCATCGGCAGGTGGACTCTCAACCACTGCACCACCAGGGAAGCCCAAGAAGAATTATTTTTATTTCCCAGGTGGTTTGCTTTTATTTTTGCTGTTTTGATTCCTGTTATTGTTTTCTCATTTGTTATTCATTTGGAGATGTAATTCAGAAAATATTGGCCTCACATACTTTTCTCCTGTGAAAATACAGATTTACTCAGTGAAGAAAGAAAAACCTTACTCTCAGCTCCTTTTATTACCTTATTAGAAAATTCTGCTCAACCATTACATTGCTTTATTCTGAATTTTATTTGCAAATATATAAAGTTACAATATATAGTGAAAGAAAAGGGAGATATCCTACAAAACTTAATGCTTGATGCTGAGATGACATTATTTCAGTTGGTGTCAAACACTTGAAACTGAAACATCAGTGAAAAAAGCCATTCGATGTTTTCAAACAATTCTCAGTTCAGTAGTTTCTTCAAATCAGTTTGTGATGTAGGTGAAGTATAAATAAGAAATTAACAAATTCAAATTAATATTGAATAATAATACAATTTTATGCATACTATAAAATATTTTAAAATCTGTTTTTATGTGCCATGAAATCTCTATTCCTTAAGAGTGAGACATTTGGAATATTATATTAGGTTTAGCTTATCCATGTTTTTCTGATGAGGCAGGTCAAAAGTGAGGTAAATATTTTGACTGAAGTTATAATTCATTCTACCCACACAACAAATATAGTTAACAAATAAATTAATTTTCTCTTTTTAATCTGCTAATTTTCTACATCATCTTAAAGATTTAATTAAAAATTTGCCAAAACTATGTCATCACTTTCAGGGCTTTTATTAAAGAAACATATCACCTTATATAATACTGTAATGGAATGATGAGACTTTTATTTTAGAAATATCTTTGAGGAAATTTACACATTTTACTGTTATAAATTTGCATTTTCAATATCAACATGGATTTTAAATTAATTTGAAGTATAATTATGAACTTTCTTGTTAAAGAAAATAAAGTCTTTCTTTAAATTTTCTGACATTATAACTATCCACCAGTGATAGTGATAGAGCAGAATTATGTATAGCAGGAGTAGATCTGAATGGTACAATGGGTGGCCTTTAGCGTCTATTTTGGCACACAGTGCTACATCCTTGTTGTCACCCATTTGCAGCAGTCTTATAGTGGACAATTCCAATGCATCCTTGCCAATGTCCTTTGTCAAACAATCAAGCACACACCTTGGCATATCTTAGTTAGCTCCCCTCAAAGCAGCAGTAGGTCACTTAATTAATCATAAGTAGGTACAACAAAAAGTATGGGGAAAGTTAATGCTCCTCAGGGCAACCCCCAACTTATGGAGCGCAGGAACTCTGGATAAATACCCCAACCTTTTCATAGACTGGTGGGAAAATTCTGAAGTGTGTTCTACACATTTTCTTAGAAGGCCTTAGCAGGATTGAGCTCCAGTTGTCCTCAACACTAACCAGGTTTTACTCTTTTCCCTATCTCCCTTTCTTCAGTGCCTCACTTTGATTTCCTTGGACCAATCATTTCCCTCCAAAGTAATAGCTACTAAGTTTTTGCTTCATGTCTTGTTTTCATGTGAAATGCAAGCTTAGAAACTCCTTTTACTTCACTGTTTATTAGCTTGAACTTTACTGGTTGATTTGGGTCCAAATTTAATCACCAATTAAATCATCAAGAATAAAAATACTTCTTTATATTAGGAAAATATTTAAATGTGTAGAGGCTAATAATTATAAGAAAAAGATGATAAAAATTCTGCTAGACTCCTAGAACCAACTGCAAATGTGTGTTTTTGGAGAAGTGTGATACTTCCAAATATTATATCCCAAACAACAGGGTATATATAATGTTCATTTACTTTAAGTTTGTTAATTTTATTGATCTTTTCCAAACACCTACTCTTGGTTTCACTGATTTTCTCCATTTTCTTATTCTATTTCATTTATCTCTGCTCTAATCTTTATTATTTCCTTCCTCAGCTAGCTTTGGATTTAGTTTGTTATTTTTCTAGTTCCCTAAGGTGTAAAGTAAGGTTGTTGATTTGAGGTCTTCTTTTTTATGTGAGTGGTTACAGCTACAAATTTCCCTTTGGCATTATTTTCACTGTAACCCATAAGTTTTGGTATGTTATGTTTTTATGTTCATTTGTCTCAAGATATTTTCTAATTTCCCTTGTGATTTCTTCTTTGACCCATGAGTTAAATAAGAGCATTCTGTTTAATTTCCACGTATTTGTCGATTTTCTAGTTTTCCTTTAGCTATTGATTCCTAGTTTCCATTATGATTGGAAAAGACATGGTGTATGATTTTAATCTCATTAAATTTATTAAGACTTGTTTTGAGGCTTAATATGTCTTCCATCCTGTAGAACGCTATATGTGCATGTGAGAGGAATGTGAATTCTGCTGTTATTGGGTGGGATATATTATATATGTACTTTCAATTGGTCTAATGTTAAGTGCTCTTTTTCCTTACTGATCGTCTGTCTGGTTGTTCTATCCATTATTTAAATTGGAGTATTGAAATCTTCTACTATTATTATAGATTTGCCCATTTCTCCCTTTGATTTATCAATGTTGGCTTTACTTATTGAGGAGCTCTGATTTTGGTGCATATATATCCATATAAATATATCTTCTTGGTTAATTGACCCTTTGGTCATTATTTAATGTCCTTGTCTCTTGGAACAGTTTTGACTTAAAGTCTATTTTGTCTCACATTAGTATAGCCACTCCTGTTCTGTTTTGGTTACTATTCACATGAAATATCTTTGCATTTCATTTCACTTTCAACCTATGTGTGCCCTTAGATCTAAAGTGAGTCTCTTGTAGACAGCATATAGTTGGATCTAAATAATTGTCAATATGCTTGCTTTCAATGATTTGCATTAGAAAGGTCAATTCTTTGAAGAAATACCTGCAAAGTAATATCAGCTTCAACCTCTACCTTTGCTTAAAGTTGAGAATTTGACATAGAATTATCAGCAGTGCTGTTTCTATAGCTTTATGTTTCCCTATTGTACACCTACCACAGAGATCTATGCAGCTTTGTTAAATAGCTTATTGTTCTTCAGTAGGTACCCTGCATAATTCCTACTTCAAGTGATAATTTCTTAGAGAAACGGCTCAGGGAATGGATTCTGTCTACTTATGCTGTGTCTCTGGGTTTTTGCTTGTTTGGTTTGTTTCATTTGTCAGTTCTATCTCAGTTCTGAAATTGCCTCGAGTTATAAAATGGCTTTACTTGTCCACATTGAGCTTTTATGAAATGGGAGGATTTGCCAGGTTTAGCATAATCTGAAAATATTTTCTTTCCCCCTACAACTTAGAAATGTTTTGATTCTACAAGACCACTTGTTTGGCACTACAAATCATCTTGCTGGATATAATTCCCCAGGATTTGGTTTTAATCTACTAGAGTTTGGTCATTTATGTATTTATAGCTACTACAGGCTACAAAATCGTGTGTAAATTTTAGTAAAATTCTAAAAAAATAAACTATACTACAAAGACTTTTAGGCAAACACAAATCAGAGCACATCCTTCTATAGCATAAATAGATAAATGCTTTAATTTAAAAAATGTTGAATGCTAGCTATGCCAAATATCACCAACACAAACTATTGATAACACAAGGCAGATTTTATTTTTTACTGCAGTAAGGGAGAGAACACTATCTCTTTAAAGCTATTGCAGTACCCTAGAAGAGGAAAGATAAGGTCAGAATTAATTCAGAATTGAAAGTTTGGTTTAAGTTGAATTTTTCATGCAGATAATTGGTTGGAAATTGGTAAGGATCACATTAAAACAGTACGGGATTGGTAGAAATAACAAAGTGAGGATTGTTCAAAGAATCTTAGGGCACAACTGTCTCTTAATGCTTTCCGTTGAAGAGTTGATGTATCTTTCAGAAAGTGCCTATAATTAAAAAGAAAATTATTTGCTAAGTAAACTCCTGGACCAATGAAGAAATATTAGTAAATATAGTGGTATATCAAACTCATGTTAATGTGAACAGTAGATATGGATTCTGTTCTTAGTGTCCAGGCTGAATGTATGAATACATGGTTTCAGTCCTCACAAAGAATGCTACGTGCCCATCAACGTCATTTTGTTTTTCTCCTACACACTGTAAGTGCAGCCAAACTGCAGTTCTTAACCTCTTCTTCAGTTAAGTAGAGTCATGTAATTGAGTTTTGGTCAATGGAGTGAGGCAAAAGTATACACTGGCCTGTAAAATGTCTTGCACAAACCTCCTTGCACTCTCTTGTCCCTCACTTGGTTGCTGGACATTTATGCCAACATTTGGAGCTATGAATGTAATGTGGAAGAACTATGGAATGAAAGGAGCCTGGGTCCTTGAATAACTTCATGAAGCAGAACTCCTACCTCCCCTTCTCCTCTCTCCCAACATAAGGCCCCAACACCTACAACCACATACAGAATTCTGATATCAAAGAAAAGTACTGTTTAACTGTGTTAAGTCATCATAATACTGAGATTTATCTCATCTTACTCTAATTTACCATGATCTTGGTATCAACTGAAAGCTTTAAAATTGCTTAAATTGCTTTCAATGATCTGAACCCTTTCCTCATTTCCTCATTTCTAAATATCCTCTTATCTATCATTCCTAGTCATTCTGATCATTTTTTTATGTTTATTGTTTATTTGCTTGTTTTTTTTATTTCACACCAGTAGCTTTGTCTGAGGCCTTTGGCTAAAAATCTTTTTCCCCTTCTTTTCTGTATCTGAATTCTAATTATCTGACAGATAACAGTGTAAACCTCACTTCCTCAGAAAATAGTTTTTTGATTAAATCTCTCCCAAGACTAAGAGTTCAGGTTCCTATCAGATCTACTATTATTTTGTAGTTCTTTGTAAAGGTAGTTTTAAAAGTAAGTAAATTTCAATTGTGTAATTTTAAATCCAACCAAATGTGAATTCCTTAAGGACAGGAACTAATTGTATATTGGTTATTATTATATCCCTCATAGCCTGCTTAATAAATAATTTTGGAAGAAAAAAAAGGAAAGAAGGAAGAAGGAAGGAGGAAAGGAAGAAAGGAAGGAAGGAAGAAAAGTAGGAAGAAATAGTAACTAGTCACTTACACTGCAACCGTGAATATCCCATTCCTCTTTTTTGTTCTATGCCCATATTCTAGTCTCCAAGATCTACCAATACTTTTCATGAGGATGGCTAAAGTGTGTACACTGATAAAGACTATCCTTGACCACATTTTAGTAAGGCTCCTCTGAACCTTTTTCTCAATTAGACCTCAATAACTTGGTCCCCTAACTTGTTGACCTGCATAGCTCAGTTTTAGCAAGAATCCTACATAAGTCACTTTAGAGAGACTCCTCCACCTTGATATCTTATCCCTCTCAATATCTGATCAAATCTTCATCTTCCACCATTGGCATCTAATCACTCTGGCCTGCCTTTTGCAAGAATCCTGTTAGGTCAGTTTAGCAGTAATTCCCCTACCTTTCCTTGATGTCTCTGCTTAGTAATTTCCTATCTATTGACCTCACATCCTACTCCTTGGCTGTAAGTCATACCTGTCCTTGCCATATTCAGAATTGAGCCCAATTCTACACTGAGACCACTTTTCCCCTATTACAATATTACAACAGTTCTTGAATGGAATCTGTCTCTACTACTTTAAGTACTCTCTGGCTTTTCATCTTCTTTAATACTGCAAGATGGCAGGGTCTCTCTCCAAATACCCCCAACTAAATACACACATTGTATTTTATCTGGGAATCATATTATAATGGGTTTCTGATATTTGTGGTGACCATTTGTCTCATTTTCCTAGAATAGTCCTGTATTTTCTGTTATAGGTATTAATAGCAGTCCTTTTAATCTCAAGAGTGTCCTGGTTGGGATAAATTATATGATCATTCCACTGTTAAAAGATAAACCAAGGCATATTACAAATACTGAGAGTTTATCTGAGCAAAAATCAATTCCAGTTGGGCAATGCCAAACCAGAAGTGATTAGGAGTGCTCTACTGAAAAGCCCTAGGAACAAGGTTTTTATAGGAAAAACATGGAAATAAAGCAAAAAAAAAAAAAAAAAGAAAAAAGAAAAAAAATATATATGTATATATATGTATATATACATATATATTTGATTGGTTTAAGTAGTTGCATTACTCAGAAAGCTTAGTTGGGTGTTTGTGATTGGTTGTTCTTCTTATCCTTGAGGCATTTATAGGAATTGACTCTGGCTTAGGTTTCAGTTGGCTTATATAGGCTACCAAGGCATTAGAGCCACCTCGGTCTACTGGCCTCCTTGTCAGATTACTTTAACACTATTGGTGTCTGACCACCATGATGTAGGTATTCTGAGGACAAGTTTTCCTTCCACGAATTGTCTGACACAAACTATGCATTCAAAACATGCAATGAGTCAGAAAATACCAATAAATGGATTATTAGCTGATGTAGAAAGCCCTTGGGAAACATCATAAAAATCTTTAAGCCACATTGGTATCAATTAGTTCATTAAAACAATAATTTCATGAAGTATATATGTTAAGGAGTTATGATGAAACTTCACAAAGGACTAATTTACTTCTCAAGGATGATTTACATACTGAGAGGATCTGGAACAATACTTATGATATCAATCAATCAAAGAGGGAATTGAGCATTTGTTTTAATGTTACTTCTTCACTGCTGTAAGAATTGTCTCAGGACTATACCTTCTAAAAACTCAAATGTAACATGAAACACACTGTGGCCTCTAGTATAAATACCCCAGTGCATTTCATAGATGTAAGAGATCATAATAATGCAGAAAGGAGGCAGCATAACTATACCTAGAAAGTTTTAGAATGTTACAAAATTGGCATCTAGTAACAGCCAGTAAGACATATAAGTTAAGACTTGAGTAAAGTCATACTTCTAAGGGTTTGGAAAGGGGATCTGAATTTATAGGGATCCTAAAGAAATAATTATATCTGAAAATATTTGAGGTTGAGATTTTAGATTTGATTATTTTGTGATTTATTTTCCCTTCACTCATTCATTCATCTATTTTCCTAACTGAAAACAATTAAGTGTATTTTGTGGACAA
The DNA here is from genome assembly GCF_949752795.1 of Hyperoodon ampullatus. Classification (NCBI taxonomy): domain Eukaryota; kingdom Metazoa; phylum Chordata; class Mammalia; order Artiodactyla; family Ziphiidae; genus Hyperoodon; species Hyperoodon ampullatus. The sequence goes on from NC_136915.1 coordinate 71,312,523, forward strand.
CATATTGGGCAATATTACAAAAACTATAGAAGATATAAAGAAGAGTGGATCACAACCCTATGTTCTAATAAGTGTCATTAAACATGGTAGAAATGATAAAACAAAAAACAAGCAAACAAACAAAGTTTTGAAATACCTGAAATATATGTAGGAAATATTGAGGAGGAGCAAGACTTAGGAGTGATGAAATCTAGTTACACGATCAGTATCATATTTCAGGTGAATGTTAACATGATTTTACATTAGGATAGTAATATTAGAAACAGGTCAGGAAGAACAACATGGACCATATGGTTTTGTATTCAGAGGGAACTGATAACAAACTAGATGTAGAGTGTAATGGATTGTTGGCAAAAATTCTAACAGCATTCTATCTATACAAATATCTAAGCTCTTTACAATTTGGCATTGCAGCTACTTTCCTCAAGAGGTGGTGTCTATTTTTCCAAACTAACTCTGGGATTAGCCATATGACTTTCTTTGCCCACTGTGATAGAAGCAAACTTGCTACAAGTGCAGACTTGTGAAATGCTTTCTCACTTCCACTTTCTTGGAACAAAGCTACCACCATGGAAACAGGCCCTAGCTACCTTACTGGAAGATAAGAAATATCTAGAGCAGAGCTGAGTAGTTCCAGTTGAGACCACCGTACATAGCCAGCTCCTAGCAGAACTGTCACCTGCTCGTAGCCACATGTGTGAGCCTGTAGAAGATCAATTACCCACAGAAACAGAACCTCTCAGACCACCCACTGGCTTCTGAGAAAAAATGAATAGACATTGTTTACTCCTGAGATTTTATGTGTTTTTTTTTCACCAGCATTATTTTAAAAATAGACTGCTGATATACTGGAATGAGAGAGAGGGAGGAGCCCAAGATATTTGCTGTTTATAATTTCAATCTCATTATGAGACAGTACAGCCATAAGTATTTTCTAATATGTAAGGAAATTCACTGTTTACTATTTCTATAATGAAAAATTGAAAAACATAGTAGGAAAGTTGGATTTCTGAGTATTTGAAGCCTGAATTTTGCTCCTGAAAGTAATTTATTACTTACTAATTGAAATGTCATATGCCATGAATTATGTAGTAAATATTGTAGGAAAACAAAATATTCCACCAATCCAAGCAACATCAGTTTAGATGTTTTAAGCTCAGCAGTAGCATTGCTCTTTCAGGCAATTATTTTTAAAGTCTTCAATGAAATGAAGCATATTTCTATAGAATGTTTTTAATTACTGTATTACAATAAATGGAGTTCTCAAAACACTGGTAGAAGAATACATAGCATTTAAAGGATTCTTTACAGATGTATTCAATATCTATATTTTATTTTATCGTTCTCTGTTCTATTTACTAGTGGAATACTTTATAGTAAAAAAAAAAACCCTTCTTTTCTAAAATCATCATTACTACATATAGCACGCATATCTCTGTGCCTTAATAATTATAAGTATCCATTTGGCCAATAAACTGTTTTCTGTATAATTTCCCCAACTGATTCAAGTATTAAAAAGTATAATCCTCTGGGTGTTATAACAGTGAATGATGAATTGGATGTTTAGAAAATCAAGACCATTAATTTTAAAAATTAAGTTCCCTTAGGTGTTTTTATTTTTAATTAATCATTAAGGTGATTTTAATAAAAGTTAATAATCACAATTCTCCTTAAAATCATGTTTATCTATGGTAAAAAACAGTAATATTGATACTTCAAATTATAATTCTTCAAAGATGGGACAATAAATTTTTATGTGCTAGCTCATAATTTATATAGTGATTATTTTTGTTTTGGATTCTTGAGCCCTGAAAAGTTAAAAAAGTTAAAATGAAGGTCCTCTTCCATTTTAGTAATAGACCTTTCCTTTCCTTTCTTTCTTTTCATTTTTTTTCTAAGCTTATTTTCTTTGTTTATGTTTGTTTTGAATTTAGACTCTCAGGTTTACCAAGGTTTGAAAACCATTCGGTTAAGAAATAGTGGATAGTATTAGTAAATAGATTATCTTCCCTATGCACTTGGGAAAACTGTTTTTAAGACTATGAAAGGTCATAAATACTAATAATCTACCATGTCACTAATGAGTGGATACTCTTATTAGATATTAGGATAGAGTTATCAGTAATATGCCTTTGAAAGTTTGAGGAAATGCTGTAATATCTGTCTCCACCTGAGGTTTGTTAAATGGTTTGGTTAGAACACTGGTTCAAATGAAATTTAGTTATGTGCATAAACTGGTAAGGAATTTAATAATAAGTAACTATCTCTTCCTCAAAGATTACTGCACTGAGAGTCAGGAAGTAGGACAATTACACTGTTAGTCTGAAAAGTTTGTGCTTAGGTCTCTGCAACTTCTGAGCAGACTGCTATGAAAGACAAATTATAGATTGAGAAAAAGGCTGTTTGCTTACTGTTATTAGAAATATATTAAACAAAATGAAGGGAATTCATTTGATATATTGAGCAAGGAAACAAAACACATAAAAGTCCAACAAATACCTTCCAGGTTAATTGACAGACTTGTTAATGTTCTCTCACCACATTCAACACATTCCAGTTCCTTGTAAAAAGCCAATTCTCTTCCCCAGTGTAATTCTTGGTTCATTAACTTTCAGTTGGTTAGAAGTAAAAAATTACTGGAGGGTCAGGTAGGTTTATATCAGTTTAAAAGAAACAATTATTAGGGAAAAAAATGGTCCTTAAGGATTTAAGTTTGTATTGTTTAGTAAACCTCCTTGAATTAACTTTCAGTGAAGTTTTATAATTCACCCAATGTCTGTTGAAGGGGAAAAAAGAAATACATCAATAGAAATGTTTTATGTGAAATCATAAGAATAACTGAATATTGTACCTGAATCACTGCTGTATTTTGACCTCATTAATGGCTTTGGATTTTCTGCCTGTAAAAGTACCTCAGTCTCAAAATCCCAAGGCAGCTAAAGTAGTTATAACAAGAGGTAACTAATTGTGCAAATGTGTTCTGTTGTTAAATCAATAAAATCAAATTGTATTTTTGCTTCAAAGTTAATAGAATGGTATTGAATATATATATATATATATATATATATATATATATATATATATATATATATATATATATATATATATGATTACAGGCCTGATAAAGCACATCACTTGATTTTCACACCCCTGGCTTAGTATGTTAATGTTGACTGCTGATACTTAAAAGATAAATCAAAGTCAAATTATGGAAAAAGGGCAATGGAAGTACTGAATTCAATGAAGTTATACCTGTGGGAGATATGATCAAATGCATCCTAGCTAAGATTTAAAGGTCAAATCTGTGTTGCTTCAGTTGAGATCCAGCCATGAAAAGTGTGATGAATTAGTGGTGAACAAAGGAATAGGGTTTTTTCTTATTGTTCCATTTATCTCCTGGATTACCTTGATTGGCAGAAATACATAGAACCAAAAGTTCTTGAAGCTCTCTGTTTTTCTCCTATTGAAAAGAATGTGATAAAGAAGTTTAAGACCTCTACACTTCCAAGTGAACTGATACTGAGACCATAGAGAAAAAAAATTATCAAAAGTATTCAATAAGACAAATCTTTCCAATGATAAGTACCTATTAAGATTTGAAAAACTATTGAATTCTTTAAAGTGTTCATTGGGCCATTGGTAAGTTCTGCATAAATATCAGTAAAGGACCAGCTGTACCAGTGGTGATGAATTAGTACAGTCTAATTTTTTTCTTGTTAGTAAGTTTGGACACATTTAGAACAGTATATTAAAAAATAAGATTGCAAAGAAAAAATTTGTATAAAAATTAACAAAAACTATTTTGAAATCTGTAAATTTAATGAATGAATTAGAAAATAAATAGATTCTGCAATTAAATCAATGATCTTTCTTCTTCATAATCTAATAAAAGTATACAGTGAACAAATATGCTTAAACCACTAATGTAGTTGACTCATTTCTAGATCCTTGAAACAAGTCACATATGTTAATGTCTTAGGTTGCTTTAGTTAGAATTAATCTTACTCAGATAGTTTTGATAAGTTCGTTAATACATAAAACAAATGGCTTAAAAAAATAAAGTTTTGTTTGTTTTCTTCTTATAAAGTTGTTTTTTTGTTTGTTTGTTTGTTTGTTTTTTGTATGCTAGATAACTTTGCAAAGCTATATTCTGCACAGGTAAGTAGAAGTCTGAAGGCAAATCTTAGCAAAATGAGATATAATAGGCATGTCTTAAAACAGCAATAATGTTGTTTTCTATTATTTGACTTAGCAGTTTGATGCAATTATTCATACACATTACTACTACTAAAATCAAAGTTATAATTGGAACAGTTTACATTTATTTAGCATTGCCCAATATGAAAAATTAACCAAAAAGTGAAAATCACTCTCTTAAAACTTTTAGCTATAAAGAAGGTTAAAATCATGTTACTGAATATGTGAATTACCTTTTGATTTTGAAAAAGGGTTTTAAAAAATAATTGAATATAATTGAAAGCTAGTGTTTACCCTCAAACAATAACAACAATTCTTTTAAATGATTATATGCTAAGCACTGAGTAAAGGACTTTATTTTCTAGTAACATATTCATCTTACAACAAACCTAGGAGTCAGTCATTATTGCCACTTAGAGATGGGATTAAGTGATTTATCACAAGTCACACAACTAATACATGTTTGAATTCTATTTTGAACCTGAATTATTTGACTTATTTACTTCTTGACTTCATTATGCCACAGAGAGCTGCCTCATAACTAAACCACTAGCATTTTTTTGGCCTTTTAAATATTAAAGATGTAATTTTTTTTGTATTGGTCCTCTTTCCTAACTGTAAAATATCACACTTCATTTTGGATCAATAGCTGAGAAGTAATATTATAATAATATTTCTATCTTAACTCAGAAGTAAACTTAATCATTAGTGACACTCATTCCTTGAATTACCACACATTCATTATTCAATAAAGATTTGTTGAGCTCTTCCTGGGTACAGTTCCTGTGCAATATTGCTAGGGTTTGAAGGTTGTGTCTTTTCAAAATTCATATGTTGAAACCTAAACCTCAAGGTAATGGTACTTATTGGTGATTAGGTCATGAGGGCCGAACACTCATGATTGGGATTAGTGCCTATGTAATAGAGACCCTGCAGATCTCCCTAGCCTTTCCACTATGTGAGGACCCAGTGAGAAGTCCACAGTCTGTAGCACCAGACCCCAACCATGCTGGTGTCATGATTTTGGACTTGCCATCCTTCCAAACTGTGAGAAATAAATTTCTGCTTTTTGTAAGCCACCTATTGTGTGGTATTGTGTTATAGCAGCCCAAAGTAACTAAGATGAATAATAATGGGTTAGCCAAAAATTTCATTTGTTTTTTTCTGTAATATGACTCTAGCAGCACTTAGTTGTCTTTAAGTCCATCTGAAGCAATTTTGTTAGATTGTATAGTGACAACTGTCCTATCAGCATGCATTTACAAAACATCAAAATTGGTGAATTTTTGTGTAGCAATTTTAATATTGAAGATGGAAGAAAAAAAAGCAAGATTTTTGGCATATTATGCTTTATTATTTCAAGAAAGGTAAAAAATGCAACTGAAACACAAAAAAAAGATTTGTGCAGTGTATGGAGAAGGTGCTGTGACTGATCCAATGTGTCAAAAGTGGTTTGCAAATTTTCGTGCTGGAGATTTCTCACTGGACTATGCTCCACAGTCAGGTAGAACAGTTGAAGTTGATAGCGATCAAATGGAGACATTAATTGAGAAAAATCAGTGTTATACCACTTGGGAGATAGCCACCATGCTCAAAATATCCAAATCAAGTGTTGAAAATTGTTTGCACCAGCTTGGTTATGTTAATCGCTTTGACGTTTGGGTTCCACATAAGTTAAGCAAAAAAACTTTCTTGACCATATTTCCACGTGCAATTCTCTACTTAAACGTAATGAAAATGTCTCGTTTTTAAAACAAATTGTGATGGACGAAGAAAAGTGGATACTGTACAATAATGTGGAACAGAAGAGATTGTGGGGCAAGTGAAACGAACCACCACCAACCACACCAAAGGCCAGTCTTCCTCCAAAGAAGGTGATGTTGTGTATATGGTGGGATTGGGAGGGAGTCCTCTATGATGAGTTCCTTCTGGAAAATGAAATGATTAATTCCAACAAGTACTGCTCCCAATTAGACCAACTGAAAGCAGCACTCGACAAAAAGCATCCGGAATTAGTCAACAGAAAACGCATAATCTTCCATCAGGATAATGCAAGACCACATGTTTCTTTGATGACCAGGCAAAAATTGTTACAGCTTGACTGGGAAATTCTGATTCATCTGCTGTATTCACCAGACATTGCACCTTTGGATTTCCATTTACTTCAGTCTTTACAAAATTATCTTAATGGAAAAAATTTCCATTCCCTGAAGACTATAAAAGGCACCTGGAACAGTTCTTTGCTCAAAAAGACAAAGAGTTTTGGGAAGATGGAATTATACGAAGCTTCCTGAAAAATGACAGAAGGTATTGGGACAAAACGGTGAATAGGTTGTTCAATAAAGTTCTTGGTGAAAATGAAAAATATGTCTTTTATTTTTACTTAAAAACCGAAGGAACTTTTTGGCCAAGCCAATGTTTAGTCTACTTTTAGGTACAACATGTAGTGGTTAAAAAGACACCCAAGTTTCTTACTCTTGAGGAGTCTGGTTGGTGAAAATAGATCATAAACAAAGAAATAAAGAAATCTGCCTAGAAATATGGTAAAAGAAAAAAAAGTTGATTTAGTGTTAATATAGACAGAGGCACTCAGTGGTTTCCCATTCTATACACTGGACTAAGATCAACTCTGTTTTAGTTACTCATCTGTGTAGCAGCAGAAGCAGTATAGTAGTAGTTAAGACTGCACTTTGGAGGAAGACCTCAGTATATAATCCAGACACATCAGCACCTACTTACTAGTTTTTATAAACTTCGGAAAATTTTATATACTCTTTAAATCCCAGTTTTCTCTTATGTAAAATAGAAAGTCATACCAGCTCCATAGGGTTAATTATAATAATAGTGATTTTGATAAATACATTTGAAACATTTTTTAAAAATCATGAAAACTATTAGGTTTTTCTTCTTCATATTAAACTTTTCCTCTACTTTCAAACAAATTTCTATAATGTGTGATTGTTAGACTTGGTTAAATAGCATTTAATATATAAAAATTATATGTCATTCTCTGTGCTATGCACTGGAGATAAGCTTGTAAAAAGTAAATAATATGGTTATCAAGAATTTTATAGTCCAGGGAAGAAGAAAGACATGAAACAAATAATTTTTAGTATAATGAGTGATTAGTTTGTTTTCTTTTTACAGAAAATAATTACATTTTCTTTCTCATTCTGTTTTAAGCTCCCACATATAAATCAGGTAGTGACTAGAATTAAAATTAATTGATTCCTATAACAAACTATAGTAAGACAGGTATTAGTAAGAGAAATGATGGCTATATGACAGTTATTACATTAACTGAAAGGCAGGGTTACATTAAGCTATATTCAGAATGCTAAGGTATCCAACTAAAAATATATTTTATTTAGGAAAATTTAAAGAAAAAATAAAAAGACTGTAGTTATGTCACAGGTGCTAAAGCCCATATTTCACCAGAAGGATTAAGTCAGGAACAAATCAGCCATTTTACTCTGAAAGTGTTTGGAAGATTTCAAAAGAAGAAATTATCAAATAATGGAATGATCCGTTAAGGTTTAGCTGTTCATGAGAAAGAAAAGCTATTAAGGTTACAAGCTTTCTTGACCTTTTTTGTACATAGATATTTTTAAATAGCAGAAAAGAAAATGTATGCTTCAAAATCTGGGCTTATTGCTTAAACCCTTTCTCATCTCTTAGTTTGGAATTTGCAGGATACGCAAAAGATGAGGATACTTTCTTCAGATAAAATTCCCTCCTTGTCTAATAAGTTTTTCAGATATCATAGGCATTTTACAGTATTGGAATCTCAAATTTATAGTAAATACAGTTTTGAGCAACAGAAAAGAAGTTGTATTAAGTTTTCATCATATTAATGAATATTCCTTATCTTGATAGTTCTTTTGTTTTTACTACTTCTAATCCTAAAGTGTATCATGGAAACCAAAATATTAGTTGACTAACAATTATTTCATTTTATTTTTATGTCAAAATAAATGAATCTTGTGAGGCTAATAGCTTGTATTTATTTTCTCAAAGCACAAAATCTGCCTTGATATTTAAGACCATGAATAAAACAAAGTAATTAGGGTAAGTGTGCAATTTTGATCATTATATGTAACTATGATCATGCTTCAAAGCCACATTGGAAAAAAAGATGCTACCAATTTTTCTACAGTGATAATAAAAAAACTGTGAAAAGCAATATAGATTACATATTTTTAATGCATTGATTAAATTTATATTAGTATAGTGTACAAACAGGAATATTTCAATACATGGTGCTTCATATAACATAGTTTTACTTTCTGGTTTCTGACATGGACTATTATTTCTTATTTTAAACTGAACCTGACACTGAAATCTAAATGGGTAGTATTTTTTTATGTGATTTACATTTAAAAGGTGCATTTTCATCTTAAATCTAAGTTGGCCATATTCTATTTATGGTGGGTAGTATTTAAATAGTTTTGAATAGAGGCTGAACATTGAAATTTTTGATGGGGGAGGGAAATGACACCAATATCACTGCACACTTCCTTGAATCTGAAGACTGATAGTTCATTGAATTTCAGCCTGAATTACCCCTACCCTTGGAGGATTATCTAGAGACTAGAAAGAGGTTTCTGGGGAACAGAACTTGGAACAAGAAACTCACATCATGCCCTTTTAAATCTAAATTCCAACTAAGAATCAGGATGAAAGCCAAATGAGGATGAGAGTGCCAGATTAGATTTGGGACCAAGAAATTAAATAATTCAAGGCTGGTGAACTAAGATAAAAATATATAGGCTCAGCTAGGGATAAGTTTGAAAGCTAGGTATCATTAAATTTTGAGATTACCTTCAAATGCATTTGAATATATTTATATAGATCTCCTAAAATGGTCTAGACTTAGTGAGGACAGGGAGTAATATGAGTATTTTTAATACTTTCTAGTATAATAGGTATTTTTGGTGTCCTGTTTTCTGTCAATGACACTATTGCCTTGATCCGTATTCTTAGTCTTCAAGTTGTTTATCCATTTTAATAAAAATGGGTTGTTTCCTATGTGTCAGAAACTTTTTTAGGTGTTGTGGTAAACAAGATAGACAAAGTCATTGTCCTCTTAGAACTTGGATTCTAGTATGAAAAACAAATTAAGCAAGTTAGATGCATAATGAAGCAATGGTAAGTGCTAAAAAGAAGAATAAAGAAGGTAAGACTGATGGAATGTCTCAGAGAAAGAAAGAGTCAGGAACAGCCTCTCTGAGGAGGTGACAATTCACTAGAAATTGGGAGCCATTTAGGGAACCAGTCTTGTGAATATCTGGAGACTGAGTGTTCCAGATCTCCAATTAAGATTAACAATCTCTTAATTGTTCCAAAAGGAACAATTAATACATGTAATATGTGTCAGTCTAATCAAATAAGTCTTTTAGATATCTTTGCAATCATTCAAACACACTTCATTCATTCTGCATATATATGTCAATTGAATCACACCAAAACCCATACCTAATCATGTCACTTGCCTGCTCAAAATTCTCAATGGCTCCTCATCACCTAGGGAAGAAAGCTAAAGCCAACTTGCCTGGTTTTTAAGTCCTCTGTGATCTGTTACCAATACTGTTTCTCCCGTATTTCCAACTTAACCCTTTACATGACTTATGCTGGATCCACAAAGGACTACTTTCCATTTCTCAAACATAGATCCCTCCCCTTTTCTTGCTTTTAGAGAATTTCCACAACTTTTCCTCTGCTAATTTTAATAAATAAATCATCTAAGGTTTAGTTCAAATGCCACTTCTTTTGTAAGACTCCCAGTGATTTATCTCTCCTTTGAACCATTTTAAACCTGCCTCATTATTTTTACCTCATAAGAGAAGAGACAGTATCCTAACATTTAACTCAGGGAGAATGAGTGATATTATAACATTAATTACACAAGGCTCTCTTCATCATTGTTTATATTTCTGTGTTCATCTGCAACCAGATTATGAACATGTCAATGAGTTTGTAAGGAATTAACTTGCTATCTGTGTATATGGCACTGAAACTCCAATGAGTGATCACAAAACATCCCAGACATAACTAAAATATATTGGAATCAAAGAGGTTTTGAACTTCCTGGTTATATTTAGATATATGGTTAAGTGTGTGTATTAGTCCAATCAGGCTAACGAACAAAAATATCTTTGACTGGGTGGTTTATAAACAAGAGAAATTTATCACGGTTGTAGAGGCTGGGAAGTCCAAGGTCAAGGTACCTGCAGAATCAGTGTCTGGTGAGACTTGTTTCTGGGTCCACAGATAGCTGTCTTCTCACTGCATTCTTACATGCTGGAACTGCCAAGAGAGCTCTCTGGGACCTATTTTTTAAGGGCAATAATCCCATTCATGGGGGTAGAGCTGACCAGTTATCTCCAAAATAACCTCCCAAAGGCCTCACCTCCAAATGCCATCACATTGGGTATGGCAAGGAAACAGATTCTCCCCTAGAGCCTCTAGAAGGAATGAAGCCTTGTTGACACATTGATTTTAGGAATTCCAACCATCAGAACTGTAAGATAATAAATGTATATTGTTTTAAGTCACTAACTTTGTGGTAATTTGTTATAGCAGCAGTAGGAAACTAATACAGGTATTGCTGTCATCATTGTTGTTATTGTAATAATTATTACAACATTAAGTATACTAAGCAAACAGAGACTGTTGACTAGGTGAATCTTTGTAATTAAACCACATAGTTGAATAATGAAAAAGAAGAAAATTTGTGTAATGGAAAAATAAAGGGATTTATATTTTATTATGGGGAAAAAGAAAAACCTTCCCAAAGAATTATTAAGTACAGAATTTCAAGAGTCAGGTGATGTAGAATCTCTTGGCCTAGAGCAATATGCAGTATGCAATAAGATATACAAGGATTTTTGCCTAGGTATATTGTAATATTAGAGGGAGAGAATAGGTTAGAGCTCATTTAAAACTCTCTAATTCTTCCCTGAATGTATTTGAGAACATTTCAAAATGATGACTGACTAAAAGGAATTTGGCTGAAATTTCTATTATTTCTCCCAGAAAAAGACACTAAAATTAAAATGTTCTAAAACAAAAACCGTATTTATGGATACAGCACTTTATACACTGACTGAAGCTATATGTTAATGAATTCTAGCACACAAAACATGGGGGATAGACTCTAAACAATACTGTGGCTTCATGTAGCCATTTATGATGTATGTAATCTCTCCCTCCTCCTCTTCACAGCTGCCAGCCCCTCTGGCTATGCCTTTTTTGTCTCTCTCTTAGTCTCTCTCTCTCCCTCTTTCCTGTGAATGTCTTGCTAATATCCTGTTAATGAACTTTATACTGAGATCTGACTAAATTATCTATCTGTATCTGCATTCTATTTAAACGTATGTGTAATGATCATCAGATGGAGCCTGGTCAGCAAGATGCATCAATGTTTTGTGAGAAGAAAGTTGATTCTGACTACTGTAGAGACTGCTGAAGAAACATCTAGAATATTGGGTACAGAGCCACATAATTTAATCGAAGTCTTCAGGGCAGAATATCATTGGGTTCAAAACTACCCTGTACTTCATCCACTGGGCAATCCAAGAGATACACTGCTTACTCCGTATTCACCAATAATTTTGGAATGCATTTAGGTGGATCAGATACTCCCCAATGGTATAAATATCAATCAAATTTTGTGAAGTGTTATAATGAACCATTCATTTTATGTGCACACTCAAGTGTTCTAACTACCTTTTTTTTTCCTTCTCTATCAAGCTGTGCTTTTTTATCGTCTTTGTTTTTCTTTTCTTTACTTAAATATCCTGTGTGGCTTTAAAATTAAAGTATTTTGAATTGAGTGCAATTAGATCCTTAGTAGGGACTTTTCTGTAAATTGACATTTAAAGCAAATGCGTAATATCAAGATTTCTTTACTAATTCAAATTCTTTACTAAGTAATATCAAATATTCTTTTTTTTTTTTTTTTTTTTTTGTGGTACGTGGGCCTCTTACTGTTGTGGCCTCTCCCGTTGCGGAGCACAGGCTCTGGATACACAGGCTTAACGGCTATGGCTAACGGGCCCAGCCGCTCCGCGGCATGTGGGATCTTCCCAGACCGGGGCACGAACCCGCGTCCCCTGCATCGGCAGGCAGACTCTCAACCACTGCGCCACCAAGGAAGCCCAAATATCAAATATGCTTTATTAATCCTCATGCAGTATCTTTCTTAACTGATTTGGATTTATTCTTTAGGGATTAATTTGTATAACTAGAAAAATTTTACTTCAATCAATTGGAGAGCTACTTAATTTTTTTTTTTGGCCGCACCAAGCGGCTTGTGGGATCTTAGTTCCCCAACCAGGGATCGAACCTGTGACCCCAAAAGTGGAAACACAGAGTCCTAACAACTGGACTGCCAGGGAATTCTGAGAACAAATTAATTTTAAATTTATTTTCATTTTTCTTTTTTTAAGGTTTATTTTGGCTCAGAATATATGAGACTAATTATATTAACTTTTTAGTCCTGCGAAATGATTCCATTTAAAAATATTTTAGGTAGTAGCCTGTAGCCTTTTACCTTAGAATGTACCTTAGACATGTATGAATGGACCAATAAAATACAGCCTAATGTGCCTTAAAGCTATATTCCGAATTCATGTGGCCAAGTTCCTCTCCAGAATTTACCATGGACAATCTAGGATTTTATCTCTTGTCTATCACTAACTTAATCTCAGTTATGCTTTAATGTTAGCCAGTAGATTTGCTTTTAAATTTTGTTTTGTTTTAATCTTTTACAGGACTAGACTGCAATTCTTTCTGAGAGTGAATGTTCCTGATTGTTATCTCTTTATTTAGTTTCCTCTACAACTCAGGTTAAAATATTTATTATTCATCATCTGATAGAAATGTTCATTGCTATTTCTGCAGATGATGACAGGAGATTTATTTCCCTCCAGTGGCTTCTGCTTTTCATTGGTGGTTAGATTTGTTTATAGCTAAATTCTCTTAGACATAAATAAGACCTTCTTGTCATATCTTATATTGTTTCTTCTATACCTTTTAGATATAAAAAGAAAGAAAAACTAAGATTGGAATCAGGAGCATTTTTCTTCTCAAAATATATTTTAATCAGATTTACTTTATAAATTTGATTAATTAATTGACTTCATTTTGTTTCAACCAAATTTACTTCTTCATTTTAATCGGATATTCTTTCATGTTTGCATTGCATTTGAACACACAATATGCTTTATGATAAGCTGTTTATCCAACACATATTTGTTGGCAATATTCCATTTTTCATATATCAATCCTGTTTGGAATGAGCTTACTGTCCACTAAGAGAGATAAAGTTGTATTAGTTTTACATTTAGGTAGTACCTTTAGGTAGCTTGGGCTCTGGAGTTGACTGACTGCCTGTATTTATATTCCTGTCTTATTTCTTTCTAGATATATCACCTAAAATAATTTTTTAACCAGTTTCTTTATAAAAAGAGGACAGTTATAGTACATGGCTTATAGAGTTATTTTTGGAACAAAATATATTATTAATTATAATAGTCAAAGTAATAATGATAGTATTTATTAATTGCTCATTATATAGTAGGCAGTGTTTTAAACATCTCACCCAAAGTAAAAAGAGAAACTAGGTAGATTGCCCAACTCATTCACATAGTCCAAGAGGCAGAGTAGGAATTTAAACTCCAAATTATCTACTTACAAAGGCACTTGAACATTTCTCTTATACACAATAACTAAAATTCTCCAGAGGGAATTGTTTTGCTTTGGTTGATGATGATGAAGTTGATGGTGGTAATGATGATAAATGGGTAAAAATGACATATTCAACCCTTATTTTCTAATTTATCAACTACATGAGTAGTCATATAACAAAAGCAATTTATTTTCATTAATTTTTTAAAAAATCCTATTCAATTTATTTTCTGTGACACTCACTATTAGAGTAAATATACTACAAGTGTGAATACACATTTTAGTTTTCGAATTAAAACTCTAATTAGGCCCTTGATGTTAATTGTTGTTAAACACTTATTCTGCTAGTAATGTTATGTTTTACAAGTCTAATAAGAAAAATTTGATGTTAATATAAAAATATTTGCTTTTGTAAAATAATAATTTACCCGCCAATTTATATTTTCTGTTGCATCAGGATAATTGTAAATGGCTTGCTGTATTAGAGAGTGAGTTTTATGTAACCTATCTTTAAAAAGGAACTTTTAAAGCTTTATGATAATTTCAAAAAATAAGGATTGAAACAATTTTTAAGCAATCTATATTTTTAGATCTTGCATTGAGCAAACTGGTTATACAGAAGGAAAAAAAAAATGTAACTACATTCAACAAAGACCAGAGAGGTTAGTTTCTATAGCATTTATTTTTTTCACTCCATCCTCAGAAGACAGAAGAAAAGGACAGGTGAACATTTCCTACAAAAGCAGTCATTTGTTCTCTGAATTCAATGGTAGCAAAGTATAAAACCCATTGCTATAGACTCTGCCAAAGACATTCAGAAAGTCTAAAGCTTCCTTTTCCTATGAAAGATATTACTTCTGTGCCATCTTCAAAGGAGTCAAATTTCATACTTTTCTACATTTGTAAACCTCACACTGGGGGATATATTATGGGTAACGAAACTAGTAAGAAAATGAGAGTCTCTACTATTACAGTGAAGGAAAAATATTGTAACCAAGAATTATATATGAAAGAGATATACATATTATGTTTATATTTAAACTGAAAAATATGTGAATGTGTTGATGTATTTTCAATAACTCAATGAATGACTGCAAGCATTTTTTTTAACTCATAATCAATACTGAGGCATACAATATGCATTGTATATATATAGCATTGATATAGCATATATGATATAGCATTTTCAAAGTTTTCAAATGTATCAATAGACTGTTCAAATGTATAATGTTCATTAAACAGTACTTGTATGTAATTATTTTGCATTTCTGGTAGACTTAACATGTAAAGTGCTTAGCATTAATTATGATTTTTCCAGACATGCCACTTTCTGTTAGAAATGTCTTTGGCTTTTAAATAGTGCTTCCCATTAATAAAAGGAAGTAACTTTTTTTTTTTTTTTTTTTTTTTTTTTTTTTTTTTTTTTTGTGGTACGCGGGCCTCTCACTGTTGTGGCCTCTCCCGTTGCGGAGCACAGGCTCCGGATGCGCAGGCTCAGCAGCCATGGCTCACGGGCCCAGCCGCTCCACGGCATATGGGATCCTCCCAGACCGGGGCACGAACCCGTATCCCCTGCATCGGCAGGCGGACTCTCAACCACTGCGCCACCAGGGAGGCCCAAGGAAGTAACATTTTAAAGTGAGGAATGAATCTAAGCTTTAAATAAATTGCATATGATTTACTATTTCAAATCTGGAATTTAAATAGGGTTGTACTATTCAAAATATGTTCTCTTGGGGCTTCCCTGGTGGTGCAGTGGTTAGGAATCTGCCTGCCAATGCAGGGGACACGGGTTCGAGCCCTGGCTGGGAGGATTCCACATGCTGCAGAGCAGCTGGGCCCGTGTGCCACAACTGCTGAGCCTGTGCTCTAGAGCCCGCTCACCTAGAGCCAGTGCTCCAAGACGAGAGAGGCCACCACAATGAGAGGCCCATGCACAGCAATGAAGAGTAGTCCCCGCTTACCGCAACTAAAAAGAAAGCCCACGCGCAGCAACGAGGACCCAATGCAGCCAATAAATATATAAATAAATAAATAAATAAATAAAATGAATGTCATTCTTTTAAAAAAAGAATATGTTATCTCATTACATAGTTTAAGTTTGAAGGATAAACCATTGTTCATAATTTTACACCTCCATTAAAATGCCTTGTTTCCATCCAGAATATTAGAACAGATCCTTAAGATACAATGTGAAGCATATGTAGTTAATTAGCTAAGCAATAGTGGTACATTGTTTAGTCAAAATGAAGGTGTATTTCATTTTGGAAATACTGAAATTATCTTTTAAGGTACTGCAGCACACATGGGTTATTAAATATGTATTTCTCTCAGATTTTTCTTTATAAAGATGGTTTTATCAAGTATCATTAATAAGTGACATTTATGACCTGCAGCCACCAACTGCCTTGGATTGTTTATTAGAACTCTTCACTAATCTAATGTATTGTTCTTATTACATGTTCTTGGGCTCTTAAAAATACTTATTTTACAAAAATTTCAATTTTAGTTAAGGAGAAAGATTATTGAAAGGCCCATGGCATGAAAGATCATATGACTTAAAAGATAGTCAGTGATTTATGACATTGTTAGTCCCCATTATTGAGTAAATGAGGCTTGAAACTGACTAATGTTTCTCTTCGTTTTGTTTGTTGGAAACATTTATAACTTCCTCCAGGGATTTTTTTGGTGCTTTATTGTAGAGTAGTACAGAAAAATAAAAAAAATCTTGAACTGTCACTTGGTTTTAATTACATTTGAGAAATAATACTTTGCACTTAGTATCAATGTTACTGGGGGTTCTTTGACTTAGTAAACTTCCTTTTGCATTTTTTGGACAACATACGTATTGATACAGGTGAAAAACAGCACTAATAATAAAATCCATTTCAAATCAACATTTCTTCAGGTAATTAATCATTTTCTATTTTTATATGCTTATATCAAGTCATAGAAGAAAATTAGCTTCTCCCAATTTCTTTCTTAGAGTTTAAGCCAATGGAACTGAACACAGACAGATGATATGATAGTCTGAGCTGTAATATAAAGTCACAAATATAATGGACATTAAGAAAAGTTCTATTGCTTCAAAAGGAAAAGAAAGTATATGAAATACCTTCAATGTTTTTGCTATGAAGTTAAGAAATCTCTTAATGTACACATTCAACTTCTCTTTTTATGATCAAGCATTATGCTCAAAAAAAGAACTTTATGTTGTCTTTCCCTAGGGTTCCAAGACTGAATCCAATCTGTGGTCATCCCTGGATTTTGATGCTCAGCACAGTGGGGATCCATTTTACATTAATTTCTGACAGAAATAATTTATTCTTTGGAAAATTTATCAAAGATAAAAATTTTAGTTCAAGAATTTAAGATAAGTATAGATAAGGAAGATAAGTTCTAAATGTAACACCAATGTTTTCTTCCCACTTTCATCTTGGAAAGAGAATCTGAAATAATACACAAATGATAAAGTGAATAATTTATTTTAAATTCAGAAAATCATTGGGAATTCAACAGTATTATTTTGTAGAATATATAACAAAGTAATGGTTGACTACAAGCACCTGACAGACTTTGATTTAAATCACTCTTGCTACTAACTGTATGTTATCAAGAGTAATTTACTTAATGTCTCTGAAGTTTAGTTGAATTTCTAAATTAGGATTATAACAAAAATAGACTTGATTTTTTTTGGTTTGCTACCAAGGAAAAAAATGCAATACAGTACATAAAACATTAGCACAGTGGCATGCACAAATAAGTTTTCAAAAAATGTTTTTTAAAGTATCTAAAATGGTATACTGTTTAAGAGTTTTAGGTCTGCTTTCAGGCAGATGTGATTTTCAATCTAGTATTTACTATTTACTGACTGAGAGAATTTGGGAAATCTCTTCAAAATTTTTATGTTTATCTTTCTTTAAATGCAAGCCAGATAGTAATAGCACCTTCATCAGCTCTGTTTGGACGTGATAAT
Organism: Hyperoodon ampullatus; assembly: GCF_949752795.1. Classification (NCBI taxonomy): domain Eukaryota; kingdom Metazoa; phylum Chordata; class Mammalia; order Artiodactyla; family Ziphiidae; genus Hyperoodon; species Hyperoodon ampullatus. The sequence continues at coordinate 71,330,386 of NC_136915.1, forward strand.
ACAAGTAATGCACTTATATACCCAGCACTTATATACCCAGCACTTATATATGAAGTTAATAACAAATATTAGTTGTATTATTCCTGTTGTTGATAGAAGCTTTTGAAAAGTTTTTTTTTTCCATTATTTTCTATCAACAGGATACTACTGGAGTATGTTAGAGCACAGAATAGATTTTAGAGGCTATGTTGGAAGCTGGACTCGCCTGCATCTGGAGTAGCAGAAAAGCAGGAGGGGATATTCTGTGTCAGCTGACTTTTGTGCCTTCGGTGGGCTTTAATGGCACTAGTGATTTTCGCACCAGTAGCATGAGGAGACAGTATCATAGCCAGACCAAAAATGGAGCAGACTGAAAATCTAGAGGCCATGTGGCCATCAAAGGGAACAGTTCAATGGCACATTGTAAGTCACCCCATTAATAAAATAGCTGGGGAGAAATGGTCGGAAGTCCTGCAATATACACAGGAGGCAAAATCAGAGAAAAACTATTTTCTATTTATTTTAACCCTGTGATAGCCTAGTAAACATGATTTACATGGCTATCTAAAAGTATTATTTGTTCCACTCTCCTTTACTTCCATAAATCTTATAGTCATTTCATATTTGTTCCTGGAACTAGTCATTTTTTCCCCACGATCATGCACATGAGATGTTCTACGTGGGGATAGTTGGCTATATTCCAGACCAAAATACCACATCACAGTTAATGAATAACAGCAGTAGTACCAACATTTCTGTTTTGCTGCCATGTGACACAACTGCCTAGATTGAGCACCAGCAATTCAGGGTGATGAGATGCCAGAATCAGCTTCTCTTCTAAATAAACAATTTGAAAGGGGTGAACAAATAACAACCTATTTTATAAAACAGATAGTCTCTTCTGTTTTATCATTGTCTACAAGAAAAAAGCAAGAAAATATGGAAAACCATATCACAATTGGTGGCATACTATATTTTACCACTGATATATATTAAAGATACTTCTTTAAGGTAAAGAATATACTGGGCCAATCTGACTCAGAAAGGCTTGACTTCAAGCCCAGTGCATAGAAATAATGGATTAAATGCATAATTAAACTTAAAGAAAGAGAAATACAAAGTTCCAGAAATAAAAGGGAAATACAAACTTAGAAGAACAAACAGGGAATGCATCTGAAAGAATCAGTAATATATGAATCAGATATAAACCTTAATGTGTGTCTCAGGCTTTAACATTCACTTCTAGAATGATTTCAGGTTACAAGCTCTAAACAAGACTTTGGAAGCTGTGAGGAAATTTTCCATCCACCTAGGACCTGGTCATAAAAATCATAGAAATTCAGCCCATTATTACTCATATGTGCGGGACATACACTACCCTGCAAGCATGATTCAGAAATCTAAAGTTAAGAAATTAAAATCAAGTTTGAAACCAGTGAAAAAAAACAGGGTCCTAGGCAGAGTCACCTACAAACATACCTCACAGAGACAAGTCCACAACACAGGAATCTATGGAAAACAAATGTCATGGCAAGTGAACTTAACACTGACATTTTATAAAACACAAGAAGAAATAAACTAGTCTTGATTGAGCTACATTCAGAGAAGTGCATTTAAAATTATCAAAGAGGAAAAAGAAGGAATAGACAATATAAGAAGTTGAGAAAAGTAGTATCAAGTGCATAGTTTTTCAACCACATCTTGACCCCATAAGAGTGGAACATTTCCTTCCAAGAAATAATGTCCTTACAGCCTGTACTGGGCTTGTCACCTTGTGTAGGAATATCCTATTTCAGACTCAACATGTACTCCTTTACCTTGCTTAAGCATGTGTGTTGTATGGCACCTGGCCAACCTCACTACCATATTGATTCCCTGTGGAGTGGAGGTAGGTCCTTCTGATGCTGCACAAGTGAGACACATGCAGGCCACTGCCCTGAATCAGCTGCCAGGAGGCACCTACTGGCCATGGGACCTGCTGGAAGGACCTTCTGACACACATCACTGAAGCCAGCCTTGTTCCATCTCTTCGCGATGTGAATAAAGTGTCATTCCATCCAGACTCTGTTGTGTTTTCTTGGTGACTGATACCAAGATCAATCAGCAGAAGTGTTCAGATTTCTCCTCCTCATAATAGGTAACAGAAGCCACTTGCTCAATATAAAATCAGTATAAAAAAGGAATAGGGCAATTTAATAAAAAAAGAAACTCTAGAAATAAATAATAGAAGTAAATTTAGAATAATAGAAATACATTTTAAAAACAATAATGAATACAATGGCAGTGTTGAGTATAATAGAGCAGCTGAGAAGAGCACTGAAGAATTTAAATATAGATCTGAGGAAATCACCTAGAATGTAATGAGAAAAAATAAAGAGATGTAAAATATGAAAAGTAAGTTGAACATGTTATATATAACGGGAAGGTCCTGCATTGTTAATAGGCATTTCATAAGGAGAAAGTGCAAACAATGGTAAAAAAGCAGAGTTTCAAGTGATGATGATAGAGAGCCATTTTCTTTTCAGAGGTAAAGAAATAAATTAATTCTTAGAATGAAGAAGCCATTCAAGTCCTGATCAGAATTAAAAAGGTCAAAAACATTCCATTAATTCATAATGGCAAACTTGCAAGACTTCACAAACTTTAAAAATGTAACAAAATATAGTAAAGATTTTATATAGAAAAACAATAATTAGAATTATGGCAGACTTCTCATTAGGAAAAATAAAAGCCAGAAGATAGTGGATAATACCTTTAAGGTTCTGAGGTAAAAGAGATGTCAAGGGCTTCCCTGGTGGCAAAGGTTGAGAGTCTGCCTGCCGATGCAGGGGACACGGGTTCATGCCCTGGTCCGGGAGGATCCCATATGACGTGGAGCGGCTGGGCCTGTAAGCCATGGCCGCTGAGCCTGCGCATCCAGAGCCTGTGCTCTGCAACAGGAGAGGCCACAACAATGAGAGGCACACACACTGCAAAAAAAAAAAAAAAAAGATGTCAATTTCAAATGAACTATTTGCAGCACATGCCTTAGAGAATTACTAAAGGATGTACTTTAGGAAAAAGGTAGTTGAATGCAAAAGAAAATAAGTTTATGCAACAATTAGTGATTAACAAATAAATTATAAAATACTGGCACAATTAATGAGAATTAACTAAAAAATTCATAATAGTGACCAATGGGGTGCTTAGAATCAAAATGAAGCTAAAATTACATTACAGGGAAAATAACATGGGAAAGCAAATTTACAGTGATGTAATGTCCTTGTATTATCCTATAAGAATATAGGGTAAAAATAAAGAGATTTCATTAAATCCGCATGCACGTTAAAATTTATGAGTAACCTTAAATCACTGGAAATCAAATGTAAAATTCAAAAGGTGGCTAGAATGAAGTGGGGGAAATGAAAATTGGATCAACTCAGCAAAAAGTAGGAAAAGAATAGGGGAGAGATCAAACAGGTCAATAATCACCATGAGTTCAAATTGGTATAAAAACTCTAGAATGCATTGGAAATATCAAATAAAGTTTAAAATGTGCATAATTAATGTTCCAATACATTTATTTCACTAGATGTAGTCTAGAAACTTTTACACTGACTACTAGCAGATATAAAGAAGAATGCTTTGTTTATTCCTACATTGTTTGTTACAGAGAAAAACTGGAAACAGTATAAATATCCATCAGGACAGAAATGGATAAAGTATGATTTATTTGTATGTTAAAGTATAACACATCAATTAAAATGAATAGACTTTATTTGGGAATGTAGACCTAGATAGATCAAAAAATATAATACTGACTTAGTTTGGTTTTCTATTATGCCATAAAAAATTATCACAAACTTAGTGGCTTAAACAAGATAAATTTATTATGTTTTAGTTCTCTATGTCAGGGATCTGACATATGTCTCATCAGACTAAGATCAACATGGTATTAGGGCTTTCTGTCTTCCGGTAGGCTCTAGGGGATAATCTTTTTCTTGAACATTTAGGTATTGGCAAAATTCAGTTTCATGTGTTTATAGGACTGAGGTGTCTATTTTCTTGCTGCCTATCAGCCTGGGGGTTGCCATTAACTCCTATGGTCCACTCTCTTGTCTTTGCACATAACCCTCACGTCTCAGAACCAGTGACAGGATGTGGAATCCTTCTCACACTACCATTTTGATTCACTCCTTTGCTTCTGTCATTGCATCTCTCTGACTACAGCCAGGAATTGTTTTCCAATTAACTTGTGCAATTATATCATGCCTACCTAAATAATCCAGGACAATTTCACCATCTCAAAGTCCTTAATCTTAATCAGAACTACAAAATCCTTTTTTGCTATTTATGGTAACATTCTCACAGGTTCTGATGAATAAGGCACAGACATCCATGGGGCCATTATACTGCCTATCATAGAGTCCAACCTCTGGCCCTCAAAGGTTCTCATCCATCCCACATATAATTATCCCCATCCCAAGGTCCCCAACCCATTACAGCATCAACAAAAAGTCCAATAATCTCAATGACATTTCATCACCTTAAAAGACCAAAAGCTCATCATCTAAATCATCCAAATTTGGTATTGGTGAGTCTTGGTATAATCCATCCCAGTACACAATTCCTCTCCATCTGTGGACCTGTGAGACTAAAGAAACATGTTATATGCTGCCAAAATGCAATGGTAGGACAGGCACAGAATAAGGGTTAATGTATCAATTCAAAATAGGACAAAATGGAAGGGAAAATGAGACATGATTCTCAAGCTATTTTGCAATTCAGGCACAGAAATTCCATTAGATTTCAAGACTTAGGGATAATTCTCTACAGCTTGCATCTTTGCCCTCTGGCTCAAGGCTCTGGTCTCTAATTATCTTTTTCTTTTTGTTAATAAAAAATGTAGGAATAGGGAAGGAGCCGGAGGAAGATGGCGGAAGAGTAAGACGCGGAGATCACCTTCCTCCCCACAGATACATCAGAAATTGGTCTACACGTGGAACAACTCCAACAGAACACCTACTGAACGCTGACAGAAGACCTCAGACCTCCCAAAAGGCAAGAAACTCCCCACATACCTGGGTAGGTCAAAAGAAAAAAAGAATAAACAGAGACAATAGGATATGGACGGGACCTGCACCAGTGGGAGGGAGCCGTGAAGGAGGGAAGGTTTCTACACACTACAAGCCCCTTCGCGGGCGGAGACTGCAGGTGGCAGAGGGGGAAAGCTTCGGAGTAGCGGAGGAGAGCACAGCAACAGGGGTGTGGAGGGCAAAGCAGAGAGATTTTGGCACAGAGGATCGGTGCCCTCAGGCACACACCAGCCCGAGAGACTTGTCTGCTCGGCCGCCAGAGCGGGCGGGGCTGGGAGCTGAGGCTCGGGTATCGGCTTTCAGTCGGAGCGCAGGGAGAGGTCTGGGGCTGGCGGCAGGAAGAGACCCTGAAGGGGTTAGTGCTAGCCCGGAGGGAGTCCGGGGAAAGGGTCTGGAGCTACCGGAGAGGCAAGAGACTTTTTTCCCTTTTGTTGCTTGGTGCGCGAGGAGAGGGCATTCCCCTCCCTCCCCTCTGCCTGAGTGAGCCAGAGCCCCCGAATCAGCGGCTCCTTTAAACCCGTCCTGTCTGAGCGAAGAACGGACGCCCTCCGGCGACCTACGCGCAGAGGCGGGGCCAGGTCCAAGGCTGAGACCCGGGAGCTGTGAGAGCAGAGACAGGGAAATCTCTCTGTGCAGCCTCCGAGGCAGCGGATTAAAGCTCCACGGTCCATTTGATGTGCCCTGCGTCTGTGGAGTGCATGAATAGACAGCGAATCATCCCAAATTGAGGAAGTGGACCTTGAGGACAAGATTTAAGACTTTCCCCCCCTTTTTTTTTCCTCTTTTTACAACGAATTACCTCAAATTAAGGAGGTGGACTTAGCAAGATTTCAGACTTTTCGCCCTTTTCCTCTTTTTACAACGAATTATCCCAAATCGAGGAGGTGGACTTGGAGAGCAAGATTTTTGATTTTTCCCCCTGCTCTCTTTTTGTGAATGTGTATGTGTAATCTTCTGTGTAAGATTCTCTCTGTATAGCTTTGCTTCCACCATATGTCCCAGGGTTCTTTCGGTCCGTGTTTTTTTTCAATAATTACTTTTTAATTTTAATAACGCTACTATATTTCATACTTTATTCTATTTTACTTCACCTGCTCTTTCTTTTTTTCCTCCCTTCCCTTCCTCCCTCCCTCCCTCCGCTCCTCCTTTCCTTCTTTCTTTTTCTTTCCTCCATCCCTCCCTCCCTCCCACCCTTCTTCTTTCCACTTTCTTTTTCTTTCCTTCCTCCCTCCCTCCCTCCCTCCCTCCTGTCTTTCTTTCTTTCTTTCCTTCCTCCCTCCCTCCCTCTCTTCTTCCATTCACTCTTCCTTTTGCTTTCATTCCTCCCTCCCTCCCTCCTTTCTTTCCTTTCTTTCCATCCTTCCTCCCTCCCTCCTTTCTTTCTTTCTTCCTTCCTTCCTTCCTTACTTACTTCCCTTCTTCCTTTCTTTCAATCTCTCTTTCTTTCTTCTACTAATTATTTCTTTCTACTTTTTCTCACTGTTATTCTGAGCCGGGTGGATGAAAGGCTCTTGGTGCTGCAGCCAGGAGTTAGTGCTGTGCCTCTGAAGTGGGAGAGCCAACTTCAGGACACGGGTCCACAAGAGACCTCCCAGCTCCACATAATATCAAGCAGCGAAAATCTCCCAGGGATCTCCATCTCAACACCAGCACCCAGCTTCAGTCAACGACCAGCAAGCTACAGTGCTGGTCACCCTATGCCAAGCAACTAGCAAGGCAGGAACACAACCCCACCCATTAGCAGAGAGGATACCTAAAAACATAATAAGGCCACAGGCACCCCAAAACACACCACCAGACGTGGACCTGTCCACCAGAAAGACAAGATCGAGCTTCAACCACCAGAACACAGGCATTAGTCCCCCCCCACCAGGAAGCCTACACAACCTACTGAAACAACCTTAGCCACGGGGGACAGACACCAAAAACAACGGGAACTACGAATCTGCAGCCTGCAAAAAGGAGACCCCAAACACAGTAACATAAGCAAAATGAGAAAGCAGAAAAACACACAGCAGGTGAAGGAGCAAGATAAAAACCTACCAGACCTAACAAATGAAGAGGTAATAGGCAGTCTACCTGAAAAAGAATTCAGAATAATGATAGTAAAGCTGATCCAAGATTCCATTTCCCAGATCCAAAATCTTGGAAATAGAATAGACAATATGCAAGAAACAGTTAACAAGGACCTAGAAGAACTAAAGATGAATCAAGCATCGATTAAAAACACAATAAATGAAATGAAAAATACTCTAGATGGGATCAATAGCAGAATAACTGAGGCAGAAGAACGGATAAGTGAGGTGGAAGATAAAATAGTGGAAATAACTGATGCAGAGAAAGATAAAGAAAAAAGAATGAAAAGAACAGAGGACAGTCTCAGAGACCTCTGGGACAACATTAAACGCACCAACATTCGAATTATAGGGGTTCCAGAAGAAGAAGAGAAAAAGAAAGGGACTGAGAAAATATTTGAAGAGATTATAGTTGAAAACTTCCCTAATATGGGAAAGGAAATAGTTAATCAAGTCCAGGAGGCACAGAGAGTCCCATACAGAATAAATCCAAGGAGAAATACGCCAAGACACATATTAATCAAACTGTCAAAAATTAAACACAAAGAAATCATATTAAAAGCAGCAAGGGAAAAACAACAAATAACACACAAGGGAATCCCCATCAGGTTAACAGCTGATCTCTCAGCAGAAACTCTACAAGCCAGAAGGGAGTGGCAGGACATAATTAAAGTGATGAAGGAGAGAAACCTGCAACCAAGATTACTCTACCCAGCAAGGATCTCATTCAGATTTGATGGAGAAATTAAAACGTTTACAGACAAGCAAAAGCTGAGAGAGTTCAGCACCACCAAACCAGCTTTACAACAAATGCTAAAGGAACTTCTCTAGGCAAGAAACACAACAGAAGGACTATACCTACAATAACGAACCCAAAGCCATTAAGGAAATGGGAATAGGAACATACATATCAATAATTACCTTAAATGTAAATGGACTAAATGCTCCCACCAAAAGACACAGAGTGGCTGAATGGATACAAAAACAAGACCCATATATATGCTGTCTACAAGAGACCCACTTCAGACCTAGAGACACATACAGATTGAAAGTAAGGGGATGGAAAAAGATATTCCATGCAAATGGAAATCAAAAGAAAGCTGGAGTAGCAATTCTTATATCAGACAAAATAGACTTTAAAATAAAGACTATTAGAAGAGACAAAGAAGGACACTACATAACGATAAAGGGATCGATCCAAGAAGAAGATATAACAATTGTAAATATTTATGCACCCAACATAGGAGCACCTCAATACATAAGGCAAATACTAACAGCCATAAAAGGGGAAATCGACAGTAACACAATCATAGTAGGGGACTTTAACACCCCACTTTCACCAATGGACAGATCATCCAAAATGAAAATAAATAAGGAAACACAAGCTTTAAATGATACATTAAACAAGATGGACTTAATTGATATTTATAGGACATTCCACCCAAAAACAACAGAATACACATTTTTCTCAAGTGCTCATGGAACATTCTCCAGGATAGATCATATCTTGGGTCACAAATCAAGCCTTGGTAAATTTAAGAAAATTGAAATTGTATCAAGTATCTTTTCCGACCACAATGCTATGAGACTAGACATCAATTACAGGAAAAGATCTGTAAAAAATACAAACACATGGAGGCTAAACAATACACTACTCAATAATGAAGTGATCACTGAAGAAATCAAAGAGGAAATTAAGAAATACTTAGAAACAAATGACAATGGAGACACGACGACCCAAAACCTATGGGACGCAGCAAAAGCAGTTCTAAGGGGGAAGTTTATAGCAATACAATCCCACCTTAAGAAACAGGAAACATTTCGAGTAAACAACCTGACCCTGCACCTAAAGCAATTAGAGAAAGAAGAACAAAAAACCCCCAAAGTTAGCAGAAGGAAAGAAATCATAAAGATCAGATCAGAAATAAATGAAAAAGAAATGAAAGAAACGATAGCAAAGATCAACCAAACTAAAAGCTGGTTCTTTGAGAAGATAAACAAAATTGACAAACCATTAGCCAGACTCATCAAGAAAAGAAGGGAGAAGACTCAAATCAGTAGAATTAGAAATGAAAAAGGAGAAGTAACAACTGACACTGCAGAAATACAAAAGATCATGAGAGATTACTATAAGCAACTCTATGCCAATAAAATGGACAACCTGGAAGAAATGGACAAATTCTTAGAAATGCACAACCTACCAAGACTGACTCAGGAAGAAATAGAAAATATGAATAGACCAATCACAAGCACTGAAATTGAAACTGTGATTAAAAATCTTCCATCAAACAAAAGCCCAGGACCAGATGGCTTCACAGGCGAATTCTATCAAACATTTAGAGAAGAGCTAACACCCATCCTTCTCAAACTCTTCCAAACAATATCAGAGGAAGGAACACTCCCAAACTCATTCTACGAGGCCACCATCACCTTGATACCAAAACCAGGCAAGGATGTCACAAAGAAAGAAAACTACAGGCCAATATCACTGATGAACATAGATGCAAAAATCCTCAACAAAATACTAGCAAACAGAATCCAACAGCACATTAAAAGGATCATACACCATGATCAAGTGGGGTTTATTCCAGGAATGCAAGGATTCTTCAATATACGCAAATCAATCAATGTGATACACCATATTAACAAGTTGAAGGAGAAAAACCATATGATCATCTCAATAGATGCAGAGAAAGCTTTCGACAAAATTCAACACCCATTTATGATAAAAACCCTGCAGAAAGTAGGCATAGAGGGAACTTTCCTCAACATAATAAAGGCCATATATGACAAACCCACAGCCAACATTGTCCTCAATGGTGAAAAACTGAAACCATTTCCACTAAGATCAGGAACAAGACAAGGCTGCCCACTCTCACCACTCTTATTCAACATAGTTTTGGAAGTTTTAGCCACAGCAATCAGAGAAGAAAAGGAAATAAAAGGAATCCAAATTGGAAAAGAAGAAGTAAAGCTGTCACTGTTTGCAGATGACATGATACTATACATAGAGAATCCTAAAGATGCTACCGAAAAACTACTAGAGCTAATCAATGAATTTGGTAAAGTAGCAGGATACAAAATTAATGCACAGAAATCTCTGGCATTCCTGTACACTAATGATGAAAAATCTGAAAATGAAATCAAGAAAACACTCCCATTTACCATTGCAACAAAAAGAATAAAATATCTAGGAATAAACCTACCTAAGGAGACAAAAGACCTGTATGCAGAAAATTATAAGACACTGATGAAAGAAATTAAAGATGATATAAATAGATGGAGAGATATACCATGCTCCTGGATTGGAAGAATCAATATTGTGAAAATGACTCTACTACCCAAAGCAATCTACAGATTCAATGCAATCCCTATCAAACTACCACTGGCATTTTTCACAGAACTAGAACAAAAAATTTCACAATTTGTTTGGAAAAACAAAAGACCTCGAATAGCCAAAGCAATCTTGAGAACGAAAAACGGAGCTGGAGGAATCAGGCTGCCTGACTTCAGACTATACTACAAAGCTACAGTAATTAAGACAGTGTGGTACTGGCATAAAAACAGAAAGATAGATCAGTGGATCAGGATAGAAAGCCCAGAGATAAACCCACGCACATATGGCCAACTTATCTTTGATAAAGGAGGCAGGAATGTACAGTGGAGAAAGGACAGCCTCTTCAATAAGTGGTGCTGGGAAAACTGGACAGGGACATGTAAAAGTATGAGATTAGATCATTCCCTAACACCATACACAAAAATAAGCTCAAAATGGATTAAAGACCTAAGTGTAAGGCCAGAAACTATCAAACTCTTAGAGGAAAACATAGGTAGAACACTCTATGACATAAATCACAGCAAGATCCTTTTGGACCCACCTCCTAGAGAAATGGAACTAAAAACAAAGATAAACAAATGGGACCTAATGAAACTTCAAAGCTTTTGCACAGCAAAGGAAACCATAAACAAGACCAAAAGACAACCCTCAGAATGGGAGAAAATATTTGCAAATGAAGCAACTGACAAAGGATTAATCTCCAAAATTTATAAACAGCTCATGCAGCTCAATAGCAAAAAAACAAACAACCCAATCCAAAAATGGGCAGAAGACTTAAATAGGCATTTCTCCAAAGAAGATATACAGACTGCCAACAAACACATGAAAGAATGCTCAACATCATTAATCATTAGAGAAATGCAAATCAAAACTACAATGAGATATCATCTCACACCAGTCAGAATGGCCATCATCAAGAAATCTAGAAACAATAAATGCTGGAGAGGGTGTGGAGAAAAGGGAACACTCTTGCACTGCTGGTGGGAATGTGAATTGGTACAGCCACTATGGAGAACAGTATGGAGGTTCCTTAAAAAACTACAAATAGAACTACCATATGACCCAGCAATCCCACTACTAGGCATATACCCTGAGAAAACCATAATTCAAAAAGAGACATGTACCAAAATGTTCATTGCAGCTCTATTCACAATAGCCCGGAGCTGGAAACAACCTAAGTGTCCATCATCGGATGAATGGATAAAGAAGATGTGGCACATATATACAATGGAATATTACTCAGCCATAAAAAGAAACGAAACTGAGCTATTTGTAATGAGGTGGATAGACCTAGAGTCTGTCATACAGAGTGAAGTAAGTCAGAAAGAGAAAGACAAATACCGTATGCTAACACATATATATGGAATTTAAAAAAAAAAAAAAATGTCATGAAGAACCTAGGGGTAAAACGGGAATAAAGACACAGACCTACTTGAGAATGGACTTGAGGATATGGGGAAGGGGAAGGGTAAGCTGTGACAAAGGGAAAGAGAGGCATGGACATATATACACTACCAAACGTAAGGTAGATAGATAGTGGGAAGCAGCCGCAGAGCACAGGGAGATCAGCTCGGTGCTTTGTGACCGCCTGGAGGGGTGGGATGGGGAGGGTGGGAGGGAGGGAGATGCATGAGGGAAGGGATGTGGGAACAGATGTATATGTATGACTGATTCACTTTGTTATAAAGCAGAAACTAATAAAAAAAAAAAAAAACAAAAAAAAAAAATAAAAAATGTAGCAGGTTTTGCAGCTAAGTAGTTTCATTAGCTTGTTTCTTGACACTAAAGTTCTGGGAATCCAATACCTTTTACTTATTTTATGTCTTCTTTGGTCCTGTTAGTTCAACCTGGCATTGTTTCTGCTGTTATAAAATTCTGAAGAACCCTGTGGGTCTTCAATGTATGTTGCAAAGATTCACTCCATTAAACAAGAGATGTGTTCATGGATCTCTCTTAGGTAATTCAGTATGATACCATTTGTGAACAAGTTTAAAAACTCATTAAGTAAGGTTATATATTATTTGTGATTAGTAGATATGTAGTGAAACAAAAACATGAGCACGAAGAATACAGTGAATTCATAATTGTTTTGTCTGTAAAAGAAGATTAGATGGGAAATAGAAATAGGAAGGGGATATTTGAAATGTCTTTACTTCTCTAAGAGTCTTTTTTTTTTTAAACTACTACTTCTGAAGCAAAAATATCATTTGTTAATTCTGGATGGTAAATATCTAGGTGTATGTTACATCAGTCTCTATTATTTCCTACAGTTAAGAAAAAATACAACTAAATATACAAAAACCTCATAATTCTTCAGGGATTTGTTCTAATAAATGGATTTTAGGTCAACAACTTTACAAACATCATCAGTTGAACATTCAGCAGCTGAACAGTGGGCTTTCTGGAGCAAGCCAAGGTCTCTAAAGATGCCATTTGGCAGAGACAGATGGGCAGATAGGTACTGTCCAACATTTAGCATATGCTTCTCTGTGGAGTTCAGAAAATGCTTTCTAGGTGTCATTTTTACATGGCATTAGTTAAAAAGTAGACAATGGTTATTAATCTCCCAAATGCCACCATTTGTTCCATAAGAATTTGTGAGATTGCTCCAGTACTCTAGTTTTTTTAAATATATCTTTATTAGAGTATAACTGCTTCACAATACTGCTCTAGCCTCTGTCGCACAACAAAGTGAATCAGCCGTATGCATACATACATCCCCATATCCGCTTCCTCTTAAGCCTCCCTCCCACCCTCCCTACCCCACCCCTCTAGGTCATCACAAAACACCGAGCTGATCTCCCTGTGCTATGCTGCTGCTTCCCACCAGCTAACTATTTTACATTTGGTAGTGTATATATGCTGATGCTACTCTCACTTCACACCCCCTCCCCCACTGTGTCCTCAAGTCCATTCTCTATGTCTATGTCTTTATTCCTTCCCTGCCACTAGGTTAATCAGTACCATTTTTTTTTCAGTACTCTATTAAACTTTTTAAAAAGCCAGACTTACTAAACCTTGAAATTGCTCTTAATAAGATTTAATTATTTATATTTTACTTGATTAATATGTGACTTTAATTTTTTAAACCTCATGAATAAAATAATTAAAACAATTTAATATCTATTAATGCAGGTGACAAATATATATACATGATAGTTTTATTTCTTCTTATAAAATAATTAATTTAAAGAAATCCCACATGTTGCTACTCTGCTCATTTTGATACAAGCTTCTTACTACTGGTGATAACAAGGGAGTACATGCTCAAGTTCTCCCTAACTTTTGTTTTAGAAAACAGAAGAACCAAATGTGGACCAACAGCAGTTTTCAGTTAAGGCATTGTCCCTCCCATTAGCCCAAATCTGAGAGGAGTTTGAAGAAGCATTTTCAGGGACAACATAATGAAATTTGTATTTAGTTAAAATTATGAAAATCCCAGCAGGTTATTTTGCAGATATCAACAAACTGATTCTAAAGTTTGTATAGAAAGTCAATGGACCCAAAATAGCCAACATACTATTGAAGGAAAAGAACAAAGTTGATAAACTGGATGCTACCTGACTTCAAGACTTACTATTGAGCTAGAGTAAACAAGACAAAGGTATTAGCAAAGGTATAGACAAATAGATCAATAGAACAGAATAGAGAGACCATAAATAAACTCTCACAATGTCAACAGATCTTTGACAAAGAAGTAAAGATAATACAATGGAAGAAATGTGGGCTTTTCAACAAATGGTGTGGAACAACTGAATATACGCACACAAAATAAATGAATCTAGACACTGACTTTAAGTCCTTAACAAAAATTAAATCAAAATAGATCATAAAACTAAATGTGAAATGCAAAACTTTAAAATTCCTAGGAGAGAGCATAAGAAATCCTAGATGATCATGAGTATGTTGATGCCTTTTTAGATAAAACATCAAAGATGCAATCTATGAAGAAAATAATCTGTAAGTTGGACTTCATTAAAATTAAAAAAATCTGCTTTGTGAGAAACAATGTCAAAAGAATGAGAAGACAAGCCACAGACTGGGAGAAAATATTTGCCAAAGACATACCTGATAAAGAGCTGTTGTTCAAGGTATACAAAGAACTCTTAAAACAAAAAGAAAATAAACAACTCAATTTAAAAATGGGCCAAGGAACTTCACAGACACCTCACCAGGTGATACAAAAATAACAAATAAGATATTCCACATATAATGCCAATTAAAATAATGAGGCATCATTGTACACCTATTAGAATGGCCAAAATCCAGATCACTGACAACACCAAATGCTGGTGAAGATGTAAAGGAAGAGAAATTCTCATTTATTGCCGATGGGAATGAAAAATGGTACAGATATTTTGGAAAATAATTTCTTATAAAACTGGACACATTCTTACCATAGATCCAGCAATCACACTCCTTGGTATTTACCCAAAGAAGCTGAAAATTTATGTCCACACAACAAACTGCACAGAGATGTTTATAGCAGCTTTATTTATAATTTCCAAAACTTAGAAGTTACCAAGATGTCCTTTAGTAGGTGAATGGAAAATAAACTGTGATACCTCCAGACAATGAAATATTATTCAGTGCTCAAAAACCTGAGCTATCAAGCCATGAAAAGACATGGAAGAAAATAAGTGCATATTACTAAGTGGAAAAAAGCCAATCTGAAAAGGCTGCATACTGTATGATTCCAACCATAAGAAATTCTGGAAAAGACAAAAGTCAATAAAAAGATCAGTAGTTTCCAGGGAGGAGATGGGAAAGGATGAATAGACAGAGACAGAGGATTTTTAGGGCAGTGAAAACACTCTGATATGATAGATGGTATTATAGTGATTGATACATATCATTATACATTTGTTTAAACCCCACAAAATATATAACACCAAGAGTGAAACCTAATGTAAACTATAGGCTCTGGGTTTTTATGATGCATCAATGTAGGGTCTTCCTGGTAATAAATGTAACATTCTGGTGAGTGATGTTGATAATGAGGGAGTCTATGTATGTGTGGGGTGGGAGTATATGGGAAATCTCTCTACCTTTCTCTTAATTTTGTTGTGAACCTAAAACTACTGTCAAAAAAAATAATAAAGTCAGGAAGAAAGAAAGACAGAAAGAAAGAAAGAAAGAAAGAAAGAAAGAAAGAAAGAAAGAAAGAAAGAAAGAAAGAAAGAAAGAAAGAAGAAAGAAAGAAAGAAAAAAGAAAGAAAGAAAGAAAGAAAGAGAGAAAGAAAGAGAAAGAAATAGAGAGAGAAAAAAGGCAGAAAGAAAGGAAGAAAGAAATAAAGAAGGAGAGAGAGAGGGAGGGAGGGATGGAGAAAGGAAGAAAGGAGAAGAGCAGAGGTAATTGACAGAGATAGGTACTAAGTTCAAGTTGCAGCTTACAGCTCATTTCCAAGGTTAGGACACACCCTTGTCTCAGAGATTCCTGGCACCCTCCTTGATCTTTACAGCAAACTCCAATATTTGCAAGGGATAGAAAAAATAAAATAAACATTAATTCTGTATAGTGTCTCTCTCACTCTTTTACTTGTTATTTCCCCATAATGTTGGCTGTGAAATGGATAGATCTTACCAATAAAAAGGAAAAGGAATTGCAGACTTAAGATAATTGAAGAAAATATCATACATTTTATTACATACATATTCAATGTGTATGTATATGAGATAACTACTATCAAAACTATATAGCACATATTTTGTTAAAATAGCATCATCCAATTCCTCAAAAAATGAAATTCATTGTTTCTTTCAACTTACAAAATTCTGAGGAGGATGTTATGAACAGCAATCCAGCAAAAGCCTATACAAAAATAACCCTATACTATTTAACAAGCTTATTGCATTAACATTCTGCCTTCTTAAACAGTTCCAAATGTGAAAAGGTTAGGCAGAAACCCAAGAATAAAAATATGAACCCAGGTGAAATTGAAAAGAAACTGGAATGCATAATATGGCAAGTTTTACGCTAACAATTTATGCCTTTGCCTCTCTGAGCAATACATATTAGAAAACTCTTAAGATAAGTGAGCTTCTTGTAAATTTGTTGTCCAACTATTCTATATTTGCAACTTTGATTTTTCTGTTAAATCAGTAATTGTTTGAAAGCATTTTTTAAAAATTAAAGTGGTTGACTTGTTTATACTTTTCTAACTGATTTTGCATTCTACTATGTTATGCTCAGATGAACGATTTTCTGCTTTTTAAAATTTCTTAATCTGTGATTTTAATTTTTTTCTAATTTCATGAAATTTAATGTCACACTCTCATCACGAGCTAATTTGTAATGTCTCTTTTCTTAGAGCTGCCTGAAGCTTATCCTGACAGTTCTACAGAATTTGTAAGACTTACTTAAATTATTCAGCAATGATCAATATTAATAACTAAATATATATTGATAATTAAAAACCTCTTTATATACCCCAATTACTAAAGACTCCTGAAAGAAAGAGATATCACTAAGCAGTATTAACCCCTTCTCATTCTATTCATACATAAAAGTTATTTTAATGATATCTGAAAATTTGAATATGTATTTCTATAAAAGAAAAACACATTTTTAAGAGAAAATGAGTTCTCTAGATGTGTACAATCACAAATATATAATATTACACTGGGATTTGATTTGTACTTTATATTTAACAAGAGATTATAACCGAAGCTTAGATTTAACTCTCTCCTAAATATTAATCATCAACAGTTTCCTTTAGTAGAAGTTTTCTGATTGTTGATCATCCTAGAAAACAAGTGAGCTTCTTCAATTAGTGAAACCACCACTTAATACTTCCTTTTGATTTTCTTCCTTTAGACAACCCATGATTACAAATACTCACAACACAATAATAATTGTAATAATAACAAGAGTAATGCTACTACTATTATTACTGGTAATATATTTATCAGATTAGGCTGTGGTAACAAACAAAACTCCAAATAGAAACAACTTATGACAACAATTTGTGCTTCTCATATTATATACATCATGTTTGGCTGCTGGTCTTCACTTTTTATTAATGTTGAGTCTCACAGTAAGGAGCAGGTTTTATCTAAGACATGCCATCTTCAGGATTAAAGAATATTTTCTGGGGATAATGCAGGCATGAAGATTTCAATATATGTCTTTGGGAGAACATATGAATGCAATTTTGTGGGACATATACAATGGAGTGGAATTGTTGAGTCACAGGATAGATATACTTTCAGTTTTAATAGATACTGACAAAGAGGCTTCTGAAGTAATTATAACATTTCATATCCCACTAGCCCACTAGTACTGTAAAAGTTTCTAATTCCTCATTTATACTTGGTATTTTTCATCTTTTACTTTTAACCATTCTCATGAAAGTATATCACATTCTGGTTTTAATTTGTATTTCCCTGAAAACTGCTACAGTGGAAGAACTTTTTGTATATTTAGTAGACTTATACATATCAACTTTTGTGAAATATATATTCAAATATTTTGCCTATTTTAGAAATTGTGTTGACTGCCTTTTTCTTATGGATTCATAGAGGCTTTAATCAACTATTCATCCTTTGTTAGATATATGTGTTGAAAATGTCTTCTGCTACTTGGTAAGTTGCCTTTCATTACCTTAATGATTTTCCTTAATGAGCAGAGGTTTCTATTTTAATATAGTCTCCTTATCTATTTTAAATTATATTTAGCAATTTCACATCTGATTAAGAAATATTTGCCTACTCCCAGATCACAAAGTAGCTTTTCAATGTTTCCTTCCACAATCTTAACTATTTCACCTCATATATATATATATATATATATATATATATATATATATATATATATATATATATATATATATATATATATATATATATAAAACAGATATAGAATTGATTTTTGTGTATGGTGCAAAGTAGGGGTCGAAACATTTTTCCATATGGATATTTAATTTATCCTACATAATTTATTGAAAAGATTGGTATTTTCCCCACTGCAGTGCAGTAGGACTTTTCTCACTTTTTTCATTTTTCACTTTCCTCAATCAGATGATTATATATGGTCTGTTTTTAGATTATCTGTTTGTTTTAGTGATTTATTTTCATATTTATTGTGCTTATTCTGATTGTCTTCCTAATCATACATACTTGTATGTCTCCAAATCAACTATATTAAATCTTCCATGTATTAATTTTCTATTGATGCTGTAACAAAGTACCACAAATGATGTGACATAACATAAAATTGAGAATGACATCAAGATGGCAGAATGGAAATCCCAGGCTCTTGTTCCCTCAGAAACACATTTAACAATGATACACAATATATTTGTGTATATATATATACACAAATATATAACAATGATATACCCTGGATCTGAACATCCCACATCTAAGGAACTCAGGATGATGGAGTGGGTGCCGCCACATGTGATGTTAACTTCTATGTCAGAGAAAGGGGAAGGCTCTAGGAATTCATGTTTTTCTTTCAGTATTTTTCATTTTGTTTCATTTTTGTCTTCTGTTTAAGTTCGGGTGTTTTTTATTATTAATTTTGGTTTTTGGGCTCTCTTGTTTGTATGTTCTCTTGTTTTTTGCTTCCCTTTTTTGTTTTGTCACTGTTGTTGTTGTTTTATTTTGTATACCTGGATTTGTTTTCATTATTTGTTTGGGTTTTATTCCTCTGTCTGTTTTCTTTTTTTTGTTGTTTGTGTGTTTGTATTTGTTCAGTTTTGTTTTTATTTGTCTTGGGTTTTGTTTGTCTGGTTTTGTTTGTTTGTTTGTTTTTTGCTGCACTACACAGCTTGTGGGGTCTTGGTTCCCAGGACAGGGGTCAGGCCTGAGCTCCTGTGGTGGGAGCACCAAGTCCAAGCCACTGAGCTACCATGGAACTTCAGGCCCCAGGGAATATTAATCGGTGTGAGCTCTTTCAAAGGTCCTCATCTCGACACCAAGACCCAGCTCCACCAACTGCCTGAAAGCTTGAGTGCTGGATGTCTCAGACCAAATAACCAGCAAGACAAGAACACAGCTCCAACCATCAACAAAAGTGAGATGACAGAGAAATATGTTACAGACAAAGGAGCAAGGTAAAAACCTACAAAACCAAATAAGTGAATAGGAAATAGGCAATCTACATGAAAAAGAATTCAGAGTAATGATAGTACAAATGATCCAAAATCTCAGAAATATTGGTTTGCTGAAAAGTTCATTTGGGTTTTTCCATAAGATGATATGGGAAAACCTGAACAAACTGTTTGGTGAAGCCAATAAAATGCAGGCACGGATTGAGTACACACAAGAAGAGTTTAACAAGGACCTAGAAGAACTAAAGAACAAACAGTGATGAACGATCCAATAACTGAAATAAAAAATGCACTGGAAGGAATCAATAGCAGAATAACTGAAGCAGAAGAACGAATAAGTTAGCTGGAAGATAGAATGGTGTAAATAACTGCCAAGGAGCAGAATAAAGAAAAAAGAGTGAAAAGAAATGAGGAAAGTCCCAGAGACATCTGAGACCACATTAAATACACGAATATTCAAATTATAGGGGTCCCAGAAGAAGAAGAGAAAGGGAAAGTGTCTGAGAAAATATTTGAAGAGAATATATACAGAAAGTTCCCTAACATGGGAAAGGAAATAGCCACTCAAGTCTAGAAAGCACAGAGAGTCACATACAAGATAAACTCAAGGAGAAACATGCAGAGACACATATTAATCAAACTAATAAAAATTAAATACAAAGAAAAATATTAAAAGCAGCAAGGGAAAAGCAACAAATAACACACAAGGGGAGCCCCATAAGGTTATCAGCTGATTTTTTCAGCAGAAGCTCTGCAGGCCAGAAGGGAGTGGCAGGATATATTTAAAGTGATGAAAAGGAAAAAACTACAACCAAGATTACTGTACACAGTAAGTATATAATTCCTATTTGACAGAGAAATCAAAAGCTTTACAGACAAGCAAAAGCTAAGAGAATTTGGCACCACCAAACCAGCATTACAACAAATGCTAAAGGAACTTACCTAGGTGGGAAATACAAGAGAAGAAAAACATCTACCAGAAAAACCCGAAATAATTAAGAAAATGGTAACAGGAACATACATATCAATAATTACCTTAAATCTAAGTGGATTAAATGTTCCGACCAAAAGACACAGACTGGCTAAATGGATACAAAAACAAGACCCATATATATGCTGTCTACAAGAGACTCATTTCAGACCTAGGGACACATACAGACTGAAAGTGAGGGGGTAGAAAGAGATATTCCATGCAAATGGAAATCAAAAGAAAGCTGGAAGACCAACACTCATATCAGACAAAATAGACTTTAAAATAAAGTCTGCTACAAGAGACAAGGAAGGACACTACATAATGATCAGGGCATCAATTCAAGAAGATATAAGAACTGTAAATATTTATACACCCAGCATAGGAGCACCTCAATACATAAAGCAAATACTAACAACCATAAAATGGGAAATTGACAGTAACACAATAATAGTGGGGGACATTAACACCCTACTTACACCAATGGAGAGATCATCCAGACAGAAAATTAATAAGGAAACACAAGCTTTAAATGATACATTAGACCAGATAGACTTAATTAATATTTATAGGACATTCCATCCAAAAGCAGCAGAATACACTTTCTTCTCAAATATACATGGAACATTCTCCAGGATAGGTCACATCTTAGGTCACAAATCAAGCCTCAGTAAATTTAAGAAAATTGAAATTGTATCAAGGATTTTTTCCAACCACAACTCTATGAGATTAGACATCAATTACAGGGAAAAAAAACTGTAAGAAACACAAACACATAGGGGCTAAACAATATGTTACTAAATAACCAAGAAATCACTGAAGAAATCAAAGAGCAAATCAAAAAATACTTAAAAACAAATGACAATGAAAACACAATGACCCAAAACCTATCGGATGCAGCAACAGAAATTTTAAGAGGGAACTTTATAACAATAAAATCCTACCTCAAAAAAAAAAAAACAAGTAAAATCTCAAATAAACAACCTAACCTTCAACTTAAAGCAAATAGGGAAAGAAGACCAAAAAAGGGAAACCCCCAATGCTAGTAGAAGGAAAGAAATCATAAAAATCAGAGCAGAAATAAATGATATAGAGATGAAGGAAACAATAGCGAAAATCAATGAAACTAAAAGCTGCTTCTTTGAGTAGATGAACAAAGTAAATAAACCTCTAGCCAGACTCAACAAGAAAAAAATGGAGAGAACTCAAATGAATACAATAAGAAATGAAAAAGAAGAAATTACAACTGATACCACAGAAATACAAAGGATCATAAGAGACTGCTACAAGCAACTATATGCCAATAAAATGGGCAACCTGGAAGAAACGGACAAATTCTTAGAAGGGTTCAAACTTCCAAGACTGAACGAGAAAGAAATAGAAAATATGAACAGAGAAATCACAAGTAATGAAATGAAAACCATGATTAAAAATCTTCCAAAACTCAAAAGCCCAGGACCAGATGGCTTCACGGGTGAATTCTATCAAATATTTATAGAACAGCTAACACCCATCCTTCTCAAGTCTTCAAAAAACCTGCAGAGGGAAGAACACTCCCAAGCTCATTCTATGAGGCCACCATCACCCTGATACCAGAACCAGACAAAGATATGACAAAAAAAGAAAATTATAGACCAATATCACTGATGAACATAAACACAAAAATCCTCAATAAAATACTAGCAAACAGAGCTCAACACCACATTAAAAGGATCATACATCATTACCAAGTGAGATTTATCCCAAGGATGTAAGGATTCTTCAATATACACAAATCAATCACTGTGATACAACATACTAACAAACTGAAGAATAAAACTATATGATCATCTCAGCAGATGCAGAGGATGCTCTTGACAAAATCCAATACCCATTCATGATAAAAACTATCCAGAATGTGGGCATAGAGAGAACCTACAACAACATAATAAAGCCCATACATGACAAACCCACAGCAAACATCATTCTTAATGGTGAAAAACTGAAAGCAGTTCTCTAAGATCACAAACAAACAAGGATATTCAGTCTCACCACTATTATTCTACATAGTTTTGGAAGTGCTAACCATGGCAATCAGAGAAGAAAAAGAAATAAAAGGAACCCAAATTGGAAAAGAAGAAGTAAAACTGTCACTGTTTGAAGATGACATGATACTAGAAACCCCTAAAGAGGCCACCAGAAAGCTACTAGAGCTAATTATTGAATTTGGTAAAGTTTCAGGATACAAAATTAATACATAGAAACCTTTTGCATTCCTATACACTAACAATGAAAAATAAGAAAGAGAAATTAAGGAAACACTGCCATTTACCATTGCAACAAAAAGAATAAAATACCTAGGAATAAACCTACCTAAGGAGGCAAGAGACCTGTATTCAGAAAACTATAAGACACTGATGAAAGAAATCAAAGACACCAGGAACAGATGGAGAGATATACCATGTTCTTGGATTGAAAGAATCAATATTGTGAAGTAGACTATACTACCCAAATCAATCTACACATTCAAAGCAATCCCTATCAAATTACCAATGCCATTTTTCACAGAATTAGAAGAAAATATTCTACAATTTGTATGAAAACACAAAAGACCCTGAATAACCAAAGCAATCAAGAGAAAGAAAAACGGACCTGGAGGAATCAGGCTCCCTGACTTCAGACAATACTAGAAAGCGACAGTAATCAAGACAGTATGGTACTGGCACAAAAAGAGAAATATAGATCATTGGAAAAGGATAGAAAACCCAGAGATAAACCCACACACATATTGTCACCTAATTTTTGATAAAGGAGGCAAGAATATATGATGGAGAAAAGACAACCTCTTCAGTAAGTGGTGCTGGGAAAACTGGACAACTACATGTAAAAGATTGAAATTAAAACACTCCCTAACACCATACACAAAGATAAACTCAAAATGGATTCAAGGCCTAAATGTAAGGCCAGACACTATAAAATCTTAGAGGGAAACATAGGCAGAATACTCTATGACATAAATCACAGCAAGATCCTTTTTGACCCACCTCCTAGAGAAATGGAAATAAAAACAAAAATGAACAAATGGGACCTAATGAAACATAAAAACTTTTGCACAGCAAAGGAAACCATAAACAAGACCAAAAGACAACCCTCAGAATGGGAGAAAATATTTGCAAATGAAGCAACTGACAAAGGATTAATCTCAAAAATTTATAAGCAACTCATGCAGCTCAATATCAAAAAAAACAAACAACCCAATCCAAAAATGGGTAGAAGACCTAAATAGACCTTTCTCCAAAGAAGATATACAGATTGCCAACAAACACATGAAAGAATGCTCAACATCATTAATCAGTAGAGACATGCAAATGAAAACTAGAGTGAGGTATCACCTTACACTGGTCAGAATGGCCATCATCAAAAAATCTACCAACAATAAATGCTGGAGAGGGTGTGGAGAAAAGGGTCTCTCTTACACTCTTTGTGAGAATGTAAATTGATACAGACACTATGGAGAAGAGTACATAGGTTCCTTAAAAAAATAAAAATAGAACTACCATATGACCCAGCAATCTCACTCCTGGCCTATACCTGGAGGAAACCATAATTCAAAAAATACATGCACCTCAGTGCTCATTGCAGCACTACTTACAATAGCCAGGACATAGATCCTACCTAAATGTCCATCAACAGAAGAATGGATACAGAAGGCGTGGTACATATGTACAATGGAAAATTGCTCAGCCATAAGAAGAAACAAAATTTTGCCATTTGCAGAGACATGGATGGACCTAGAGACTGTCACACAGCATGAAGTCAGAAAGAGAAAAACATATATCGTACATTAATGCATATATGTGGAATCTAGAAAAATGGTACAGATGAAACTATTTGCACAAGATCAATCTCTCAAGACCGGGAGAGGTGGCTGTTTTATTTAATGTGCAGAAATCAACAAAGAAAGACAAGGAAAATGAAGAAACAGAGGAATAAGTTTCCAAACAAAACACAAGATAAATCTCCAGAAACAAATTCTAATGAAAAAGAGATAAGTGTTTTACCTGACAGAGAGTTCAAAATAAAAGTTATAATTATCCTCACTGAGGACAGGAGAACAATGCATGAACAAAGTGAGAGTTTCAACCAAGAGATAGAAACCATTAAAAAAATTACCAAAAAGAAATAACAGAGCTGAAGAATATAAAGACTCAACTGAAAAATCCAATAGAGGTGTTCAACAACAGATTAGACCAAGTAGAAGAAAGGATCAATGAACTCGAGACACAGCAGTGGAATATATCCAATTAGTGGGGCAAAAATAATGAAAAAGAGGATGATAGTTTAAGTGATAAAAGCAGCAAGATAAAAGCAACTTGTTATGTACAAAGGAACTCTCATAAGAGTATGACAGATGTTTTAAGAAAAATTTTACAGGATACAAGAGAGTGGAATGATATATTCAAAGTGCTGAAAGAAAAACTTCCAATCTAGAATACCCTACTCAGCAAATTGTCCTTCAGAATTGAAGGAGAGATAAAGAATTTTGCAGACAAACAAAACAGGAAGGAGTTCATCACCACTAGGCTGGCCTTAAGAAATGCTAAAGGGAGTTCTTCAAGTTTTAATGAAAGAACACTAATTAGTAACAGAAAAACATATGAAAGCATACAACTCACTGGTAAAGGTGTATATACAATTAAATTCAGAATACCCTAATATTGTAGTTTTGGTGGGTAAACCACTTATAACTATAGAGTTATAAGTATTAAAGTTTAAAAGACAAAAGTATTAAAAATAACTATGACAACAATAACTTTTTTAATGAATATACAAGGCAAAAAGAGTGAATTTTGACATCACAAATATAAAATTTGGGGAGGGGTTGTGTAAAATGATTGAGCTTTTGTATGCATTCAAAGTTAAGTAATTATTAGCTTAAAATAAACTGTTATAAGCCTAAGATTTTTTATGTAAGCAGCAAAAGCAGTTCCAAGAGAGAAATTTGTAGTGGTAAATGATTATATTAGGAAAAATGAAAGGTCTTAAATAACCTAAATTTATGCTTCAAGGAACTAGAAAAGGAAGTACAAAGTAAGCCTAAAATTAGCAGAAGGGAGGAAACAATAATAATCAGAGTGGATATAAACAAGATAGAGACTAAAAAGATGATTTTTTAAAAATCAACAAAACTAAAAATCATTTCTTTAAATTAAATAACTAAACACAATTTTAGCTAGATTCACCAAGAGAAAAAGAGAATGACTCAAATAAATAAAATTAGAAACGATAGAGCAGACATTATAACTAATACCACAGAAATACAAAGTATCATAAGAGACTACAATGAACAATTATATGCCAATAAATTGGACAACCTAGAAAAAATAAACTCATAGAAACTGTATGTTTTTAACCAAGACTGAATCATGAGTAAATTAAAAATCAAAACAGACCAATTCCTAATTAGGAGATTGTATCAGTAATCAAAAACATACCAACAAACAAAAGTCCAGAACCAGACGAAATTTACTGGCAAATTTTACCAAATATTTAAAGAAGAATTAATATCAATCCTTGTCAAAATCTTCCAAAAAATGGAAGAGAACACTTCTAACTCATTTTGTAAAACCAGAATTATGCTTAAACCAAAAGTAGACAAGGACACTATCAGAAAAGAATATTATAGGCCAATATCCCTAATGAAAATAGATGCAGAAATCCTCAACAAAATATTAGCAGACCAAATTCAACTGTACATTATAAAGATCATACACGATGATGCAGTGGGAGTTATTCCAGTGAGGCAAGGATGGTTCAACATCTGCAAATTAATCAATGTGATTCACCAAATTAACAAAATGAAGAATAAAAATCATATGATTATCTAAATAAATGAAGAAAAAACATCTGACAAAATTCAACATCATTTCATAATGAAAATTCTTAGCAAATTGGGTATATAAAGAATATGCCCCAACAAAATAAGGGCCATATATGACAAGCCCACAGCTGACATCAGACTCAACAGTGAAAAGCTGAAACTTCCCTTTAAGATCAGTAACAAGACAAGGTTGTCCACTCCTGCTACTGTTATTCAACATAGAAGTTGGAAGCCATAGACAGAGCAATTAGGCAAGAAAAAGAAAGAAAACACATCCAAACTGAAAAGGAAGAAACAAAATTGTCTCTATTTTCAGGTAACATACTAGTGTACACAGAAAACCCTAAAGACTCCACCAAAGAACTGTTAGACTAATAAACAAATTCAGAAAAGTTGCAGGATACAAAATCAATATACAAAAATCAGTTGTGTTTCTATATATGAATAACAAACTACCAGATAGAGAAATGAAGGAAACAATCCCATTAATAATAGCATCATAAAGAAAAAAAATACTATCTAGGTATAAATTTAACCACAGAGGAGAAAGATGTCTACACTGAAAACTGCAAAACACTGATGAAAGAAATTGAAGAAACAAATAAGTGGAAAGATATTCCATACTCATGGACTGGAAGAATTAATGTTGTAAAAATATCCGTATTATCCAAAGTGGTCTACAGATTCAATGAAATCCCTATCAAAATGCCAATGGCATTTTTTCACAGAAATAGAACAAACTCTCCAAAAATTTGTATGAAACCACAAGGTCCAAATAACCAAAGCAATCTTGAGAAAGAAGAACAAAGTTGGAGGCATCACATTTCCTGATGTCAAACTACATTACAAAGCTATAATAATCAAAATAGTATGGTATTGTCTTAAAAACAGACACATAGATTAATGGAACAGAATAGAGAGACCAGAAATAAACCTATGCATATATGAGTAATTAATTTTTGATTAAAGAGCCAAGTATATACAATGAGGAAAGGATAGTCTCTTTAATAAATTGTGCTGGGAAAATGGATAGCCATATACAAAAGAATGAAACAAGGTGACTATCTTACATCATACACAAAAATCAACTCTAAATGGATTGAAGTCTTGAACATAATACCTGACATTGTAAGACTCATAGAAGGAAATGTAGGGGGTGTGCTCCTTGACATTGGTCTTGATGATGACCTTGGGGGTTTGATGCTGAAAGCAAAAGCAACAAAAGAAAAAATATATAGAACTGCATCAAATTTAAATGCCTCTGCAGAGCAAAACAAATATCAACAAAATTAAAAGGTAACTTATGGAATAGGTGAATAGGCATTTTTCACTACTGTCTTCAAATAGATTTGTGTGAAAATAAGCATGATGCCACCATAGTTTTTACATTTGTACGTTTTCTGTTTTAATAAAAAATTGTAGGTTGTCTGTTTTAAAAATAAATTATGCGTTTATATGTCTTCTTCCATATTAAATGTTTGATTTTTTTAATTTAAATTTTTACTTTTTTTTTTTTTTTTTGCAGTACGCGGCCCTCTCACTGTTGTAACCTCTCCCATTGTGGAGCACAGGCTCCGGACATGCAGGCTCAGCGGCCATGGCTCACGGGCCTAGCCGCTCCACAGCATGTGGGATCTTCCCGGACTGGGGCATGAACCCGTGTCCCCTGCATCGGCAGGCAGACTCTCAACAACTGCGCCACCGGGAAAGCCCCAGAATTTTTAAAAAGGCATTTGCTACAATGCCAGAATGCTTACAGAATTAGATTCTGAGAGGTCACTGGAAGAAAAAGTGAATTTGCCCTCCCATTTATAAAAGTATCAGCTAATTTTCTATATTATCAAGTCAATCCTTTTCATAAAGGTATTTAATGTGTTAGAAAGCCCAGTAATATGGTTAAGCCACTTAAATTCCTGGTTATTTTAATGAATAATACGTTGACCTTGGCACTTTGGATGCACATAAAAAACTATTCTAAGATACTGAAAAGCATGTTAGAATAATGACATAAAATCACAGTAAGGTTAAGAAATTTATATTTCTTCAAACAAGTACCAACAATTCAAAAGCATATTTTTAGCATTAAAAGAATACCTTCAGTTATGAATATACAAGTATTTCTAATCCAAGACAGTGCCTAATTAATACACCAGTTGATTAATACAACTGCTATGGTTTTAGATGCCTATTTTTTTTTCCTGTGAAAAACTGAAGGACCTATTTGAACCTTTTATTTAGTGCTATTGTTTCTTTATTCTCCAGAGAAATGTAAAGTGCAATCAAGTCCCTTATTCAATTCAAGCTATTGTAGGGCTCATAGAAGCTCAATTAAAACATCAGCTTTCTATTAATCAGTTGTTTAGTAATTACCACACCTTGTCTATTGTATCCTGTTCACTTCTACGACTTTGTCTCAATAGATTCAAGCACTTGGAAGTGCCCCTTCTAACAGAAAGAGTCCTGATGTACTTTGCAGGAAGGAGTATGCTGAAGTGCAACTGTTGTAAGAGGGAAAAGTAACACTTTGAAGTAATGACCTGGCTAATTAATGCTGAATTCCAGTAGAAATCCTATTCCTACTGAAGTACTTATGACATCCACATTAATACTAAATGAGCCCATCAGAATTAATGTCTTTGCAATAAATACCAAAGGAGTTGAGAATGATTAGGCTATTATTGTAAAGTGCTACACAGAAAGACAAAAAAAAAAAAAAAAAAAAAAAAAACCTAAGGCTTAAAGCTTAAAAGAGAATAGTAGTGATTTGTTTCTGAGACGGGAGCTAGTGGAATCCATATTTATTAAATACAATAAAGACATGGAAATACACAGAATATTCACAATTCAGTCAATTTTTAAATGTAAAAATGAGTTGGTCTAAAAACTGTAATGCTTAATTCCATGAAAACTGTTAACAATACTCTACTTTTGCCCTTTTTATCAACCTTACATCTTATATGGAGTATATATAGTCCATATATATGAAATCTGTAAGAACAGGTTTTCCTTATACACAGCTTTAAGATTTCATTCTGAAAATGATGCTGCTATGGTCATCTTAATTTATAATCTAAATAATAAAACATTACAGTGCCTACAGAATGCTCTCATCTAGTTATTTTCAAGCTAATTCACAACATTAAGATTTCACAAAGTTTCCAAAAAAAGCCATGTCAGGAGGTGAGTGAAGAGAAGAAAAGTCCAGAGGGAAGGAGTCTTTCCCTCCTATTGCACCCACTAGAGGTAGAACAGCTCCATGGTTCTCTGTTTTAACTTTTATGGTTCTGGGTAAGGTTTTATTGGAAAAAGTTGTTGCTTGAAAACAAACTTTTTTTAAAAAAATTTTATCTTATTTATTTTTTGTACAGCAGGTTCTTATTAGTTAACTATTTTATACATATTAGTGTATATACGTTAATCCCAATCTCCCAATTCATCCCAACACCCTAACCAACCACCCCCCTCCACTTTCCCCCCTTGGTGTCCATAGGTGTGTTCTCTACATCTGTGTCTCTATTTCTGCCTTGCAAACTGGTTCATCTGTACCATTTTTCTAGGTTCCACATATATGCATTAATATATGATACTTGTTTTTCTCTTTGTGACTTACTTCACTCTGTATGACAGTCTCTAGATTCATCCACGTCTCTACAAATAAACCAATTTCGTTCCTTTATATGGCTGAGTAATATTCCATTGTATATATGTCCCACATCTTCTTTATCCATTTGTCTGTCGATGGGCATTTAGGTTGCTTCCATTACCTGGCTATTGTAGATAGTGCTGCAATGAACATTGTGGTGCATGTCTCTTTTTGAATTATGGTTTTCTCAGGGTGTATGCCCAGTAGTGGGATTACTGGGTCATATGGTAGTTTTCTATTTTTAGTTTTTTAAGGAACCTCCATAATGTTCTCCATAGTGGCTATATCAATTTACATTCCCACCAACAGTGTAAGAGGGTTCCCTTATCTCCACACCCTCTGCAGCATTTTTTGTTTGCAGATTTTCTCTTGATGCCCATTCTAACTGGTGTGAGGTGATACTTCATTGTAGTTTTGATTTCCATTTCTCTGATAATTAGGAATGTTGAGCAACTTTTCATGTGCTTCTCAGCCATCTGTATGTCTTTGGAGAAATATCTATTTAGGTCTTCTGCCCATTTTTTGATTCGGTTGTTTGTTTTATTAATATTGAGCTTCATGAGATGTTTATATATTTTGCATATTAATTCTTTGTCTGTTGATTCATTTTCAAATATTTTCTCCCATTCTAAGGGTTGTCTTTTCGTCTTGTTTGTAATTTCCTTTGCTGTGAAAAAGCTTTTAAGTTTCATTAGGTCCCATTTGTTTACTTTTGTTTTTATTTCCATTACTCTAGGAGGTGGATTAAAAAAGACCTTGCTGTGATTTATGTCAAAGAGTGTTCTTCCTACGTTTTCCTCTAAGAGTTTTATAGTGTCTGGTCTTACGTTTAGACCTCTAATCCATTTTGAGTTTATTTTTGTGTATGGTGTGAGGGAGTGTCCTAATTCCCTTCTTTCACATGTAGCTGTCCTATTTTCCCAGCACTACTTATTGAAGAAACTGTCTTTTCTCCACTGTATATCCTTGCCTCTTTTGTCATAGATTAGTTGACCATAGGTGCATGGATTTATCTCTGGGTTTTCTATCTTGTTCCATTGATCTATATTTCTGTTTTTGTGCCAGTTCCATATTGTCTTGATTACTGTAGCTTTGTAGTATAGTCGGAAGTCAGGGAGTCTGATTCCTCCGGCTCTGTTTTTACCCCTCAAGACTTCTTTTGTTATTCAGGGTCTTTTGTGTCTCCATACAAATTTTAAGATTTTTTTGTTCTAGTTCTGGAAAAAATGCCACTGGTAATTTGATAGGGATTGAACTGAATCTGTATATTGCTTTGGGTAGTGTAGTCATTTTCACAATTTTGATTCTTCCAATCCAAGAGCATGGTATATATCTCTACATCTGTTTGTGTCATCTTTGATTTCTTTCATCAGTGTCTTATAGTTTTCTGACTACAGGTCTTTTACCTCCTTAGGTAGGTTTATTCCTAGGCATTTTATTATTTCTGTTACAATGGTGAATGTGATTGTTTCCTTAATTTCTCTTTCAGATCTTTCATTGTTAGTGTATAGGAATGCAAGAGATTTCTGTGCATTAATTTTGTATCCTGTAACTTTACCAAATTCACTGATTAGCTCTAGTAGTTTTCTGGTAGCATCTTTAGGATTCTCTATGCATAGTATCATGTCATCTGCAGTGACAGTTGTACTTCTTCTTTTCCAATTTGTATTCCTTTTATTTCTTTTTCTTCTCTGATTGCCATGGCTAGGGCTTCCAAAACTATGTTGAATTGAAAACAAATCTTTAAATAAGTTTGAAAAGAATTTCCCCAATTAAAATTCTTAAGGAAAATTATGTTATCTTATCATTTAGTAGACAGAGGTTCTAATGACCTTATATTATTTCTTCACAAGGACTGAACAGTAGCATTTGAGTATTTTCGAACTACAATGGCTTCTTGTCTAGATTACCTCAGTGCTTACACAAGTCACTTTACTCTCTTCCTCCACTCTAATGCCAGTGAGCTTTCTGAAATACAGCTCTGATAATATCACTACTTTGCCTCCAATCCTTCAATTGCTTCCCATGCATATGGCATGAACCCAAACTTCTAAAAATTATGCCTCTCATCTTTTACCACAACCCAGATTAAAGACATGCACTAGGTTTTTAATGACCAGTATATTATTAATATACCATACTGATTTATATTTCCATGTTTTTGGTCATGTTGCTCACTTTGTTTAGAACACCTTTCACTTTGATCATCATGGTAGATATACACATAAGAGATAAATGCATGAGTCATTTCTGTCATTACGCTGAATATAATTGGTAATGTTCTCTTTTTACTTTTACTGCTATAGAATGTGTATATTTCTACTCAAAACATTCACATACTTCTATGTACTTCTTTCTAAAGAATCACATTTATAATGTTTATAGTTTGCAGGTTTGTTCTGTACATTAGGTACTAGAGACAGGGTTTGAGCCTTATTTGTCTTCATGCTCTTAAGTCAGTGTTTTCTATATAAAACCTGTATCAGAATCACCCAGGGATGCACACTGAAAGTGTAGAATTATGGGTACCACTCTGACTTACCACTAAAAATTTCTGGATCAAAGAATAATATTTATACTGAAAATCTGAAGTTTCAACGATTTAGGCAAGTGGTATTTCTAAGAACAAAAGTCTGAAATTACTGCCTTTTGTCTCTAAAGGTAATTGGGTTATACTGTTTAATTACAATACATGTGTTGATTAAATTAGTAAAATCAGCTTCTGCAATTGGTCTTGGAATAGTCACTCTGAGTGCCAAATGGCCTTATTCTTTGTGAAACTGCATTTCAGATGACTAGCCCTAGATAAAAAGACATCAGACTGCTGAATAACATATTCTGCTATAAGTGCTAAGTAAACCACTCCCCACTACACACACAACTACTACCTCATGTAAGTTTACCAAGTTTCCAAAAATAAAGGGAGAGATCAATTTACAGTTTTGATTATTCCAGTTTTTTGATTGTTTAAATTTGTTTCAAAGCTAAGCCGATAATTTGATTTTTCTCATGCAAAAAAAATGATGTGCAATATCTCTTACTCTAAAGAAGTCTCACTATTTAGTTTCTCTGATTAAAGTATCCTCCAATGAAGTCTCGTTGAATTTGACCAGTAAAATATTTGTCACTGGTAAATACAACTTTCTTTAGTGTTCAGTCACATAGGGCTTTATAAGACTATGCCTCTATCAAAAGATGGGGTAAAGAGACATTTTCCTCACTAAATAAGGCCATTTCCCAAAGAGTTTTTCTTTTTTTTCTATCATTTTCTTCAACAAACTTACCCTTTCTCACAGATTATCAATTGTAAGCAAATGTTTATCTAATATGTAAACCAAGCTGAACCATTCTATTTACTCATTATCCTTGTCTTTAAAAGCCAGATAAGCATCTATATTGATATTTTATCTGAATAAACATTGTTGATACTAAATCAGACTTAAACATTTACTTATAAAAATAGTTCTGTTTGATTCTATTTTTATAGAGCCACTACATTCTCAGCAACCCAGACTTAAAACCTAGAAGTCATCATAAATTCTTCTTTCTCTTTTTGCTTTTATCTGAGTATTTCCAAATTCCAAAGCATCT
The DNA here is from genome assembly GCF_949752795.1 of Hyperoodon ampullatus. Taxonomy (NCBI): domain Eukaryota; kingdom Metazoa; phylum Chordata; class Mammalia; order Artiodactyla; family Ziphiidae; genus Hyperoodon; species Hyperoodon ampullatus. The sequence continues at coordinate 71,363,972 of NC_136915.1, forward strand.
CTCATGCCTTTATTTCCATTCTCAGTTCCATCACTACTTCAGCCCTCCCAGCTGGACAACTACCACTATCTGCCAAAGGGTCTCCTTGCTTCCTGATTTACTCTACATAAATTCATGCTGCAGTAAACTGCCAAAAAGAGATTCTCAAATATAATTCTTGTTAAATCGCTCTCCTGATCAAAATCTTGCACTTATTCTCCAGGTCCTACATTATTTTTACTTGTCCATAATACTGCCATAAAGTCATAGTCTAAATTTACCTTCTACCACTCTTATACATATACCCTGAACCCTGGGAAAAATATATAAATCATTTCACCTACCTTATTCTCTCTAGTCTTCTCAACATTCCCAACCAGAATACCCAGCTTCTCTCCACACTGCCTTCTGTATGTGCTTCAGCCTGCAGTTCTCCTTCTTCTTTTTCCCTCATCTCACATCTTTTAATTCAACTACCTATGCACACTGACAGATAAAGGGAAACATGGCTTTCAATGCATAAATGTGCAAGTTTGATTCAAAGAAAAGAGTAGAAGAGGGACTCAGCTCCTTTCAAGACACCCTGATTTAGAGAACTCAACACTAGGCTCTGGTATATAACCTTGCTTACCTTTAATATTCCAGTAACTTCTATAAACAAAAAAGCAACTCTACAGCAGTATGCTCACAGTATAATCTACACTTCAGACCTCATTGATTTTGAGAGAATTGCTACAAGGTTGTATCTAAGAAGTAAAAGTCTTGAGAATAACATATAATTTTATTTGTTTAACAATTCATTCCAATGCTAAACAATGTGGCAACAGAATGAACAAAGGTGAAGGAAGTATTTCCTTGACTGAGAAGTTCTCAAACTAGCTCCAACAAATAATACTAGGAAAGTCCTCATTGCTCATTGTTATTTTTTTTTTCCTATTAAAAGACGAGAGTCTCTATACTACAAAGCTGAAGTAATCAAGACAGTACAGTACTGGCACAAAAACAGAAATATAGATCAATGGAACAGGATGGAAGCCCAGAGGTAAACCCATACACATGTGGTCACCTTATTTTTGATAAAGGAGGAAAGAATATACAATGGAGAAAACACAGCCTCTTCAATAAGTGGTGCTGGGAAAACTGGACAGCTACATGTAAAAGAATGAAATTAGAATACTTCCTAACACCATATGCAAAAATAAACTCAAAATGGAATAAAGACCTATAAGTAAGGCCAGACACTATCAAACTCTTAGAGGAAAACAGAGGCAGAACACTCTATGACATAAATCACAGCAAGATTCTTTTTGACCTACCTCCTAGATAAATGGAAATAAAAACAAAAATAAACAAATAGGACCGAATGAAACATAAAAGCTTTTGCACATCAAAGGAAGCCATAAACAAGACCAAAAGACAACCCTCAGAATGGGAGAAAATATTTGCAAATGAAGCAACTGACAAAGGATTAATCTCAAAAATTTACAAGCAGCTCATGAAGCTCAATATCAAAAAAACAAACAACCCAATCCAAAAATGGGCAGAATACCTAAACAGATATTTCTCCAAAGAAGATATACAGATTGCCAACAAACACATGAAAGGATGCTCAATATCATCAATTATTAGAGAAATGCAAATCAAAACCACAATGAGGTATCACCTCACACCAGTCAGAGTGGCCATCATCAAAAAATCTACAAACAATAAATGCTGGAGAAAGTGTGGAGAAAAGGGAACCCTCTTGCACTGTTGGCAGGAATGTAAATTGATATAGCCACTATGGAGAACACTATGGAGGTTCCTCAAAAAACTAAAAACAGAACTACCATATGACCCAGAAATCCCACTACTGCACATATACCCTGAGAAAACAATTCAAGAAGAGTCATGTATCACAATGTTCATTGCAGCACTATTTACAATAGCCAGGACATGGAAGCAACCTAAGTGCCCATCAACAGATAAATGGATAAAGAAGATATGGCTCATATATACAATGGAATATTACTCAGCCATTAAAAGAAACAAAATTGAGTTATTTGTAGTGAGGTGGATGGACCTAGAGTCTGTTATACAGAGTGAAGTAAGTCAGAAAGAGAAAAAAAAATACTGTATGCTAACACATATATATGGAATCTAAAAAAAAAAAAAAAGTTGTTCTGAAAAACCTAGGAGCAGGACAGAATAAAGACGTAGATGTAGAGAATGGACTTGAGGACATGGGGAGGGGGAAGGGTAAGCTGGGACGAAGTGAGACAGTGACATGGACATATATACACTACCAAATGTAAAATAGATAGCTAGTGGGAAGCAGCCACAGAACACAGGGAGATCAGGTCAGTGCTTTGTGACCACCTAGAAGGGTAGGATAGGGAGAGTAGAAGGGAGATACAAGAGGGAAGAGATATGGGGATATATGTATATGTATAGCTGATTCAATTTGTTATAAAGCAGAAACTAACACACTATTGTAAAGCAATTATACTCTAATAAAGATGTTAAAAAAAGAAAAAAAGAAAAAAGACCAGAGTCTCTGCTATGACAAGGGTATTCCATATATAAGTAAAAGGGAATGGCTTAAAGGAATCATATTTCTATCTGGTTTTCAAGTTCTTCTTTCAAGAAATAATGGCTGCTACTACAGGCATCTCCTAAACAAAAGGAAAGCTGCAATTCAATCTAACAAGTTGTTGCAGAATATCCCTCCTTATCACCTTAAAGCCATTTGCAGCTCTTTTTTTTTTCTATGAATAAGGAACAGTTCCTGTTATTAGGAGCTAATAATCACATCCAAACATAGATTTGTACAACTTAATGAGATACTGTAGTACCAAAACAATAATACTACTAACTTGACTAGGTTAAGGGTGACAGTTACATTGCAAAAGGTAATGGGTACAAAGGGTGAAATGGGTCAAGTACATTCTACAGAATTATTAAATGTGAGGCCATATTCAGGGAAGTATAAACTTTATTATAGTTTCTAGCAGAGTATGAAGGTGTGGTTATTTAGGGTTTGCAAAAAAAATAAATAAATAAATAAATAAAGAGATATGTCCAGGCAATTTATAGAGGCAATCTCAAAAGCTAGGAAGAAAAAGAGAGATGCTCAAAATCATTAGTAATAAGAGAAATGCAAATTAGAGCTAAAATGATGTATAACTTTATGATTGTTATATTGACAAAAAATAGAAAACCAAATAATGCCAAATGCTGAAGGTGACATGTACATAAGTTGCTAGTGGGTGTACACACTGATGCAATCCTTCTGGAGAGCAATCTGGTCCTAGGACACAAATTAAGTATATACAGGACACTTATAGTTGTCCTGCTCTTGGGTTTATAACACTCCCTGAACAAACAATTACTTTCTCACAAATCCACAAAGGGGCATAAACAAATTTGTTCATACAATATTACATGAACTAGTATGCAACAACAGAAATAATGGGTTAAATGTACACATAGCAACAAAAGAAAACTTTAAAGCATAGTACTATTGCCAAGAACTCTGAAGCATCTAATATTTTACCCTACTTTCAAGTTAATGAGATAGTCTGCCACAGTTTTATGGATACTGGCAGAAAATACAAGACTAGCTGACAAAGAAAGGATTTATTAATCTTGATAAAGCAATGAGCATGAACTTCATTTTCATACTCATTTCTCATGACCCTTGTCCACAGAGACCATATGGTGGCCTAGATGGAGGCTACATATGTAATGGGTTTACAATAAGGGAACCAGGTTCTTTTTATCAATCCACTTGACCATCATTAACTCATTGGCTTTCCACATGTTTGTCACCTTGTGGTTGCAAGATAAGTGCCACAGTCCCAGACATCACATCATCATATCTTCATTTAATACAGGAATACATAGAGATGGGCAGTGCCAACCGCAACCATCCATTTTATTAGCAAAGAGCTTCCTAGAAAAATATACTCTTACCCCCTTTTAGAGATATGTGATCAAATAGCCAGGGAAGTTGAGGAATTGGAAACATGATTGTCAGGTTTGGTGTAGTCCATTTTACTTAGACATGAGCATACTGTATACAACAGTACAACAATAGTGGAATCTTGTTAGCAAGGAAGAAGCTGTTAATAGATAAAGGGTAAGTGATTTACAAGGCTTGCCACATGTATCAATAAAGGTAATTTAAGAACTGGAGGGAAAGATGTAAGAGTTTAGTTATACAGATTCAATAACTGGACAATTGAATGAATTCTGCCAAATGTGTGTGTGTGTGTGTGTGTGTGTGTGTTTGTGTGTGTATTTATAAGAGAGAGGTGAAACATGTATAAATGTTCAGGACCCAGGTACTGACTTCTGATTATTTTTTTATTCCCATCACTTCTTTCCTTCTTAATCATCTGACAGCATAAACTTCTTCAGGTTGAAGTTATTTAGTAATCCTACAACAGCACCTCGGTACTCAAGATATCAGCTTCCTAGGAAGGGATGTGGGGCAGAAGTATTTAACTTTGATCTATTTACATTGATGAGGAGTCTACCTACTATGAAAACAAGAGTCCACTGAGGATGGGTTAAAACTAAAGCCCATTTTACAAATCTGTGAGGGATTGTATCACATTTCCTTAATTCAGTAAGTTTCATACATTTAGTTATCTTTTTGTACCATTCATTCCTGATTAACTCTTTGTCCTCCAAAAGCATAATTCAGAGAAGTTTCTGAAATTTCCTCTGACAATCTGTCATATTGCAACAAACTTGATGGTCATTTTGTTTGTTTGTTTGTTTTTTATCAACTTACACTCTTTGTTTAATAACAGTTTGGTGATCATTGTGAAAATATGTTTCTGGTTCATGTATACATGTTGGATGCACAGTAAATTACCTTATGTGTAAAATCCCAGACAATTGCCCCCCAAAATATACATAATTATTCAGATTCAAAAAACAATATTTTATCAACCAAAATGAAATAGAAGCAATTTTAATCTTGATTTCCCTCCCGTGAAAAATTTCAGGGGAGTTGATTCATTTTGCATTGCAAAATATTTTCAACTTCCATTTTAAAAATCTTTCTAAAAATCTTTAAAGTTCCACCTTTTGTCAAGTCTGCAGTGGCTCTTGATGTTCCTGATCCATTTTCCTGCTGTTTCTAAATTTATGCTTCTCAACTGCTCTTTTCAGTGCCAACTCACAGATTTTGAGCTTTTCTGATTCCTATTCTCACTCATTGAGTTTGATCTTCATAAAATTATCCAAGAGAAACAGGACTTCTTAGAATGATGGTGACAGTAATAGGGATTAGGGAATTGGAGCATAAGAGGGGGTGCCAGTACATGAGGATACTCTGAACAGTTATGCATTAATATTTACAGATCGTGTACTACATGATTACACTGCCTTATTAACCATGTCAAACAAATAAGGAGTGGTGTACAAATATTGGAAGACTGAAGGATAAAAAGGCGATGGGGAGGCTAAGAAAATGAAGATAAAAGAAACAGAAATAGAGGAGACAAGATGGCAACCATTAGGGGAGAAGAGGAAAGGAGGAGTTGCTATTTCAGACATGAAAGATGAGAGTGTTCTAGAGCAGGGATCCCCAACTGCCAGGATGTGGACCAGTAAGTGTCCTTGGCCTGTTAGGAACCGGGCCACAAAGCAGGAGGTGAGCAGCCGGTGAGAGAGTGAAGCTTCCTCTGCCGCTCCTCATCGCTCCCCATCACTCCTCATCACTCGCGTTACCTCCTGAACCATCCCCCCAACCCCTCCGTCCGTGGAAAAATTGTCTTCCAAAAAACTGGTCCCTGGTGTCAAAAAGGTTGGCGACCGCTGTTCTAGAGAGCTATTGAACAATATTGTGCTGATTGTTGACAATACTGTATTGTAGGTTTAAAATGTGTTAAGAGAGTAGATCTCATATTATATGTGTGTGTGTGTGTGTGTGTGTGTGTGTGCTTTTTAACCAAAAGAAAAAGAAAAATTACCATGGTGTGAAAAAAAGTCAGTGTGCAAATAAGTGAAATTAGTTCTAATTTTTAAACAAGTAAACAAAAATAATTCAAAGTGAATGTGAAATTTCAACAAGAATTCATATCTGATGGTAGCATAAAAACTAAGGAAATGCAACCCACATTTGTATAAATAATACTAAAATTTCTACTAAAATAATGTATCCTATCATGTTACCAAGTTAATAGATAATAAAATATTTGATAAAATTTGAAATGCTAAGCTTATAAGAAACACAATTATTTGAAATGCCAAAAACAGAGTTCCATAACAAAATAAGTAAGAGAGTAACAATGTTTCAATAATACTGATTAAATGAATCATAATTGGTTTTCAAGAAGGAGGAAATGAAACCAGGAGGTTTTAGAGAAACAATAATGTTTTGCATAAATAAAGTAGAATCAAATTGGAAAGGATTTCATATGTTTATTGTTGGAGAGTTTCCACAATAAATTTTTGAAGTCTATACATTTACCAATTATGGGGTTTTTGGGCTTTCAGCCCTGGAAAATATGAAAAAAACAGATGAATTTAACTTTCTAAAAAAAGATTTTAAGTGAACTCTTTTATCAGACATATGTTGTTAATGGCTAGCAGGACAAGGCAACTTCTATTCAAAGAATAGTCCACAATGCTTTGTTAACATCTCCTTAAGATTAATCTGCAGAAAGACTGTCACAGCATTAAACCTAAACTCTACATTTCAGATATTATATTTTGCACTTAAATAGAAACTATGTTAGGTTTATCTACTGCTATCTGTTGATCAGTTGGTGACAATGTCTTTCTGCTTATCTATAAGAATTAAGTAATAATTAAAATTTTAAACTGCTTTTGAGCAAAGGGATTGGGTGTGAGTGTGTGTGTGTCTGAGAGAGGTTGAGAAAAATAATGTTACTATTTTACAAAGTGACAATTTATAGGTTGAGATGTAATGATTAAGTAATTCAGGATACTGTGCTCATTCTATATATGCTTTTCCTCATCATCTGTTTTTTTGTAGTACTCTACATCAAAGCATTAGAAATTCTCTACACAATTGGTAAATAATAAATGTATTATTATAAGCAATAAATAAACTTTATAGGCATTTTTTTCAGAAACACTAGTTAGGCTTCAATACCAGGCAACTGTGATACTGTACAAACTGACCATATGATTTAAAAAAAAAAAAAGATTTTTTTTCTTGACACAAAGTAATTTCTTCAGTTTTCTAAGGTATGCTTTTGGCAGGAAAATTAAAAACGTTGGTTTTGTTCCACGGCCTGAAACTGACATGCTGTGTGATACATTTATACTCATTTTGCCTCAGTTTCTCCCACTATTGAAATAAAATAGTAACAGCCATCACTTTAAAATCTCACTGGGTTGCTCTAGGAAGTAATGAGAATAGTGTGGAGTAGTTGGACAGGAGGCAAGAATCCTTGAACATTAAGGAGAATTCAATATAGATGTCTTAATAAGAAAAATATTACTATTAAGCAGTTGCATAGCACTGTACTGTCTTACTTCATTAGCTATTTCTCACCAAAGCCTATAAGGTAAATTCCATTGTACAGCTCATTCTAGAAAAGAAAGGAAATTAAAATATTCATAGAAAAAAAAAGGCAGTGTGTGCATGACGCTTGAAAACAAAGCATTATGAACCAAAAGAGAATTTTGAAATAGTTTCATCTGGTTCCTATTTAACTCAAACTTGCTTTATTATCAGAAACTTTAGCATTTCAGAATTTTACTAGAATATCTAAAACTCTTAATAGGATTGCCAGGAAGTTCAGAAACTTCTCAGCACCACACACAAATGTAAGGAGAAAGAAATAATCAATGTTATGACAAAATATTTCACTTTCCAAATTCTGAGTACCAAAAGTGACTCTTGCTGATGAAACGTTAAAATGGAAACATTGTAGGAATGAATATTGGAAAAATTTGTCATGTCATTGTCATCATCATCTCCTCCTTCTTTTTTCTATCTCATCCCCAAACCATGAGTGAGTGAGTGAGCATGTATTCCTTTTATGTCATACAGTCTTAGAGAGAGTTTTTAATTTTTTTCTTTTCCTCTTAGTACGTGGTAAATTATTCTGCCTCCCTTGGTTATAGCAAAGCTTTGAAAAGAGATATATTTTGGGCTTGGATTTTTAAAGTTCAAGTTAAATTGCTGCTTTACCAGTCACACTAGCTTTTCATATCTAAAGCCAATCGAGAAACTATATGATTACTTGTTTCCACAAATTGTAACCTAAGATAGTTTTAGAGAGCTGAGTTGAGAATACCTAGGTCACACTTCCTTCACTTCTTACACGATTTTTTAGCTTTTGATTTCCCAAAGAGGGTCAGGAATGATTGAGACTGTAAGGGACTTCCAAGCAATGTATAGAAAGTGAAAAAGTATACAAAACCAGTTGTGCAATATTTTTTGTTGTTATGTTCAATTTTTCAAACCTATTTCTATGTGACACTTGGTACTATTGTAATGACTTTCCAAAAGAGACATGACCTGTAGAAAGAGGTTGTGAAATTTTCCTTACAGATTACTTTTTACTGAGATTCTAAGTGCAAATTCATGATGACTTTCTTAAAATAAAAGGGTATCTATTTTTACTCACGTGCTTTTATTGCTATAGTAATAATGGTAGAATTTTGCTTTCTAAAAGACAAAAAAACTATGTAAAAATAAACCTTACCAACAGAAAACGATTACTTCCTGCAGGTATACATATGAAAATAGCAGTTTCAAATATATATATATATATATATATATATATATATATATATATACATACTTATATGTATATCTGTTATACATATTCATATACACACACATATATATGTATAAAAACACATACACACACATATAATTATTAAGGAATGGAGCATCATTTGCTATCACATCCAGCATATGAATATTGGTAATGTTCCTCTCATTATGAAATGAAAATATTTTTCAATAGGTTTGACACATACCTACTTTTTGAGAAGACAATGGAAAGCAATACCTTGAACTTTTGCTAAACTAATGTGCTATCTTTTTTTTAATTGAAGTATAGTTGATGTACAATAATATATAAGTTACAGGTGTGCAATACAGTGATTCACAATTTTTAAAGGTTATACTCCACTGATAGTTATTATAAAATATTGGCTATACTCCCTGTGTTGTACAATATATCCTTGTAGCTTATTTTATACATAATAGTTTTTTTATTCAAACAGAAAGTCACAAAAAATATAATCATCCTCATCAGTTCACTCAGTCCCATGTAATTAATTTTTTTTTTATCTTGATCTTTTGTTAGTACTTTTATGAGTTTGGCTGTTTTTAATAGCATACTCAAGGACTGAGTTTTCTCATATTTCTACATTGTGTCCTGGGGTTGGCATGCTAGAGCCAAGGCACATCTCTTCCCAACTCTATATTTAATAACATTATCTTGGTAGCTTGAAATAGATCATGATGATGGTATTCACCAAGGAAATCAGTGAATGTTACATATTAGGACTTTTTTACCCAGAGAGTCAGTTGTTAGGTTGCACCTCCTGGGATACTGGATAAAAGTTCTGGGACCTGTTTCCAATGTGTGTGGGGGGTGGGTTTCCCTACATCACAACATAATTCTTGGACACCAACTGGGTGTCCTATAGTTCAATTCAATTCTGACATTACCTACCCAGAGACAGCACCAGATTCTACAGATTAAGGACTTAGTCCCACCAGACTCCCTAGACACCAGTTAGAAGCCCAGGTTGTCACCTGTGCTTCTGACCAACTGGCTATAGATCAGGAATTCCCATGACCTCCTTGGGTTTGATTAATTTTCCAGGACAGTTCACAAGACTCGTAGAAACATTCTAATTACTAGATTACTGGTTAAATATAAAAGTATGTAATTCAGGAACAGCCAAAAGGAAGAGATGTATAGAGCAAGAAATGGGGAAAGGGTACTGAGCTTCCATGCCCTCTCTGGGTGTACCATTCTCCCTGAACCTCCATGTGTTCACCAACCCAAAAACTCTTGGAACCCCATCCTTCTGGAGTTTTATGGAGACCTCATTTCATAGGCATGATTGTTTTAATCATTGTTCATTGGTGACTGAACTCAATCTCCAGCCCTCTCCCCTCCCTGAAGGTTAGGAGTAGGACTGATAGTTCCAATCCTCAAGTCATGGGGTTGGCTCCCCTCACAAACAATCATCTCCCATCATTAGGTCCATTATAATAGTCGCCTCATTAACATAACCAAAGACAACTTTATCACTCATTGCTTAGGCAATTCCAAGGATTTTAGAAGCCCTGTGACAGAAATGGGGTCAAAGATCAAACACATATTTCTAATTATAAATCATAATATTATACTGGAGCACTACAATTTCTACCTCTCAATAATTCCATAATGTAGAGATTCTTTCTGATGACGGATGTAGTTAGGAGTGCTGCACTCTGCTGTAATGTGTTGAGGCATAACTGGGCAGTGTGATACAGAAGCAAGTCATATCTACTGGTTAACTCTCAGTTTTTATCTTACTTGACCTGTGGATAGCATTCCATACAGTTGATGACATTAATGCACTTTCTTCCTATGGCTACAGGTCACTCTTTTTACTAGTTACTCTTTCTTAGTACCCTTTGGTACTTCCTTCCTTTGTTTCCTATTTCTTTATTCTTTTTTCCTTTTTTTTTTTACATCTTTATTGGAGTATAATTACTTTACAATGGTGTGTTAGTTTCTGCTTTATAACAAAGTGAATCAGTTATACATATACATATGTTCCCATATGTCCTCCCTCTTGCATCTCCCTCCCTCCCACCTTCCCTATCTCACCCATCCAGGTGGTCACAAAGCACAGAGCTGATCTCTCTGTGCTATACGGCTGCTTCCCACTAGCTATCTATTTTACTTTTGGTAGTGTATATATGTCCATGACACTCTCTTACTTTGTCACAGCTTACCCTTCCCCCTCCCCATATCCTCAAGTCCATTCTCTAGTGGCTCTGTGTCTTTATTCCCCTCTTACCCCTAGGATCTTCATGACATTTTTTTTCTTAGATTCCATATATATGTGTTAGCATACGGTATTTGTCTTTCTATTTCTGACTTACTTCACTCTGTATGACAGACTCTAGGTCCTATTTCTTAAGACTATGTAGTAAAATCTTATTCCGGTTTTAGTTTGCATTTACTTAATGACTAATGATGTTGAACAACTTTCTGTGTGCTTACTTGCCAGTTGTATATCCTCTTCAATTAAATGTTTATTCTTTTCTTTTGTCAATTTTCTAATTAATTTTGCATAAAAATAGGTACTTGCCCCCCATCCCCAATTTGGAGTGAGGAATAGAGGTTTACAGAATGACAAATGCTCTCTGTAAAAAAACTTTCAAAAGTATTTTTATCCTTTATATATTCTCCCTTTCTACATCCTTTGTCAAGATGAAGGGTCCAAGAGTCATAGAAGTGGTTTTCACAGATTTTCTTTGAATATATGCAAGCACAGGTTTGACACTTCCCTTTGGAATTTTATACCTATGATACATCTTATTTGATTTAGATTTAAAGTGAATATTTATTACAAATGGGAAAAGAAATTACAAATTGTAAAATTAAAAAAAAATTTGAAGATGAATATTTCAAATATAAAATTTAGATTATTTTTATTAATTAACTTCTTTACTTTTTAATAAATCATTTTCTCTGTATATTTTTTTCCTGAGTATTTACATATGGTAAAATACACAACCTTAAGGGTGTAGCTTGATGAATTTTTACTTAGACATTTACCTATATAAACACAACTCAGATCAAAATGTACATTTCCAGCACCTCAAAAGGAACACCCTATTATAAAAAATGTCTTTATATCTCTAAGGTTATTATTGTTCTCAGAATAATAAACTCAGATTCATGTTGGCTAGTTTCTCTAATTCATGTATAGAATAAATAACAGAGTCTTACAGACTCTTCTCAGATAAGGCCTCTTCCAATATCTTCCATTCTCCTAATTCAGAGCCTTATTACTTCATACTTATAATACTTTCATAGACTTTCCTCCTTCCCTTCAAACTTCGCTGGAAGATTAATTTTGTGAGGCAAAATATTTGTCAGGTCACTCTTCAGACTCAGTTAAATATTCCTCTTTGTTTATAAGGAAAATAATCAAAGACTTTAAACTGATATTCAGTGACCTCCACAATCAGGCTTCAGTGAACTTCTGAATTATTACTATTGGGTTGGTCAAAAAGTTCGTTCGGGGTTTTCTGTAAGTATTATGGAAAGAACTTTTTGGCCAACCCCATAATAACAATGAATCTCAAATAATTCATTTGCCCCTGTTGCCTTCCTCACACATACTGAGAATTAGTCATTCTCCGGGGCAATTCCAACCGTCATCTAATACCCAATTCAAATTCCACTTTCTCTGTGAAGCTTTACTCCAACAGTTGATGTACAAATGAGGTCTCTCTTAAGTCTTTACTATTTCTACTACATGTTTGGCACATGTTTTACTCATTGATGGGCTATTATTTAAAATTTAGTAAACTTGTTTGATCTCTCTGAGAAGACTCTAAGTTCCTGAAGAGGAGTCCTGACTTTTTTGCTATTTTTAAGTTCTACAGAGAATTTTCGGTAGGTTTCAATAAAAAGTTTTACAAAACATTTAAAAGGGCATGGATAAAAGCAACAATGGGGCAACAGATGACAAATTGTGGCTACTTTCTAAGTCTGTTATGATCAATGCTGATAATGAACAATTAATTCACTAGCAAGGATCATTTCCATGATGTTGTCATAAATATAATTTGTGATAATCAATTGAGAAAGTACATTTAAAATAGAGATTTCTTCTCCAGAGATAATTCCAATGTTGTATTTTTACATTGGAATTATAGGTCTTCTACTTGGCTCATTCTCCTTTCTTACCCTTGAATGATCTTTTCAGGAAGTTCTCGAGATAATTTGGTTGTGTACCGAAAACTTCCATGTAAAGAGCTAAAAACATGATAACATGTCTTTATTGTGAAAATAAAAGACTAACAACTCAAAGTTAAAACCTAAATGAGAGAATGTTTCAGAGTACTACAGAGCTTTTAAAGCATTAAAAAAAAAAAACTAAAATCTGCAAAACAGAGTAGCTCATCTACCTATGCAAGGTTTTACATTATAATGATTTGACTTCCTTTAAAAATAGAAAACTTTTAATATATGGAATGAAAATAAGAAATTACTATCAAGGAGTATAATATGAACAGAAAATATAAGTGAAATCACTAACAGAACATTTCACTATCAACAATTTGGTAAAGTTACATGCTTCAGTTCCCACTGACATGCTGTGAAGTTCAGTTCATCAAACATTATCACATATGTTTTCAAAATACAACACTAACTTTGTAGAGGTAAATCTGCTTATGGAATACTGGAAGATGTTGATTCATAAGGCACTGAAAACAAGAATACAATTCTCTGGAATAAAACTCTATAATATTCCCCAATACTTTGCAAAATTATTACTTATGAGAACTTCTATCCATTCCCAGCTCATGTTACCTTCCTGCTCTATTCTTTCTAGAGATAAGAAAACAGATTTATGTACAGATGTCTCCATGGGGCTTAACAAACTTCTGAGAAAGTGAGAAATGGAAAAAGAAATTGTCCATATACTTAAAGGGAATTGGTTGGCAAATACTATATCTACTTGTGCAGTATACAGTTGTTCTAATTTTAGAATTGCCAAGTAGAATCTATTTCTTATGGAACTTGAAAAAAGTTGAAACTATACAGTTTTGTCATTACAAACTACTTCCTTTGCCCTGGTTTTCTCCCTGCTCCCTACATATAACCTTTCATATATTTATTTTGCTATCCACATTCTTCTTGAAGTATGTTGTTAAACTTAAGACCTCATAAAGTAAATCCTTAGAGTTATGAAAAAAGAAAGTGAGGTCATTTTGGAGTTGTGCGGCTAATTTACAATGTGAACACTTTTGCATTTTTCCCATGTTAAAGAAACTTTAAAAACTTAACAATAGATTTCTTTGTGGCTTTTACTAATGAAGTTGTATTTTTTTTCCACTAGTGGTAGGTGTTGAATAATCTGAATGGGAATTTGAAGGTTCATGGCTTCCAAACCAGCAGGAGTTAAGGCTTAATTGCTTGGAAATACATTTTCATGGCAGATACAAGTAACAGAAAAATGTCTATATGTCAAAAGAGGTTCTGTGCTAATCACTTAACCAAACATGTGCCACCCCACACCTAGAGACAATGTAACAGTTAACAGCTTGAAGCTATTAAAAATGTACCAATAGGGGACTTTCTTATATTTTTTCACTAATATGCTTCTTCACTCTAAATAAAGGAATAGAGAAATTCTGTACTCAACTACTATCATTGAAAAAAAAATTACATTCACCTAGTTTGAGTTTCAAAACACATTACACTCAATGCTGTACAGTAAGGTAACACTTTAAAAGTCACTCAATTGCTAATACACTCTTGCTATGTCAACTCAGAAGCTGCCTATTAGATCTGGTTACACTCCAGAGACAGGATTTGATTTCCAGCTCTAGAGATCAGGTCAAGAATTGCAATAACAATTGGTAATTAGTAGTTAGATCTCAATTTACCACATTAGAAGGTCATTTCTCCAAAGCATTTGGTCTCATGAGAGGAAAGGAATACAGGAGACTATAAACTGTTGAAACTTTGAAATCTGGGAAAGACTGTGGAATCTAAGATGCTCCTTGAAATCTCTAGACATTCTAAGTACATTATAATGAGATCTTTCTTAATATCTCATTTTTTAAAAATCAATTCATAACTTTAGGCCTTAATTCTGGGTTTTGCATTAATACATACACATAACAAAACAATACTCTTGGCTTAATATTTGTTTATCATCTTTAAAATGACAATATCCCTGTGAGCATGAATAAAAGAGAGTATGTGAACATAGGGATTTTAAATACTTTTTACTCTCCCCATCAAAAACATGATTAAATTGTGTACCAAAAAAATCTAAATAGTGCAACATATTTTAAAGTAGAGCTTACTTTGTGGTATGAATGTGACTGGTTTCTGATAATTCACATAAAACCTCAAAAAATATGATATGTGGAAAATGTATATCTTTAATTTTCTAAATTAACTTGAATTCTGCTATCTAGCCTAAATCCCATTAAATTAGAACAAATGTAATCTTAGTCATTGTTGGAACTTCTACACAATCCTCAACTTGATATCATGTTCAAGATTCCGGAATCTTACACTGGGTCCATGTAGTTGGGTGGAGTGAGGTAATCTCTCCATCCATCAATCAATACTCTATAAACTTGACTGCAAGGATCTTCCATTTACTCTCTGTCCTTGTCCATCAGGCCTGGGAGAATTGTTGACTCCGTATGGTGTCACTTGGGATATGGTGATCATATGTGAGGCAGAATTTTTGAAGCCTCTGTTACTATATCCAGAGATGCCATCTGGAGCTTTACCTCTCTGGGGTCTCCCTGCCTCCAACAGGACACTGTCAGAAAATAGGACCCCATTTCCTGACTTCCCAGAGTCAACACATCTCTCTCTTTTCCATAGCTAAGGGAATGTCTTCTGAGCCTTATGGACACACTTTTATCTTTTCTGCTTCTCCCAAGACATTTTTTTTTCTCAGAACCTGTCTTTTTACATATAGTAAGATTATTAGCAAACAAATTCCAGGACATTTTATAGGTTACCACTGCATTGAATGTCATTACATATCTCTCCTCATCTAAGGCCATGAAGCACAGAGCCAACTAACTGTCTTAGTAGAGAGAAAGAAAAAAGAAAAAAATGAAGATGGAAGAATTAAACGTAAATTAATACCCTGAAATACTATCCAGCCATATTTAGAGAATAAATATTTGAGTATTTCAAAGACATAGACTATATGAATGTTTTGATGATATAATTCAGTAAGAAACAACATGAATCATTCTAGTACCAGCTAAGTACTAGAAATTCTAAAGGCAAACATTTGTCTTGTACTTATAAAACTGTAGGTATTATTAATGACTGAAGGGAGAATTTTACTTGTAGAATCTTTCACAGCCAGTCTATTTTCATAAAGAGAATAGTATAGTCCTAACAGAAGAAGATGGCTATATCTTTATGGCATTAAGAATTGCATAAGTTAAGCACTTTTGGATGCAAGAAACAAAGGCCTCACTTAAGTTACCTCAAGTAATGAAGTTTTATTGCAAAGATCTCTAGAATTTCCATATTGCAGGAGCTTTCAACAGGATATTTGAATGGAAGGGAAAGCTAAACAAATGGTCTTAAATTTTCCTTCCATGACATATCTATTGCTTTTATATATATTGAATGGACTCCTTAGTACCACTGATAGAGACTAAGGTTGACAATAAAATATATTAGTATGTTGATATCTAAATAGCATCAGAAAAATTACTAGATAACTTTTGAAGAAGAACAGGTGTAAAACTGAAATAAAAGCAACAGTACAAAGGTAATGAAAGATAAAAATAAGCCAATTTAATTTCAAGTGCTCTCCTAAAAATATAAAAGAAAGTAAAAATCTTCTCTATTCATAAACAGTATGATATGATTTGCATATATTTGAAAATAAAGTCAGGTAGCTTTAGGGTTAGCAAAACGAAGTAGTAAATAAGCAAGTGCCAAGCAAGATGACCCAGGATATACTTCAATCTCCTATATTATAATGCTATGATTATACTAGATATAAACCAAAGTTTGGTACAGAAGTAATCAGCACTGTGGGCTACCAGAGTTGATACTGAACTTCTCAATAGAGGTACTAAGAGGGAAGAGAGGTATAGTTAAAGAGGGACATAAAGGCATGGTTTTGAGTTTTGTATAAATATATAGGTATACATACTTGACAGCTCTGGATATATTGCAAAAGTCTTGCTTGTCTGACTGGCTCTGGACAGGTCTATAAAGCTGATAATTCATGTCATTATAATTCTGTTTGCTTTATCTATCTACTTAGTTGCATGGAAGAAACTATAGACAAGCAGAATAGGCAGAGGCTTTTCTTCCTTTGTCCTGGGGTTGTAGTGACCAAAGTAGTCTTTGCTCTTACCTGACCATCAGCTCTGGGGTTTAGACTTTCCCAGAGAGAGAAAGTTGAACAGTGAATAGTGTCAACAGGCCACAGCAATGGTTCCTGAAATCCAATAACCGCTTAATATATTGACAATTTTCTATTACTATATCATCCAGAAAATTGTATTCTCAAGCAATTAAACCTTATCTCCTGTTAGTTTAGAAGTCATGAAGCATCAAATGTCTTATTTTATTTAATCAATCTCTATTCTTGGTCCAAAGAGTTATGGCTGGGGAAAGGGTGATTTGGTACAGAAAGTATATAAAGAGCTACTTAGAGTTGTTGCAGTGCTGCAGGACTTTGGGCAGGCAGTTTTCATCAAAAGCAGTTCAGGACATTTCTGGAACCTGAAGCATAGTAGACTCTTTTTGTAATATGTGAATCTGTAGGAAAGGAAGCTCAAAGGTATATCAGTTGAGAATAGAATTTCTTATATAATAATCTATACATTGAGAAGGGAAGTTAGAATTCATGAAATAATTTTAAAACAAAAAAATACAATTTTAACTTAAAACGTACTGCCTAAAAGTTCTGGGGTTGTAAAAGACTACCTTATTTTATATACCTTTGATCAATACACAACCTGAGTATAAATCATATTTTAATCTTTTAATGTGTAGGCATTTAGACTACTGAATGAATTCTAGGTCTTCAACACTATCAAGTATTGTATTTAATATTGAGCCTGAAATACTGCCAAGCTTATATGCCTTCTCTTTAGTAAAACACATACAAAAAAATAACAATGGCTATCCTTTTCTGGTTATCCAAGAAAAAATGGGAACTTTTTTAAAGGGATAAGTTATTATATCCTCCTCTATTCTGTGTTCAACTCACAGCTCTCTGTGGTGATTTCTGTTGTCTATAATTTCCATCAGTGGTCACATTTTGGCAATGACTATCAGACAGAGGTAGTTTTCAGTAGTCTTTCCAGAAACAGCATCTCTTGGTTGCAGACCTAAATCTTATACTATTGGTAGATTCAGATGTCTTTGAGTCAACTCTCACCTACCACCCTGTCAGTTACTTAGGTAAGTTTATTCATGTCTTAATGTATTTTTTATTTTCAATATTTTCTCTTTGACCCATGGGTTGTTTAGAAGTATATTGTTTACTTCCCAAGTGTTTGAAAAATGGAGTAGACATACTTTTCTCCATCCTCCTTCTAAGTATAATTCTAAGCCAGGAGCATTACATGTAAAACAAATGTAGGACAACTATGAAGAGTAGACAGAAGGTAGGAGGCTGGCTAGGGAACTTGGGACCCAAGAAACAATGCAGTGATGAGTTTGCTCTCTTTTCTTCTTGCTTCATATATGCCAGACTTAGAGCAGAAGCTAGCAACCTAGACATGTCATTGGGTGCAGACCAAAAAAATAACAAAGGAAAAGAGCAACAACAACAAAATTATGCTCTATCCAGATGTCCAAGAAATGGGCAGTCCAGCAAGATAATAGACCACTTTTTAGACCACTTAGTTCCGAACACTTCAGAAAAAATACTACTCCATCTATAACCATGCTGACAGAGGCTGAGTGGTAAGATGTGACTTCCACACCCTCCATGTTGTAACAAGGTACACAAATCCCTCCTCTAGTGTTATGTCATAAAAGATCTGAGGTATCACTGGAGGCTAATTAAAGAACCTGGACTTTCATATACATATGAAATAAATGAGGCAACATGTCCACTTCTTTTGCTGGAGTGGTATCAAAAAACCCAGTTAAAATGCTGGAGACACAGCAGTGACCAAGAGAGATTATGACTCTCTTTCCTGAAATTAATATTCTAGTGGGCCCAAATGTTTGTGATATTTAAAACACAATGGTTATAGGGTAATATGTGTTAAAGAATGCTTGTGTCTTGCTATTAATGTACAAACCAAAGATAGTGAATATTTGCAAAGAACAGATAACCAAACAAAAACTCATCTAGCAAGGTGAAGGAGCAAAGTAAGAAACAAGGATTATAAACTTAAGCAACCCAGATAACTGAGGTGTCCACAGTTCTCAATAAAGAATAGTGACTACTTTTCAGATAGAAAAAAATTCATTATGTCCTGGGGTGCATATATATTTTATGGAGTGGCTATATAATAGGACAAAAAAGCATGCCCTTCACGGATGCCCCATAGCTGAGTAATTATTGAGTTATACTAATTTTCAGTATATCCTGAATTCTAATTTAACT
The DNA here is from genome assembly GCF_949752795.1 of Hyperoodon ampullatus. NCBI lineage: Eukaryota > Metazoa > Chordata > Mammalia > Artiodactyla > Ziphiidae > Hyperoodon > Hyperoodon ampullatus. The sequence goes on from NC_136915.1 coordinate 71,383,253, forward strand.
AACTCTTTCCATAATTACGATAGCTTTAACTGTGCCATAGATTTTTTTTTTTTTTTTGCGGTACGCGGGCCTCTCACTGTTGTGGCCTCTCTCGTTGTGGAGCACAGGCTCCGGACGCTCAGGCTTAGCAGCCATGGTGCACGGGCCTAGCCGCTCCGCGGCATGTGAGATCTTCCCGGACCGGGGCACGAACCCATGTTCCCTGCATCGGCAGGTGGACTCTCAACCACTGCGCCACCAGGGAAACCCTGTGCCATAGATATTTTTGTGGATGAAGTTATGTCAACCCTAATTGGTCAACGGTGGGGATTAGAATGAAGAAGGCCGAATATCTTAATATTTTGAACTATAAAGGTATCCTCACTTTTCCTCTAAAATGTTGATATAAGGTGAATTCCTTTAAGCTCTCAATCATGAAGACTTATAAAATAATCTCACATGTAAAGCAGAACTAACACATGGATTTGAAGGATGACATTAAGCAAAGATATCAAGAGCATGTAATTACTTTTCAAATAATTTTAAAATATGTATTATCAAAACTAAAAATTATTTTACATTCTGATATTAGAAGTAAAAAATGTAGATGTAAGTCAAAGATAACAAAGACATCTGGAGTTACACATATGAGCCATTTTTAGAATGTCTCACTTCCCAGTTTTACTCTTTAGTCTTTTTCACTTAAAAAAGCAACAAAACCCAGTTACACTAGTATTACTTGTTTGTATCAAGTTGGAAAAACACTCTTATAGTAACCTTGAAAGTAAAGGAAGTTTGTTTACTTTTAGTGTAATATTTATTAGTAATATTGAGCCTGCAAATTCTAATGCCAGAGAGATAAAATGTATGAGTAATAATATTTTCTGTGACCTTGAAAAAGGAGATGGTTTTTACATAACAAAGAGGGATGCACATTAATACATTTTTGCAACATTTTAAAAGTTTTTGTAAACAGGATGAATTGGAAGTCAGATAATTAAAAGTAAAAGTAGAAGACAAATGATCAGGTTTGGAAAGGGTTTGTTGAAGAGCCCTGTCCTCTCTTTTGTAGCACGTGATAACTGGCCATCTAATCTGTAACTGCACTGTGAGACACTCATGTCCAGCATGGACATTAGAATGAATTCTAACTACAGATCTTGCAAATTACAGAACAAAACTGAAAAACAATATTTAATATCATGCCTGCCCCTGATATTCCACAGTTTTTACCTTTTCCAGTTTCTCACAGCTAGAGAGGGATGGCCACCTTGCCAATGCTGGGTGGTAGAGGCTTGTTCCTAAAATCAGTGGAAATTTGTACTGGACAAGGTTCAGTTACCTTTGTCCTGTTCATTGGTTCCTTACGCTTGTAGAAATTAAAATGAAACTGATGTCAAGTGACTGTTTTGTTCCAAAACCTTCCTGAGTAACGGCTATGTGTTGCCTTCAAAATCAAGTCCTCTTCTGACTAGCAGTCAAGAAAATGGCCATTCTGGTTGAAATCTTCTTCGTCTTTTTTTTTTTTAATAAATAAATTTATTTATTCTTTCATTCATTTATTTATTCACTGCGTTGGGTCTTCGTTGCTGTGCATGGGCTTTCTCTAGTTGCGCTGAGCGAGGGCTACTCTTCGTTGCAGTGCATGGGCTTCTTCTCATTGTGGAAACTTCTCTTTGTTGTGGAGCACTGGTTCTAGGCACACTGGCTTCAGCAGTTGTGGCTCGCAAGCTCTAGAGTACAGGCTCAGTAGTTGCAGCGCAAGGGATTAGTTGCTCCACGGCATGTGGGATCTTCCTGGGCCAGGGCTCAAACTGGTGTCCCCTGCATTGGCAGGCAGATTCTTAACCACTGCACCATCAGGGAAGTCTGAAATATTCTTAATATAATTATCTTTCACTATCTTCCACCTGCTTCCGCATCACATCTCGATCTCCAAATTAACACTCTCTGTTTGCATGTGGGACTTTCCATACTTTTATCAGCTATTCCTTTTGCCCTGCTACCCCCTTTATTTCCTCTTCTCCAAATTAATGCCACTTTTCAAGGCCTAGCTCAAATGTCACTGTCTCCAGGTACCTTCCTCAATGCTACAATGAGGTTTTTCCTCTGTGCTTCAAGTGTTCTTGTTGTCATCACTGTTGTAACACATCACATTTAGCCTTGTATTAAAATTTTACTGCAAACTTGCCTTCATCCCCGTTAAGACCAGGCTCTGTGTTGTATTTGTCTTGCTTTAAATTGCATCACCTTTTATGTGATCATAATATTCACATATTTCATAGCCATCACTTAATGTCTTTTTAATTGAATTTTAGAAGCTAAGAATATATATGTGTGTGTGCGTGTGTGTGTATATATATATGTATATATATATACGTATATATATACACACACACATATATGACATAGAGGCTAAAATAAAAGTACTTAATGGGAAGTTAAGAGAGGTTAGTTGTAAAAGTTTCATATCTAGATGGGACTGAGTAAAGTAATAGAGGAATTTCTTTTCAAAATAAGGAGGAAAACAGAAAAGTAAAACCTAGTACACAAGCAAATTTAGACTTACAATTTAGCCTTAGGACAAGATTCTGAGGCAGTGAACACAAGGTTAAATGCCTGTAAGGGACACACAGGTAACAGAAATGTGGGAAGCAGTTTGAATTATGATGGATAAACTGCTAAAAGAGGGAAGCCATTACCCAGGTCCAGTTGATTTTTGCCATGAGCTAACATAAGCCCAATACTACCTAACTGGATTTTTTAAGAGAAGACCAAAATCAGATATTTATGAGAGAACTCACACTTTATTTTAAAATGGCAAATAATTTCAAAATTTTTTCTAAGGTTAAATAAAAGCCCAACATCAATTTACAGTCTCTGATTTCTGTTCTAAGATTTTTATATAAGATTATTGAAATGAGGGAGAAAAGTAAAATTAAGAGCAGTAGTTGGAGATAGTGGGAAATCTAGCATACCTTTTTGAAGTACAGACTTGTAGATCATGAGTGGTTTGTCGAAATTTGAAAATGGTATAATGGTAAGTATAATCTAAGCCATAACAAGAGAGAACATTTTTGACATAAAGGTTGATTCTAGACTTTGAGTTGATCTAACTATAATAACTAATCTTTGTTAGCACTGCCTAAGTGTCTGGGGCTGTAAACATCCCACAGATATTTTCTCAATCTTCTGGATAGAACTACATGGTAAGTATTATTACTTCAGATGAAGAAACTGAGGCCTAAGAATGAACTAACTTCCTCCAAGGTTCTTATACAGCAAGAAATTAAATCCAGCTCTTCCAGGCTACAAAGTCTGCCTCCAATTATTTGGGTATAGAATCGGGTATGTGTATGTTTAGCTGATTCACATCAGTGCTTTCTGGGGCGCATGGTCTCTAGGTGTTTACAACTCTTTCTGGGCCTGGGAAACTAATGGCGAGTCATTAGACACTGGCAAGTCAACTGAAGTGCCTGAGGAGTTCTACCAGTAACTAGCTGGTATCTTACTTGCTATCTGAAATATCTCTAAGACAGCTGTCAGCCAACAGACTGGAGGGTTTATTACTGATCTAGTAGTACAGTTGAGAAAAAAAAATTCCTGAAACAGCCAGGTTTGAAGCCGTCTATCTAAAGATAAATAAAGAAGGAACAAACTTGAAAGATGTATGTAGAATAAATAAGTAGGATTGATTTGGCAATCAGTCTAATGTGTGCAGTAAAAGAAAAAAAAAAGATGAGTCAGTGATTAATATGAAGTTTCTCTTTTAGGATTTCACTGAGTAGATCAAAAGATAATTATAAGGGAGTATGGTACAGGAATAAGATGCAGACGTAGAGAATGGACTTGAGGACATGGGGAGGGGGAAGGGTAAGCTGGGATGAAGTGAGAGGGGTCCAAGTGGCATGAATGTATATACACTACCAAATGTAAAATAGATAGCTAGTGGGAAGCAGCCACATAGCAGAGGGAGATCAGCTCAGCACTTTGTAACCACCTAGAGGGGTGAGATAGCGAGGGTGGGAGGCAGATGCCAGAGGGAGGAGATATGGGGATATATGTATATGTATAGCTGATTCACTTTGTTATAAAGCAGAAAATAACACAACATTGTAAAGCAATTATACTCCAATAAAGATGTTTAAAAAAAAAAGGAGGTAGTATTTTGTGCCAATAGAAATAAATTAAATAAAATATAATATACACTTTGGTTATGTAGTATGATTCTAGCCCTATTGATGTTAGTTAACAAGAATCACTGTTATCAATTTCTAGTACAATTGAGGAGCTTTCTAAAAAAGCTTATTATTCACCTATCATAATTTATTTTTAGTCACTAAATTGAGGTTTCTTTATCTGAGTCCTAAAGTTTGGCTTTTATTCTCTTGATAAAACATCGACAAGTTGAGAAGAACATTCACTGATTGCATTTGATGGGCAAGTATACTTCATGCTGCTTTGGATGAGTAACCTATGGTGGATTTTGGCCATTTTGTTTTAAGCTGTCAGATAAATTTCTCTTGGGCATCTTTCCTATTGCTGTGCATCTGAGCAAAATAATATTTTATTATTGGTCATAATTAATAATTTATTGAAACATACCAAATGAATGCTCTCAAAATATGGATGTAAATATTATTAGGTCTCTGAATACAGCAGTCCCAGTCACAGTGTGATTTTTACAATATGAATTGCAGTTATGAGTTGGATCATTCACTATCAGAACAAATTGAGACTTATAATATAAAAAATTGACAGATTCTTTCTGCCTACAAATGAGAAAACAGATTTGTAAAATGTGAAATGAGCCATTCTGGCAAAGTAGAATTTGAGTTTCAAGTGTAAACACTTGAGTTAATGGCTGGGGTTTCTCAATCTCAGAAGCTCTGGTGCATGGGGAGGGTGAAGCAGAGGTTAGTAGAGCTCTTCAGCATTTTACTTAGAACATCCTTATAGGACTTAATTAGGCAGATTACCTGTTATGCATGGTGTAGTGTGCTGAACATTTTTAAACTGGTATGTCCTCAAGGCAAAGGCACAGTCAGAAGGAATTACATTTTACACAAATAACTCTGAGCATTTTATTAGCGGACCTCATAGAACTGAAATCTTCCTTGCCAATGCACCATTTAATGTTTAACTCAATTGAGTACCAAAGAGTTTGTTAAATGTTGAACGGCCATCTGGATTTATGGATCCCTCCTGAGTACACTTTCAGGGGCTATATATATATTTTTTTTCTAGTGACAGCATTGGAGCTTTGAAATGAAACAAAAAACCTTCAGTTTTTAACACTATGTGCTTTGTTCTAAATTATAAGATGAGTGCCAATGTAACTATTTACAAAAAAATTGACAAATTTGGTTGTTGAAAAACAATATTTTATAATTAGAGCTTAAAAAATTTAAAATCGCTTAAGATGTGTCCATGAACAGTAACTGTTTACTAATCCTTTCAGGATGCAAATGTTAACTTGCTACATACATGTTAAATTACTGATTCTATTTAATCACTTTATTCGCCTAACAACCTACAGGGAAGGGTCAGTATGTCAAGCAATCCTGAATGGTATTTTGTGTGAATTGGGAACAAAGCTTTTAAAGGCCAGAGGTTTAGGAACATAAACCAGATGTACTCATTTTTAAAAGTCTACTTAGTTGTGGGGGGAGAAAGGTCATACACTTAGATCTTTTAAAAAATCTTACTGTCAAACACATTCCATGAAACTAAGCATTTTGCTAGTCTCAGAGTGCTGCTACACTGACTTTTTTTTTCCTTTGAATGGAATAGTTGCTCTGATCTGTACTGTATGTGAGTTTTTTTCTACATTTAGATCACAATAACATACTTGAAGATTTTCTTAATCATTTAAAAACTCCTAAAATAAGTCAGAATATTTAAACTTTTCTTTTATAGAAATGATGTTGAATTATGTAAAAACAAATCATAATTCTCAACACGTGTCTGATTTAAATGTCAGTTTTCAATTGTTTGTGGAGCATAAATCTAGGTCATGAAATGGCTATTAAAAAGACTTTTATAAAGATATATTTATATATACTTGAATGCCTTTCATCTTTATGGTGACGGTACGCATGATGCATCATGTTCATTTTCCATAGTAACAAATTAGATTTAAAAGGAGCTTATTGATATTCACGCTTCAAATTTTTTGTAGGATATAAATTCTGTTGAGTTTTTGTTTAAACTATTTTTTATATTGTGTATACAACTCTTCATGTAAAATAGGTATTCTTTATGGTAACATCCTTGATTTACGTTCTCTTAACTGCTGAAACAAATTATGCCAGTGTCTAAGCTGTTACCTGGTTCCCATTTATCTTACTTCCAAAGGCAGCACTGTGTGTATTTAGCAGTGTGTGCTCATGTCTTATGGCCTTGAAGTTGAATCCTGCTTATTAGCTATGTGATCTTGGGTAAATTGTTTAAAATTTTTAAGCCTCAATTTTGTCAACTACAAAATGGAGTTAATAACATATGTATTTCACATGGTTAATAAGAAAATGAAATGAGAAACTATATAATATTCTAACCTTGTAGTTGGTACAACAGTGCCCTGCACACTGTAAATAGTCAATAAATTTTAGACACTCAATCCAACCACATAATAAATCAAGTAGTATCTCTGTTTAAGAAAGAGTGGTAGAGTTCGGAAAAGCATTGGACTTATTTTCTAGTTCTAATCTTCTGATCATAGGAAAATATCTTTAAAAATCTCTTAGCCCTTTAAATGCCTATATTAAAACAAGCTTTATGGACTACAGTGAAAATCCAATGACCTAACACCATTGCTCAATAAAGTTATGTAAGCATTTAATTTATACTGCTTTATAAATTTCAGTTTTATTGTTAAAATCATTTCAGTTTAAACAGATTAGGCTTATATCTGTGTCATTTGTGTGTGGCAAAGCCTACAAGTTGCTTCCTGACATGTTCCTTAGTAAGGGAATTCTTGATTTCTAGCTGTCCGCATGGACATCTGGAAAAAATGTTGTATTTCCTAGCCTCAGTGCTCTGTTTACTAGCAGAAAGCAAATCATGCTGAGCTCTAACATGACTGGGTAATAACTGGGAAAAACTGTCTGCTGCCTGGCAAAATGTTGCCTACGTTGTACCCCTTTGATAACAGAATAAGTAGTAATTTACTCGTGTTGAAATGCACACTCATTCTGCATATAGATTTGTCTTTCTTGCCCACAGTGATGCTTCAAACAATATCCGTAAACATCCTGGATGCCTTTTTCAGTCTAATATATCCCACACACTATTGCTTCTTACCAAGGATCCCACTTTACAGTAAAAGAATTGGAGCAAAGGGATAGTGATCACAGTATTCAATAATCTTACCAGGTGCTCCATCATCCAGATTAAGTGGGCCTTAGAAAAGACCACCATATTTACTACTCAATAATGGCACCAACTGAAATATAACCTGATAAGATTTGGTGATGTATGTACATGCATAATCTTCTTAACTAACAGCCAGTACAGTGGTGTTTTTGCCACAGATGGAATAACGGTAGGAGTGGCACTCTTCTCACTTTATGACTGATTTACAAAAAGTTGCTTCTAATCCCTGTGAACTCGACCTCTCCTACTTTAGAGATCTTAAACCCCAAAGAAGAAACTCTTCCACCAGGAGACACAGTGGTAGCTCTACTGGACTCAGAGTAGAGCCTGCCACCTGGCCATTCTATCTTCTCATGACATTTAATCAATAGACACAAAAGAAGTTTGCTGTTACTGTGGTGATTGATCCTCATTAATCAGGGGAAAGAGGATGGCTGATGTACATTAGGACATAGAAAAGATTTGGACTCAGTGCATGTCTGATGTGCCTGAAAGAACTGCCATATCCACTGCTAAAAATTTAATGGAAAAACCATAGCACCTCAACATAGGCAAGACTTCTGAGAGTCCAGACCTTCTGATGTGAATGTTTGAGCTGCCTATCAAAATAAAGAATCTTGTGAGGCTGTGGATGAGAAGCAAATAAAACATGGACTTGAAGGTAGAGGAAGGAAATTAAAAATACCAACCATGTCATCTCTACCAGACATAAATGAGGCCTTCAGTAGGTAACCACATATTCTTCCTTCTTCTCTGATGTTAACTTACTCTACTTTTTTCCTCCATCTCTTCCTTTCTCCTACAGTTTTATATTCAGTGTGGGTCGTGGTTAATTTTATAATTTTATCCTTGGTTTACAAGATAACAAGACATGACTATGACAATTAGTGGAGAAATGATCACACAGAGATGGGAAGGCTTGATAGGAGTCATTTTCATTTATAGAGTGATAGTTGCATCATGTTAGCTGGGATCACACTGTGGTTCCAGTTGCTGTTGCTTTGAAACTGAAACTTAGATTTGGGATGAAGAGTATTATGGATGGCAAGTACCTCTAGGGGAAAACCTTGTCTCAGACAACCTTGGCTCCAAACACTCTTTACTGTGCTATCTTGCACTGCAAAGGCTGGAAAATGAAAAATCCCATTTTCAGGTTTCTGCATATCTAGAGTTCTGTTGTAACTTAGTTTCTGACAAATGCATTTTATGTCTTAGGTTTGGAGCTGAGTCATGTGGCAAGAGGTGCAGAACATGATGCATCCATTTTGATGATAAGGTTTGTAGCAGAGGCATCAAGGATCCTAATTGGATGGCTCCCTGCTATGATGTCTGTAGCACCCCCCACTGGAGCAAGACAGTGAGGTTCTATATTTTACAGCCTCCAGATTCATTGCTTTCTTACAATGGCAGTGGCACCTTAGCTGCTGATATCAGAGGCACTGTGGTTTGGGGAGCTGGGAAATTTATTTCTCCACTCTGACCTTTGGAGTGGAGAAATAAATTTCTTGACTAAATCACTCAGCCCTTACAATAATTCTATTTGGTCAATATACAATTTAATTAACTTCAGTGTAACAACAATTTATTCTGCACCTGCCCCATGCAAAACTACATATTAGTACAAAGAGGAAGATGATGTGACCTTTGTTCAAGAAACTCACACTCTTATAGGAGAGTCAGTCACTATGATTCAGCACACTCTAATATAATGGAAGGAAAAATTATTGGGGTGGCCAAAAATTTCTTTTGGGTGTTTTCTGTTAAGATGTTACAGAAAAACCCGAACAAATTTTTGGTCAACCCAATAAATGCTACAGGAACTTAAAGAAAAGTGATTAATTCTCTTTAGTATTGGATAAGATTCCATAAACATTGAGCCTTAAATAGAGAAAACTGCATAATTTTAACAACGAATTTAAGGTGGTAAGGAAGTGTTCCTCAGCATTTGAGATTGAGGAACTGGAATCCAGTGCTTGGGCAAAGAGTCTGTCAAATACAGATGAACACTGAGTTTGTCCATGACTGGAAAACCTAGAGTGTGAAAGGGAGACCTAAGGGAATCAGTCTAGAAAAGTAAGCTTGGGATCAGATAGCACTGATAATTAAGTGCAAACGGAGTTTAGAGGTTAATTTGTTTATTTTGTTTTTTGTAGGCAATGAAGACTGACAGATCTCAGTTACAGGAAGAAAATTGTGGAACTAGTGTATAGATTAGATTAAATGTGAGCAAGGGAAGAATATGTAGAAGACTAGGAGGTTATTGCTATAGAAGGGAATATACTCAAGGCAATACTATTCAGAATGAAGACAGACAGATAGATTTCATAGACATCATAGAGTAAAATCAACAGAGCTTGGTCTCCTACTGAATATGAAAGTTGATTTAAAAAAGTTATACTCAAAATGTCTTCATATTTTCTAAACTGAATTCCTGGAGGCATAATGAGACCAGTGACTGCAATTGGAAACACAGGGGCAAAGCAGGTCAGATAGAAAATCTCTTGAGTTCTGTTCTGATTTGCTGCACTGGAAATACCTACATAAGGTCTATCCAGAGGTGTCCCAATAGATTTTTAAAGTCTTGAATTCAAAAGTGAAGTCAAGGTTACAAATGAAGATTTTCGAGTCATGTACTTCGAAACTAAAGATGGCATCTGCCGGGCATTCTAAGCAATTCCAGTCCCCCACTGTGGTTTGTCACAGCAGAACCAGCAATCTTTCCAACAATTAGGAACCACACCCAAGTAATTTCTAAAACGTTGAAAGGTAATGGAGAGAATAGAAGTTAATTAGAATGAGAAGAGTACTGTTTAGATCACTGAGATGCTCTTGAGGATTTTTACACACACTGGGCAAGATATTAAAGGCAGTCAGAACCACTTAGATTATTTCTGTTAATTTAGATTTTTTTATCCACTACCTGATAAGGTTTGGAAAACTTAAGGTATATTTTTAAGAATGTTTAATTTAAAATTTTTATGAGCATATTTTCCTCTTAAATATGTTCCTCTTTCTAAATTGCTCAACACGTTTTCACAAGCTTCCAGAATTCATAGTATTTTTCAAGGGGTAACAGACACTCGTCAAAACATAAATTCTCTTCTTCCAGTTTTGGTGGGGTTAGAGATTTTGATTTGTTATAACCCATCCTCCTGCTCCTTGTTTGATGGGATAGACTGGGATTATGTTTATTTTTTCCTTTTTAAGCATTCCAAGGAAAATATAAGAAAAAAAATTTTAATGACTAAGTTATGTCTGATGGTGTACTCATATATGAATTAATAATAGATGGTGAAATCCTTTTTTTGGAAAAGAAATTTGATCTACATAACATACTGTGAAAGAAAATCACAGTTTCACACTGCTGACTTTACTATTGAAGATTTTGATGGGGTTTTTTATATGTAAAGCAGTTCAAAAGATAAAAAAAAAAAAAACCTGCTGCCTGTGATATAATTTCAATCAAAGAGTGCAAAGAAAGGAAAATAATTGAAAACAAACATATCAAGAAATAAGATATGGTGATACCAATCAGTTTTGTGTGTGTAGTTTGAAATACGAGTAAACTCCAATACCTACAGAATACTAGCAAGGTACTTTGTGCTGAGGAAACAGAGTCAAAGAAATCGCCTATCAACTCAGTGTCATGGAAACAAAGAATTTTAGAGCTGGAACTTTCCTCAGAGACTACCTAGCACAATCCCCTTGTTTTATCCATGAGGAAATTTAAGTCCACAGAGGCAAAGTGATTGCTCATGGTTTTATGACTATTAATGTCAGAGAGAAGGAATAAAAATGGATCTACTCGGGCTTCCCTGGTGGCGCAGTGGTTGAGAGTCCGCCTGCCAATGCAGGGAACATGGATTCGTGCCCCGGTCCGGGAAGATCCCACATGCCGCGGAGCAGCTAGGCCCATGAGCCATGGCCGCTGAGCCTGCGTGTCCAGAGCCTGTGCTCCGCAAAGGGAGAGGCCATAAGAGTGAGAGGCCCGCGTACCGGAAAAAAAAAAAAAAAAAAGGATCTACTCTTTACTTGAGAAATTGTACTAACCCCACAAGTCAGTATTTTTGCCTCCTTCTCTCTCTTAAACAACAGATGAGAGAGTGAGGGTCAGAAATTTGTGCTAGAGTCAAATTGCAATGACAAGCCTGTATGACTTTTTAAAAAATTTTCCCTCTCAGCCACAGTTGGAAGTATCTAAATAAAAATGTCAATTCCTGAAAATTCTCTTTCTGTATGAGAGGGACTCAGACATGGATGGTGTGACTTGAAGATCAGTCCATAAATTATAGTGCCATGGATTATAAACTTGGCACTGAGGTGTCCTGGAACACTGCAAGAAACTCACAGAATCTTGGTGAAATATTTAAAAATTTTGAAATCCCTCTACGCAGTATATGTTGAGTACCATGCAAACTGCTTGCTTGATATAGTTCCCAGTTTTAACATTAGGTTATTTTCCTTTTGATGGTGTCATATTTTTGCAAAACTGGGATTTGGCAATTGTGATAAAAAGCAAGTCTCAAGCAAAAACAATGTGTCACAGGAAATTAAGATAGTGATATCAGATGAGATTACACTGTCTAAGTGTATGGTATACAGCAGGCATAGTCATCTCACTTATGTAATTGTATTTAGAAATAAAATAAATAATTTTTCTTCTGATATCTATATATGACTTTTTTTTTCAAATGCTTATTAAGTTGTTTGGGCCTAACTACTTAGTAAATGAAACTGTTAGGTATTTATTTCATCATGAAATAATATTGGAACACCAAGGGAACCATAAGCTGAGAACCTCTGAGAACCACATAGATGCCCTTCTTCTCTAATATGAGCAGGTCAAGCGTCCACCCACAAGTGAAGCTGGGGACCTGGAAACTGCCTTCTGCGAGGAAATGTAGAACAAAAAGAAGTAATGCTTCTTAACACTAAAAATGATTTTTTATCCTAAACATGTATTTTCACAGCTCCCTATATATGGTACTATTCTTGGAATTAAGGAAGTCAGGCTACTGAATGCAATATTCTCTGATGTAAATAAGCCCAATATATACACAGCCTACTCTATTCTTTCATCAACCAGGTCCTGCTACATTTTATCCCCCCGCACTGGCTCCACTGTACAGGAAATACTATCCTACAGCTTTTGTATAGTAGCTTTCTCTAAACCTTTTGTTCACTTTCTTTATAAAGTAAGATTACACAATTCATGTTATTTAGTGATGTCAGATAACCTAAAATAGCAAATTAATTTATTTTAAAGTGTGAATTATACTTTAGGACTTTTTCTAATCTTCTATGAAAAAAATTCTCTGAACGTTAAGAATTTCTAAAGCTAATAATAACATTTGGCTTATGATTACAAGGCCACTTTAAAACATGAGTTTTCTACATGAAGATTTACTGAGAGCAACAAACATTTTGAGGATTACAGGCAACTTATTTCTAGAAAGATACTTTACAAGCTAAAACTAAAGAAATTATAACCAATTTAATTTTTAGAACTCTCTAATCCATCCTTTGTCTACACTTCTGCAAGATGTTTTTGGTTTGTTTTATTGTTCAAAGAAGTAACAATCACTCAAACCCTGGAGGGTGCAATCAGAGGGGTAAATTAAGAGAAAGAACTGCTTAGCCATTTTAACCGAGGTCAAGGCATACTTTAGAGGCCTTAATGTTTCTCTAGTTTCAGTTGCCTGCCAAATCTACAGATAATTCTTTTTTTTTTTTTTTTTTTTTGCGGTATGTGGGCCTCTCACTGTTGTGGCCTCTCCCATTGCGGAGCACAGGCTCCGGACACGCAGGCCCAATGGCCATGGCTCACGGGCCCAGCCGCTCCGCGGCATGTGGGATTTTCCCAGACCGGGGCACGAACCCGTGTCCCCTGCATCGGCAGGCGGACTCTCAACCACTGCGCCACCAGGGAAGCCCTACAGATAATTCTTGAATCAATTCAGTTCTTCAATCAATTCAATCAGTTCACTCATCAGTATGTTTCAGTGTGTACTGAGAAAAAATTCTAATATTACTCTGTAATTACTTGTAGACACTTGTACATTTTTAATTTTTCCTTAACATATTTTTTATGTGAAATAAAGGTGATTTTACATCTGTCTTTGGGGAGTTCACATTCTGATAGAGAGGCTGGAGGTTTGATCATAGGAACCTGACTCACCACAAAACAAAACAAAACACACACACAGAGTACAACAAGGGTACAATAAGAGAATCCTGAGTAGTGTTTAGTTAAGTCAACTAAATGGTTTATAAGGGACAAGACTCTAGAAGTTTGCAAAGTAAGAGTTGTTAACCATTACCTATGTAATTGTAAAATAGGTATTTGGGCAGAACCATTGGGCAGTATACCTCTAAGTAGTTCTGATGTAGAAATATGCTTTTTTTGTTGCCGAAAAAAAACGCAAAACTGTCAAAATATTTTTTTTTTGTATATATTCTAGATAGAAATACTGGTACACCAGGGAAGTTCCAGATGAAAGACCAGCACATGGTACACTGTACATGACACAATAATGCTTATCATTGCCAAAACTGAAAACCTTTTCTAAATCTAAGAAGCACAACATATGTCAATACAGAGACAGAAAGGAGCATTACCTTCAAAAGGACAACATGTGACACAGATGTATGAGTTTGACTCCTTTATAGATGGCTTGAGAATAATATGGTGACACTATGGAAATCAATTTGCCAATATGTAGCAGGAGCATTTAAATAGTAATTCCTTTTGATTCAATGATTTCACAACTATGAATCTCTCCTCAAGGAAACAAGAAACAAAAAAAGAAGTATAGATCAATGGAACAGGATAGAAAGCCCAGAAATAAACCCACACACCTATGGTCAATTAATCTACAACAAAGGAGGCAAGAATATACAATGGAGAAAAGACAGTCTCTTCAATAAGAAGTGCTGGGAAAACTGGACAGTTACATGTAAAAGAATGAAATTAGAACATTCTCTAACACCATACACAAAAATAAACTCAAAATGGGTTAAAGACCTAAATGTAAAACTGGATACTATAAAACTCCTAGAGGAAAACATAAGAACACTCTTTGACATAAATCACAGAAATATCTTTTTGGAACAGTCTCCTAGAGTAATGAAAATAAAAACAAAAATAAACAAATGAGATCTAACTAAACTTAAAAGCTTCTGCACAGCAAACAAAACCAAAAAAATGAAAAGACAACCCATGGAATGGGAGAAAATATTTTCAAATGATGCAACAAACAAGGGGCTAATATCCAAAATATAGAAACAATACACACAACTCAATATCAAAGAAAGAAACAACCCAATCAAAAAATAGGCAGAAAAAAAGAAATTAAGCAGAAGACCTAAATAGACATTTCTCCAAAGAAGACATACAGATGGCCAAAAGGTACATGAAAAGATTCTCAACCTGGGTAATTATTAAGGAAACACAAATCAGAACTACAACGAGGTATCACCTCACACCAGTCAGAATGACCATCATCAAAAAGTCCTCAAATAGGGCTTCTCTGGTGGCGCAGTGGTTGACAGTCTGCCTGCTGATGCAGGGGACACAGGTTCATACCCCGGTCCGGGAAGATCCCACATGCCATGGAGTGTTTGGGCCCGTGAGCCATGGCCACTGAGCCTGCGCATCCGGAGCCTGTGCTCTGCAATGGGAGAGGCCACAACAGTGAGAGGCCTATGTACTGCAAAAAAAAAAAAAAAAAGTCCTCAAATAATAAATTCTGGAGAGGGTGTGAAGAAAAAGAAACCCTCCTACACTGTTGGTGGGAAGGTAAATTGGTACAGCCACTATGGAGAACAGTATGGAGGTTCCTTAAAAAACTAAAACCAGGGCTTCCCTGGTGGCGCAGTGGTTGAGAATCCGCCTGCCGATGCAGGGGACACGGGTTCGTGCCCCGGTCTGGGAAGATCCCACATGCCGTGGAGCTGCTGGGCCCGTGAGCCATGGCCGCTGAGCCTGCGCGTCTGGAGCCTGTGCTCCGCAACGGGAGAGGCCACAACAGTGAGAGGCCCGCATACCACAAAAAAAAAAAAACAAAAAAAACCCAAAAAACTAAAAACAGAGCTATCATATGATCCTGCAATCCCACTCCTGGGCATATATCCAGAAAAAAGCATAATTTGAAAAGATACATGCACCCCAATGTTCATTGCAGCACTATTTACAATAGCCAGGACATGAAAACAACCTAAATATCCATTGACAAATGAATGGATAAAGAAGATGTGTTATATGCATGCAATGGAATATTACTCAGCCATAAAAAGAATGAAATAATGCTGTTTGCAGCAACAAGGATGGACCTAGAAATTATCTTACTAAGTAAAGTAAGCCAGAGAAAGACAAATATTATACATGGAATCTTAAAAAATGATACAAATCAACTTATACACAAAACAGAAATAGATCCACAGACATAGAAAACAAACTTATGGTTACCAAAGAGGATGGGAGGGGTAAATTAGGAGTTTGAGACTAACATATACACACTACTATTTATAAAATAAGTAACCAACAAGGGCCTACTGTGTAGCACAGGGAACTGTGCTCAGTATTTTGTAATAACCTATAAGGGAAAAGAATCTGAAAAAGTATATATATATATATATATACACACACACACACACACACACACACGTGTGTATCTATATATACACATATATATATACATATATATGTATAACTGAATTACTTTGTAGTATACCTGAAACTAACACAGCACTGTAAATCAACTATACTCCACTTTAAAAAAATAGGCAACAAGCAGAAATTTTAAATAAAAAAGAAAGACACTTCAAAGATGTGCTTTGAAACGTTATTTATAATAGCAAAAACTAAATATCACCTGTTAAATATTATGAAAATCATTAATAAAATATATTACAACTTCTGATAGAATTCTAAATGGTCTAAAATATTTATAAAGAATAATAGCTTATTCTTATACAACACTAATTATATGACAGAAATTGAATACTTTACTTATAGCTAGTAAGCGGCAAAGCCAGGAGTGAAACCTAGGAAGACAGGCTTCAGAGTCTATATTCTAATTACTACATGCAGTGTCATTAGAAAGTGCCTGCAATATGAAACTACATGAATAGTTGTTTTTTGTTTGTTTGTTTGTTTGTTTTAAAGGCAGGATAGTAACCTGCATTCCAGGATTACCTTGTGATACAAAGAACATGTAAAGGAAAGACTGAAAAGTATTGTACAAAGAGATACTAGTTTATTATGAAAGAACATTTTTTCTGTTTCTTTATATATTTTCTACTTTTTCTCAGTTTCTAAAATAACTTTCTTGTGAACATTTTTAATATTTTAGAAGACTATTTATACCTTAAAATGAAAGGAAGATGAATCTGATATAACAAACAATCTTAATAGGACACCTACTATTGCTATGTATCATAGATTTGACATACCTCAAACAAAGTCAGTGATTTCTCTAATTTTAAAAATTGTTATAATCCTATATTGCAAGTGGTAGTCTGCAATTCTTTGCTTGCTATCACAAGGACCAAGATTGCTGGTCCGGGTCTTCCACTGACCTCCTAGGTTGAAGCTATTTGACACAACGCACACAAACCCGGTAACACAAAGTCAGTGGTTTCTCTAATTTTAAAAACTGTTATAATCCTATATTTGCCTATAGATGTGATGTATCAGTCAAATGTCTTAAAATAAAATATAATTAATATACACTTTGTGAAGCAAGTGGAATTAAAATGCCAGGAATTTAGATGCAGTATTACAATGTTAAGCATAGAAAAAAATGTCCTGATAGAAAATGCAGTAAATTTTGTGTTTATTACTAAATTTGACAGAGTATGAAGTGGCAGAAACAATGAAGAACAGGGTAGTTTTCCTTTCATGCCTACCTGATCTGCTGAATGAGAATACAACTGTGGAAATTTGGGAGGGATAAAGAAGAGAGGGAAATAGCCAGGGGGGAAAAGAGAATGCTTAGGACATGCCTAAGAATTAGAACTGAGAGAGAAAGAGATTGGAAGAAGAAAAGCTGGAAAGGAAATCAGTGGGAAACAATTGGAAATAGCACATACTTTGGAGGTATATTGAAGCTCAGTATAATAAAGAAATTCCAGGTTAGCCTTATCTAGTGGTTATCTCAGTGAAAAAGGTCAAAACAGGCAGAAATCTAAGCCTGCTTTTATGACCATAGTTAATTTGCTCTCCTAAAATCTATGCAGTCTCAGACACCTTCATTACAATGATCATCTGTCAGCAGCAAATCTTTAAACATATATTATAAGACCTTCAAATATTAGGTACTAGTTAACATAACAACATAGCATCTTTCATAGGTAAACCCTTTTTCTGAATGATTTTAATTGACAGTACCCAATCATTTTCAAATAAACATTTATGAAAGAGCAGAAGCAACAGTTTAACATGTCATTTAAAAAAACTGACAGTAACTTGGGAAAAGAAAACTAGATTTTTGTGTGTGTGAAACCTAAATGCTTACTCTAAGCAATATGGCATGTTTAGCTGATTCAGCAATACCTTTACCATCTCTTTGTCAATTTAGTCCCAGAATACATCTTTGCTTAGACATTTTAGTTGGATGTTGCAAAAGGTTACTGTAACAGTGTTCATTTATAAATAATTAATGATATAATAAAGAGGCCTGAATTTGACTACATAGCCACTGAATAAATAAGAACAAAGCAAATTAGCAGGAATACAATTTGATTTTCACAATACAGTGGGAGCTAGGTTTTTAGTTTGATCGATGGCTTTATGAAAACGCTTCTATTAATTTTTTGTGTTACTTAATTTAATCACTATGCTGAAGTAGCTGAAAAGTAAAACCTCATAGAACATCCTTTGTGAATTAATATAAATTTCATTTTAACTAAGGTTTTGTTAAAAATCCTTATTTAGCACTGATTTTGCCTTTAAGGAGGTGATTTAAAAATTAGGTTTGTAATTGAACAAAGTTTAGACAGACAACATCTTGAGAGTAGCAAGGGCAAAATGTACAAAGAACACCTGCAAATCCTCTAAGATAAGAAGCATAGGAAGCACAGTCTTGGTTCTTGATCATTTTGTTTTAACTAGACTGGCAATCAGCAGGTACAGAAAGCACTGAGTAGCCTGAAAATTTTAAAATGGATTCAGTTCTGTAAGTCACATGACTTGCATTCTTAACTGCTTGACCTCTGTTTTCTTCTCTTTCCTAAGAAATGGAGTGTGGATAATTGAAAGTCAATAGTTTAAAGTTTTTATACTATGTGCTATAACTGTCCAATGGCACTCACTTTATTTGATTTTTCTGTTAATGTTTGGATGCCCTCCCACCTCACCCTCAGCATTCTCTTTACTGATTTTGTCTTAAAAAAAGAAATCAATGTCTGAAGTTTAACAAACTTTCTAGATCATGACAATGGTGCTAGTTGTCCAATCATTAGGTATTAGTGGTTGAGACCAAAAAAAAAAAAAAAAAAGCAATACTAAAAATAGACAGATAAAATCCTGCTGAATATGTGTTCCAGCAGTAGGAAAATGGTATAACAAATTAAATAAATAAGCTCATGCAAAATACATGGTTCAACAAGAAAGAATTTGATTTCCCTCTGAAATCTGTGAAATTGGAAATCAAGCTGCCTATCATATCTAAGAAACGATTTAAAGTTATATGGTGGAAAGAACAAAAGAACTGAGTAGGATTTTATTTTGGACTGGATATATTTTCAGAGTCTACATATTGCAAGACACTTTATATTAAGAAGTTAGGACACAGCTACTATGCAAGCATTTAAGGCAATCATTCCAGACACTTCAGATGCACTGCTGAATATGGAATTATCTTTATGATAATTTTAATCTTTGGATAATTTTAATGCAAAATTCCTGTTGAAAACTGTACTGTCCTTAGTGATTTGAATTGATATTAATGCTTTGTCTCAAACAAGGGAATAAATTATAGTCTTCCACATAGATACAAAGAATTTTCCAACAAGATTTGTTTAATTTCCTTTCATGTGTCAGAGAAGCTTACATGTTATTTCTTTTTATCTATCTAAATTGTGAATTATTTGCTTACTGTAAAATATTAGTATGCTGAAAGATATGTGTTTATTTGTAAGATGATAATACAGCCTTTGGTATCTATTACTAAGTTCACATTAATTTTGCAGCTATGTCTTTAAGAGGTATTCTACTACCCCACAGAATTGGCTCTAGCCATCCACTCCCTGGGGTCTTGAAGAACTTCCTGTTAACGAACTATACTGCTTCCATCCACCATTACTTTGTTGTTGAAAAGCTTTTCCTAAACGTCACATCGAAATCCACAAATTCTATATCTACAAACACAGAGATTTCACACGCTGCAAGTATAAGTCTGCAATTTTTAAACTTTATTCTAGAATTTATCAATAATTTTATTGGACCATAACATTCAATTCAAGGCAGCATTCTTCGAATTTGAGCAATATATGTTCATTTTTGTAGATATAGTTTGGAGAGATACTCCATTCACTCAATATTTTCCTTTCCTTCCCATGTGTATAATCCAGATGTTATTAACAATTTACAAAAAAAAAAAAATTAGAGATTGGAAGTGACATTTGAGATTGAAACATAGATGAGAAGGGTTGTTATTACATGGTGACAAATATAGCTTATAAGTCACCAGGGAGCTGAATATTTCAATTTTTCTTTTTCTTTCTTTTTTTTAAAAAATATTTATAGACATACTGGTAGACTCTATACAATCATCCTGGAAAACGCATCTGCAAAAATAAAATGGCTAAATGTCCCCTAATTAGATATAATTATAAGTTAAACTGTGTTCTGTCATATGAATAAAAAATACTCATGTAAAATTTAGATTCCAAAACTAAAAAATAAGTTTAAAGTACCTTTGTGAGGAACAAATGTAGTTGTGAATTCCTACTAGTGTGCCAAGGTCTCCTGTTCTTATGTCTTTTCATATTTATTCCAAATTCATTTCTAACTATGAGTTATTACCAGAGATAAAATATTTTGTGAATTTTTATTTATTATTTTAACTTAGCCAGATATTTCAAGACTACTTAGAAAATGAATAAGAAGGAAGCTTCCTTTTTTCCCTCAAAATATCAGATCTGGAAAAGTAGAAAAAAATATTTCTCACTTCAATCATTTGCATATATTAAACTTAATAATTTGAATGCTCTATCACTTCAAATCAAATAAGTCATAAAAATATACTAACAATAAATCCACACAATGCATCTCTTTGGGGAGTTACGGAGGCAGAGGTAATAAAAACACTACTAAATTCTTGATTAGAATTAACAAATATGTTTTGAATTAATAATGACCTGAAAAGTGTTCATCATCCTCTAGATATATACTAAAAAACAGAAGATTAAAACTGGCTAGGAATTAGATTTCCAAATGTCATTTACTAGTAAATATTAAGTGGAGTTTGGGGTTAACTTAGAACTACTAAACAGGTTCAGAATGGCCATCCTAATGAATTCAGGTGCAGTCTACTCTTATTATTGTTTTTTATGACATACATAAGACTGCCCATAGATTTAAATATCTGATCATAAGAAATACGTTTCTACTATATTTTCAAATTCTTTGAAAATTATATTCATTTAAATCAGTTAGTATCTTTGGAGACTGCTGCATTCTGAGTTTAGTGCACATCAATTGACAGCTAACTTGTAGACTTATTTAGAATTTTCTACTTCGATGTTAAGCTGGATATGAATTTATTCATTTTCTCCTCATTCTCCCCCTTTTACAAAACTGTTATCCAATTCCATCCTATAGGCTTTTGATTAGCACAATGCAGTTGACTTACCAAAACATAGCCAAGGGAGAGATGGATTAATATGTCAAGTATAATTGACAATT
Organism: Hyperoodon ampullatus; assembly: GCF_949752795.1. NCBI lineage: Eukaryota > Metazoa > Chordata > Mammalia > Artiodactyla > Ziphiidae > Hyperoodon > Hyperoodon ampullatus. Next base: position 71,404,515 of record NC_136915.1, read on the forward strand.
GGATGTCTAGTACCAGTTTGGTGTAATTCCATGGGGTTTCAGGACTTCTAGTTGAATACTTTCAGTCAGGAAAAAAAATGTTTCAGTAAAGTTAATATTTCAAATATTCCTGCATACTTATATAACACATTAAAGGCTAAAATCATTTGGTATTATCCCAATGTGTTAGATAGTTTTAAACCTAATACTATGTAATGAGTGTACTATACACCTACACTTGCTCATTTTCCAGTGTGGCAGGAAACAAGGGAAGAAAAACACTTTGTAAATATACAGACCAGTATAAAATGCCTGACATATAGGATTATGAACTTCAGTGGGCTACATGTATTTCAGCAGGCCTGGAGGATTCTAGCTGCACTTTACTCCCAATTAGTATGGTGAGGAAAGAACTCAAAATAAAAAAATATATATAACATTAATAGTCCTCTGGACAACAAATCATAAATAGAAACTCACAACTAATATTTCCTAAGTGACCCAGAGACTGATGTTTCCATTTCTACAGTTCACTTACCTGAAAAATGAGACTGAGAAAGCATACATCAGACGATTGTGAGAGTAAGTTAATTGGTGATTGTACAAAACCAGGGTAGTCACATACATATCCAATAGAAAATGTTAAAATACACAAAGTGATCAGAGAATATACCTGCAAAGGTCAGCGGATATGTACAGAATTCTTTTGCAGTAGCAGCTACTACAGTGACCACAAAGTATATTCTAGAAAGCAAAACATGTATTACACTTGAGCTTACACAGGAGACTAAATTCAGGGGAAACTGCATTCCCTAGTTCCTACTCTCAAAAGAGACAACAGTACATACAGACTCTGAGGTTAAGGCACTGTACATATGGTTTTAGGAATCATTTCCAGCCAGAGTTTTCAAAGAGCACATTTAAAGAAATCTGTGAGGAGCAATGACAGTCAAAATTGTTCCTACAGAGAAATAGAATTATTTGCAGAAGTATGGTGGAAGCAACTAGCACAAATAAAAATGAAGGGTTTGAACAGCCCCTGTAGTTTGCTGCCTCCATTACGGTTTCATTCCATCGTCAGATGGTCAACGTATTCACGGAAAACACGGGTGAACAGCTGTTTGTGACAAGATTGTAGATTTTCCCTTCTAGCTACCTCCTAATTTGCCTTCTAAGATGAAGATGAACAAAATAACTGTAAAGAATAAGCTCTAATTATGATGAGGGAAAATTATTCCTCAAGTTGAAGAATAAGCAATCTCATTTGTCCAAATAAGCATTATTTTCGCCAAATATTAGATGCCCTGTAACTTTTCTTTCATGTACCTTTTTTTTTCAGAAAAAGAGAAATCTCGATTCTGTGCAAGAGGTTAAACAATCGCCCTTGAATTTTAATGCTTCGTAGCAAGAAGTTTTTCCAGAGCTTACTTCTCTTCCTTATTTTTAAAAACATTATACTCAAAAGAAAAGGTTTAAGCCTTTATAAAAAGCTTTCACTGTCATATTTGAGAATAAAAATTATCTTTCTAAATAATATATACAACTTCAACTGGATCAATCTGACCAATATCTTTAAATAACATAAAAATGTACTGTCTTTATAATTTCCTCTTTAATAAGGAGAAACTTTATATACACATTAATTCTTTCAGCAGAATTCATTGAGCAGCTCATTTGAGTCAGATATTCTGCCCAAAAAAGAGAACAAAGATGAATTCGCCCTTCTTACAAGTAGCTCACTTTCTTTCTGGGAAGCAAGACATGTACAAATAGACACAATATCATGTCAACACATGTTATTATGGCATCCACATGGTGGTAGAAAATAGTTAAATAGTAAAAACAGAGGCTGCTGTGCCCAGAGAGGTGCAGAATAGTGCTTCTCCACAAGGATCTGCCTAATGGACCATCCCCACCCTGAGAGATCTTCTTCTTTCCGAAAAGCAGCATGATTTTCTCTGGCTGAAGAGTGACAAATAACAGCAGAAAAAGAAATTATAAGAAGCTGCCCATCCAAATATACAATTTGTCAAAGACATAAAGACAGCTCAAAAAAAAAAAAAAAAAAGAAGGTGAAATGCCTCAGAGTCCTGTAAATGGTAACAGCCTTCATGATCCTATGAAAAGAAATTGGTATTTTACACTATATTGAAGGAAAGTAGCTCCTGTTTTATACAGTGACTGGAAATTCAGTATTTAACCCCTGAGTAGTAATGATGCAGAAACTAGGAACAATCTCTGATTAGTTTTAAAAATCCCAATACAAAGAAAGAAACAGACTTCTCTAGTTTAGATGGCTATGGAATAAGTACCTCATAGGGTTAAAAAAAAAAAAAAGGAGACTGTTGATTATTAAGGAAAAGAAATACTCTAAATCAGATCAAGTCAAAGGCAGTTTCTTAAGCCACACTGGCTAAGCATTTCAAAGCTTAAGTGAAGGGGAATGGTACTGATGAACCTAGTGGCAGGGCAGGAATAAAGACGCAGACATAGAGAATGGTCTTGAGGACACGGGGGTGGGAGGAGGGGGAGAGGGGGAAGCTGGGGCGAAGTGAGAGAAACACCGACATATATACACTACCAAATGTAAAATAGATAGCTAGTGGGAAGGAGCTGCATAGCACAGGGGTATCAGCTTGGTGCTTTGTGACCACCTAGAGGGGTGGGATAGGGAGGGTGGGAGGGAGGGGATAAGGGGATATATGTATGCCTATGGATGATTCACTTTGTTGTACAATAGAAGCTAACACAGCATTGTGAGGCAATTATACCCCAGTAAAGATATATTAAAAAAATAAATAAAATATTTGAAGGGTTAAAAAAATAAGAAAATAATACAAGAATTTTGCTACTTATATTTATGGTTTGCTAGGTGTATTATCATGATTGAATAAAGAAGCCACGTATGTACTTTTTGTGTTTCATAGTATGTGTTTAATCAGTCTGTGCTATTGCCTTCTTCACACTAATTTTTTCTGGATTAATGAATCTCTTGTTACTCTTATGGATAGAAAGCTGAATAAGATAGACTTTAGTTCTTGGTGTCCAAATGGGGAAAGGCATAAATCCAAGAAAACACATTGTAGTATTGTTGGCTATAACAAACAACTGGAACAGCCTAAATCCCAATAAAACTAATAAATAAGTAATTTATGACTACCCATGCAGGCATTAAAAGTTTAAGGTAAATGGTATAAGATATAAAGGTATAAGGCTGTTTTGATACACAAAGAGGATCACAATTAAATAAAATCAAGCTGCATATTGAAAAGACAGTATTTTCTTAAAAAAAAAAAAAGACTAGCTGACTGCATATATATGAGAAGATATGCAGAGAAAAAAAAGAACTCTGAAAGAAATTACATCAGGCTGTTTAAAGTGTTTACTTCTGAATCAGGGAACTGAGGCAATTGAATAGTTATCTACTCTCTCTACATATTTCCTCCATATATTTATTGTGTACAACTTCAGTGTTTATATTCTTCTTACAAAAACATGTTATTTCTGACGTTTAAAAGCTATTTACCAAAAAATAAGTAAACTGTGTCTCCAAAATGAGCAGAGTAGTTATGAAGGATCTCCTAAAGAATGTGGCTTAAACATGGCTATCTGTGTCACCTGTGCTATATCCCACACTCAATAAAGATAAGCCAAGGAGTGTGTGAGAGCACAAATAAGAGTAGCCAACTTGGAACAATTAGCTGGTGGATGAAGTAGGAAGGGCAAAGAAGGGTCAGGAAACTGGGGAAGAACTCTCAGAGGAGAACACTTCCTAAAAAGGGAACGAGGGCCTGAGTCAAGCTCACCAAGGAGAGAAGGTTGGAAAACACATTCCAGGCTGATTAAATAGTACTAAAAAGAGCATGGAGGTGTGAGACTTGGTGCTGTGTTCTGAGAACAGTGAACAATATAGCTGCATAATGGGGTGGGTGGAGATAATAGTGAAAAACAAGACAAGCAGAATAAATTAAGATCAGACTATAAATGTGTGAAGGATCCCAGGTGCCATGTTTTATAGACTTGGAAAGTTTTTAAGCAAGACAAGCACAGACTTATATTTTTGAAGGTTATACTATTGGCAAGTGGGAAAAAGAACTAGAGCAGGGGAACATTCCTAGATTTTAAAACATCTTTATTTCAAGATGAGGAGGCCTTTTTGGAGAAGATGTTCAATACAGGATGGAGGCAATATGTCCCAGGCTTGGATGGAAATGTTTTTAAACATATGTTTTATCATTAATATCATGGAGCGTATGCTCAAAATCCTATATACAGCATATTCTTGGCTTATCACCAAAAATTATTTATTAAGCACCCACCTGCATATGAAATTATAGCAGAGTCTAAATCCCTTGCAAATGTCAAATGTATGTTTTAACGTGTGTGCCACATAATATGCATAAAGCACTGTAACTTCTCTTCAACCCCCTCCAGTACTTTCTTGAATCTCAAGAATATCACATATATTAAAGTTCAGTGAACAAAGAAACAGTTTGAGAATTTTTCTATAAAATTCAATTCAATAAGAATGCATGTCATGGAGGCAGAAGTGAAAAGATGAACAGAAAATAGAGAATATGCTTCCTAGTTTAACGAAAGTTATAATGTAAGTGGAGAGGGGGAAAAAAATCTTATAGACATGAAATGGTTGGTTCCTAAGGCAACACTTGAACATGTATACAATAATAAAGTTCATACTGTGAAAGCACTGAAGGGATCCTTGGTCAGGAAAAGATCACCATGAGCTGGTTAGTTAGATAAGGAGGTGAGTTTAACACTTTTACTGATAAAATATATCTAAAATCGCTAACAATTTAAAAAGCAGAAAACATAGAATGGCCTTTCAATTGCTACCCAGATTTGTAGCTCAATGTGACCTTGTAGAATTGTTAAACTTTAGCATTGAACCCCTGGTATAATTCAGGAATAGAAACATGCTTTTGAACACTATGTAGCTTAGCTTAAATTTAATTAATTTCTTATATTTCAAAAACAATGCAATTTCACGTAAGTTGTATTTGGCTTACTTATATTTTCCATTTATCAACCTGCCTTAAGATTATTGTTTCTTACAGTCATGGCAGAATGAGAGCTGGAATGGTGGTGAAGATGAAACATACAAGGGAGGGAGGCAGACAAAACCCTTCTAATTGTACCATTCTGCTCATTGACACACCTCTTTCGCCTACTCTATTGAGTACTCCTTGCACTGTTGACCTAGTATTTATGATTAATGTCTAATATTATATATATGTAAAAAGTACACAGTTATGGGTCCAAAATATACCTGTGCCTACAAGGTTCCTGCAGGTGAACATCTTCTGCTAGGGAAAATGGCCTCATTTGCATTGACTTTCAATGAGATCCTGTAGGCAAACACCTGAAGCCAATCATTTGCAGATACCTGCCCGCAGGCATAGGTATGCTATCAGAGAGCCTGTATACTCTATGTCTATAGTGTTTAGCTTATTTGGCTGTGGATAACTTAAAATTTGGCCCATTGAGCCAATAGAGAGTGACTGCGCATCCTTGTGGAAACTAATCTGCATTTGGAATGCATGGAGAGGGCATGGTCAGTGAGAGAAATAAACCTGATGATGGAAAAGGTGTTTGGTCTCTAAAAGAAAGAAAAGTAATAAGTAATCTTATTTATTTATAACTCCTAATATGAAGGAGTTATACATATGAAAGCAATGAGATAAAAATAAATTGCAACATAGTTGAGGCGTCAATAATAAATATAGGGAATTTAGAGAAGAGCAATCAAATGTTTGATTTACAAAGGAATATATTATCAGTGTCTTCCAATAATAGGAGATTTGAGTGTTGCTTTGTATCATTTTTTTTTCCAATAAATATGTTTTGAAAATGTTCTTGGCCAAGTCACAAAAGTTTATTCAGGCATATATTTATTTTTCAAATATTTATTGAGTGTTTACTGCATGATATGCTTAGGGAGAGACATTTCCTAATATAAAAACAAATAAGAAACCTATTAAGGAGGAAATAAGGAATAAAAATTACCATAGTACAATGTGACTGGCTCCTATACTATAGACCTATAGTTATTTTTGATAACTCATTGGACGGAGTGATTACTTCTTTGCCAGCTCCTTTTCTTGCCAATGTGATTTAGGGTCCAGGGATTTAGTCCTTGAAACCCCTCTTCTCTGCCTACACTCTCTCTCAAGCTACTATCAAGCAGTCTCTCAGCTTTTAAGGGTCATCAATGCACTAATGACTGCCAATCTCCATATACATGTATCCAACTACCTACTTGACATTTCCACCTATATGTCTAGTAGGCATCTCAAGATTATTATGGCCAAAACACAACTCTTGATATATGACCCCTCCACACACAACCTGCTCCTACCTTAGTCAAATGCATTCATCCCATGGCTCAGGCTAAAAATGTATCTTTTGCTCCTATCTTTTCCTTACATTCCATATCCAATATGTCAGGAAGTACTATAGCCTCTAACTTTTACTTTTATCCTGAATTTGGTTAGTTTCCATAACATTCACTGTTCTCACTTTAGTTTAAGCCTCCATCATCTTTCATGTACCTACTCAATAATATCTCAACTGGCCTCCTGGCTTCCATTCCTGACCCTTTAATCTATCTCCCACTTGGGAGCCAAGTGACCTTTCTAAATTTTAAAACAAGATTATATCACTTCCTGTCTTAAAATTTCCATTGGCTTCCAGTCACACAAAGTTTAAACCCAATGCCATGACCTTATAATGCCCTGCTTCTGGCTTCTGTCTCACTCTCTGCACTCATCTCCCACTTCTGTCCTCCTCATCCCTTCTACTTTTACTACTCTTGTCTTTTTGTGCTGACCTAGATGTTTTACTCTTGCTGTTACCCTTGGCAGGCAAACTCTTCTCATAGATGTCACATGATTCACTCCATCATTGCATCGAACATTTTCTGAACTATCCCTTCCTCATAGATGCTTTCCGGACCACCTACCTAAGAAAATCTACTCACATTCTCTTTCCTGCATTAGTATTCTTCATGTAACACAGCCTTTCCTTTAAAATTATCTATTAACTTTTATATTTTTATTGACTCTTCCAAAGGCAGTAAGCTTCATGAGGGCAAGGACTTGTTTCTTATTTTCACTGCTGTTTCCATAAGCTTAGAAATGTACTTAAAACATAGTGACTATCTAATAAACATGATTAGAATGCATGAATGAAAGAGGAGTTGGTACTTGATTTTGATCAGAAAGAATGAATAAATATATCGCATGAGTAAAGGACATTCCAGAAAGGGATGGTAAGTAAAAGTTTGGAGATGTAAACAGCATGGGGCATGCACAAATGGTTAATAGTTCCCCGTGGGTGCAGTATTACTGGAATCATGATAAAGATTCAGATATTTGTGTAAATTCCATTCACACATGGACTCTGAACCAAAGAAAAAGAAGCAAATGGATATAATTAAAACCTGATTATTAGCCTTTATAATGTTTCATATTATTTCTGCAATCTGTAAAATAAATGTTATTAAAGGACAAGGAAAGTGAGTCCATCAAACCCTTGATGAAGTACACTCTTTCAAGTGTTCATAATTTGTCTCTAAATGTCATTGACAGTATCATGATGCACACGTAAAAGTGGGACTAAACCCCAGGAGTGACGTGTAACCCTTGTGCCAATAGATACAGGTTTGGCCAGGGACACTCATATTTAAGACTCGTCACATTTTGTGGCTTAGTCTCTTCATTTCTCTGGCTGCATGGAGCCTTACCTCAAACAGAGCCACCCGATGTTGTCTTGTTATGTGCCAGATGAATCTATCTACTGCTGTCAAGTTCGGGACTGTGTATAGCTGTGTTGCAGCATGTTAACATCCTCCTGTCCACCCAGTCCAAGTTTACTTCAGAGCAATGCCTCTACCCTCAATTATTTGGAGCTTTATAGTCATCCAATACTAATAATACTTTATTAGTGGCATAATAAACAGGATACAGAGCACAGAGTGCCCAGCTGGTCACAGCTTGTGGATCATTTAATCTTCTCCTTGGTTTCATATTTGACTTATGAATGAATTTTACATAGCGGTTTGGAGACAGAGGACAAAGTCTGTCACAAGACCTGTAGCTTGATGATTATCTGGACATGCTCTTTGGCTACCTTTAAAACAACACCCTTTAAGGTGTGATGATGGAGAGTCCTATGCACCAAGTTCATAGGTCAACAAGATTAAAATTAATATGTCAGGCTGAGTCCTAATGAAGAAATGATTTCTAGAAGAGGCTGATGTTTAGAAAAATATTAAATATGAGAACTTAAACACTGCTACAGCAGATAACTTGCCTTTCTTGATTGATGCTCTATTTCTAGCACCTGGCCTGTCTTGAAATTTTGAATAAACATTTTAATTAGCTAGTCTAGTTCTCCCCATTAGGCAGAAAGCTTATGGAGGGTAGGACCTTTCTCTAAAATAAAGTGGACCATCACAGGACTATTTGATATAACTCTCTGTGATGATGAAAATGATTTGTAATTCTGTGCTGTGCCACGCAGTAGCCACTAGACTTGTATGGCTAGTAAGAACATGAAATTTAGTTAGCACAAATGAAGAACTGAATTTTTAACTGTTAAAAATATTATTTTATATAAAAATAGCCACCTATGACTAGTGGTTAATGAGTTGGACAACACAGATCTGGAGTATTCAGGATAACATGACCTTTTATCTTTTAATATATAGTATATGTATTTTAAGTTGTCAGAAAACCCTTTCATTATTTGAAACATACACACACATAAAACAGGATTGAGAGCATTTGGAACTGGCCATGCCTATTTATGGGCAAGATACCTGGAAAAAATTTTTTAATGTTCCCAAATGTTTTACTTGAATTTCCTGTTAACAACAATACCCCTTGGTATCCAAAAGAACTTATTGAAATGGAAATCATAAATTTTGAAGTTAGTACAAAATAAAGTCATTAATAAAATCATTAAACTGTCAAAACTCCTAGGTTATAAAGCATTTGAAGCAAACAATGTACGCCTAATATTTTCTCTCTTCATTGCTTATGTGAAGAGGATGGCAAGGAGGATTGTCTATAATTTTCCTTCTTGACAAAAAGAGAAAATTCTCACAGACACTTGAATGGTGATGAGTTCCTACTTTCTTCTACCAATCCATTCATTTTAAGATGAAGAGAATAAGGGAAGGAGTGTTTTCTAACCATTCTCCAATTTTCATTAAACTGAATGAAGACAGTATGTTTATTAAGTTGCTAGAAACTTTCTCACCGTGGCTTTTGCAGCTGTGCAAACTAGCCCCCCACTCTCTTCCCCACTGACAACTTCATTTTAAGTAAAAGTTATGACCTGTTCTCCCTGAGCTCTCTCTTCCCTTTCTGTAAATCCCAAATTACCTTCCACTTTCACCCTGGGTCACAAAGAATTTTTACTGGAAAGCTAAGTAAAAAGCATGGTATTCATGAATTTCTTTGAGTGTCTGCCACTTTGTGTAAAGAACTAATAATGACTTCCTAGGATCACTCTGGAGAACTCTATGCTGTTTCATGTCTTGTGGCAGGAGTTTCTCTGGCGAATTTCACCTTTATGGGAAAAATATGAAGAATATATAAGCTACATGTGGAGAAGAGGTAGCAGAATATTTACTGGATTTGTGCTTAACCAGGTATTTAATAGTCATACAACACACAACATACCTGAAGCATGTGATAGTCATCATCATCCTTTATAGACAAATTTTAATTAGAAATTTGATTCTTGTTTCAATTCACTAGGGTTAAATTGTCTATACTGACCTTCAAATACAGATGTTTTAAATTTATTTTTCTTAAAAATATTTTATTTTTAGAAAAGTTTTACTTATACACATATGCAGTTTTTGTGCAACAAAAATTACTGTAGAAGAGTAATGCTTAGAACAATTTGGAGCAATTAAACAAATCATTCTCCATATTTTATCCTGGTACTTTGCCAAACGTATAATTTCCACTAATTTCTCGATGTGTATGAGTCACAAACTCTACCCCTGACTTTTCCACTAAGTTCTCGTCCAACAATTCACTAGACTATGAAGACAGGACCATCCCTTATTCACCATTTATTTTTAAGTCCCCAGTAGAATGCTCATGGTCAGGGATCATTACATACAAGAATTAGTGACTGAGTTTTTAACTGCTTTCTGGAAAATGACAATTAAAACCGTCACCCTCCTAATGCCAAATTGCTTCTCTTCCATTTTAATTTCTGTTACTGAATCACACTCTTCCAGTCACAGTCCTGAAGTCATCTTCACCTTGATTGATATCTTCATTCTCTTTGCCAGATAGATGTTAAATTCTATATTTAACAAAATTAAGTCACTTCTCCCATTCATCTTCTAATCTCATTCCCACTGTCAAAATTTTATTTTAGGACTTTATTAATGCTATTGACTGAATTGTGCCCCCCTAAAATTCATATGTTGAAGACCTAACCCAATGTGACCATATTTGGATATGGGGCCCATAAGAAGGTAGATAAGGTTAAATCGGATCATACATAGGGGGCCATGATCCAATATAAGAAGAGACTTTAGAGTAGTCTCCTTCTCAGTGAGGGGTGAAAACAAGAGAAGAGGTCATGTGAGCACATAGCAAGATGGAAATCACCTACAAGCCAGGAAGAGAGATCTCTACGGAAATCAACTATACTGGTACTCCCCTCTCAGACTTCTGGCCTCCAGAACTATGAGTAACTAAATGTCTGTTGTTTAAGCCACTCATTCTATGGTATTTTGTTATGGCAACCTGAGCCAAAATGATTACCTTTTGCCTGAAATATTACATCAGCTTTTTTACTGGGATTATAACTAGGCCTCTTCTTTACATCACTCTGTCTAGGATTCTGTGATCAGATATTCCAAAGAATAGCACAGACTCAGATGTGTCTAGTATCTTCTCATTTTTCTAGTGTATAGTAATAATAGTGAATAAATCACTGGTTATTACATGCCAGGACTAAGCACTCTACTTGCATTGTTGCACTTCATATTTAGAATTGTATGAAGGATATGATATCTTTAATCCTTAGTTTGCAGAGACTTTAAGCAATTTGCCCAATATCACAGAGCTAACCAATAATGAGACAGGGTATAAAGCCACAATGTGGCATAAAAAGGCCACAATGCAACACTGTATTACATAGCTTTGCTTGACTTGGCATGAGAGGGAAGTAGAAACTCAACTGAAGGCTACTGCAATATTTTGGATAAGTATTGTGTAGATAGTTGGCAGAATGAACAGAATCACAGGCAAAAATCAACGGGATCTGAGGATATATCACAGGCAAAAATCAGCTGGACATATCACAGGGAAAAATATCAGGTATCACAGGCAAAAATCAACTGGATCTGAGGATACATCGTAAGTCATGGATTATAACATGCTCTACAATGACTTTAATGAAAATCTCAACTTTATAAGAAGTTACAAGTCTTATTCACTTGATTTCTATCAAATGCATCAGAAATATATTGCCTTTTTTCAAATTATAAAACATCACATTTTATGATAGATATCCTGACTCCTTTAAGATTCATCTTAATCTTATTTTTCTAAACATTTACCTTCACTTTAGTCCTTTCCTTGGTATAACTAAGCTCCTACCACCTTTGGTCTTATTTAATAATTTGATAGTTAGAAGATTTCTTTTGCTAATTATACATTTAGAATCTTGTTACTGTACTTCCAACTGAATTGTGCTGAATATCTGCCTTATGACCAGTGCTCAATGACTGTTGATATGAATCATAGAATATAGTAACAATCTTTAGTTTTATCATTTGCAAGAATGAATAGCTTTATAAATAATAAATTTGCTTATAAGCTCTTGGAAGAAATGCTTTAATTTTTTTCAAGTAAAATTATTAATTTGGTCTAATGTAAATGAAAGTCTATAAGGAATTTGCTGAAGTTGAGGTGTTTATCTTTTATTTTTATTTTTTTTTTTTTTATTTTTTTTTATTTTTATTTTTTGCTTTATCACAAATTTAATCAGTTATATGTATACATATGTTCCCATATCCCCTCCCTTTTGCGTCTCCCTCCCACCCTCCCTATCGCACCCCTCCAGGCGGTCACAAAGCACCGAGCTGATCTCCCTGTGCTATGCGGCTGCTTCCCACTAGCTATCTACCTTACGTTTGGTAGTGTATATATGTCCATGCCGCTCTTTCACTTTGTCACAGCTTACCCTTCCCCCTCCCCATATCCTCAAGTCCATTCTCTAGTAGGTCTGTGTCTTTATTCCTGTCTTACCCCTATGTTCTTCATGACCTTTTTTTTTCTTAAATTCCATATATATGTGTCAGCATACAGTATTTGTCTTTCTCTTTCTGACTTACTTCACTCTGTATGACAGACTCTAGGTCCATCCACCTCATTACAAATAGTTCAATTTCATTTCTTTTTATGGCTGAGTAATATTCCATTGTATGTATGTGCCACATCTTCTTTACCCATTCATCCGATGATGGATACTTAGGTTGTTTCCATCTCCGGGCTATTGTAAATAGGGCTGCTATGAACATTTTGGTACATGTCTCTTTTTGAATTATGGTTTTCTCAGGGTATATGCCCAGTAGTGGGATTGCAGGGTCATATGGTAGTTCTATTTGTAGTTTTTTAAGGAACCTCCATACCGTTCTCCATAGTGGCTGTACCAATTCACATTCCCACCAGCAGTGCAAGAGTGTTCCCTTTTTTCCACACCCTCTCCAGCATTTATTGTTTCTAGATTTTTTGATGATGGCCATTCTGACTGGTGTGAGATGATACCTCATTGTAGTTTTGATTTGCATTTCTCTAATTAGTAAAGATGTTGAGCATCCTTTCATGTGTTTGTTGGCAGTCTGTATATCTTCTGTGGAGAAATGTCTATTTAGGTCTTCTGCCCATTTTTGGATTGGGTTGTTTGTTTTTTTGTTATTGAGCTGCATGAGCTGCTTATAAATTTTGGAGATTAATCCTTTGTCAGTTGCTTCATTTGCAAATATTTTCTCCCATTCTGAGGGTTGTCTTTTGGTCTTGTTTATGGTTTCCTTTGCTGTGCAAAAGCTTTTAAGTTTCATTAGGTCCCATGTGTTTATTTTTGTCTTTATTTCCATTTCTCTAGGAGGTGGGTCAAAAAGGATCTTGCTGTGATTTATGTCATAGAGTGTTCTGCCTATGTTTTCCTCTAAGAGTTTGATAGTGTCTGGCCTTACATTTAGGTCTTTAATCCATTTTGAGCTTATTTTTGTGTATGGTGTTAGGGAGTGATCGAATCTCATACTTTTACATGTCCCTGTCCAGTTTTCCCAACACCACTTATTGAAGAGACTGTCCTTTCTCCACTGTACATTCCTGCCTCCTTTATCAAAGATAAGGTGACCATATGTCCGTGGGTTTATCTCTGGGCTTTCTATCCTGTTCCATTGATCTATCTTTCTGTTTCTGTGCCAGTACCATACTGTCTTGATTACTGCAGCTTTGTAGTATAGTCTGAAGTCAGGGAGCCTGATTCCTCCAGCTCCATTTTTCGTTCTCAAGATTGCTTTGGCTATTCGGGGTCTTTTGTGTTTCCATACAAATTGTGAAATTTTTTGTTCTAGTTCTGTGAAAAATGCCAGTGGTATTTTGATAGGGATTGCATTGAATCTGTAGATTGCTTTGGGTAGTAGAGTCATTTTCACAATGTTGATTCTTCCAATCCAAGAACATGGTACATCTCTCCATCTATTTGTATCATCTTTAATTTCTTTCATCAGTGTCTTATAATTTTCTGCATACAGGTCTTTTGTCTCCTTAGGTAGGTTTATTCCTAGATATTTTATTCTTTTTGTTGCAATGGTAAATGGGAGTGTTTCCTTGATTTCACTTTCAGATTTTTCATCATTAGTATATAGGAATGCCAGAGATTTCTGTGCATTAATTTTGTATCCTGCAACTTTACCAAATTCATTGATTAGCTCTAGTAGTTTTCTGGTAGCATCTTTAGGATTCTCTATGTATAGTATCATGTCATCTGCAAACAGTGACAGCTTTACTTCTTCTTTTCCAATTTGGATTCCTTTTATTTGCTTTTCTTCTCTGATTGCTGTGGCTAAAACTTCCAAAACTATGTTGAATAAGAGTGGTGAGAGTGGGCAACCTTGTCTTGTTCCTGATCTTAGTGGAAATGGTTTCAGTTTTTCACCATTGAGGACGATGCTGGCTGTGGGTTTGTCATATATGGCCTTTATTATGTTGAGGAAAGTTCCCTCTATGCCTACTTTCTGCAGGGTTTTTATCATGAATGGGTGTTGAATTTTGTCGAAAGCTTTCTCTGCATCTATTGAGATGATCATATGGTTTTTCTCCTTCAATTTGTTAATATGGTGTATCACGTTGATTGATTTGCGTATATTGAAGAATCCTTGCATTCCTGGGATAAACCCCACTTGATCATGGTGTATGATCCTTTTAATGTGCTGTTGGATTCTGTTTGCTAGTATTTTGTTGAGGATTTTTGCATCTATGTTCATCAGTGATATTGGCCTGTAGTTTTCTTTCTTTGTGACATCCTTGTCTGGTTTTGGTATCAAGGTGATGGTGGCCTCGTAGAATGAGTTTGGGAGTGTTCCTCCCTCTGCTATATTTTGGAAGAGTTTGAGAAGGATAGGCGTTAGCTCTTCTCTAAATGCTTGATAGAATTCGCCTGTGAAGCCATCTGGTCCTGGGCTTTTGTTTGTTGGAAGATTTTTTATCACAGTTTCAATTTCAGTGCTTGTGATTGGTCTGTTCATATGTTCTATTTCTTCCTGATTCAGTCTTGGCAGGTTGTGCATTTCTAAGAATTTGTCCATTTCTTCCAGGTTGTCCATTTTATTGGCATAGAGTTGCTTATAGTAATCTCTCACGATCTTTTGTATTTCTGCAGTGTCAGTTGTTACTTCTCCTTTTTCATTTCTAATTCTATTGATTTGAGTCTTCTCCCTTTTTTTCTTGATGAGTCTGGCTAATGGTTTATCAATTTTGTTTATCTTCTCAAAGAACCAGCTTTTAGTTTTATTGATCTTTGCTATTGTTTCCTTCATTTCTTTTTCATTTATTTCTGATCTGATTTTTATGATTTCTTTCCTTCTGCTAACTTTGGGATGTTTTTGTTCTTCTTTCTCTAATTGCTTTAGGTGCAAGGTTAGGTTGTTTAGTCGAGATATTTCCTGTTTCTTAAGGTGGGATTGTATTGCTATAAACTTCCCTCTTAGAACTGCTTTTGCTGCATCCCATAGGTTTTGGGTCGTCGTGTCTCCATTGTCATTTGTTTCTAGGTATTTTTTTATTTCCTCTTTGATTTCTTCAGTGATCACTTCGTTATTAAGTAATGTATTGTTTAGCCTCCATGTGTTTGTATTTTTTATAGCTCTTTTCCTGTAATTGATATCTAGTCTCATAGCATTGTGGTCAGAAAAGATACTTGATACAATTTCAATTTTCTTAAATTTACCAAGGCTTGATTTGTGACCCAAGATATGATCTATCCTGGAGAATGTTCCATGAGCACTTGAGAAAAATGTGTATTCTGTTGTTTTTGGATGGAATGTCCTATAAATATCAATTAAGTCCATCTTGTTTAATGTATCATTTAAAGCTTGTGTTTCCTTATTTATTTTCATTTTGGATGATCTGTCCATTGGTGAAAGTGGGGTGTTAAAGTCCCCTACTATGATTGTGTTACTGTCGATTTCTCCTTTTATGGCTGTTAGTGTTTGCCTTATGTATTGAGGTGCTCCTATGTTGGGTGCATAAATATTTACAATTGTTATATCTTCTTCTTGGATCGATCCCTTGATCATTATGTAGTGTCCTTCTTTGTCTCTTCTAGTAGTCTTTATTTTAAAGTCTATTTTGTCTGATATGAGAATTGCTACTCCAGCTTTCTTTTGGTTTCCATTTGCATGGAATATCTTTTTCCATCCCCTTACTTTCAGTCTGTATGTGTCTCTAGGTCTGAAGTGGGTCTCTTGTAGACAGCATATATATGGGTCTTGTTTTTGTATCCATTCAGCCAATCTGTGTCTTTTGGTGGGAGCGTTTAGTCCATTTACATTTAAGGTAATTATCGATATGTATGTTCCTATTCCCATTTTCTTAATTGTTTTGGGTTCGTTATTGTAGGTCTTTTCCTTCTGTTGTGTTTCTTGCCTAGAGAAGTTCCTTTAGCATTTGTTGTAAAGCTGGTTTGGTGGTGCTGAACTCTCTCAGCTTTTGCTTGTCTGTAAACGTTTTAATTTCTCCATCAAATCTGAATGAGATCCTTGCTGGGTAGAGTAATCTTGGTTGCAGGTTTCTCTCCTTCATCACTTTAATTATGTCCTGCCACTCCCTTCTGGCTTGTAGAGTTTCTGCTGAGAGATCAGCTGTTATCCTGATGGGGATTCCCTTGTGTGTTATTTGTTGTTTTTGCCTTGCTGCTTTTAATATGATTTCTTTGTGTTTAATTTTTGACAGTTTGATTAATATGTGTCTTGGCGTATTTCTCCTTGGATTTATTCTGTATGGGACTCTCTGTGCTTCTTGGACTTGATTAACTATTTCCTTTCCCATATTAGGGAAGTTTTCAACTATAATCTCTTCAAATATTTTCTCAGTCCCTTTCTTTTTCTCTTCTTCTTCTGGAACCCCTATAATTCGAATGTTGGTGCGTTTAATGTTGTCCCATAGGTCTCTGAGACTGTCCTCTGTTCTTTTCATTCTTTTCTCTTTATTTTGCTCTGCATTAGTTATTTCCACTATTTTATCTTCCACCTCACTTATCCGTTCTTCTGCCTCAGTTATTCTGCTATTGATCCCATCTAGAGTATTTTTCATTTCATTTATTGTGTTTTTAATCGATGCTTGATTCATCTTTAGTTCTACTAGGTCCTTGTTAACTGTTTCTTGCATTTTGTCTATTCTATTTCCAAGATTTTGGATCATCTTTACTATCATTATTCTGAATTCTTTTTCAGATAGACTGCCTATTACCTCTTCATTTGTTAGGTCTGGTGGGTTTTTATCTTGCTCCTTCTCCTGCTGTGTGTTTTTCTGTCTTCTCATTTTGCTTATGTTACTGTGTTTGGGGTCTCCTTTTTGCCGGCTGCAGGTTCGTAGTTCCTGTTGTTTTTGGTGTCTGTCCCCAGTGGCTAAGGTTGGTTTAGTGGGTTGTGTAGGTTTCCTGGTCGAGGGGACTAGTGCCTGTGTTCTGGTGGATGAGGCTGGATCTTGTCTTTCTGGTGGGCAGGTCCACGTCTGGTGGTGTGTTTTGGGGTGTCTGCAGACTTTTTATGATTTTAGGCCACCTCTCTGCTAATGGGTGGCGTTGTGTTCCTGTCTTGCTAGTTGTTTGGCATAGGGTGTCCAGCACTGTAGCTTGCTGGTCGTTGAGTGAAGCTGGGTGCTGGTGTTGAGATGGAGATCTCTGGAAGATTTTCGCCGTTTGATATTATGTGGAGCTGGGAGGTCTCTTGTGGACCAGTGTCCTGAAGTTGGCTCTCCCACCTCAGAGGCACAGTACTGACTCCTGGCTCCTCAATTTGGGATGATTTGTTGTCTATTCATGTATTCCACAGATGCAGGGTACATCAAGTTGATTGTGGAGCTTTAATCCGCTGCTTCTGAGGCTGCTGGGAGAGGTTTCCCTTTCTCTTCTTTGTTCTCACAGCTCCCGGGTCTCAGCTTTGGATTTGGCCCCGCCTCTGCGTGTAGGTCGCCGGAGGGCGTCTGTTCTTCGCTCAGACAGGAAAGGGTTAAAGGAGCAGCCTCTTCGGGAACTCTGGCTCACTCAGGCCGGGCGGGAGGGAGGGGCACGGAGTGCGGGGCGAGCCTGCAGCGGCAGAGGTCGGCGTGACGTTGCACCAGCCCGAGGCGCGCCGTGCGTTCTCCCAGGGAAGCCGCCCCTGGATCCCGGGACCCTGGCAGTGGCGGGCTGCTCAGGCTCCCGGAAGGGCGGTGTGGACAGTGACCTGCGCTCGCACACGGGCTTCTTGGCGGCGGCAGCAGCAGCCCCAGCGTCCCACGCCCGTCACTGGGCTCCGCGCTTTCAGTCGCGACTCGCGCCCGTCTGTGGAGCCCCTTTAAGCAGCGCTCTTAATCCCCTCTCCTTGCGCAGCAGGAAACCAAGAGGGAAGAACAAGTCTCTTGCCTCTTCGGCAGCTCCAGAGTTCTCCCGGACTCCCTCCCGGCTAGCTGTGGCACATTAGCCCCCCTCAGGCTGAGTTCTCGCCGCCAGCCCCAGTCCTCTCCCTGCGCTCTGACCGAAGCCCAAGCCTCAGCTTCCAGCGCCGCCCGCCCCGGCGGGCGAGCAGACAAGCCTCTCGGGCTGGTGAGTGCCGCTCGGCACCGATCCTCTGTGCGGGAATCTCTCCGCTTTGCCCTACCCAGGTATGTGGGGAGTTTCTTGCCTCTTGGGAGGTCTGGGGTCTTCTGCCAGCGCTCAGTAGGTGTTCTGTAGGAGTTGTTCCACGCGTAGCTGCATTTCTGGTGTATCCGTGAGGAGGAAGGTGATCTCCGCGTCTTACTCTTCCGCCATCTTACCCGGAAGTCCGAGGTGTTTATCTTTTAAATTGCTTAATCCCAGAAGGATTCTACTGTTAACATGTATAACAATATCCGTCCCAATTTTTCAAAGAATAACTATTATACAATTGCAATGAAAATGATCACAAATGTTGTTATTATGGTAAATTACCTTTGAAATTAAGAGACAATGAACACATTTTAGGGTCGACAAAACTTTACGTCTGTCAGGGATTATGAACAGTCATATAGAAATAGAACCTAGGCCAGAGGCCTTTTTTATTATTTTGTCCAAAAACTATTGTATATTTTTAGCATTTTTTTGTAACTGAGGCTTCAAGTTTTACAGCATTATATAGCACAAATAGTGCTAAATGGGATATATAAAATAACTTTGATCAAAATTAAAATAAAGAGCTAATTTCCTTTAGGAACACTTAGGGAACAGTTCTTAGTTCAGAGTATACACCTGCCTTACAAGGAAAATAATTTTTGTCCAATGAATTATTTTATTGATAAAGCCCATAACCAATAAATTTTCAACTAGACAGGAGAGAAATAGCCACATTTCTTTTTGATTGGTGTTACTTCTACCCACTGAAACTCATACCAGATATTTGTCCCTTATACAACCACTGAAAGATAGCCACTTATAACTGTTTTCGAAAATCTACAATACTGACTATAAGACTCAAGAATATCAAGGTATACTACATAAATATGATTACTGAGGAAACTTTTCTAAAGCAAGAAAAAATAGTCCTTACTCCCATTAATACGATTAGTGGCAGTAGTTATTTGTAAGAAATATCAGCTTCATTAAACATCCTAATACTGCCAAAAGCTGTAGACAAAGAGCAAGCCTAACACAGTTTTAAAACAAGAAAAAAAGTAACTTGGAATTTAAGAGCTCAAGAAAACCACAGAGACCACCTGAACAATTCTATGTCATCAGAGCAGAAATTAAGTCTGTGTTCCCATAAGGACTAGAATTTTTTTGATCTTGCATGTCATTGTAACATCAGCCCTGGTATGGATCTTAGAACATCATGAATTAAAAAAAAATAAATATTTGCTAAATGAATTAATAAAACCAATGAGATTTTTTTGCAGACAGTTGTTTAGAGCAGGTTTAGGTCAAAATCGAAAGGATGGTACAAAGATATTATATGTACCTCCTGCCCTGACATATGCATAGCTTTTCCTATTATCAACATCCACCACCAAAGTGCTGCATTTGTTACAATTTATAAACTTACATTGACACATGTTTATTACCCAAACTCCATAGTTTACATTAGGGTTCACTCTTGGTGCTGTATGTTCTATGGGTTTAGGTGAATTTATAATGACATGTGTCCACCATTGTAGTATCATACAGAATATTTTCACTGCCCTATAAACCCTCTGTGCTCTGCCTACTCATCCCTCCCTCCCACTTAACCCCTTGATAACCACTGATCTTTTTTTTTACTATCTCCATAGTTCATCCTTTACAGATTGTTATATAGATGAAATCATACAGTATGTACATTTTCAGATTTGTTTCTTTCACTTAGTAATATGCATGTTTATTACATGTCTTTTAGTGATTTGGTAACTCATTTTCTCTTAACATGAAATACTATTCCATTGTCTGAATGTACCACAGTTTATTTATTCATTAACCTTCTGAAGGACATCTTGGTTGCTTCCAAGTTTTAGCAATTATGAATAAGGCTGCAATAAACATCCATGAGCAGGTTTTTGTGCGGACACATGTTTTCAACCCCTTTGGGTAAATACCAAGAATTGCGATCGCTGGATCATATGAAAAAATGAATGTTTAGTTTTGTAAGAAACCAACAAATTGTCTTCCAAAGTAGCTGTACCATTTTGCAATCCCACGAGCAATGAATGAGACTGTTATTGCACATTTTCACAAGCATTCGGTGCTGTCAGTGTTCTGGATTTTGGCCATTCTAATAGATGTGTAGTGGTATTTCATTGTTGTTTTAATTTACATTTCTCTGATGACATATGATATGGAGCATCTTTTCATATG
Organism: Hyperoodon ampullatus; assembly: GCF_949752795.1. NCBI lineage: Eukaryota > Metazoa > Chordata > Mammalia > Artiodactyla > Ziphiidae > Hyperoodon > Hyperoodon ampullatus. Next base: position 71,425,101 of record NC_136915.1, read on the forward strand.
CTTATTTGCCATCTGTACGTCTTCTTTGGTGAAATATCAGTTAAGGTCTTTGGCTCATTTTTTTTTTAAATTGGGTTGTTTGATTTCTTATTGACTTTTAAGAGTTTTCTGTATATTTTGGGTAACAGTCCCTTATCAGATGTGTCTTTTGCAAATATTTTCTCCCAATCTTTGGCTTGTCTTTTCCATTCTCTTGACAATGGCTTTCTTAGAGCAGAAATTTATAATTTTAATGAAGTCCAGCTTGTCAAGTTTTTCTTTCATGGATTGTGCCTTTGATATTGTATCAAAAAATGTCATTTAGATTTTTTCCTATGTTATCTTCATGGAGTTTTACAGTTTTGTGTTTTACATGTAGGTCTGTGATTCATTTTAAGTTAATTTCTGTGATGGGAGTAAGGGAGTAAGGTGTATGTCAAGATTCCTTAGTCCTTAGGGTTTTTTTTTTTTGTTGTTGTTGTTGTTGCTTTTGTTGTTGTTGTTTTTGCATGTGGATTTCCAGATTTTCTAGCACCATTTGTTGAAAAGACTATCCTTTGTAATGCCTTTTTGCTCATTTGTCAAAGATTGGTTGACTCTATTTATGCAGGTCTATTTCTAGACTCTCTATTCTGTTCCATTAATCTGTCTGTCTATTATTTTGCCAATATCACATTCTTGTGGCACTACTGCTACTTTGTACTAAGCCTGGAAGTCAGGTAGTATCAGACCTCCAATTTTGTTCTTATCTTTCAATATTGGATTGACTATTCTGGGTCTTTTTCCTCTCCACATAAATTTTAGAATTAGTCTGTCAGTATCTTCCAGATAACTTGCTGGGATTGCATTAAATCTATAGAAGAAGTTGGGAAGAGCTGACATTTTTACAACCTTGAGTAGTTCCAGCTATGAACATGAAATATCTCTCCATTTATCAATATTTAGTTCTTCTTGATTTCATTCATTGTAGATTTGTAGTTTTCCTTACACAGATCATTTACATATTTTGTTAGATTTATAACTAAATATTTCATTGGGAAGGTTCTAATGCGAATATTATTGTAATTTTAATTTTAAATTTCACTTGTTAATTGCTAGTATATAGGAAAGCAACTGAATTTTATATATTAACCCTGTGTCATGCAACCTTGCTATAATCACTTATTAGTTCTAGGAGGGTTATTGTTTGTTTTTTGTCAATCCGTCAGAGTTTCTATGTAGACAATCATGTCACATGGAAACAAAGACAGTTTTATGTCTTTCTTCCCAATCAGTGTACTTTTATTTCCTCTTCTTGTCTTATTGCATTTAGCTAGGACTTTCCGTATAATATCAAAAAACAGTGGTGAAAGGGGACATCCTTGCCTTGTTCCTGATCTTACTGGGAAAGCTTGTCATTTCTCCCCATGAAGGATGATGTTAGAAGTAGGTTTTTTGTATTCAGTAGATATGCATTATCAAATTGAGGAAGTTTCCGTCTATTCTTATTTTACTGAGAGTTATTTTTTATCATAAATGTGTGCTGGGTTTTGTCAAATGCTTTTTCTGCATCTATTGATATAATCATTATTTTTTTTAGTATACTGATGTGATGGATTACATTAATTGACTCTCAGATGTTAACCTTGCATATCTGGGATAAATTCCACTTGGTCATGGTGTATAATTATGTTTATATACTATTGGATTCAATTTGATAATATTTCATTGAGGATTTTTGCATTTATGTTCATGAGAGACATCGGTCTATAGTTTCCTTGTAATGTATGTCTGGGTTTGGTACTAAGGTCATGCTGGGCTCATAAAATGGGTCAGGATATATTCCCTCAGCTTCTATATTCTGAAAGAGATTTTAGATAATTGATATAACTTCTTCCTTAAAGGTTTGATAGACTGTCTCAGTGATCTAATCTGGGCCTGGTGCTGTTTTGGAAGGTTATTAACTATTGATTCAACTTGTTTAATAGATATAGGCTTACTCAGCTTGTCTTTTTCATCTTGTGTGTTTTGGCAGATTGTCTTTCAAGGAATTTGCTCATTTTAAATTATCAAATCTATGAGCATAGAGTTGTTAGTTGTATTCTCTTACCATCTTTTAATGTTCATAGAATCTGTAGTGATGTCCCCTTTTATTTCTCATATTATTAATTTGTGTTCTCTTTTATTTTCCTAGTCAGTCATGCCAAACACTTTTCCATTTTATTGCTCTTTTCAAAGAACCAGCTTTGATTTATTGATTTTCTCTACTGATTTTCTGTTTTCAATTCACTGATTTATGTTCTGATTTTTATTTCTTTTCTTTCACTTACTTTGGATTTAATTTGCTCTTCTTTTTCTAGTTTCCTAAGGTTAAAGCTTAGATTACTGAGTTTAGAGATTTCTTTTTTTTCTAATAAATACATTCTGTGCTATAAATTTCGTTCTAAGCACTGCTTTTGATGCATCCCACAAATTCTGAAAAGTTGTGTTTTTTCATTTAGTTCAAAATATGTTTAACTTTCTCTTGAAAGTTCTTCTTTGACCCATGTGCTATTTAGAAGTATGTTTTTTAATCTCCATGTATTTGGGGATTTTCCAGTTATCTTCTGTTATCAATTTCTAGTTTAATTCCATTGTGGTCCTAGAGCAACCATTGCATAACTTTTATTATTTTAAATTTGTTAAGATATGTTTTATGTCCCATATTGTGGTCTATCTTGGTGAATGTTCTATGTGAGCTTCACAAGAAAGTGTATTCTGCTGTTGTGGGATAAACTATTCTGTGTATATCCATTATATTGAGTTGATTGATAGTGTGGTTTTCAACTATGACCTTACTAACTTTCTCCCTGTTGGATCCATCTATTTCTGAAATAAGCTGTTGAAGTCTCCAGGTATGATAGTGGATTCTTCTATTTCTCCTCTCAGTTCTATCAGGTTTTACCTCATGCATTTTGATGCTCTCTTATTAAATACATACACATAAATAATTTTCATGTCTTTAAAAAAATAGAAAAAAATTGTCAGTTCCTTTGGAGGACTGACCCCTTTATCATTATACAATGCTCCTCTTTTTCCCTGATAACTTTCTTTGATTTAAAGCTTATTCTGTCTAAAATTAAAGTAGCTACTTCTGTTTTCTTTTGATTAGTATATCATGGTATATCTTTCTCAATCATTTACTTTTAATCTACACATGTCTTTACATTTAAGAAGGGTTTCTTGAAGACAATACATAGTTGGATCTATTTTTTGAGTTGCCTTATCAATCTCTGTCTTTCAATTTGTGCACTTAGACAACTGACATACAAAGTGATTATTGATACAGTTGGATTAATGTTTACCAGGTTTGGTACTGTTTTCTATTTGTTACTCTTGTTCTTGGTTCCTATTCTTATACACTTTTTCTGCCTGTCATGGTTTTAATTTAGCATTTATTATGATTCTATTTTTTTTCTTCCTTAACATATAGTTTATACTTCTTTTTAAACTTTTTTTAATGATCAACCTAGAGTTTGCAATGTACGTTTACACTAATTCAAGTCCACTTTCAAATAACACTGTGCCACTTCACAGGTAGTGTGAGTACCTTATAATAACAAAATAATCCTAATGGCTCTCTCCTGTCCCTTGAATCATTGCTGTCATTTATTTCACTTATATATAAGCATATATAATCAAGTACATTCTTGCTATTATTTTGACCATACTGTTATTTGTTAGAGCAATTATAAATAAGAAATATAAAACTTATATTTTAAATTATTTTTTATTGATACTCTTCCTTTATTTACATAATACTGAGTTTCTGACCTATATTATTTTCCTTCTCTTTAAAGATTTCCTTTTGACATTTCTCACAAGGCAATTCTACCAGCAAAAAATTCCCTCAATTTCTGTTTGTCCGAAAAAGGTTTATTTCTTCTTTAATTTTCAAGAATAATTTCACAGGATGCAGGATTCTAGGGTGTTTTTTTTGTTTGTTTCCTTTAAATATTTCTTTCCATTCTCTATTTGTATGCTTGTTATTGAGAAGTCAGATGTAATTCTCATACTTATTCCTCTATAGGTGATTCCTCTCCACCTCCAGCTTCCCTGGGATTTTTCCAAGATTTTTTTTTTTTTAATCTTTGATTTTCTGTAACTTGAAAATGATATGCCTAGGTGTAGTTTTAGGGGCATTTATCCTGCTTAGTGTTCTCCTGGCCTTCTGGATCCATGGTTTGATGTCTGCATAAATTTGTGGAAATTCTCAGCCTTTATTTCAAATATTTCTCCTATTTCTTTCTCTCTTTCTTCTCCTTCCAGTATTCCCATAACACTTATGTTAAACCTTCTGTAGTGGTCCCACATTCTTTGGATGTTCTGTTCTGTTTTCTTTAGTCTTTATTTTCTTAGCTTTTTAGTTTTGAAGGTTTTCTATTCAGATATCTGGCTCAGAAATTCTTTCCTCAGCCATGTCCAGTCTACTAAATTCCATCAGTGGCATTCTTCATTTCTTTTACAGTGGTTTTGATTTCTAACATCTTTTTTCGGCTCTTTCTTAAGGTTGTCATCTCTCTGCTTACATTGTCCCTCTGATCTTGCATGTTGTCCACTTTAACCATTAGCATTCTTAACATATTACTCATAGTATTTTTAAATTTCTGATTTGATCATTGCAACATTCCTGTCATGTCTGGATCTGATGCATTCACTATCTCTTCAAGTTTTGATTTTTATACTTTGGTATGCCTGGCAATTATTTCTTGATAGCCAGACATGATGTACCGGGTAAAAGAAACTGCTACAAATAGGGTTTTAGTAGCATGGTGGTAGGCTATGGGGAGAGAGAAGCATTCTGTAGTCTTATGACTAGGCCTCAGTCCTTTAGTGAGCCTATGCCTCTGGACTGTGAAATTTACAAGTGCTTCTCAATCTCCCCACACTTAGGTGGGGTGGTATGACTGGATTGGCCTATATTTTGATATTTACTTTCTCCCACGTGGAATGTTAGAGTGGGCTAGAGTTGAGTATTTCCTTTCCCTGGGCTCATTTAGGCTTTAATAAAACATAACAGGCTAGGCTCTGGTTAACTAGTATCTTCTGAAAGCAGACTTTCTTAAGCAAAGCAGATTGCTCCTACACATTTCAAAATGGTTCCTTTCTGGGCTTCCCTGGTGGCGCAGTGGTTGGGGGTCCGCCTGCTGATGCAGGGGACACGGGTTCATGCCCTGGTCCGGGAAGATCCCATATGCTGTGGAGCGGCTGGGCCCATGAGCCATGGCCGCTGAACCTGCACGTCCGGAGCCTGTGCTCCGCAACAGGAGGGGCCGCAGCAGTGAGAGGCCCGCGTACCGCAAAAAAAAAAAAAAAAAAAAAAAAAAAATGGTTCCTTTCCTCCTACCTCTACCGGAAGTGTAAGGGGATTTGCTCTGATTTTTACTCTGAGAAACTGGTCAAGTTCCTGGAGGTAAAACTCACAAAAGTATAGGGGCCTCCCCATGACTGGCTCCCCTTTGAGTTTCAAACTCAGACTTATCCACATCTAGTCTCCAACAATTTGTCAATTACAGTTCAGGTTTTCCTAACTCAGCACTGATACTTATGGAGGTTTCTGCTCTCATGTATTGTGACTCTTTGTATCTGACTATCTCTAATTTGGAGGCAGCAGTTTGTCCTGTAACCTCACTTCTCTTACACATCTAAAAAGAATTGTTAAATTCTCAGTTTGTTCAGCTTTTAACTTGTTGTTAGGATGGGGTGGTAACTTTCAAGCTCCTTCTGTGCAGAGCCAAAAACAGAAGAGGAGTTGTTTTCAGAAGAGATATCCATAATTAAATATGTTTCACAAACTGCCTCCTTTTCCAAATGGAGGTTAACAATGCTTATCAGCATGTTACAATCATTCTCTGAGAAGTCTTAAGGTGAATAATGATAATAATGATAAAGAAAAATTTTGCTCAATGCAGTCATTCTCTTCACTGATACGAGAAATAAGAAGATGCCTATATTACTTTCAGGTCTTGGTTTATCTGATTCCCTATGTATTCTCCCCCAAATGCTTTCTTTTGTCTTTTCCTCTTATGTAAATCAAACCCATCTTTCATGGCCAGGTCTTTGTTCTTAGTTAAACCTTCACTGTTTACACTATTATAACTTTTCAGTACTCTAAAATTAGGGAAATAATATCCTTTGAGGACTAAAATAGCACAGGAATCTGTGCTAGCTCATGAATAGCTATGGATTATCACTTAGCATTCATAAAAATCTCATGGTTTAGGTCTACTATCCTCTTAAAGATAGAAGCCTAAAGATTCCAAGAGTCTATGCTTTATTCAGAATAACATATCTAACAACTACAAAACAAACTGACATTTATTGAGTGCTTACAACCTGACACACTTCTAATAACTCTATAAATATTATCACATTTAATCTACCCGTCAACCCGATGAGATAGCATATTAATTTTCTATTGCTGCAGAACAAATTACCACAAATTTAATGGCTTAAAAAATACTCATTTATAATCTCACTGGCTTGAAAATCAGAAATCCAGGAAGGTTCAACTGGATTCTCTACTTAGCATCTCACTAGGCCAAAATCAAGGTTTCGAGAGGGTAGGCTCTTATCTGGAGGCTCTGAGGAAAAATCCACTTCCAAGTTCATTCAGGTTTGGTGAGTTTTGTTTCTTGGGGTTGTAGGACTGAGGATCCCCTTTCCTTGTTGTCAATTAGTTGCAGCCACTCTCAGCTCCTAAAAACCATCAATATTCTTTGGCATATGACTTCCTCCATCTCCCAAACCAGCAATAGTACATCAAATCCCTCTCTGACTTCCTCTTCTGCCACCAGCAGGAAAATTTATAGGTTTCATGTGATTAGATTAGGCCTACCCAAATAATCTCTTTTTGCCATATAACTTAACATAATCACAAGAGTAATATCTCATTATATTTATAGGTTTCACCTACACTCAAAGGAGAGATTTCATAAGAATGAAAGTCATCAGGGATCATTCTTAGAATTCTGCCTATCTTGGTTAGGTTCTATTATTTTTGCCATTTTTCAGATGAGAAAACTAAGGCACAAGGCAAAGTCAGAACCTGAATCACTGTTCAAGTACTGTTTTGTGCTTTTTCAATTAGATAATTATTTAATTTCACTGTTTAAGTCCTACTTCTATAAACACTGACTTATATTCCCTTCTACTTAACAAGTTTCAGTAGGTTATTTTAAAGATTTCTGGAGCATCTGTTGCAATGAACTGCCTCTGTTATCCCTGGTAAGTGTGATAACTTCCACCTTAACATCTCCCATATGCCATGTGCCAGTTTTGTGTTTATTCTTCAAATATATTTGTGAACATTGCTTGAATTAAAAGACTTTCAATCTTGTCTAACTGACTATGGGATATTGAGTAAAGCATTTAATTTCTCTAGGCCTTGGCCTTCTCACCTTTAATAAAAAGTAGGTAGAAGAGAAATGATCTTCACAACTCTCCAATTTGTGGTCATAAATATTGTGATAAATCCTAGTCAGTGAGTTGAGAGAAAAAGAGAGTTGAGCACTATTGCAATAAAATAAAGCAGCCCATATTTCAATTAAAACATTAGAAAATAAAAATTAATGCCAAATATACCATTTCTTCAAGTGTACGATTAATGAGAAATAGTTACTCACAGTGTCCTCTTCTTTCAAGTCCACAATAAATGGTTGTCATGTAAATAAGGTGTTAAAATCTGGTGACCACCCTCTTTCCCACAACTCAGGTCCTGGATTGATTCTGTTTGGCCACCATGGTTTTTGTTTGTTTGTTTGTATGTTAAATTGAATGTCCTTTAGGTAGAACATGTGCTGTTTAGATTTCTATACTCTCCATAATGTTCAGCATGCTTTGCTTATTTTACTAACCTTTGTGAGCATGCCATCATTGAGTATGTGAAAAGGGATAAAACTAATGAATTACTGGTTAGATATTAACAGGGTTTTAATTTTATTGACAGTATAAGCATTGAAAAAGTTCTTTAAAGAAAATGATAGCATTGTTGTCTCTGGAGTATTTCAAATCAGGATAGACTCTAAACTGAAAAATTGTTTCCAGAAAAAAATATATATAAAATTAATGCTTTAAAGCATTTGGCTTAAGACTTCTGTAATAAACAAAATGATTCTCTTTTATATAAACTATCAAAATGCATTTCATGGGTAATTTCAAAACTTTCCACTTTACTTGAGTGACAGCTCAACAAGTGGTCATGGTGGAAGCTAATATATTGTAGTGAGAGTGATATTCATTATAAATTAGAGAAGACTTGTTTAAACTGGAAGGGTTGAGTCCACTGCAATTGTAATGTTAATAACAAACATGATATTTGATGTTATAAGATATAAATGTACGTTCCATTTATTCAGTTTCATGAACTGCTCTTGAAAGTATTTTCCATTATACTGTTTCTTTACTTTGAAGTGGTTTGTGACCCACATGAAGTGATTATTACCATGGCAAGTATCCAGATTGCTAGATATTGGAAACTGAAACCTCATATGAGGAGAACAGTCCCTGCATACCTTTATTATTCACACTGGAATCAATGACATATTATTTAGTTACTGCAGTTTGTAAAACCATCGGCTTTGTTCTGTTTTGAACAAAGAAATTCATTTTTTTCTTCCTAACTTCTTCCTTGCTAAAACAGAGTTTTTGGTAAGATCATGTCAACACATCCTCTATAAATTCATTATAAAAATGCACAAAGCCCCAGCTAAACTTTCAGAATGGAGGCCTTCAGAAGGAGTAGTATTTATAAGTGATTTGGAGGGAAGTAATCCAGGATAGTGAAGTGTCAGCAAAGATCATTGACTATTCCTTTAACTGGGAGAGAAAAGGACCCATCGGGGTCTTTGTCCAAATCTTGTCAGTGATGTTTACAATGTTCAAATTTTATTTGGAACTCAAAAAATGAATTACACAGAAAAGCAGCACAAAGTGGTTTTGGTTGATGTTATTTCTTTAGATTTATTATAACTCTAAGTTTAAAAGCCTGTATATAAAAGAGAACTTTTCTGTGAGCAATAGAATGATAACACAATTCAGAACACAGAGTGGGGAAAGTAAGCATATAAATTCATATGGCATGTCCTTGACCAATATAGTGTGCTTTAAAACAAACAAACAAAATATACATATATATATATATATATATATATATATATATATATATATATATATATATATATATATATATTAGCAAAGACACAGTAATAAAGAATGTGTTGGCAACTTTCAGTTACATAGTATTTACCAATATGGATATAATTATAATTGTATCTGCTTGATTGAAGTGTACTGAAGTACATCAGGTTTTCCTCCCTATCCAAAAATAGAGCATTCCTATTAAACCTTTTGTAGGTTGACATGGCATAAGGCAAAGAAGCAATTACCTTAGGGCACATCTTGCTAATGGATGCACAAAAGAAACCAAGATAGAGCACAGATGCTCACAGACACTGTTCAAAGCTATGGCAGCTTGATCACTGAGATGTTAAGTGTAATTCCTGGGGAAGGAGCTTGGTCGTGCTACTCTAGCTGCATGCTGCCTCTATAACAGCTCACTGCAAAACAAACCCTGAACACTATTTTCACTTTTTACCTTTGTGCATAAAAGGGAAAATCCTCTTTGGATTTTTCCTTTGATTAGAAAAAACAGGTACTAATGTAGGTCTTTCATAAAAGCTAAGTGGCATGCAGCAAACTTTCGAAAAGCATGGGATACCTGTATCTACCCTTGTTCTAAAAATTATCTTAAAAATCTTTAGATAATTTTAATAATGTTTAGAAAAAGTATATCAAATTATTTTCTACAATTTTGGGGGTGGGGAGCCTCTTATCTCTATAAAATACTTAGGTCTGAAAAAGTTTTTTTTATAAGCTTTTGCTTGTTTTCACATTTTTAACACATATATCTCAGGGTATTATTGCTTTTTATTTTTTCCTTAGTCAACTATATTTCCTATGGAGTCTTAATCTTAAATTATTTGTTAGCCTATTTTAGCCTACTTAAATAAACATATTTATTTATTTATTTATTCATTCATTCATTTATTATTTTTAATTTTTTTGTGGTATGCGGGTCTCTCACTGATGTGGCCTCTCCCATTGTGGAGCACAGGTTACAGACGCACAGGCTCAGCGGCCATGGCTAACGGGCCCAGCATCTCCGTGGCATGTGGGATCTTCCCGGACCGGGGCACGAACCCGTGTCCCCTGTATCGGCAGATGGACTCTCAACAACTGCACCACCAGGGAAGCTCTAAATAACCTTTTTTAAAATACAGTATGTATACATATTCTTTTGTTTCTAAAAATTCTAAACCAAGAAGATGGAATATTCTTGCTCAATGGAACACTTGTTATAAATGTATACATATACATTTAATCAGTATTTAAAATATTAACACCTCTAAGGCCTGAATGAAATATTAATTTTCTGTCCAAAAATATCACCACTAAAAATAGATACATGCTTCATTCATTTATTGCACATTTTGTTCACTTAACATATATGATTTGAATGAATTTTTAATTTTGTCATGTTATAAATGATATGTGGTAAACAAAGGGTGACAAGTATTGCAAAAGCCATCTGTTTTGATTTTTTTTAACTCTATAAATTAAAATACTTTTTCAGTTGGGTCTGAAGCAATTTACAGTATAATTATAAAAGCATAACTTTTAGAATATTCTCAATTTCTCATGCAAAATCATTATAATGATTTTGTGAGCTAGAAGTACTGTGGGCTAGAGAGAAAAGAAAGAACTATCATTTATTCTAGTAGTTTGACTCAAAAAGAAGCCTATAGGATAATTTGAAATGGCCTACTTTTCCCCCAGATGTTGAGTACAAATAATAACATTAATCTTATATGCCACATCACATGCCAGACTAAATTGTAAGTACCAAGCAGGATTGTTTCAGTCATATTGAGGAGTCCATTACAGAACTAGAGTCACAACATAATTCCATTTAACAAATGTGTGATGAGCTCTTAATATGAACAAATTAAGGGAATGTTGAGTTGTTGAAAACCCCTTCTAGACAGCTTGGGTTCCACTTGGGTGAGACTGAGAGCTTTGCAAAAAGGCCAGCTCCCTTTCCATGGATTTCAAGATGATTATCTGGCCATATTTTCTAATATTTTTAAGGTACTTTAAATTTATCTGAATAATCTACTTCCTGCTCTTCTTATTTTATATGAGAGTCTTGTCCTAATATCCCCAAAACTCTCTCTGATACACTTATTAAATGTAGACCACACTGGTTAAACCCCCCAAACTGCTTCATTTGCTGGATCTGCCCTTGAGCCTTTGCCATTTTTAAGAAGGATCTCCAACCCAAGACAATAAAGTTCCAATCCATAGTTAGAGACAATTTGGTAGGGTGGCTATAAACAGATGAGCTAATTATTTTTTTTCAAACATTCATCCCAATTGCCTATTAAGACAATGTCTCAGTTTTGTATATAATCATCTTGTTCTCTCAGTATTCTCCCTGCTCCTGTCAAATTCTACAGTTCCTGAATAGACATTTTCTTCTCCAAACCTCTCTCACATTATTTGCTCAATTTAAAATTTTCTTCTAACTCTATGCCTTCTAAAATCTAGATAGCCGCATTCATGAAAGATGAATTAATTCCTATCTTTCATGCCAAACATTTCTCATATTTGATGAGCGGACTTTGACTCTATGCTACATTGGACTTGTTGTTTTAGCCTCACTTTTCTGAGTCTAAAATGCAGATCTGATCATGTCATTCCCCCTTGACATACTTTACACAGCTTTGCATTAACTTTCTTCTGTCTGTTTTCTCAGCCTAGGCCTATGCTCTAATTTGTGACATTGAGATGAAGGCAGACATAAATAAAAACCCAAAGGTATCAGATAAAATGTAGAATGCAGAGAATTAATATTGGATGACACAAGGAGTGACTGAGTGGTTACTTTATATAGGATCATCACAAGTGACCTCTGCAGTGAGTAGCCTCTCAGATGTCCACCAGTAATTCCCACCTTCTGGTCTTTGTACCATTATAAATACCCCCCTTTGAATGTGGACTGAACTTATTGACTCACTTCTAATAAAGAATACAAAATTGATGGAATATCACTTTTGAGATTAGGTTACAAAAAGACTGTGCCTCTCTTTTGGGCTCGCTCTCTAGAAAGCATACATGGCATAGAAGTAGAGTCTGGCCGACAACCTGTGAGGATCTGACACCTGACAACAGCCACATGTGTGAGCTTGTAAGAGGATTCCTCTTCTAATCAAACACAAGGATGACTGCAGTTCTGGCTGACATTTTGATTGTGACATGTGAGAGACACTGAGTCAGAGTCATCCAGTTAGCTACACCTGAATTCCTGATCCACAGAAACCAGAAGTAAGAATTACTTCTCGTTCTAAGATGTTACATGTTTTCATGTTGGTTACACAGTAATAACCAACGAATTCATATTTGGGTGCTTGGAATTGAAATGCTCCCATAACAAATATCAAAAATTAGGAAGGAGTTTTGGATTGGGCAGTTTTGAGGAAACTTTTAATGAAAGTTTAAAACATCTTGAACACACTGTTCATAGAACTGTGGTCTCCGAGGATGTTGCAGGTGAGGACTGACACAAAAGTGAAGAAAATCTTATAGAAAACTCAGGGAATATTGGCAGAATATTTAGCAGCATTGCTGTGGAAAGCTATATGGAACGTAGAACATGTTCTCAAAGAACTAGGTGTTATAGCTAAGGGGATTTCAAAACAAAGTGTTGAAAATGCCATGTGGTTTCTTTTTGTTGCTTAAAGTAAAATGCAAGATGAGAGAGTTAAATAGAGGGAGGACTGGTAAACAAAACTAGTCATGGCTTGATGCTTTTGAAGATTCTCAGTCTCTCCACACAGCAAATGATGATAAAAATAAGTAAATATCTCTGAGAAAACATCAAATCCAGGATATTGCTTGAAAAACATGGTCTAAAGAAGAAGCTGATGACGTGACTGTGAAACTTTTGTTAAGACCTACAAAAGCCCAAAGGTTTTGTCTCAGTGTACTAATCAATCACACAAAAAGTCCCCAGAGAGATCAAAGATGTGTCTCACAGATTCTCTCAGTTAAGCAATAAGATCTTTAAAAAGTTTACAGGCATTGTTCAGCAATCATCTGAGGAGAACTCTTTGTTAAGGAGGGGTGTCTAGGAGAGTTCTGTAGATGCAGCTTTTGAGTAAATGCCAATGAGATTCATAGGTGGCCCACAAAGTTTTTGAAAGAATTATATTAGTAGAAGTACTACTACCATAGAGTGAAGGAGACAGAGTAATAGTATAAAAGGAAAGAGGTAGTTGGACCCCCACAATTCTACTGGCAGGAAGTAGGCTGAGTAAGCTACTAATCTGAAAGCACACGATGCCTTTCATGAAAAAGAAAGAATAATCAGAGAGTAGAACCAAGACCTCAGAGTGTAGAGCTGAGCATCTAAAAGTTTTTCAAGATTTGAAAACTGATTAAGGAACTTTCAGCATTTACCTGAATGGATTTCAGAATTGCTATGGACCAGTGACTTCTTTGTGCCTCATTCTTGAAGATGAATGTTTGTAATAACTATACTTTGCCTGTCTCACCACAGTATTTTGAATGTGTGTGGAGGGAGAGCATGTATTGTCTCTTTAGTTTCATAATTCTACAGATCAAGGGGAACCACACTCAAATAGCTGTATTTAAGTAGCTACTTTTGAGGAGCCTCATCCTCATCTACACCAGACTTAAACAAAGAGATTCTGAATTTTAAGCTCTTCTTGTGATAGACTTTTGGAAACCTTGGGTTGTGGTGTATTTTGCATATGGGAAAAACATGAATTATTGAGGGTCTTAGGACAGACTGATGTAGACAGATTGTCGCAAATGATCCTTACTTGTTGGTGTTTACACTCTTGCATAAAACCTTCTCCTTGAGTGTGGGTTAGAGTTTTGAGTAGATTCTAATAAATAGAATTAAGTAAAAGTGATAAAATGTCATTTCTCCAAGATTTTGCTAAAAAGAAGACTATGACTCTCATCTTGAGCTGGAAGAGAGGGCTCTCCCTCTTTTGCTGGCTCAATCTGAGGGAGACTAGCTGCCATGTTTTACAAAGCCCTATGAAGAGACCCATTTGATGAGAAACTGTCTCTGGTCAATAACAAGTGAATACCTGAGGCCTTCCAACAGCCACAGGAGTGAGCATGGAAGTGAATCCTCCTCTAGTCAAGCTGTAGCTCTGGCTGATATCTTGGCCATAACTTGTGAGAGACCCTAAGCCAGAGTAACTCAATTAAACCACTCTAAGTCATTTCTGATCCATAGAAACTGTGGTATAATAAATGTTTGTTTTAAGTAATTAATTGATGGTATAATTTGTTATACAGCACTATTTAAATAATACAGCTTACCAAAGGAGAAAATGTTTAAGCTGAGACATACATCATATGAAGCAGACAGCCAAGTACTCATCAAGAGAAGCACATTCTAGTTAAAGCACATAGCTAGTGTAAAGATCCTAGAGAAATTATAAATACACTTTATTCAGAACCAGAAAGAAGGTTTATATGGATCATACAATGGGAGAAAGTAAAAGTGGTAGGAAGTAAGTTTGAATAGATAGGGAGAGGTGAATTAATTTAAAGCCATAAAGGCCATGGCTATGAGTTTGGATTTATTCCAAGTTTGGTGGAAAATCAGGGATGGAGTTCCAGTAGGGAAATAATTTATCTTGACAATGTTACTCTTCCTGTTTTTATAGGATGAATTAACTAGAAGAGGGAAGTAAGAAAGAGGGGGGTGGACAGTCAACATAGTTATCTTTTAGAAAGCTCTGACATTATTCCTGGAGAGAATAATGGAAACTTAGAGTGTAGTGCTGGCAAAGATATGGAAAGATTTGAAATAAATTTTAAAGATCATGCCAAGAGGACTTTGTGATTGAATGAGAGGAATGAGTACATAAGATTACTTATGTACTTATTGGCTACAGCTGGTAGATGGAAGATTCATTTTATCTTATATATCCACTTAAATTACAAGCATTTTACAGTAACAGATCTCATATTATAATTCTTTTAGATCCACACAATCCCTAATATAGAGTGTTTTATTGACTATACAATAACACTTGTATATAGATTAAATAATCTCATTTATTCTGATTGTCATGGGTTTTTGACAATACCTTGAATGAGCTCCTATGGCTTGATATTTCTGCCAAAAATCAAAAGTACTAGCTAAAAACAGAACAATTACTAAACACTTTCTGTACTTAAAAGAAAATAGGAATATGTAAGAATAATGAAGGCAGCTAAAGGAAAAACTGATTATGTATACATTGGTCAGCTCCCTTAGTTAGATATTGGTTATAACCGTATATTAACATTCCCTGGTCTCCTAGTGTGATATTTCATTTCTGTATTCTGACTGGCTCTGTATTGTTAGGACTGCAGTTTCACAAAAATGTTAGGTGTTATACATGAGCCTGGATAAAATTAAATTAATAAGGTCCCCCAAAGGGCTATTGATTTTGTCTTAACAATCTCCATACAGGGTGATTTTTTTCCTTGTGCTTCTCTTCAACAATTTTCAATCAAATACAGAATCTGTATTTTATATCCTTCAGAAATTTCCACTTAAATCCATATGTGACATTTGCCCCTAATACTAATTAGCATGAAGATTTCAACATGGACTGTAGGAGAGGAAAAGGTTTGCTACTGTGCTGTTTGAGCACTTAATCATAAGCTTTCAAAGACTACAATAGAATTTACATATGCCACCATTTAGCGGTGTGAGCTTGAGTACTTTCAGATGTCTCCATTTCATTTGGTGTCATCTCTTCATAGTAATCATCACTCATCTGTTTCCCATCAGCTTTCAATTGTAGGTTAGAGAAATGATTCAGCCCAATTCCTTTCCTTGGATTTTGTAACTTTGACAAAATCAGAAGCAAACTTCTCATTTTCTTTCCCTTCTTTAAAATAGTTCTCCAAGATTTTAATGTTTGTTTCTTAAAATATTATTTGAAATTTATAATCTATCTTTTCTAGCATAATACCAACCACATTATAATACCCTTTGTATATATGATATTCATATATATATATACACATACACACATAACTCCTTTAGAAAGGTAATCTATTTGTTAACCAGAGAAGACTCTGTCTTCCTATTGCAATTTAATGATTAACTTCATACATCTCAATTAAGATTTTAAATGTGCAATATGTGTCCATAGAGGAATTTTTTTTTTTGATATTTGTTCCAAAATGTCGCTTGGTATATTTTTCAGCATTTTATTAACTCACTGCATGAGAGCCTGCTAAAAATGTGGGACTGAAATTTTTTTTCTGTTAATTTTTGTTCTACAATTACAATAGTTTTAAACTTTTAAGTACTGTGGAAAATTAGTGCTAGTATCAATGGGAATAAAGAAGCATTAAATGTAAAGTTCAAATTAGCATTATGAGTACATATCTAAGTAGTGTTTGCCAAAAGGTAAAGTTGAGATATTTATAATGATTTTAATTTCTGCAAGCTCACATCAATGTAACATTCACTAAAGAAGAATTCAGAATTAGTTGGGTTCTTGGATCCATTGAAGGGGAATTTAATTATTGTAGCCATTCTTTTCTAATTCATTATTTTATTCATTCAATAGACGTTTTGGAACATCTATGATATTTAAATCATCTTTGCAATAAAATGAGAGAGATAAATATGGATGAGCTTTTAAAAGCTTATAATTTATGAATAAAGATAATACATAAAAATATAATAAGGTCAAAAAATGAAAAATTCTCAACAAAGGAAATGTGAAACTATGATGAACTATAGAAGATAAAGAGAAGTTGCTCTGGTGTAGTAGACAGGGTACTGAATTAGAAGTCAGGAGAGCTGGATTCAGATCTCAGGCACTTCTCTTGTTATTTGTACCTCAATTTTTCTGAGTCTCAATTAACTTCTCCACAAAATTAATTTTGAAACACATAGTAGATTATCAATAAACAGTGATATTATTATTAGCCAGATATTTTATCTACAGGATATCTAATTCTTCTAATAATCCTATGAAGGATATATGTATTACTCTCCACATTTTGTATATGAAATTATTCATAGAGATTATTAGTCCTTTTAAAATGAATACTAATAAGTGAATAAATGAATAAAGTAGAATTATGAATCAAACCTAATTCTAAACTCATACAATTTCACTGCCCTGTACTGCAAAGCACACTTTAAAGTTGGTCATTGCTGCTGTTGTTACTCTTTATCATAATTCTTCCCTTTCTCTGCTTTGTCTAATTTTCCACTGTTAAACTGATCATTAAAACCTTGGGTTGATTGAGTTGTCCATAAATTAAATTATTCTCACTTGTGCAGACTCCTAACTAATGTTAAGGTAGCAACTAACATCTGAAGATTTCAACTTTCTATTGAATATATATATTCAATATTTATGTATTGCATATATGCATATGTTTATGTGTGTATATATATTTATGCATTTTTTTCAAAAAAAGATAGTATAGAATTTCAATAATAAATAATTACCATCTAACTCACAGGTTTGTATTAAATAGTTCATGCTCCTCTTTTCTATCTAAAATACCAAGAATGTTCCCAAGCTATATTCTTATTTTTCTTCCAGTGTTAGTGATGGTTATATTCTTAGCTCCTTATCATTTAGAATGATTGAGTCAGAATCATTCTGAAAATAGCTATGTCTACCCTCATTCAAATTTCCCAAAGTTAATTAACTCTGACTTCTCAAGCTTTCATTATGAGATCTTATTTTCAAAAAATTAATCTATTAATTCTTCAACATCAACCTCTTAATGTCTTTTTAGACTTTGAAACATCTACCCAAAGCCAGTCCCTGAATTCTAATCTTTCCAGTGGTAAATGTATGATGAGGATTGTACTTCACCCTGCATGTAAAAAATCCCTGCTCATACTGATACAAGTTCAGTATTAGTCAACAAGGTCCTCCTTCATTTTATATTATTTTTCCTTTTTTGCTGGACAATTAAATTCTTCATTGTTTATTTTAAGAACTTTTACAGGTGAGCAAGAAACATGGTGGATGTTGACTCTGCCATCATAATGTATCATTTTAGTTTCTTTATTCTGCATCTTCATTCTGTACCTCATCCATAATTCAGGATTTCTTCCCAAATTAAAAGATATATTAAATATATCAAACCCTATTTATTTAATAATTTTAAAAACAAAATACACTTTATATTTTGTAAATTATTAAATACACTAGGTAATGTAAAATATTAACTTGCAATTTTATGGCTTTTCCATGGAAAACTAAAACCTAACAAATCTATTTATGTTTTTATAGATCATTTGAGGTCTAATAATATAATCTAATAATTGAGAAATAATAAAATGTATTTTCCTCTGAGTTGTATCCTTATTAACAGTGATTCATAGATTGTATGTTTCCATATTTGAACTATGATTCACTTATGAAAGGTCACAAAAATATGACTGCTTGCTAAAACAGTAGATCCTCAACTGTTTTTTCTTAAGGACATGGTACTAATTGTGCCTGAAGAGTATATTCCACAGGCAAATGGGTTCAGCAAATGTTGCATACTCCTTAGCTCCCTCTAGGAGATTTATAATATGTACTCATACAGCCCAGGTTTTAAGAAATTCTGGAGTAAAGAAACTTGTTTTTCTTGTTTAAAAGCCATTATCAAATTAATTTGAACACAGAACACCATTTTCATACTATCCATGCCAATATGGGAAATGCTGAATTAAGATCCCATCAAACATAATGTATTGAGAGCCTAGATACCTCATTTCCTGTATGCACACTACGTGAATTAGAGAGAACTTATTTTTAGAGGAATTATTTTAAACAATATTATGTTTTTGTCAGAAAATGTAGAGTCTCAGATATTTTATAACTTTGTGATATGAAGTCGTGTGCTAAATAGTAAATAAGTTTGAAAAATAAACACTCTAAAATGTTCAGAGAAATAACGTTGGACAGAGCTTTAAGATTTGGCCAGTAATCATTTCTAAGCTAGCAAGTCTTCTGTAAATTGTCCCTAAGCTTTACAAGTCAACTGTGTTATAAATCTTTCTACTTAGCTGCTAGAATGACAACGTTTATCTAGTAGCTATGTGTCTTGATCGAGTTCTGAAAAGAGTATTTTCCAGGGTATATGAAGTTGAAGGTTTCACAAAATCAAGGAACTGCAGATTAGTTAAAGAAATTTTGTGAAGTGCTGAACTGACAAAATCTCATTTAGGAAGATTGGGTAATAACAATAATCACTACCAGTTGTTCAGTGTTAGCCATGTGCCAGACGGTGTTCCAACCAGTACTGATCAAGGGAAAAATGGGAAATTTCCATTTGGGCTGACAGTGATAAGGTGCCACACTGTGTTTTTCTCATGCCATCTAAAATATGGCTATTTGTAACTAGTGCCCCAGAATGATAATCTGAACTCAAATGAAATTATAATGTAACTCAGCACCTCCACTGTGTGAAGATATAATGGGGGAGGGGAGAAAAGAGTGACAAGAATTTTTAAGCAGATTATTTCTGAATTAGACAATTCTTCCATCTACTTTAAGCCACATACTATGTTGCTTTGATATATTGCATTTTGTTGTAATTGAGAAACAGTATCCAGTGTCACAATAGCATCATGGGAATTAAAGAGGATTTCACTCTCTTCCTCCCTGCCAAGAACCCAATTTGAAGCCTGTATCCTCCTTAAACCAATAAGTAAAAGAAGATTCCTCTAGGATACCTCATTACTCCTTCCATCTTCTCCCATTTGGATCATTAACCATTTGTTCTATTTGTCCATTGCTAACGGTATTTCTTTTAGAAAACTTTCTGAAATAAAGTTCCTTTACAATACTATAATTTTTATTACTATAAAAGTTATTTTAAAGCTTTTTGAAACTTTACCACATCAGTCATGAGGAGCTATTCCTGGCAATCCTCTGTCGATGTGAGACCACAGTTATAATATTCTAAGAAAAAAATTCTGCCTTTCTGATTCAAAAATAATATTTTAAATATTATCAAATTTAATTTGGGTGATGTTGTTAATGTCAGATTGAAAGTAGTAGATAGGTTTCTTTCAGAGTAGGCTATGAATCTGGATTTGCTACTGTATAACCTATCTGTACTGTACAACAATTGTTAATTAATTGTTAATTAATTAAGCTGTCCATGATATAGGCCTAAGACCAGAGCAGAAATCTGAGCACGGTCTGAGTTATAACCTGACCTTACCACTTTTTAATGGGGAGGCCAGAGATAGATCATTTATCCTCTTCCAGCTACGGTTCTCTCATTTGTAAAATGAGGCCATTAGTTGCCATATATATCTGAGACTTACAGTGAAGATTGATTTTATGGAGCTTTATAAACTCTCAGTGCTTTGTAAACTCAAAAGAAGTATACACACAAAGGTGTTGGGTAGTATTAATACTAATTCTTTCTTAAAGTAGTTAATTTTTAAAATATTAATAGTAGGTTATGCCAGAGGACTTCTTAAAGTTTGTTTCAATCCCAGGGCTCTAATGCAACTCCAGCAGAGAGTCCACACATTTCCTATGGTCTATTTAAAACAAAACTGATCCTAGATGGTCTTAAAAAAAAAAAAAAGCAGCAAAACAAGAGTCAGGTTCAAACATTATCAATTTAATAACTGACTTTTTTTTCTTAAGATATGTGTCCTTGTTAATGTTCAAGTAAAAAATGTAAAATATAATTCAGAAGTACACAGCAAACTATCTTCACCTGGGGTCAAAACAGCAAAAATTTCCATCTCTTCATTATCATCCAACATTAGGTTCTTTCACATCATTTCTGATGCATGGTTCCAGAAATTCAGGAATACCAACTGGAAGTGAGTTTAATGTAAAAAGTTACTATTCTGGGACTGATTGTGTCATTTTATGGAAAGTTCCTTTTAAATAAAAAGCAGACTATATTCTTCTCTAATGTGATTTAATTAAAATAAGAAGAGGTGACTATTAAAAGAGGCACATATAAAAAACTTCTGTTTTGGAGAATTGAGTGTTCATAAATTATAGTCATTAAAGAGGACTTAGGAAGACTCTCAATCATTTAAGTGATTCCCATTCATATTTTTTTCTCAATTTTTTTTCTATATTTCCCAAGTTTAGATGGTATATTTGTGTTCTCAGGCTGCCATAACAAAATACCATAGATTGGGTGGCTTAAAGAACAGAAATTTATTTTCTCATAGTCTGGAGGCTGGAAGTCTGAGATCAAAGAGCTAGTATGGTCACTCTCTGGTGAAGGCTTTTTTTCTGGCTTGTAGATGGCCACATTCTCACTGTGTGGTCACATGCCTTTTTGTGTGTGCATGCGGAGAGGGAGAGTTCTTATAAGGACACTAATCCTACTGGATTAGTACACCACCCTAAAATGACCTCCTTTATCCTTCATTACTTCTGTAGGGACTCCATCTCCAAATACAGCCACACTAGGGCTTTGGGGCTTCAACATATGAACTTTGGTGGGACATAAACAATTCAGTCCAGAAGAGATGGAAATTCAACACGAAACTCTTTATTTTCTCCTTTACATTCTTTCATTTGGTCCTCTATTCATATAGGCCCATCAATCAAAATCTACTATACGCTAGGCATTTTGCTAGATTCTAGGGATAAAAAAAAAACAAAATAGTAAGTCATGGGTCCTTAAGGAATCCATCTTCAATATGATGACTTATATATAAACAAACGTGAAAACTATGAAAATTCTCTCCCTTGTGAAAAATTCAGCACATAGGTGAATTCTATGATGAGGTAGAATTAAATCATCCAAACAGTAGAGTTTGTAAAATAAATTCAGATATCTCTTTCTAGTCAAGATAGAATATTAGGTACTCTCCCATCTGAAACAAACACAAATCAAGAAAAAATATATAAAACTATGGTTTATCAGGCAATGCAAGACAGTGATCCCAGAGAAATGGGAAAAATGAAATGAGTCCTACAGTTTCCCAGCTTATTGCCTTGAGAGAATTTCCAGGTCATTGCACAAGGAGGAAAACCTCAGGCAGAGTCTGGCAGGCTCCCTGTGTTATATAAATGGAGCTGAGAGACTGGAAAGACCAAAAGTGGCTAAAGACAACAGGACTGTGTACCAAGGGGAGAGAGTTTCAGAGAGGGAGAATGCCAGAGAAGAGCAGAAGGTCCCTCTTGTGAATTCAGCAGAGTACTGGTCATCTCATCTATGTGAGGAAATGATAAAAGTTTGGAGAAAAACATTCCAAAAGGATTAAATGGAACACTGCCCAGTACTCACACCGGCCATCAAGAGTCATACCTGTCCCCACTAGGCACACTGGAAAACCCCCTAATTCATAGGGAATTGTACAGAGTACCCAGTAATGTGAGCACAGAATATTCCGTAGTGGACATAATTAGCTCTAGGAATGCACGTTTCATACCAACTAAGAAATCTTTGTAGCAAGATCCAAAAGGATCAATTTCCAATTAATTTATCTAAATTCTAGAACAAAACTCAAGAATATAGAAATTCAAAAATATACAAAACCCAAAATGATACAATTTACTATGACTAGGATCCAATGAAATATTACCAGTCATGCAACGCAGGAAAATATGACACTCCTATCATGAGGGAAAAAAAAATCAAATATAATCCAGAACAGACACAGTTTTTAGAATTAGTAGACAAGGAAATGAACAGAGTCATTATAAACACAGATGACCCTTGAAAAATGCAGGTTTGAACTGTGCAGGTGCACTTATATGTCAATATTTTTTAATAGTAAATACTCAGGGTTGGTGGTTGGTTGAATCTGAAGATGTGGAGGAACTGTGGATATGGAGGTCAGACTATAAATTATATACAGATTAACCCCTATAGTTTTCAAGGATTAACTGTATTTCATACATTGATATAGGTTGAAGAGGTTGAAAATAAGTGGAGAGAAATGGAATATATTTTTAAAGTACTAAATTAAACTCTATATGTAAAAATTTTAATATCTGAAAGGAAAAATACACTGGATGAAACTAATGACAGATTAAACATTGCATAGAAAAAGATTAGTAAGCTTGAAGATATTAGAACAGAAAGTATCCAAAATGGAACCCATAGAAAAAATAAACTATTAAAAAAATGAAAAGAGGGTCAGCAGCTATGGAATGATCTTGAATAGCCTAATATTTGTGTAATTGGAAACTGTGAAAGGAGGAAGATGAAGAAATACTAGTTAAATGTATTCCAAAATTGATTTAAAAATTGTCAACCCACAGATCCAAGAAGCCCAATGAATCTCGAGTACACACACACACACACACACACATAGGGCATGAAGAAAATGACACTAAGGTATACAGTAGTCCAACTGGTCAAATCCAGTGTTAAGGAGAAAATCTTAAAAAAATGGAGAGGGAGAGGGAATATATTACCTACAGAAGAACAAAGATAAGGATGAGAGCAGATTTCTTTTCCTGTTGAAACAATTCATGTGACAAAACAGTACAGAAATAACTTTAAAATATGAAAAGAAAAATATTTCAACCTATAATTTATACAAAGCAAAAATGTTTCAAAAAATGAAGACAAAATAATGACTTTTTCAACATACAAAGACTGAAGTAATTCATCACCATCAGATTAACACTACAAGAAAAATGGAATAAAGTCCTTCAGGGAAAAGAAAAATTATCTCATATAGAAAAGTGTATCTATATAAATGAATGTAACTCATGGGTCAAAGAAGGATTTAAAAGAAAAATTAAAAAATATTTTAAATGGAATTAAAATGAAAATAGTGGATATCAGAATTTGAAAGGTGCTGATAAAGCACTACCTTGTGGGGAGTGGATTTACAGCATTCAGTTCTATTAGTAAAGAATAAATGTGTCAAGTCAATTATCTCAGTTACTATCATAAAAACTAGGAAATTAAGAGCAAATTAAGATAAAAGTAAACAGAAGAAAGCATTAAAAAGAAAAATCAGAGAGAAAAATCAAAGAAACAAACAGAAAATAATAGAGAAAACTAAATGAAACCAAACTGGTTTTTAAAAAGATTAAAAAAAGAAAAAAAAATCTTCAACGAGATTGACCAAGAATAAAAAAGGAAGACACAAGTTACCAATGTCTAGATTGAGAGAGATGTTATCACTACAGATTACATAGATAGTAAAAGGCCACTAAAAGAATATTATTTTAAAAATATTTATGCCAGTAAATTTTACAACTTAAATGAAATGGCCAAATTCCTTGGAAGACATAAATTTTAACAGCTCCCTCTCAAAAAATAGTCTATAACACTGTATTGCATAAACAAAAATGGAAAAATTCTAAACAAAATATTAGCAAAGTAAATACAACACATAAAAGGGATAATCCATCATAACTAAGTAGAATTTATCCCAGGTATACGAGATGCATTTAACATTAAAAAATCAATACTACTCACCTACCAATAAACTAAAATTCTAAACAATATGTTCATCTCAATAGATGCAGAGAAAGCATCTAACAAAATCTAACATATATTCCTGATAAAAACTCACAGTAAACTAGGAATATAGGATAATTGCCTAAACCTGATAAAAAGTATCTACAGAAAACCTACAGTTAACACTATACTTAATGGTGAAAGATAAAATGCTTTCCCTCTATGATCAGGAATAAAACAAGGATTCCTAGTCTCACCACCTGTATTCAGTATCGCTCATGATGTTTTACTCTGTGCAATATGGCAAGAAAAATAAAATGCATCCAGACTGAAAAAGAAGTAAAAATTTTCTTAACAAAAGATAACATACTCATCTATATAGAAAATTTAACAGAATCTGCAAAAAGCTAACAAAAATAATAAATGAGTTTATCAGGGCTACAGCATACAAGATCCATATAAAAATCAGTTGTATTTCTACATGTTAGAAATGATCAAAATGAATTTTTAAAAGGACCATTTGCATTAGCATCAAAAATATGTAACATATTTAGGCAAAAATGTGACAAAATATGTGCAAGATCTGAAACTTTCCAAACATTATTGAGAAAAATTAGGAAGGCCTAAATAAGTGATGTTTTTATGAGTCAGAAGACTCACTATTATTAAGGTGTCAATTCTCCTGAACTTAATTTAATGTGATTCCAATGAAAAGCACAGCAGTTTGTGTTTTGTTTTGTTAAACCTGACAAGCTGATGCTGGAGTTCATATGTAAATTCAAATGAGCTAGAAAACTCCAAACAACTTTGAAAAGAGGAACAAAGTAAGGAAACTAACATAACCTGATTTCAAGACTCATTATAATGGTAAAAAACAAAACAAAACAAAACAAAAAACAACATTGTATTAGCTTAAGTTAGACCAATGGAATATATGGAGTGTGCAAAATAGACCACACACATATAGAAAACTTATTTTGAACACAAATGCAAAGACAGTTCAGTAGAGAAAGGACAATCTTCTCAAAAGTAGATGTTCTAAAGTTTAAAAAAAAGAAAATAATTTTGATCACTACCTTGCATCATATGAAAAACTTAAAATGGATTATAGACTTATATGCAAAACTTAATACCATAAAACTTCTAAAAGAAATCATAGGAGACATAGGCAAATATTTCTTAGATATGATATTGAAAGAACATTTCACATAAGAAAACAGATAATAAATTAGAGTTCATCAAAGTTGAAAACATTACTTTATCAAGAATCAATATTAAAGATAATGAAAAGAAAAGCCACAGACTGGGAGAAAACATTTGCAAATCATGTATTTGACACTGGACTCCTCTCCAGAATATAAAAAGAACTTTTGATGCTCAACAAGAAAATAACCAGATATAAATTGGCAAAAGATATGAACAGACTCTTCGCTAAAGATAAACAGATGGCAAACAAATAAAATTAAAGACTGGTCATACCAAACATTGGTGAGGATATGGAAGAACTATACCTCTCAGAAAGCTGGTACAAATGTAAAGTATAATCACTTTGAAAAAGAGTTTGGCAGTTTCTTAAACATGTAAGCCTACATCTATCAGATGATTCAGCCATTTCACTTCCAGGAATTATCCAAGGGAAATGAAAGTGTATGTACACATGGGCTTCCCTGGTGGCGCAGTGGTTGAGAGTCCGCCTGCCAATGCAGGGGATACGGGTTCGTGCCCCGGTCCGGGAAGATCCCACATGCCGCGGAGCAGCTGGGCCCGTGAGCCATGGCCACTGAGCCTGCGCGTCCGGAGCCTGTGCTCTGCAATGGGAGAGACCACAACAGTGAGAGGCCCACGTACCACAAAAAAAAAAAAAAAAAAAAAAAAGTGTATGTACATAACAAACATGAAGGATCATGGCTTTACTTGTAATAGACAAAGATGGGAAACAACCAAAATTTCCGTCAACAGAAGTCATTCCTATTGATATCCCTATAATATAATTGTGTTATTTTTATGTGATGGAGTACTCTCAGCAATAAAAAGAAATGAATGAATGATATACACTAGGACATAGATGAGTCAAAATAATTATAATTATACTGAGTGAAAGAAGTCCCCCAAAAAGGGTACATACTTTATGATTCCATATATATATAAAGTTTTAGGAAGTACAGACAAATCTGTGGAGGCAGAAAGCAGACAAGTGGCTGCCTGGGAATGGGATGGGATGGGATGGGATGGGATGGGATGGGATGGGATGGGGTGTGGTGGGATGGAGAGAAGAGTGAAATGAAAGGATTACACAGGTACAAGGATACTTTTGGATCTTATCCTAATTTTCTAAATGTTTCCTGAGTATGTACTTACACCAAAACTTGTCAAACTGTATACTTGTATATGTACAAACTATTATACGCATGTCAATTATACAGCCATAAAGCTGGTAAAGATTAAATATATTATTGTAAAACCCTAATTGCTACATACGGATTTTTGCTTCAGTTTGATAAATTCCATTTTGTCTATTTGTCCTATAAGCTATATGTTCATCTCATATTTAGATTTATACCTAGTTTACTTTAACTATACTTTTTTAAAGAAAAGTCACTTCTATGTTATTTTTCAGAAGAACAAAAACAGCACACTAAATCTCATGCATTTAAATGTTCTTAAATATGTTTAGTCTAATTTTTTTTTAAATAGTGATGATTTTCCAGGTTTCTTCTATATATTTACTGATTTTACTTCATCCTCAGTAGCTATCTGTGTCAGTGTCCACAACCACCACCTTCACTTTGCTGTGAAACATTTCAAATGTTGATTTCAACCCCAAGGTAACATATTAAGGTTTTCTTAACATTTGCTTAATTTAATTCTAAACGTCTAAAATAAATATCTATAGAACAACATTAAATATAATTATATAAAATATGTTTATAGATATTAACATATATTAATACATTAATATTAATTTACCATATGGGCAGGGTAGCGTTTCTTTCCAGGGTCTCCATGGGGAGGATCCATTTCTTTGGTCATTCAAGTTGTTGGCAAAATTCAGTTCTTTGCCATGGTAGGACTGAGATACCCCTTTCCTTGCTGGCTCACAGCTGAGGGCCTTAATTGGCTTCTAGAGGCCATCTGCAATTCTGGGCTTATGGTTCCCTTTCTAATGAGAGTCAGCAATAGTGGGTTGAGTCCTTCTATCATGCTTTGACTTGATCGTCCTTGTTCTTTCATCCCTGATCCACTCTTCTTTCCTCTTCTATGTTTAAGGGTCCATGGAGTTACACTGGGTCCAGCTACATAATCCAGAATAATGTCCCTATTTTAAGGTCTACTGATTAGCAACCTAATTCTATCTGCAACCTTAATTCCCTACACATATGTCTGTGTATATATGTGTGTGTGTGTGACATGTATCACTTAGTAGATTAAATGAGATCCTGCTAGCAAACATATTTAGTTTATAGTAGTCGCTCTGTCAAATGAGAATTTCACTCTTCCTGTTTTATACTGAGAAGGGTGACCAAATGTTTTCTGTTTTTTCTGAAGCTGATAAAAAATAGTTTAAGCCATAGAATAAACCAGTGTCTGAATGTCCCATGAGATTCTTAATTTGAGTGTTGCTGAAGGAATAAATGTTCTTTTTAAACTACCTTTAAACAACCGACAGAGTTGTCTCTTTGGAAAAAATTAATTTTAAACTTTCTATTTAGTGTATTGCCTAAATGTAATTCAGAGTGATTTACAACCTTAAAACTCCATAACTGTGATGTTAATCTGCTGTCAGATGAGTGTTTTCCATAATATTACAGTCTTTTTCTTCCCTTAGTAACACAGTTTTTCTTCATAAGAAAATGAGGACGGCTAAGCATTAATTTTGTGTATGGACTGTTTATCCTTTCATTATAAAATCTACTCTTGAAAGGAAATAGAATTCAATAAAGACATTTTTTTACATTTCTAAATTTAAATGCTTTCATGATTTTCATTTTATCTAAGAGATTTTAAGCTGCTTCCTTCAAGAAAAAACTAAGAATTTGGACAGAGTAGCTTACCTTGGCCCACAGTTAAGTTCAAGTCTGAAACCCCATATCTGATCAAGAAAGGCTCAGCAGAGGTATCATTAGTTTTCACATATTGTTGGCAGACACATGGCATTTTAAAAACCAATTTTCAAGCATGAAATTTTCTGGTGTTTCTAGAACATCAATCAGAATCTACCTATCCTTTTCTCTTTTTCTTCAGATCTATGTGAACAATGTCTCTCTTTTCTTTGTGCAATTGCCTATTTAGTTTTCTGCATTTGAAGGCTATTTTCTGAACAAAGTCCGAAGCATGATCACATTTTATGTAATATAGACTATAGCAAAGAGAAATGTTTTACATTTGCATTTTCTCTGAAAAATGAAAACCGATGGTATAACTGTCGTAATTTAATTCAGAGTGATACAGATTGTGTTTTTAAATAAACATTTTGGAAACAACGCAAATGAAGACATAATAGTGTCACAGTATGATGGATGTCTTCTAATACAATTAAATTGATTTTTTAAATTTGAAAAAGTGAATACTTGCTCACAATTTAGATATAAGTATTAAACATTAAGTATGATAATAGGAACTTTTTTGTGGAGAGATATTCTTTCAGATCCTCACAAACCACTTAATAAGATGAATGCTCATGTCATGTCTTATCTTTATGAGAGTATATGCAATTCTTGGTGTAAGACAAAACCAAATCCAATTGAATATGCTTTGGGCTATTAGAAAAACTGTTGCAGCCAAGTTTTAGGATTAAAAAATAAAATTTAAAACAAAAGATCTTTAACATGATTTCAGATTATTATAAAGATTTTCAATGACGATATTTTATACAATTTTTCCTTCTCTTAAACATTATTATTTATGAGTTGTGATTTAATTAAGCAACTGTAATGAATTAGCTGTAACATGATCAATTTAGTGTTTTGATTAAGATAAGTAGAGATTTTTAGTGTGACATCTATAGAATTACAAATTGGATGCAAACGCTCATGAAATAATCAATGGGAAAGAATTCTTAAAAGTCTAATCCATGACTGCTAAAAGAAGAGCTGAGTATTTCACTTTATTTTCCCAAACTTCCACCTCAGATATTAATTACCTTCAGTCATATAATCTTTCATTTTCTACTTTGAATTGCTTTTCTCTTTCTCTAAATTTTGAGAATATATTTCTAGAATGGGATAATTGAGTTGACCTTGCTATGACTGGTTATTTTATATTGCAGGACAGATCAAATACTCTTGTGTTTCTATTATAATCTAGTTGATTATGAGTTCCTTTTTTTCACCTTTCAACATCTGTAAAATCAGGATGTATCTAACAAGTGCTGTAAAGCAGGTAACTGGCATGATGTAGCTGTCTTTACTTCTGTATGTGCCTCAAAACTTACAGAATGGTCATCAGCAGGTTAGGAGAAAATCCTAATAATACTGGAGAAATTTTTTAAGAAATGCACAAAAGACTGTCTTATGTGGAAACACAAAAATTTGTGACTAAGAGCCTAAAAGTGATTTGGGAATGTCAGATTCTAAATATGAAGAAATTTTAGGAATAGCTTAACCAATTTATTCTGTTTATTTTTTTCATCTGTATACACTATTTTGACATAGATAAAAATCTCTGTCTATGTAAGTCTAAAAGAGCTCTTTCATAATAATAATAAAAGTTATAAGCTATGAGAAAGCATAGTTTAATCGGCAGTGTTTTTAATAGCACATAAAATAATTTTAGACTCAACAATTATGACATTTTGATCAGAGCATTTAAGGGATTGTCCACACCTCTTCTGGTTGACAAAAGTTTTAAAAAATGCCATTTTCCTATTCAAAAATTGAACATTCCATATAGTTAGCAAATATATTGTTCCTTATTCCTTTTATTTCCTCTGTATTCTTTTTGCTTCCTGTACATATACAAAAGTATATAGAGTAAATATATTTATTTACAAGACATTTTACAAACACTTTTGAAATTGAAAGTTCAAAAAGTGTTTCAAATGGCTATTTTGAAATTTGCACTGAAGTAGACTGTAGAGAAGAGAACGTTAAAGAGACAAATGTGGGACATGTTTAAAATTCTACTTCACTTGTCAGCTGGTTCATTCCATTTCATCATCGGACCTGTTGAGGCCTGATTTTGGTGGAGGAAAAGTTAGAAAGGAGTAACAACTACCTTATTTACATGGAAATAAAACATTTTACCTGGCATCCTGATTTTCAAGAATTCAGTGAAAATGTGAATAAAATGCACATCTTCTTTTGCTGACCCATAGGTCAATTACATATTTTAAACAGCTTTGTCTAACATAAAAATCAAAGTGTGCTTTTACTACCTTTCAAAAAAAAATCTACTACCCTAGTTCTTAATTTTGCAATGTGAAGTAATAACAGAAATTCTCAGGAAGGAAAAAAAGAAAAGAAAAGAAAAGAACCCAGAGGATGAAACAACCAACATCCAACTGAAAAAAAGGAGGTAAACTGGTATCTCAAGCATCTGCATACTGCACAACTTTTTTCTTAATTGTAAGTCACCAATAGCTGTAAGGCTGGCATAGCCCATGTATAGTGCTGACAACAGATCAATTACTTTTCCAATGTAAGAATTTGGTTGATCTGCTGGAATTTTGTTGTGGTGGTCTGTTTGTTTTCAAAGAAATGTTATACATGCAAGCTGAGGTGTCTGCAGGTACAATTTTGCTCACCCAATTATAGATGGTTGCCAAAATTAAAGACAAATAATGATTCATCATCCTTGGGAATACGGTAAGTAGAAAATGAATGCTTGCCAAGGAATATTTCTCACCGTATTTCTCACAACAATATGTTTACTTCAAAGCAAAGTGTAGGAAAAATTCTCGAGAAGATGCCAATCCAAAAACAAAGTCAATTCAGCACATCAGCTGAAAGAGACACCAGGCCTGAATACAGTACCCAGAGAGGAAGTGCATAAAAATACTGGAGGTATATGCAAATGACCTTTTCATAGCTGATCACAGTAATGACTTGTCAGCCTTTTTACCTGTAACACATTAGTATCATCATGTGTGCTATGGATAGCTGAGAAAGCAGGGTAAGAGGAAAGCCTCTGGTTTCTGTTAATAGCAATATTTCCATTAGTTTTCAGTTTCACTTCATTTAATCCAGGATTTACTCAATCAACAAATACTTATTAAATGTCACCTGTATGCTAGGTTTTAAGATATGCATTTTTTTTAGAATGCATATGTTCTATTTCAGATTTATTTCTAAATTCTATTTTAGGTTTTTCTTAAATTAGATCATCATTGTCAAACCATATTTGAGGAAAAACACCTTCCCTATAAATTTCTTTCTCTTAATTTTTCAGAAGACAAGTCTATAGGACAGAATTTGACTTGTTCCATAAATATAAATCAAGATAACTCACTGTATCTACCTTCCAAAAAATAAGTAGTTAACTGTCAGAGTTACCCTCCACTTTGCATGGAAAGAGATCAGATCAGGAGTTTAACGGAAACAGGTACAACTCAGCCAGTAAGTGTCTTTAAAATGTTTATGAGAATTTCTCTTGAGTACTTAATTGCTCAGTTTTAAACTTCCTTCAGCATTTAGCTAGGGCACATAAAGCTGTGAGTGGGCCTTGAAAAACAGTTTTGCTTTTGGCTCAGAAATACCTGGAACAGGTAGAGATGAGAAACGTGTGTTGAGTCTATATTGGCATTTCTAGGATATTATTTCTTAAAGATATAGTCCCATTCTCTTAGTTCTGCTAACTTTCTACTAATGAATATATTGAATCGTCCATTGCAGCAAAGCCTTTGCATTAGAACGTATGTATAGACAAAACAGAACTTGAGAGGTTTGCTTTCAACATCTTTTTTGTACAGCTGCCTTTGCACTTATCAGTACTCTGAGACCTCTCATCCCAATATACTGAGAGTCCTTGAGACCAGGAGTCTCAATTTCCCATGCCTTCCAACAGCTGTACTTCCTAATTCATACTTCATCCTTTCCCTTCTATTCACTTATTGACACTTTGATTTCCCAAGTATTATTGAGAACCTACCAAATGTCAGCTACTGTGTTTGTGGCTTAGGATATAAATATGAATAAAACTTGGTCACCAGTCTCAGGAAAGAGAGAGCTTCATAGACTCATGGTTACAATATAATATATTTAGGACAATGACAATGATATATACCAAATAAAATTAAACTACAAAAGAACAATAGCAAGAGTGACCTAGAGAGTCAGGGAAGGTTTCCTAGAAAAGGCTATACTTGAACCTATTCTGAATGACAAGCTTTTTTTAAGAAAAAAGAGAGAAGGAAATTTCAGAATATACAACATAAATAGGCACAGATATTGCATAGCATAAGCTACCAGCACACTCATGTTCTAGTGAGGGTTCTCATCCTGGCTTGCAGAAGGCTGCCTTCTAGCTGTGTGCTTGTATGGCCTTTCCATGGTACATGCACAGGGAGGGAGGAGGGAGAAAGATTTCTTCCTCTTCTTACAAGGCCACCAATCCTATCATATTTGCACCTCACCATTATGATTTCACTTAGCCTTAATTACCTCCTAAAAGCCCTATCTCTAAATTCAGTCATATTGAAGGTTTGGATTTCAGTATATGAATTTGAGAGAAAGGGGGGCACACAATTCAGTACATAGCACTCCTTAATATAATTCATAGGTATAATAGCAAGATGAGTCCCATTTGCCTCTATGCATTGATTCCTAGACTAGTGAATTCTGACTATGAGAAAGAAGGCACCACCTCTTGGCCCCTTGTTTCATATGTATGCTACACACTATAGGAAAGCTCCCTAGGTTTGCAGGGCATTATCTCCCAACTGCTACTCTAACCCACACTTCAGCAGGCCATTCCAATATTCTACATAGCTAAATGCTATATGGAGTAAGACACGTGGTAGAACCCATAAATTTTGTGGGCATGAGCCATTGCTGTACTGCAGCTTGCTACAAAATGACTTTTTTTTTTTTTTAACATCCTTATTGGAGTATAATTGCTTTACAATGGTGTGTTAGTTTCTGCTTCATAACAAAGTGAATCAGCTATACATATACGTACATCCCCATATCTCCAATGTGTAAATACCATGACAATAGCAAAATCATTTTCTAAGACCATATAAGGTGGCATTGAAAAAAATCTGTTAAGGTAAAGTGTATGACATGTGAAAATATATCTATTTATATAAGGACAAATGGCTGTCTCCTTCATGAGAGAAAGTCTCCACACTTCCACCAGATGGCAAGGGGAGAAAGCTGACTGGCATCTAGAGGAAGGATCATATTGTCTATCAAATTACTGCAAAGATGCTTTGCAGTAGACATTCAGTGAGGATATTTCCATGAGAATATCTTCACATTCCACTCATTCAGAAAGGCTCATTCACATATCCATGATTCAGACCTCCTTGTCATCATTCTTCCATTTTTCTAGCCAATACATTAGCCATTGCACATAACTCAGTGTACCTTGAACTTGTCTCCTTCAGTTTGGCTTGGACAATGTTCTGTCACTTCTCAAGGGGAAGAATTTTTCTTCAGCATTGCTTTTAGGTAGGATCCCTCCAAAGAAAGGCTGTGGCACTTGATAGACTCCCACTGCTCATGGGCTCATGGGAGTCTGAGCAGTCAGTCATGCAATTATACTATTCAGACATTCTTGACTTAGCATAGGATGCTGTAGTGCACATCCATTTTTTGGATTCTTTTGATTAAATAGCAACCATTTCAAAATGGGAATTTCAAATCATATAGTTGTGATTTGAAATAGTTATGATTTCAAATCAGATAGTTATATGTTGCCCATGGTCAAATGTTTAGACACTATCAGAGCCTAGCAGAAATCTAAAATCTATTTTTCTAATGGAGAATAACTTTTGCCATAATAGAATCTCCCATTGGAGTTTGCCAGGAGTTCCACTCAGCATTTTCAACTGCCACAGACATGTTCTATACGATTAAGTTTGCTGGGTAGGAGGTCTAAGTGCAGGGATGCTCTTACTACAGCCTTGAGGTAGTACAGAACCTTTATTTCTTTGTTCCCAATTTAAAACTGTCTTCTGAATTATTTAGCTAAAAAGTTGAAGTTGCACAAATAGATGTGATGTGTATTATCTCCAACACTTAGAGTTTCATCATATGTCACTTTCTTTGTGGACTGTAAATGGCTCTGCAACTTATCTCTCACTTTTCAGAGGCCTTTTCTTTCTTTTCTTTTTTTTTGAGAATGTCAATTGGCACCTTAGTGTTTTCCCCAGCTTCACTGAGATACAATTGACACCTGATTTGGCAGATAGTTTTTGGAGTTTATCTCCCATCCTCTAGCAATTGTATGTTTTACTAAGGTAATTAGGGTTCATGCTACTTCCTATCTGATATGTCCAGTTAGTATAGCATCCTCAATATAATAGCCAAATGTAATGGTCTGTAGGATGGCCAGAAAATCAAGGTCTCTCTGGTCTATTATGATAGAGAACAGATCAGAAATAATCCTCAGGTTAGACAGTAAAAGTATATCGCTTTCCTTGCCAGGTAGATGTAAATGGCTTCTGATTATATTTGCTGGTAAAAATAAGAAAAAAAAAAAAAAAAGCTATACCTAAAGCAGTATATTAGCACCAGTGATTGGATACAACATCTGAACTGTAGCTCTTTTGGCATGACTCCTTCTTAAATTTGAAAAACCCAGTCATACTCCAAGACCCATCTGTCTGACTTT
The DNA here is from genome assembly GCF_949752795.1 of Hyperoodon ampullatus. Taxonomy (NCBI): domain Eukaryota; kingdom Metazoa; phylum Chordata; class Mammalia; order Artiodactyla; family Ziphiidae; genus Hyperoodon; species Hyperoodon ampullatus. Next base: position 71,460,354 of record NC_136915.1, read on the forward strand.
TGTGTTAGCCAAACAGGAGAGACAGATGTGAATGAAATAGGAATAATTACTTTTGTTTTTTTCAAATTCTGATGATGTCAGTAATCTCCAAAATTTCCCTAGGAAAGCAGTATTGCTTTTAGTATATTTGGGGGAAGTGAGATATTCCAGTAGCTTCCACTGTGCTATTTCCAACACTATAATGCACACTTCACCAACAGAGGAACTAATGTGGGTATTTTGGTATGTATTAAATATAGCTATTTTCACTATTTATTCTGGAACTAAGAAAATAATCACAATGAGTTTTACTTCAACCAAGATTCTGTTTGTCTTCTGACCTCTATAAACCACAAATCTGTCCAGTGTGTTTCAAGTTATTAGAGGTTAGTATCAATCTGGTGCCAGTGTCCACAAAACTTAAAGGCAGAGTTCTATTCTTTGCCCAGTGCACAGTCACCTTCATGAATTGCTGCATGTCTCTCTGGGAGAAAATGTGGGGATGATTACCGTGTGGCTGCATTGAAGAATGTTTCCTCGAAGAGAGCTGGCTTTCTCCATAAACACAAACTGGTTTCCCCAGCTATCCTAAAGTAGAGCATTTCTGTGAAACATTTTGTGAGCTGAAACGGCATAAAGGGAAAAGTATTTCCCACTTTCTGAAAGTTTGCATGATGCCACTTCACTTTTTAAAAGACCTACATTAGTATCTCTTTTTGCAAACTGAAAGAACTCCAAAGATTTTTGCTTTTAATAAAAAATCTGTTACTTTTCCAATGTAGGTCTATTGTAAAAATGAAGTGGTATAATGCAAACTTCCAGACAGTGGGAGATACCTATATCTTGAATTCTGTGAAATGTCTTAGATCTAGAACTTGAGTAAGAGAATATAAACCCACTACAGCAATTTGAATCAGGTTTCTGCTCACTAAACCTAGAATTTTCCCATTTATAATTTTCAAAATGTATCTTAATAGCTTCTCCACCTAAATTATTCCTAGAGATCCTATGATCAACCATCTATATTTCTACTTGGGACAGTGCTCTTATTATGATCTCTCTCTGAAGTTTATTATAGTAATTGTCCCTACTTTTTGCTAACAGGTAAGCCTCTCTACTACTTCGGCATATCAGTATTCCACTACTGCCATGGAAACTGGGGAGTCCAGTTTCATAACAGTACCTCCCATCATTATCTCCAGCTTCCTAATGGATATTTACAGAGTTTTGAAGAGGACTTGGGGAAAAGTATGTCCCCCATGACGCCCTAGAGTAGAAACTAGGAATCGATTAAGTAGATTCCACATAGCACCTTCATTCCAACATTCTCTGAACCTTTGGGCACCTTTCCTGTTCAGTAGGATCTACAAATTCCAGCATCTCAATTTCATTGACTATAGGCCTGCCTTTAAATCATCATCTTAGAATGCTACTCATATTCACTTACAGTGCTTGAATCAACACAAATCATAAATGCTGAGTGAATGCATTCATTTCAGTAAATTCAACCCATACTGATTTTGCATTTCATGCTGCTTGGCCTAACAACATTAGAGTCCCTCTCATTCATGCTCTCCAGACTTTTACTGATACAAATTGCCAGGATTCTACAGCTCTTTCCTTCTAGATTAGTATTTGCACTTCTCCATTTAAACTATGTTGGCATCTAGATCATCCTCTACCTGGAAGCCATAAAAGAATTGGGAGTTAGGCCTGAGAAAATTGGCATTCCATTGAAACACAACTTGCTCCAACTTATGTAGACAGCAGTTGCTTTTATTAACAAGAAGTTTCAGGTGTATTGGGGAATTCAAATTTCTCACCTTTACCTGTTTTCTTCCATAATGTGCCCATCCCATATCCCAACCTCCCACTCTTTTACAACCATAACAATTTCTTAGCATAGAGATATGGTAGAATTGCACAATTAATTTGCTCTTTAATTCTACTTAGGTTGTGATTAGGCCCTGAGCTTGATCCTATGTCTTTAGGAGATAAGACACTCTCCAAACTGCCTTTATAAAAGTTCCATTTGTGGGCTTCCCTGGTGGCGCAGTGGTTGAGAGTCCGCCTGCCGATGCAGAGGACACGGGTTTGTGCCCTGGTCCGGGAGGATCCCGCATGCCGCGGAGTGGCTGGGCCTGTGAGCCATGGCCGCTGAGCCTGCGCGTCCGGAGCCTGTGCTCCGCAGCGGGAGAGGCCGCAGCAGTGAAAGGTCCGTGTGCCGCAAAAAAAAAAAAAAGTTCCATCTGAACATTGCAATTGGTATCTAAGACAATCAGTGTTTTTTTTTCCTTTGTTGGCATTCTAGGAATGACCACAGAGGAAGTTAGAAAACCAACAGTGTGCAGTATTCCTCCATCAAAGTTAAAATAAACTATTTCAGAAGGATTGAGTAACCAACTATGTCAGCTATTGCTGGTGGGAAAATGAAAATGACTGAAATTTAACCTTTGGATTTAACAGGTTGTGTCATTATTGACGTTAACAAGAGCGGCTTCAGGGTAAAAGCCAGACTTAAGTGGAGATGGAGATAACAGTAGGAGAGTTTCTGGGAACAGTATTAAAATCATATAGTGTTTTCCTGTAACAAGGAGAAAATAAATGTGGTAGTAGCTAGTTGGGGGAGGGAGAGCAGTACATCATCAGCTTTTACCTGGGTGACTGTAGAGTTCTCCTTGTCTTTGCCCTTAATCTTCTAAAGGGTTTTATCAACACTGCAGCCAGTATTTTGTATAAAAATCTCTCCAATGGCTTCTCATTTCACTGAGAGTAAAACCCAAAGTCCTTATAATTGCTTAGAGGGCCCTGCATAAGCTGGATCCTCATTACCTTTTGACTTTATCTTATTTTAGTCTACCTTCCCCACCCCTCTCACTTAATACTCTCAGTTAAACTTACTTTGTTTTTTTTTCCTCTTTATTACATAGCACTTACCATTTCCATCATACTATATAGTGTATGTTATTTAGCATTATTTAATGTGCTTGCATTTACTTATAAAGTTTATTGTTTATTACCCATCTCCTTCTTCTTATATGTAAATTTCATGAGGACTGAGATATTTGTCTGATTTGTTTACTGATGTGTCCCAAACATCTTCACACAGTAAGCACTAAATAAATATTGAATGAATAACCAAATGAATGAATAACTACTTTATAAAGTATAGAGCTCAAGAATTCAAACAATACCAGTGTGAGTAACAATAAATATCAGTATTAGACTTAGGTTCTTTCCTCCCGTTTCATGCTACGGTATGCCTCATTTGTCTGGAAGAATGCATCTGCTTACAGGAAGCACCTAATAGGGCCAAGAAAATTTCTCGAAATTCAAATTCTTCTTAAGACTTCCATTTTGACTCAAAAATGTTGTGATGAAATTTTCAACCTTAATTCTTATTTTACTCAGCCATGCACTTTTAGAGAGAGAAAAACCAGCACAAGGGACAAAAATTGAGGAGGATAGAAAATGTCCTCACAATATGGCCTTGAGGACATAATTGAACTTCTGGTAAATACCTCATTTTTGCTGTTTTTTGTTTTGTTTTGTTTACCACAAATAGTAGCATAAAAATTCTAAATGGAAGAACTGGGTACACTGCTTTTCTTTAAGATCAAGCTACAAAATTCCAATGAAGCAGATTCAGCCATGGACTAATATGAAAAACTTTAGTTTCCTACAGTTATCAGTAGGTCATGTTGGGAATCTGGTACATATATTAATATTTTATTCTGATTATTTCTTTGCCAAACCCTTAAAGACCTTCTCATAGTTCTTAGTGTAAAGTTCAAGTTTATTGACATGTCTTACAGAACCTTAACCTTGTCCTTGCCCAGTTTGCAGCCTCATCTCCTGCTTCCCTCTTCCTTTCTTCCAACCACAGTGACCTTCTGAATAACATGTTCCTCTTTGCCTTTAGGACCTTCAGTTGTTATGTCTATGCTGAGGATGCTCTTGCCACTATTATTTATTTAGTTAACTCTTACAAATCCTTCTGATCTCAACTTTAAAGTTTCTTAGGAAAGCCTTTTCTGACCCAAAGATTAAGTAAGGTCCCCTATTACATTTTCCTAAAGCACCTTCCACCTTCCCTTTATAATTTTATACATTTTGAAAGTATGTATTTATTTTTGTGATTGCTTGTCTAGTTTTCCCTCACCCAAAAGACCAGATTCTAGGTTTTGTGACCACAAGAACCAAGTTTAATTTTTTTCACCACTCTTTTCATTTTACCTAGCATATACTAGTCCCACAATATACATATTAGAAGAAAAATGAATCAAGTTATTAACTAGATAACCCTTTCCTATAGCCCAGCTCTTGACTGTGTTAGTTGTCCCTGTTATGATCTCCATTATTACTCTATTTTTCCACTAGTTGGCATTGCACTTTATGACAATTGCATATGTGTATACACACACACACACACACACACATACATACACACACACAGAGGACAACATGAAGGAAGAAAACATAACTGATTTCCTCTCTATGTTTTCGTTGAAGCCTGTAATACTGTTTGACACATAGTATACCTAGAGCTGTAGTTTTTGTTTGTTTCAACATTTCCCTCTTATGCCGCAAATATTTCTTACTATAAACCTGTTTTCAGGAGAATCTTTGGCCAGGTTATACTTTAGAGTTGTTGCAGTTTAAAAGGTTAGAGTCAGTATCCAAATTCTGCCAAAAGGAGTTTTATTAATAAATGAAATAAAGTCAATATAATGAAAATAGGAAAATTGGTCTAAACACTATATCCCAAATATCCTTAATATCATCTAGTCCATAAAGACTAGATGGGCAAGAATGTATTAACTACTTAAAGTCTAATATAACTTTTCCTGTAAGGTCTGCCACACTACCTCCTACTACATGAGATGAGTTCTCTAAAATACAATTTGCAACTGTGCCCAGGGACAAAATTCGTGTATTATTCTTAGATCTTACCCTAAGTTAGTGCTTGATCTTCACCTGTGGCTTTTTGCTACTCCCTAAACTTAATGATGTACTGAAGCAACCTCATATTGGTTTGAGAGAATGATCTCACCCTATAACAGACGAATTAAAGGATGGCATTTCTTTGTGGTACCTTAAACTTCTTCATTGTTATTTTTAATAACAATCATTAATGTCATTTCAAAAATAAAGTGTTTTAGCTGTGGGGAAGCCACAGAATCAAGTCTTTTTTTACACTCCCTACCACCACAGTTCTGAGAGGATATCAGTGATGCCTCAGAATTCTTCTCATCTTTGAATCCTTTTTTCTGCTTCCTTGTTTTCCTTAAACATTTCTATTATCTAGACAGGCAGAATAAGAACTAGTGAAAGAAAACACTATAATTCCTTTGTCAATTTTCTCCGGATTTGCTCTTCCTTCCCTCTTTTCACCTTTGAACTAATAAATCCACTAAACATTTAAATGTGCCCTGATTGAGTAAAAATATTAAGAAAAAGGGAGATTACAGAAAATACAAATGTAATCATCAAATTATTATTGTGAACTTTCTCCCTAGAATTGGGAATGAGACAAGGATGCAAGTATCCTCACTTCTATTCAAATTTGTATACTTTATCTAACTATCCAGTACAATAAAGCCTAGGAACAAAGGAGACAGAAACAGTATAATGGTTAGATAAAATGAATGAAACTATTATTATCTGAAGGCATGATTGTTTACATGGAAAATTCAGAAGAATCTACCAAAAAACTTTTAGAATTAATAAATGCTTTAACAAGGAGACCGTATGCAGAGTCAACAGACAAATAAATTGTATTTCTACATATTAGCAATATAAGTAACATTGAAATTTAAAAATAAAGTTTATTACAGTAACAGCAAAATATGTCAAATGCTTAAATAAATCTGACAAATGATATGCAATACTTCTAGACTAAAAACTCCAAAACAGTATGAGATAATTTTTTAAAAGAGATAAATAAATGAGTAGGTATACTTGTACGTGGATTGGAAATTCAAAGTATAAAAATGTCAATTCTTCCCAAATTAATCTATAGATTTAGTGTAGTTCCAATTAAAATGCCAGCAAGGGTCCATATGCATGTGTGTGTAAAGGGACAACCAGGTTCTCATACCCATATGGAAATGAAAAGGGCTAAAAATAGTCAAAGCAATCTTGAAGAAGTAAGAAAAACTGAAAAACTTACTCCATTTATCAATATCTAAGATAAAATTACTGTGATTTAGACAATGTGATACCGATGCAACAATAGACAAGTTTACCATTTAAATAGAATAGAGAGTTAAAAAATAAACCCACACATAAATGCTCAACTGATTTACAACAAAGGTGGCACTGGTGCTTTAAGATATGAATGATCTTTTCAATAAATGGTGCTGGGTACATTATATGAGAAAAATGTATCTGGATTTCTATCTCTTACATAACCAAAAATTAGTAAAAGATCAATAACAGATCTGAATGTGAAAAGTAGAGTAATAAAGCTTTTAAGGAGATCAACAGAATAAAATTTTTATGAGGTTAATAGCCACAGATTCTCAAACGAAACTCAAAAAGTGCTAATCATAAAATAAAAAAATGATAACTGATCTTAAATTTAAGAACTTCTGTTTATCAGAAGTCACCTTTATAACATGGAAAAATGTCACAGAATAAGAGAAGATCTTCACTATAAATATAACTGGCAAAGGACTAGTTTCTAGACCATATCAAGTTATCTAACAAATTATTAAGAAAAACAGAACTTATCCAATAGATGGACAAAAGATTTATGGGGACATTTCACAAAAGAGGGTATCCAAATTACCAATAAATATAAGTAAAGATATTCATCTGCTTTGTGATTGTGTATCAGAAAATGCAGATTAAAATCACGTGATACCATAAAACATACACCATAATAATTAAAGTAAAATGATGGAAAATATAAAGTATTAGCAAGCGTTTGGGGTACCTGAAACTCTCATAACTTGCTGGCAGGAGTAGCAATTAGTAAAATCAATTTGTAAGTCTGCATGGCAGAATCTACCAAAGCTAAAAATTTCCACACATGATGACCTAACAATTCTACTCCTAGATTTATTAAATCTACTCTTAGATTTAACAAATCTACTCTAGATTTACTCCTAGATTTACCTACTATAATGTGCATATGTTTGCCAAAGATATGTATGAGAATGTTCAATGCAGCACTTATCATAAATCACCAAACTGACAATTACCCAGATTTCTGTCATTGGATAAAGTGTGCTATATTCACAAAATGAAGCGCCATACTTCTACAATGAGAATGGATAATTCTCAACTACATAGAACAACATGGATAAATTTCAAACATATAATGTTGAGCAAAATAAGTCAGGAAGAAAAATATACACACCAAGATGCATTCAGATATAGTACAAAGACATACAAAACTAATCTATGCTGTTAGAAGTCAGGGTAGAGGCTACTCCCATAGGTATAGTGACTGGAAGGAAACAGAAGCCTCTGTAGTATTATTGGTAATGATCTGAGTTATTTTTTTGTTTGTTTTGTCTTAGGATTTTATCTCAGAGCAATTAGACAAGGCTATTTAGCTAGAAGTTCCATCAAGCTGTATGTTCATGATATGTGATCCTTTTTGGATGTGGATTAAACTTCAACAAAAAATTTTTAAATATTTTACAAATTTAAAAGGAGAGGTTTTATTTTTTTTCATCATGAGGTACCTAATTTTCATTGTGTAATATATTTCTCTTTTATGCTATTATATATATATTTCTTTGAATAATAAGGTTTTGTTTTTATTACTAGACAAAATTCCAATCCAAGCTGTGCCACATTATACACATCTTGTATTATATAACATGAGAGAGAGAGTACAAGCTATTTAATTCTGATATTTCCATTTCTGGAATAAAAACCAGAAGTTTCAGATTTAAGTAATTTTTATTAGAACCACCCATGGCAAAAAAGCAGGCCCAACATGTGTGCCCCAAATTATTCCTGTCATCACTCTTTTCAACATAGTCAGAATACATAATCTTTCACTTTTATGACAGAAATGCATTAACTTATTCAATTTTGCAAGCTTTAAAAATATTATTAAATATTTAAAGCAAAGACCCATCTTAGAAAATGTTATGCATATTTCTCTAATAGAAATTTTATACTGAATTTCTCTGAACAAGCAAGTGGACTTTCTTTTGAAAGAAGGAGGGGAAAAAACCCACAATATTCAAAACACAGAGACCATAAACATATCAATATATACTGTGTTATGAAAATTGAGATTCGAATTTTCATAATGATATTTATTTAAAATTCACATAAGTTCATGTTCCCATGGACTACCTACCTCAGTCTTAGGTAGGTGTTATGCCCCTGGTTGTCAGGGATGGGAGACTTCTCAGTAATCTATCTCTCCTCTAGAAGTAGAAGGACTCTTATGGTCTCAGGACCACAACAGCAAAGATTCCCCACTCCACCAACCACAAATATTCAATGTTTGATATACTGAAACCACATTTTTTTTATATCTGTAAAAAATTACTGTCCTGGTATGTAAACTAGGAACCTTGTTAGGTCAGATGAAAGGGAGTCATTGGGGTGCCTCTCTTTTATAATAGAAGCATATCATCATTTTCTGATTTAATAACTCCATCAAATACTTCCACATTATACACAGTATTTCACACATAGATACCCATGCACTCTTTCACATGTGCACACAGAAACACATACACTAAAAACATAACCCCAAATAAATGAATCAAATAAAATAACACTATCTTTCTAACTGTCTTGACATACTTATGTTACTTCATTCATATTTCTAACTCAGATATTACTTGTAATTACCAGATTCATTAAATTGTCACTATTGGCTTTGTTTTAGGCATTATCACTATAACACTAACCAAAATACCACCAACAACAACTGGTTAATTATTTTTAAGATCTTGTATTTTATTGACTACATCAGGTACATGATACTTCCTGACAATCAAGTAACTTAAATTTTGAAAAACAGGAATCTCCAAGGGAAAAGTGAATGAGATTACTGGCTTTCCTGTAACAGATGCCAAATGCCATACAAGCTAGAGGAAACATTCAGCTGAAATTTTAAATAAATGGCTAAAAGTTGAGTGTGATATCTCACATGTATAGAAA